>NC_133335.1:98860357-99460357 GCF_042186555.1 Aquarana catesbeiana | reverse complement strand
TGTAGTGAAGTTCAGTCTATTCCATTAAACCAGCACTTGGATAACAGTGGGGGTTTAAGAGTTGGTCATATAGACTATTCTATGGCACTGATTGATACAGGTTTTAACTTATTGGCAGAAAAACTGCATGTTTGAATATTTTTATATTTAATTTATTCAACAGCATTTGCATTTTTTATGTTTTATAGGTATAAGGATAGTTACTGATTTTTCTGATGGAGAGATACGTTTATTTATTTTTGTCTGTTTTTTAGCAGCATGGCACTTATTTAATTTATTTGGCAGGTGAGATGGGCTACCTTTTCTTTTTTGAGGACAGGAAGAACTGTCATAAGCTGTGTGTTGATGGCAAGAACGTCCGGTGTCCCTGTCATCCCTCCCTACCAACAACTTTTGGGAGAAAGATCAACCACTCAAGAAAGAGACCAAACCTGAAGCCTCGGCTGAGTTACTGGAACTATGGCACCATCCCCGTTCTTCTGTTGGTGGCCAAAGAAGATCTTGCTGTTGGCACCGAGCTGAAGTAGGACTACGGGGTCACAAAGAGCTCCTTCAGGGGGGAAGGGGCAGATGTTGACTGGTTAAATACATAAGAACCCAGCTGACACCTGCCTCTATGCTACCGGTAGCAGGATGACCTCTAGGGCAAGTCATTTTATTCCCTCCTCCTAAACTGCTCTTCATCTATTCTCCAAACATTCCATTTTTTTCTCCTCCCTCCTTCAACCTTGCTCATTTCTGTCCTAACAAAGTCTTCTCTTTACATCTTACTCTTTGACTTTTACCATTTTGACTCTTCCTCTCTTTGTCTCCTTCATTTGTCCTTTTGCTCCTCAAATTGACATGCATTTATAAAAACCTTTCATTGTATTCTTTCCCCTTATTGCATCACTGGGATCTGTGTATTGGTGTCACAATAAAAGGAACCTTAACAAGTCTTTTGCTGGGTAACAGTTAACAGTGGATTTCTGCGTAAGTGCTATACAGCCATTGATGTGACTTCAGCTTACCGATCATCAGGCAAAGGTGCTGATTTTTTTATCAGGAGCAATGTTTTTCACAAGCCATAATATGACCCAGGCAACAGCCTGGATGAGACAGACTTGTGGGTTTGGCCGTTTAAGTGTTTAATGCCTTGAGTCTCATTGTCATTTAAAAAAACTCAGCAGGAAAAGAAATGAGGCACAACTAGAACTTACTCTCTTGCTGGGACTTAGGCCAGCCATACATCAAGTGAATTTATTTCCTGCAACCATGGGTTGCAGGAAAGAAACTTGCTTGATCTCCCCGATCAACACAGACAGTGTTGATTCAGGAATCCCTCCTTGCCTGGCCATTGTCTTTTCCCAGCGGGGGAAGCTGTCCCGATGGGAGAAAACAGTGATTATTACTAGCGACTACAGCAGCCGCTAGTGATAATCACAAAAGAATCCGGCATGCTGGTTGTACCCAGGTTGATTGATCGGTCAACTTGGTACATTCAGCCTGCCCATCAAACCATATATGGCCGACCTTTGTTTAACATGTAGGATTGGCATCCTTCATTTGCTTCTGGTATACATCTTTCCAATAGAAAATGTAACTTTGACAAAGATAGAAGAGAATTCTACAGCAGTGAGCTGGAAGCTTAACCATTTGAATAAGGAATACTACACCCACACAGTGTACATGCTGCTAGAAAGATGTATTTTTTATGTGAGCCTTGTCATGTGGTTTAACATTCATTTGTTATAAAAGAATCCTATTGACAATGTGCAAACGGTGCTCAAATACAAGTGATCTTTATTTTTAAATTGTGTTTTTACTTTTTTTTTATGCATCTGAAAACTATAGGCGGTTCCCCATGTGACTAGGATGACTCTCCACCCAGCACGCAGTGAATGAGGGCTCCCTGTTATGGTAAGTATTCTACATGTGTCTTGTTGAGTGGTTTAAATGTTGTTGAAAATGTTATAAAGGAGTTGCATCAAGAGCTGTTCACACCAGCCTTGTAAAAGCTGTAGCCTGTTTAAACTGTGACAATGAGATGGTGGTAATTTTAAAGGAGAAGTCCAGCATGAGCTCATTTGGCGCACTTCTGTGACCCGTTTTCAGCAGAGAGCTGTCTGAAGTCTGCACGTCACTCCCATCACTCGAGGCAGCGCATCATCCTGACTTCCAAAGTCTGGATCCGCCAGCTGCCTTGACTGATGGCAGTCTCAGCATACAGCTGAGATGACCGCTCCCCACCCCTCCACAGCTCAGCACTCCAATGAACATGGAGGAGCAGAGAAGGGACGCTGAATGGCAGTCAGCAGCTCTCCTCTGGGATCTGTGAGAACCGAGCCATTGGCAATGTTTGGTGGCTCGGTTCTCAGTGCGGAGACGGCGAGGGACAGCTGCAGCATCGGTTTGATGCTGCATCCACCTAGGTAAGTATGAATCTAAGAAAAAAACACACTTCTCTTTTAATTATTGCAAAGTCTTAACTTTTATTAAATCACAAACTTATTAAAACGTACCTGTTCTGTGAGATGAAATTGCATAGAGTGGCCCTTACCCTCCTCTTTTGTCAGTGCCCCTGGCTGCTCCTACACCCCTAATCACAAGCTGCTGCTGCGCTGCCTGCATCCACAGACACAGCGTGGCTTGGCCCTGCCTTATGCTCGCTCCTAACAGGTTTAGACTGACAGCAGAAGACATTGGCTGCTGCTTTAGCAAATCCTGCGAGAGGGGGGAGAGCTGCTATGCTACCTACTGGCACAGAGCTGATCGAGTGGGGACTCAGGTAATTATAAAGTGAGGGGGCAACTGCTACCAAAAGTTTTGTACCTTAGTGCAGGGAATGTATTAAGGTAAAACATGTTTTTAGGCTTTAGAACCATTAACTGTTAAAAGTATTACAGTTGCCCCTTCTCTAGGAAGAGGGGTTATTCCATCCACACGTGACCAAGATAGCTTCAGTCCTCCCTTTTACAGACAATGATTATAGATTTAAACTGACACCTGTAAACACATTATCATGTACATAGCTGCAAACTCAATCAGTTATTGATTGGAGGAGAATTGCCTGTTATGTGCAGACTTTTTGCCCTGGGGTTAAAGGATACAGCCAACCCTGCTATAGTAAAAAAGGCCAAATGTTTCCACCCCTGTATACTATGTAAATATAACAGTCCAGAATGTAAATGTGATGGACAGGAGTCACAAAAATGTTTTCCACCCTCTACAAAGGAAGGAACCAGAAAACAGCGGAGGCACCAGAAGACAGCGAAGGCCCCAGAAGACAGCGATGGCCCCAGAAGACAACGACGGCCCCGGAAGACAGCGGGGGCACCAGAAGACAGCGGAGGCACCAGAAGACACTACTTTGAATCTACAGAAGAGCCTGAATGAGAGGCCTCTCATTTCAGCACAAGAAGATTACCACAATCTAAGAAGAAACACAACGGCTCTTTTCAGAGCTACCAAACACCTCCAAAAAGAGCTGATACTTTTGTTCTCCATCTTCTCCATACACATATGCACACATATATGCACATGTGATGAGTTAACCTGGCCACACAAGCCTCAAATTTTGGATGGTTCAACAGGGACCAGACACTTTTTGATCCATGTAGGCACTGGCTGGTTGTACACAAGTTGATCTGTCAACTGACTTGTGTGAAACCAGCCTGTTTGGTTTTTCCCCAAACAATTAGTGCTACCAGCTTTAGCCAGAAACACTAATCATTGTGTTCTGACGACAGGGAAGTCTCCCCCTGCCAGCAGAACACAATCGTGTAGCAAGATGGCTTTCCTGATCAACACTGTTTTATTGGGTTCCCCCAATAGCAAGCTGCTTGCTGTGGGGGCAATAAACAGGAGGGAGGCTCCGGGAGTACCAATGAGGGGCCAAAGAAGAGGATATAGGCTGCTCTGTGCAAAACCACTACACAGAGCAGGCAAGTATAACATGTTTTTTTTTAAATTACTTAATTTATTCAAACTGGCTTCATACTCACTGCGACTATACAACAAATCAAAGAATGTGTAGTTCATAATCTGTCAAATTGCTTTTACTTTTAAATCAAAGAGTAAATATACAGGTCACATTTTACCCAGTAAAGCAACAGTTTCAAACAACCACATTCTATGTCAAGCTGACATTCGGAAAGTGACACATTGTCATTTGAAACTGTTGCAAATATTCAAATCCCATTTTTAAGAACAATTTAAAGTCATATGCTGTATAATACTTGCTGTCATTTGTGTTTTATGCTATGCCATTTTTACCATCTTGTGTATTAAGCATTCTACCTGTTCTTGTATCTTGTCAGATAAAAATGTAATTTGTTTACAAAAAGATTGGTACAATTCATCCAACAGATTGAAATGTTCTTAGGACCAACATTTTTTTTAATTTTACATACAGGCTTCATCAGGGCTGGGACAAGGGGAGGTAGAGATGGAGGGGGGGGGGCACTGAAAGCATGTCAGTGCCCCGTTCACCCACTGGAAAGATGATGTCTTCACTTCTGTCATTGAGAAAAAAGCACACTGCAGTGGCTGTGATTAGCTGCTGGAGGGAGGATTTGACTCCTCCCAGCAGCAAGATGGAGTAAGCAGGGCGTACATGGTGGAAGTACAGAGATCTTCTCACTATGGGTGCTTGCAGGAGAGTAAAGACTGGCTGTCTATCTTCTTGTCATGTAACATATCACATGACTGGAGTGGTGAAGAAGAGCCAGCTGCTGCACTGAGACCAAGCTGTAAGTGCACAGAGAATTAATGGAGCATGTTAGTCCCAGAGCTCCCCTCTCCCTCCCATAACCATATTTTTTTTCCCACAACGGTGGTTTATACTTGCAATTGGGGGCATTAGAAAATGCAAATTTTGAGCTGGGTTTTTAAAACCTCCTCCCTCCCCCCAACTGCTTCATCTTAGAGCCAATTCACACTGCTGCACTGTGGTTTGGCTGCTGCACTGTATAACCCATTTTTTAATGCGGGTTACCCACACTTTCCCATAGTTCTCAGAAAACACATTTTTGGTGCGTTTTCTGAGAGCGCACTGAAAAAACGCAATCTGATAGAAATCTATGGGAAAGTGCAGATACCATTAAAGACCATGGGTACACTGCTCTACATAAAATGCAGCAAGGCAGAGCTCTGTAGCTGCAAAAGCATCAGACACATGCTATGGAAAGAATAAATTGCCTTGTGGGCAATTTATACTGCCCCTTGTTAAACTGCAGTAGCAGCCACCAAATGCAACCCATTCAACTGAAGTGGGCCACACCGCAACCACCCTACAAGTACTACTTACATTCCAACAGCTACAAGCCAAATACAATATTGCTTCCAAAGACTTCTTCAAATACCACAGACTCCGCTCAGCCCTCGATACAATGGTCAAACGACCCCTTCTTCTGGCAACTTCTAAAGTTCTATGACACAGAAAACCACAACAAAAAGGTATCTCCACCTACAAACTCCTTACTGTCCCCCGGCTCCAAAATCAAACCTCTGCAATGCTCCACTGGGAACGTCTCCTAAATCGCACCTATTCACCCCAACAATGATACCAAGCCCTCCTTTTACCAACAAAAACATCCAGATGAATACTTCATTAGGAATCTATCCAAAAAGTGCTATACAAATAGTACCTTACCCCATCTAAACTAGCACGGATTTATCCCACCACTAACTTATGTTGGAGAAACTGTGGACACCATGGTACAGCCTAGCAATAGCACATGATGTTCTAACAAAAATTAAAGAGATTGAAATCCCAAGAGGTGCCACTTTGGTCGGGGTGGATGTGGAATCGCTGTACACATCCATGCCGAACAATTCGGGAATTAAAGCTGTGGCACATTTTCTGGAAACTCATTACCCTAACATGGAGAACCAGAATGAATTAATTCTGGAACTTTTAGACTTTCTATTGAATTATAACTATTTCCAATTTCTTGGAACTAATTATCAACAGATCTGTGTGACATCCATGGGAGCTCCATGATCCCCGGCTTATGCTTGTTTGCACCTGGGATTTTGGGAGATCGATGTTTATCCAACAGAGATGTACATTGGCCATGTTTTACAATAGCCAGGATACATTGATGATGTTCTTATTGTTTGGAGTGGAACCAAAATCCAATTACTGGACTTTATCAAAAAGCTAAACAACAACAAATTGACATTCACTTTTGACACCAGGGAAATTTCCTTTTTGGATTTAAACATCGCGATAGCAGGAAATCATTTGGTTATACGAACATTCAGAAAGGAAACTGCAGCAAATACACTTCTCCACGCAGAAAGTCACCATCCAATTCCCTTGAAAAATGGTATTCCTGTTAGTCAGTTTCTTCGCATCAGAAGAAACTGCTCTGACATCAACCAATTTTGTAAAGAAGCATGTCAGATGTACAAATGCTTCAGAGACAGAGAGGCTATTCACAAAAAAACGGGCAATAGAAACAGACAGAGAATCACCACTGGGCTCTAGGGACACCACAATAACAAGAAAGATTATTTCTACTAATACTAGGTAATAACAAAATATGGAAAACAATGGGATAAACTGAGATTCACTTTAGTAAAACATTGGCATATCCTCACAGCAAACCCCTCCATCTCGCAGATAATAGGACTTAGACCTTTAATGACAGCATGCAGAGCACCAAATTTAAACAACATTTTGGTCCATTCCGAGTACAAATGAGAAAATCCAACCAATTGGCTGACATATATGCCCAAGATTACAGGCATGTATTCTTGCGGACACTGTCAAGTCTGTCCTTTTGTAGATGGAAATCGGGTGTTCACTGATGCGGATCAGCAAAAAATCTTTAAAATAAAAAGATTAATTGCTCTACAACTAAATTGATCTACGTGATAGAATGTCCTTGTAAAAAGATTTACATAGAGAAAACCAAGCGTCAATTGCGGATCCAGATAGGTGAACACCTGAGAGATATCAAAAAACCTCAGAGTAAGGATATAAAGGAAGAGGACAAGGAAAGAGAATCCACTAGCACAACATTTTAAAGACTATCACGCAGGAATAACTGACGGCCTGAAAGTAGAGGGAATTTTTCCTCCTAGACGAGGTGACTGATAAAATCTTATCATAAACAGAAACATTCTGGATATACAACTTAAATAGCTTAACGCCGAACAGTTTGAACATGGAGTGCAATCTAAAAGTATTTGACAGTTAAATGTTGGAAATTTTTGTTTCATTATGATTATTAAAAATCATGCTCTTTGAATTACATTCCCCTTCTTCGGATCTTCCTTGTTAATTATTGTTCTTTGTTTTTTAGTCAAATTATGAGATTAACGATATATATCTAAAGAATTTTTGTAAAATATTACAAGGAAAAATCGGATGAATTAAAAGCAATATGGGCATCGGCCACAAGATGGCACTACTATTTACTTAACTCTCTGTTAAATGAATCTCCTCTACTTTATCATCAAACATCTACCATGCTCTTTTTTTGGATTTGCTTTTCTTTTTTCCTCTTTTTCCCTTTTCTTTTTCTAGAGGCTTATGGAGGAGGCGCGGTCCAACATACGGCAACTGGTTGGGAACCTCAGCATTAGTATGCCAATCTCGACCATGCTAGTAGTTCTAGCACATCGCAGGAGTTTTAGGCACACTTTGAGTCCAAGGGAAGTGTCACACTTCAACCTGCAGGAAGACCTCAGTAAGTGGTCGAAGTTTTAAAGGGTTATAACATTATTTTAACATTTTGACACCAATGTGGGAGTACCTGATCAACTTTGGTGATAATGGCCCCCAATCTCGAGCTATGCTAAAGGCGCTACAGCTTGAAGTTATAATTATTCCGTTCAGGCCCAAACGGGCAGTAGCCTACCTCAACTAATTACCGTTATAATTGTTTTTACTTTACAGCTATATGGATCAGACACTTGGTCACCTGTTGCGAGTGCATGGATCTTTCTGTACTGATACTATTTGTATCCTAAGAAATTTGTTAACCTTTTGAATAAAAACATTTTTGCAAACAAAAATAAACCTCTCCTAAACTATATTCTAGCTCTCAAGTTCCAGTGGAGGAAGTCCAGGAAGATCCCATCGGAGGGGATGAAGCCGTGGAAGGAAGGAAACATCCAAAGTAAGCTTGCTGTGGTTAAAGAGGAAGTTCTATCTGTGCAAATGAAAATTAAAGTCAGAAGCTACAAATAATGTAGCTGCTGACTTTTAATAGGTCACTTGCCTGTCCAGGGATCCAGCACCGTCCTCACCCTGGCTAGTTCTTCACTAGCCTACAGGTTCCTGGCACCCCAACTGTGAGCAGCCACTTAGGCAGCTTTTGGCTTCAAATCCAGCTGTCCACTGCGCATGCAGGAGCTGCGCTTTGTGAATGGTCCTGCAGTCTTCTGGAACTTGTGACGTGTCCCAGAAGACTGCAGGGAGGGTGGAGGGGAAGGAGCACTTCTTTACTATTCACCTGTCATTTCTCTTTCCCCCCCCCCAAAAAAAGATGCCAAATATGGGAGAGGAGGGCTCCAAAGCAAAATTTCCCCTTTTGGGTGGCGTTCCACTTTGAGAGACAAATATAAAAGTCAGTTTTTACACAACATTTTTATTGTTATATCATGTAGCTGGTTTAAACGATATTTGCTTAGGGTTACTTGCATTTTTATATTATCTGTTTAGTTTGGTGGAGTCCACTTTGTAGAGAATTTAGAATTTTTGTCTATGTGGTTTGTGTCACTTCTAGAATGTCAGATTTGAGGCATTTGAACGTGCCTTTTAAATTAAAGTAGGATAAAAACACAAATTAAAAATTGCAATCATAGCCTATATTTTCTGTTATGAGTGGAACCCCAGTTGTTGATCATTTTGAATTTTAAGAGTCAAAGAGTCTGACCGTTTTAAAGACTTGTCTCACCTCCCCCACTCAGTTTTCTTCACTTTCACTTATCTTTCCCTTCACACATATTCTATGCTTCCTCACTTTTTTACACATCCTTTCTTTTACACTTTTTTACTGGGTGTTCCTATCTTTGTTTTAGTTTTGGTTTGATTTGTTGGTTTCACTTTCATTTTTAGTTCTTCTTGTGCCTTGAACTCTACATATTCTCACTTTTACTGTCATCTCACCACTTATTCTTTCATGCACATCACATCACTATGTTGCAAATCTCACCCCTTTTCTCTCATTCACACTTCTCACTCTCTCACCCCATTTACCTCAAATTAATGATACACCTTTATATTTTCTAAAAATGATTCGTTAATTAAGCGATCTCTTCTAATGCATTATTTTTTTAAATCCCAACAGTGACTTGATGACTCTTTGGCCTATTTTTCGGTTCTGGGCTTCTCCCACTCCCACCCCCCCTCCTTTCGTGTGTGGGCCTCACAGCGCAACCTCTTGTAGGCCCCTGTCTGGCTCTCTGGGGTCACCCCCCTCCTGGTGTTTGAAGTGGAGGTGCTTGGCCGGAGTGGTGGGATCCTCTGGCAGCTCTTAGGCAAAACAATCGGGAGGCCTTTTTCTTCAGCTGTTATTGGTAAATATACTCGAACACCTACATATGTATCAATATCAATATATATTGCCTGTTGACTTTGTTGGTCTGTAAACTATTTTACTCTTACATTGTATCTTTCTCTAGAGTTTTTTTGCTCTCTCCCCCAGAAGAAGACTTCTACTGCTAAGGTCGAAACATGTCGGGGTCCACAGTATGATTACATACCTAGATCATGCTGTCTTTCTTGTATACTAACGGCTGTATAATCATCATTATGTATATGTAATTGGCTTACCTACAGAGCTCATGTTTTGACAAAACAAATGGCTCTTTTATGGAATTTTTTCTAAATAAAATGTATACCTTTGTTAATTCATTACTGCAATACAAAACCCCATGGGGAACCTTTCCAACTGATCCCCCAGTTGTTGATCATTTTGAATTTTACTGCATCAAAGAGTCTGACTGTTTTAAAGATGCCTACAGTAGGAGGAAATCTAAATTGTTTTTGCTTGGATTACAGAGCTCAAGGTCTGGCGGAGGTAGTCGAGGACGATCCCACCGGAGGGGATGAAGCGGCAGTAGAAGACAACCAGGGTAGGCCAATACACCATTTCAATATGGCCCTGTAAATGTTAGTTTTGGGTAGATCCCAAGAGATTGTTGAGTGTTTTTATGTATAGGCTGTAGAATAAAGTTTATACTATTTTATGGAAATGATAATAAGTGTTACTGGCTCTAAAGCATAACGGAAAAAATCTTTACAAGGTCATATCTCATACAGAGTGTTATTGTATTTTGATTTATTTTTTTTACCTATATTTTGTAGCCTGTCCATTTGCTGGGATCTTAGTAAATTTCAATCCGTCATCGAGTCCAGATATTATAGACTCAAAAGGTGGGGGAAATGTCAAAAACTCCCAAAAGGAGGACTCCACTCAAATCTAATTGAGGATTTGTCCAAAAATACAGCACTGGACTCCATGGGGTGAGTGATTTCTTAAGTGTCGGTAGCTACTGTACATGTAGCCAATTTGATTTTAATTTTCAAGCCCTGGGTGAAGGACATAGGGCTGGACATACATTATACCTTTTTTTTTTTCTTTCGTTCAAACAGGAATCTACCTAATAGATTGCTAAAATGTTTTCTCCCCAGAACCACAAGGATTCCCTTGGTCTGCAAGATTTGCTTGAAGATGCAAAACACGCTTTCGACACATCTGAGAAGAGTTTGCGGGAACAATGCGAACGAGGCTGAGATAAAGGAACTTGTTGAGGAGGCCCAGTCGAAGATGCGCCAAGTGATCAGATGGCTTAGTATACGTCATCATATACGAAGACCCATCCAAGTTCGGTCAGGCCTTGTCAGTTTTGCATAAGTTTTCTTGAGGCCAGGGGAAGCATTGTTCTTACTGAGTCAGGAAGACAGTGGTACATATTAAACCTAGCTTTATTTAAAAAACGTTTTATAATGCTGTAAAACTACATAGACTCATTCATGGCTTTTACACATCTGATACTGTAATGCATCTTCTCCATTCATATGCCTGATGTATAAACATTTATTGTACTTCCCCTTTCCCATCCCCTAGCACATCCACTCGTCGGAGCCTAGAAAAGGCAGGACTATACAAACAGCTTTCGGTAGATTCTCCTTTGGTCAGAGGATTTCAAAAGTACTTGGAGACATCTGAATCAAAGGAATTCATTAGACGGCAGGTAAAAATATGTCAAAATGTTAAACACTGCAAGGTTAGTTAATCTTGATACTTTATTAGGAAAGCCAATTTTAAAAAGTTTCTGATCTTAAGCAATTGTAACCCCAATTTGTAATAACAAACATGTCATACTTGCCTGCTCTGTGCAATGGTTTTGCACAGAGCAGTCTTGATCCTCTTCTCAGGTTCCCCTGACGCTTGTGCCTCCCTCCTTCACCGAGTGCCCACCATAGCAAGCTGCTTGCTATGGGGACACTCGTGCAGACTCAATTCCAAGCCAGCTCTGTGTGTCCATAGATTCAGCACATGGCTGGGCACCATCCCGCTCCTCAGTGGCTGTGATTGACTGCAGCCATAGCCATAAGGTTCCCACTTCTGTCACTGAGCCTAAAAGAAGGGAGAGAGCCAATGTGCACAGCACTGGATCTAGATAGGGCTCAGGTAATTTTAGGAGTGGCTGGGGAGAGCTACACTCATGTTTTTACTTCAATGCAGAGAAAGAATTATGGTGAAAACAAAATTCAGCCTTTAGAACCACTTTAAAATGTTGATTTCTTCTCCGTTTTCAAGTGAACTTCGTGACCCAATACCTTTTCTTCTTAGACAGCAAGGAGGTTTCTTTGAAGTGTATCAATCAGCCACCATTAAATTCTTTAAGCAACTGGAAGCATCCGGAGTCAGTAAATCCACCGCGCTCAACTATCTGGACAGGATTCAGAAGTTCGCAAGGCACATCTCCTCAGAACCAAGATGCCTGGAGTATCCTTCTTCCAAACCAGCCGCATCAAGGTTCAACTATCTGGACAGCATTCAGAAGTTTGCAAGGCACATCTCCTCAGAACCAAGATGCCTGGAGCATCCTTCTTCCAAACCAGCCGCATCAAGATTCGTTGACCTTCTGAATGACATCCAGAAAAAGATGAACAAGAAAGCTGCCAAAGGCAGAAAGGAAATGGGGTAGGCAAAATTGATGGCAATAAACATTGTATTGCCTTTAGCCAATTTTTTATGCATTTTATTTTGCTAAATATGCATGCAATATTTTTTTTTCTCTTCCCCACAGACATTCGGCTCAGGATTCAGAGGTGAGGCAAAGGATTATCTCTCTCGCAAAACCTAATTTTCTTACCCTGATAGGTAGTGCGAATGAAGGACTTGAGCTTCAAGACAGACACCGGATGACCGTCCTTTACTACCTGGAAGCGCTACTGATGTTGCAGCATCTTCAGAGACCAGCTGTCACTCAAAACTTGACTGTGAGTGCTTTATATGAGTCAATAGTGTTTTACACCAAATGTTGTAAAGAGTGTCACAACAACATCTGTTTTGTTATCCTTCAACAGGTACATGAATGGCTGCTGAGGACCCGCAAGACCATCCACGTCGATGCAGAGGTTGTGAATGTAACCATCAAGGTGGACATCGGAAGCTCCCTCGCAGATGGCTACGGTGGTCTTGGAAGGATCTGTGGAAATATGGTTCAACACCTATTTCCAAAAGATTCAAACTTTTTTGTTGAAGACCTTCAACAAAGGGGATCACTTCTTCGTCACCAGCGAGGGAGGGAAACGTCTGATTTCTGATGACCTTACTCAGTTCCATAAGGTGGCCTTCAGAAGAGTCCAAGATGCGTTTCCGGTGGTACCCGATGAAAAACTGCCGGGTTTGAAGGAATATCGCATGTTTATTATGGAACTAGTTTTTGAGCTATTTTGTTGTTAAGAGCTATTCCCAGTAATGGCAGAACTGTACAGCCAATCCTGGGATGACTTTGTGACCACACTCCAACAGGACTACGGTCAGAACGAATCCCGAGACTCTGAATCGAGCTTTCTTCTTTCGGGACTTACCAAATGGCTCGAGAAAAAATCGCTCACATAAGAAGCTTCAAGGAATATATTAAGGATGATCTTAATCCTTTGGGACTTCGTGTCCAAATTTTCCCCTCATTTGACAATCTGAGCTCCACTTTCAAAGCAGCATGGGAAAAAAATCTTAAACTATGCTCGGCGGGAATGATGACACTACTCATAGAAGAGTATCAGAGGCATATAATTGATATAGATGCTAACATAGATTCAATCTATTCAAATATCAAACCACTACAAAACCATCCCTCCTTCCAAAATCTAAATGAAAAATTAAAGGTACATATATAACTTTTTAATAAAACAATCCTCTCTAAAAAAGATAAAATACTTGCGAAATAAACAAGCCTTCGAGAAGGGCAATGCCTACAAATGGTCTCAAAGTAGTGGCAATAAAAACTTCCAATGTAAATCTGTACAGCATGTGAGATATTCAGATGTTTCTGATTCGTCATCTGTATCATCTTATGTCTCCCACACCCCTTCCAAACAAACCAGGCGAACTAGGAAATCCAAAAGACGTCAAGAAGGAGATCACCCTCCAGCCAATAGTACTAAAAAACCCTTTCCCAAATCACGATTGCAGAATCCAGTTGCTGCAATTCCAGGCTCCACAATGCCGGCACCACCCTCTGGTGCCGAGGTCATGGGTTCAGTCTCAGTTTAAATCCCTTTAGCTACACCATCTGCCAAAATTCCAGCAATATTTTTTCCAAAAAAAACAGGGAATCCCCCTGTACCCAGCAATCTGATATCCCATTGAGCACTTCTTTTTCCTCTTCCTTACTTAATGTTGTCAATCTTTCGGCACACAATCTTACCCAAGATGAAACTTCAGTTCTTTCCAAGGGCCATACATTTTGTCCAAAAAAACAGACTGGACAAGTTTGTAGCTATAAAGGATTTTCATCTCTATACTCGCAAATTGCTACTCAAGAGTATATCTGAAAAACATAAACCTGAATATGAAGATTGTCGCACGTTTAGCGAACGACAAGCTTAATTTAAATAAAAGGGATGTTATCGATACTATCGATTTAGAATCCCTATTGAAGGAGATTTAAGACCCACCCACTAATATTCCAGCTATAAAATCTTCTTTAAAAAAGGCCTCCTCTATGTATCCTGCCCCTAGTTCCAACCACGGTGTCACAACATTCCTGAAAATGACCTCTCAAGAGATCAAATCCCTTAACTGTACACTTGCCTATAATGAGAATCTAACTAACGGTGATATATCACACTATCTAAAAATCACACCATCACGATAAAACCCAGTGACAAAGGAGGGAACATTGTCCTTATGGACAATGAATAATACAGGAAAATGTGCTTTAAGATCTTACAAAATCGCGATTGGTATCATCCAGTGGGTCCAGATATTTTAGAGGCTTTTAACAAAAAGTTTTATCTGTTTGTGGATGATGCTTTTTCCAACAATACTATTTCCAAACAGACATGGGACTTTGTCCGTACTCCCTATCCAAGAACAGCAACGTTCTATGCATTGCCTAAATTAAATAAAAATGCTGTTGATCCACCGGGGAGACCTATTCTCTCCGGGAATGGATCTACTACTGTAAATTTATCTAAGCTGATAGATGAGCACATTAGACCTTTTGTTCTTAAAATTCTTTCCTACATCTGGGATACCATCCATCTCTTGCAAATTATAGAAGATTGATCAGTTCCTGACCAATGTATCCTTGCAACCATTGATGTAGAAGCCCTCCACACTGTAGAGGGCTAGCCTGCATCCGCAAGATCCTATCCCAAACGAGCCACCATGAGTCCTCATTTAACGAGTTCATACTCCTTGCACTAGAATATATACTTAACCATAATGTGTTCTCTTTTGATGGTCGGCTGTTCCTCCAGGTGCAGGGCGTAGCCATGGGCACCTGTTGTGCCCCTGGCTATGCCAATCTGTACCTGGGGGAATGGGAAAATGCAATTTTCAGTGACGAGGATCTCTCTATGTACCTGTGCCACTTTGTTATGTGGCACAGGTACATAGATGACATCTTCATGGTCTGGGATGGTCCCCAGTCCCTTTTGGATGAATGTCTCAATGCACTAAATGTGAATCAATTTAATCTTAAATTTACCATGACCTCGGATAGATCCAAAGTCACCTTTTTGGACATTGAGAGCTTTAAAAATGAATTTAACCTGTTGTCCTGTAAGCTCTATAGGAAGCCCACTGCGGTGTTGCAGTGTTGCATTCCTCTAGCTTTCACCCCAAACCATTCATTAATTCTATTCCTTATGGGCAATATTTACGTATCAAACGTAATTGCTCCAACTACCAAGACTTCAAGCATGAGGCCAACAAACTTAAAAAACGTTTACTCGAACGTGGCTAGAGCCACAAATGTCTTAAAAAAGCATTCCAACGTGCCAATTCTAGTGATAGGCACACTTTGTTGGCCCCCAAAAAAGCTGCAACTCCAAGTGAAAACCAGAGAATAATTACAACATATACCAATGATCACAAGAAAATATTGCAGATATGTAAGAAGTATTGGCATTTACTAACATCCGACCCCACAATAGGACCCTTTGTTCCTCCCACCCCGCGGATCACCTACAGACGGGCCACCTCTGTCGGTGACCTGCTAGTTCAAAGTGAATTTTGTGGCTCAGCAAGAGGTGATTCATGCAGAACAGGCACGTTCCCATGTGGATCGTGCCCCTACTGTAAATATATGGATATTAGGAAAAACATTTTTCTACCCAATGGTATACGTTTTGTACCGAAACACCATTCTAATTGCCAAACCATGGGAGTGGTTTACTTGCTACTGTGTAGCTGTAACTGCTTCTATGTTGGCAAAACGGTACAAAAACTGTGGCAACGCTTATACCGCCACATCAGGGCAATGCAAACTGCCACCCCAGATCTTCCTCTGGGGAGGCATGTTGCTCAGGTCCATGGTGGTATTTTTCCCAAAATTTCTGTTTTAGTATTAGATTGCATACACCCAAGCTCATGCGGTGGAGACTTTAACAAAGGTCTCCTGCAACGTGAGCTTCGTTGGATATCCAACTTGAATGCGACTTCTCCGCCTGGCCTCAACAAAGCCTTTAATTTAAAACCTTTTTTACCAGGCTTTGTGACAGGAGGTTATGATAAAGAACTTTAAATTCATGCATCATCCTCATTCCCTTCCTTTCTTTTCTTCTTCCCTTTTTTCGTTTTCTTCTCTCCTGCATTTTTAGGAATATTTCCCATTTTGTATTATTCATGTTTGATTATTTGTTTCTTTGTTCTTTTGTTTTGCTTTGGCTCAGTTACCTTGTCATTAATATCAATCCATTTATCCTTGTCGCCTATTTTACATGCTTAATATGGCTGTCATTAGTATGTATTGCATTTACGGTTCTCGTCATTTCAAGAAGTATACCTGCTCCTCTTTTTTGCAGATGATAATATAATTTCTTTTTCTCTTTGAATAAAATATTACCAATATGTACAGATGATGATCCCACGTCTTTCCACTTCATACCCAGTTGATATTTTAACCATATATATCAAATCATGTATCTATTTTTTCTTGAAAATATTTTTTCGGTTTTCTTTTTTCTTATAGATGTAATTTTTACATATATTTGTTATATACATTCTTTATTATGAGGTTGACATGCGTCCTTGGACAGATTTGGAACAGTTTTTAGTTCCGATTTTCCCAGATGTCCTGGGTGTCCTTTGCTGTTTCTCTCTGAGATTAGCGGCTAATATGCGCATGCGCTGAGCTTTCTTTGCTTCGCACCGGCGCATGGGTGCTTTTTTCATTCTTGCCCTCAGTTGCCGCCCTTCCTCCGTGCCAGCTGCCTGCATCGGCGTCTGACGTCATCGTGCCGTCTAACGCGGTGGCGCCCGGACGCCGCGACAGCCGAGGGGCCACAGCTGGAGGGTGTCCCACACACAGGTGTGGTGGTTGCACAGATACCTGTGCAATCAATAGGCCTAATTGTGGCATGCGGGTGTATGCAGCGCTGGCGGCTGGGACGCACTTGGAGGGATGTGTGTGGGTGCGTGGGGCTGGCACTTGGGATGTGTGGCTGTGGCTAGATACGGTGGAGGCGTGATGGTGGTGTGTGCTGGGGGGATGGGTGGAGGGGACTTGGGTGGGGTGTGTGGATTCCCTGAGGGGGTCTCGCTGATCAGCGGTGGCGGACTCTCAGCTTGCATGGGGTGGACGCGCGCAGTCGCCTGAGGTGTTGCAGTTTCTGGAGATAGATCGGGTGGGGGCTGGGTCGTTGCGGGTGGGATGGGTGCTTGGGGATGGGGGGACGTTGCATTCTGCCAGGGGGGCAGGGGGCGTGGTGGGGTGTCGCGGGGTGGACTGGCAGGCGCGCGTGGCGGCGCTGCTTGCAGGCTGGGAGGTGCAGGCGGGTGTTCGGGGTCCTCCTGCGGATGCCATTCTGTGGGGCGCGCGCTGTCGTGGCGTTCTGGGTGCCTGTTTGCCCTTCTCGGCTTGTGGGTGGCACTGCCGTGCGCGTCTGTTGGTCTGCCCTGCGATGCTTCGCCGTGCCTTCCTCTCTTTGTTTTTTTCGGTGGGGTGTGGCGTCTTCTTGTCCCCGGGTGCCCATCTTGCTTGCGGTGGTCTGGCTTCCATTTGGTTTGTCCTTGGAGGCTGCGGCATTCCGGGTGGCTGTGTGTGTTTGTCCTGTGTGGGCTGGGAGTCTGCTGTCGCTGATTGGGGGGACCTCCCTCGGGGAGTCTACGCACTTTGTTCGCGTTTTCTTCGCCCATTTTTTTCGGCGCATGTCATTATTGTTTTTTTGCTGTGTTTGGCCGCGGCCGCACGTCCTGGGGGTTGGCTTTGTGCACTTGTGTATGTTTTTTTTGGGTGTGTCTTGGTTGCCGGAGCTGCGTGTATTTGTATGTCACTTGCTGAGGTCTAGCACTTTTCATGCAGCAGCTGCAACATTTTTTATTCCAATCTCTTTTGGTCACTTATATTATCTTTATTAATTTTCCTTGATCACCTTTTATTCATATTTTTTATAATTTTTTTTGTTTATGTGTTCTATCATAGATATTCATATATATATAGATATATTTTTTGAGTGTGCTATAGCTGCCAGCGCTGCATCTATCTGTATATAATAGGCCTAATTGCTAGGCCATGCTTTACCTATGGCCCTTATTTGGTCAACACTCAGTCGATTGGCTGTTGCCATACCACCACCCCCACTTTGGGAGCTATTTAAATTCAGGTGAGCGCAGCACAGCACTGCTACACAGCCCAGATGAACATCACTCCTGCAGGAACATGAGAGGCTAGTTCATTCAGAGGTAGAAACAACACTGTATTTTTCTTTGCTTTTTTTTTTCCTTTTCTTTCTTTCTCTTTTGTTCCATGTCTCTCCCCTTTCTTTCTTCTCTTTTCCTTTTTTGTTTCTTACCTATTACTATGTGTTTTGGTATTTTACCGTCCACATTGAAATTACATATTTACTCCTACTCTGGGTACTATCTGTTAACAAGCCTATCTCTGCACCTATACCATATTTTCATTTGGCAGGTATATACACATATACTGATGACCCGCTTGTATATATTTTTTTATTTGCTAGATTTGCACCCTCCTTATCTTCTTGGCGGCTGTGAGCTCTGACTTACCGCTCCACTCTCTCGGGGTCCAGCTCACCTGTCTCTCCAAGTTATGTTTTGACGCATGTCCCACTCATTTTGCACCCAAGCAGGCAGTAAAAAGTTAATCCTATCTGGGTTATTCCAACTTGATAAATCAACATGTGTGGACTTTTGGATGTGGGAGTTCATCTACCATCAATATTGCTGTGTATCTTGTCATTGTCATTGCAGAGGAACATGCGTTTATTGTGAGTACCATTGTAAAGGATACATGCTTTTTATGTCTGTCTTTCTGGATAATGCCAAATTATTACAAGTATGGAATCAATACCTATTATATGCATATATATGTTTTCTTTTTCTGTTAGAAACACAACAGCACGCTTTATTTGAATCCCTGAAGAAGGAAATATACTGTAGTGTCATGAAAGGAAATTCATCTTTTTATGCTCTCCGAAACATGTTGGGTCCTCATGCAGCCATTTCTGGTCTCTGTTTCCCAGTTTTCAGAAGTGGTTTTTGCTGCAGCGTGTAATATTGTGCAATACTCCTGTTCTTCTTTTGCTATTCAATGCTTTTAGTAACGGTATTTGTCATTTTTGTATATTGAGTAAAATTTTATATATATATATATATATATATATATATATATATATATATATATATATATATATATATATATATATATATATATATATATATATATATATATAATTTTTTTTTTTTTTTTTTATCGGTTTTTCTATTTACCATACTTTGATCCTGTGTTGGTTTTCTGCCCATAGTATCCCTTTTGGGGCATTTCTCTCTTCACATTAGGCTTTGGGATGTGGCAGAGACCCTCAGGACTAGCTTCCTAACTAGCTCCCCTTTCTCTATATTGTTCTTACTATGGAACATGAGGTGGAGGCCACAGAAGTATGTGATGCGCATCAGTGAGGTCGTCAGTGAGTATTTTATATTTTCCATAGCATTTATGACTTAAAGCCGAGTTCAACCCACTTTTGAGAGGTGGTCCTAAACTAAAGTTCACCCAACATTTTTGATAGACAGAGAGAGAGCGAGCTTAGTACCTTAGTACCTTTTTTGAACTACATAGTGTACTTCAGTTCCAGCCGGACCGCGGCGCAGGATGTCATGTCCTCTTGTGCGGCGAGCCCTCCTGCTGTCTTCTGGGACCTGTATGTCCTGTTAGTAGGAAACCGGCAGTGAAGCCGCAAGGCTCCACTGCCGGTTTCTCTTAGTTGTAACGGCGGCACCTGCACCCGATCCCATGCACTGCCAATGGCCATGCCCCCAATGTTATCTATCAGCCTGGGGGGGGCGATATGGCGGGCTCCCCGGATAGACAAGTGTCCTTATTAAAAGTCAGCAGCTACAGTGTTTATAGCTGCTGACTTAAACAAAAAATTGTGGCTGGAACTCTGCTTTGAGCATATTCTATTTTTGCATTAGATTGTAATACACGGTCTTCTGCTTTCAGGACGTTTCAAGAGGAATCCTCCCACGGAAGAGCAGGTAACAACTTTTGCTCAAACACAGGGATGGACGATGAATCAACCGAAGAAGGTTGGACATCTTGGAAAGCTGGAAACCCACCATGGACAAGGAGAAGGTTCAAGAAGCAGACCTAGAAAGTCGCATCACCTCGCAAGACTGGAAGGTGCTTGCCATCGTAGAAGACCATGTTGGAAACACTGGTGAGACGGTCTTCATGACATTACCCTTCAAGAAAGGTGAGGTGGTCTGTGACTACCATGGACCAATCTTATCGCATGGGAGAGGAGCTTGTGAAGGCCATGGCAGCAGGTAAGATGGTGAGGTTGGCAAAACATTGTATCAGATTGACATGTGTGATCACCTGATAGTCATAGATTCTGCACACTACACTTCTCCCCCTACTGTCAATCACAGCCAGCGAGAATGGAGCAGGGGTTTGGGAGATGAGCCATGTATGCACTGTGTCTGTAGGCGTGCACGCGCACATACATAGCTGTCTTGGGAGCGAGCATGCACAAGTGCCTCCATAGCAAGGGGACCCAAGAGAAGGTGGATCGGGTCTGCTCTGTGCAAAAAACATTGCACAGAGCAGGTAAGTATAACCAGTTGTGGTGCGTGTGTGTGTTTTTTTTTGTTTTTGTTTTTGTTTTTGTTTTTTTGTTTTTTTTAAGTGCTCTTTTTCAATCAATTTAAGGGGGTCAAATAAACCCAGTGTACCACCTGAGGGGGTTCAAGTGGTAAATATGGAAATGTAGTGTTCAGTCTATTCAATTAAACCAGCACTTGGATAAAAGTGGGGGTTTAAGAGTTATGCCGCGTACACATGAGCGGACTGTCTGACAGAAAAAGTCAGACGGAAGCTTGTCATCGTATATACCGACCGTGTGTAGGCCTCATCGGAATTTATTTTTCAAAAAATCTGACGGACCTAGAAATGGAACATGTTCTAAATCTTTCCGACGGACCCAATTCCTATCGGGAAAACCGATCATCTGTATGCTGGTCCGACGGACCAATAACGCCGCATGCTCTGATGCAAGTACGAGACGGAAGCAATTGGCTACTGGCTATTGAACTTCCTTTTTCTAGTCCCGTCGCAAGTGTTGTATGTCACCGTGTTCTGGACGGTCGGACTTTGGGTTGACCGTGTGTAGGCAAGACCGCTGAAATGGAATTCCGTCGGAGAAACCGTCTGAGTTTATTACGACGGCTAAACCGGTCGTGTGTATGTGGCATTATAAACTATTCTATGACACTGATTGATACAGGTTTTTAACTTCTTGGCAGAAAAACTGCATGTTTGAATATTTTTATATTTAATTTATTCAGCAGCATTTGTATTGTTTGTTTTATGGGTATAAGGATATTTTGATATGTGTGTGTCCGTTTCTAGTTACTGATTTTTCTGATTGAGAGATTTATTTATTTTTGTTTGTTTTTTTATTGTCAGCAGCATAGCACTTATTTAATTTATTTGGCAGGTGAGATGGGCTAACTTTTTCTTTTTTTGAGGACAGGAAGAACCGTCAGAAGCTGTGTGTTGATGGCAAGAGCATCCCATGTCCCTGTCATCCCTCCCTACCAACAACTTTTGGGAGAAAGATCAACCACTCAAGAAAGCGACAAAACCTGAAACCTTGGCTGAGTTACCGGAACAATGGCACCACCCCCGTTCTTCTGTTGGTGGCCAAAAAAGCTTTTCCTGTTGGCACGGAGCTGAATTAGCACTACTGGGTCACGAAGAGCCCCTTTGGGGGGAAGGGGCAGATGTTGACTAGTTAAATACATAAGACCCCAGTTGACACCTGCCTCTGATACCAGTAGCAGGATGACCTCTAGGGTAAATTTTTTTTTTTTTTTCTCCTCCTCCTAAACTGCCTATCATCTATTCTCCAAAACATTCCATTTTTTTTTTCTCCTTCAACCTTGCTCATTTCTGTCCTACCAAAGTCTTCTCTTTACATCTTACCCTGCCTACTCTGACTTTTACCATTTTTGACTCTTCCTCTCTTTCAGTCTCCCTCATTTGTCTTTTTGCTTCTTGAATTGACATGCGTTTATAAAAACCTTTCATTGCATTTTTTTTCCCCCTTATTGCATCACCGGGAGCTGTGTATCGGTGTCACAATAAAATGGAACCTTAACAAGTATTTTTCTGGGTAACAGTTAACAGTGGATATCTGCGTAAGTGCTATACAGCAATTGATGTGACGTCAGCTTACCGATCATCAGGCAAAGGTGCTGATTTTTTTTTTTTTTTTTTTTTTATCAGGAGCAATGTTTTTAATAAGACCCAGGCAACAGCCTGGATGAAACAGACTTGTGGGTTTGGCCGTTTAAGTGTTTAAAGCCTTGAGTCTCACTGTATTTTTAAAAAAATCAGGAGGAAAAGAAATGAGGCACAACTAGAACTTACTCTCTATTGCTGGGACTTAGGCCAGCCATACACCAAGTGAATTTATTTCCTTCAACCACAGGTTGCAGGAAAGAAACTTGCTTAATTCCCCCATCAGCATAGACAGTGTTGATTCAGGAATCCCTCCTGCTGGGCCATTGTCTTTTCTCAGCGGGGGAAGCTGTCCTGATGGGAGAAAACAATGATTATTACTAGCAGCTATCATCACAAAAAAATCTGGCATGCTGGTTGTACCCAAGTTGATTGATCGGTCAACTTGGTACATTCAGCCTGCCCATCAAACCATATATGGCCGGCCTTAGCTTTGTTTAACATGTAGGATTGGCATCCTTCATTTGTTTCTGGTATACATCTTTCTAATAGAAAATGTAACTTTGACAAGGACAGAAGAGAATTCTACAGCAGTGATCTGCAAACTTAACCAGTTGAATAAGGAATACTACACCCACACAGTGTACATGTTGCTAGATATCCCATAACCATATTTGTTTCCCTCAAGACTAGTTTAAACTTGCAATTGGGGGCAGTAGAAAAATGCAAATTTTGACACCCCCCCCCCCCCCAACTGCTTCACCTTAGAGCCAATTCACACTACAGCACTGTATATATTTTTTAACGCGGGTTACCCACACTTTCCCATAGTTCTCAGAAAACATATATTTGGTGCGTTTTCTGAGAGCGCACTGAAAAAATGCAATCTAATAGAAGTCTATGGGAAAGTGCAGATAACAAAACATTAGACTATGGGTACACTGCTCTGCATAAAATGCAGCAAGGCAGAACTCTTTAGCTGCAAAAGCATTAGACACATGCTTTGGAAAGAATAAAATTGCCTTGTGTTTGGGCAGTAGCACCCACCAAATGCAACCCATTCAACTGAAGTGGGCTACACCGCAACCACCCTACAAGTACTACTTGCATTCCAACAGCTACAAGCCAAATACAATATTGCTTCCAAAGACGTTTTCAAATATCACAGACTCCGCTCAGCCCTCTCTCAAATACAATGGTCAAACGACCCCTTCTGGCACCTTCTAAAGTTCTATGACACAGAAACCCACAAGCAAAAAGGTATCTCCTTCATCTACAAACTCCTTACTGTCCCCCAGCTCCAAAACCAAACCTCTGCAATGCTCCACTGGGAACGTCTCCTAAAGCGCACCTATTCACCCCAACAATGGTACCAAGCCCTCCTTTTACCAACAAAAACCTACAAATGCATACTTCATTGGGAATCTATCCAAAAAGTGCTATAAGAATGGTACCTTACCCCATCTAAACTAGCACAGATTTATCCCAACACCACTAACTTATGTTGGAGAAACTGTGGACACCATGGTACCTTCTTTGCACATATGGTGGAACTGCCCGGTAATTGCTCCTTTCTGGCCTATCCTTTTCAGGTTTATATCCTCCATCCTCTCAGTACCTGTCCCCCTCTCTCTGCAGATGGTCCTTGGGTTTGGAAATTGACTTGGGTTTGGAAGTGTACTTATTGCCACCAGACTAGCAATAGCTAGGAACTGGAAATCTCCCAAACCACCTTCTATTACAGTGATCTCTATTCTCAATACTCGATATCTAATGGAATATATGCATTCTAAGGCCCACTTTCAGACCCCAAAATTCTACAGAAACTTGGGGCCCTTTTCTCAATCCTCCCAAGTGCCTATCTCTCGACTAAACCGTCATCCTTCTAATGCATTCCAGCCATCGCCTATCATCTGATAACCCAACAAGACCACCTTTCTTTTACTTCTATCTAGACTATAACATCTTATGATACAGAAAACACCATTTTACATTACGTTGCTTATTACTTTATTCGCACCTTCTACTGTTCAAGAAATGTCTACTGTGTTCGCAAAGTTTGAAACAGTGGGTAATTTATTGTAAGCCAACCATGTTTTTCCTTAACGCCGACATTAATGGAAGGAACAGCCTACTTCCTGGGCCTCTGTCCCCATTTTTGCATCTTGGATCTGCATTCATGCGGGTCCGTGCATGAGCGAATTGCTGTCTCCATCTCGCCTGGGGAACTTCTGCCCACTTTCCGTGTCAGAGGCCCTCCGACATCTGATGTCACCACTCTGGATGACGCCGCCGGAGCCGGAAGATCGTCCACTTGATAAAACCTCCAGCTGGTTAGGCGTCACAGCCGATCTGGGGAATCTCGTCTAACACTGAGACGAGCCCCATAGTCAGCTGATGCCCCCTTCTCCAAGATTGGGCTACTTTTCCCTCAGGAGGCGTGCACCACCTCACTCACTAACACTTATATACCCAGGTAGTATCTTTAGCAGTTGCTACATAGCCAGGATCTCTTTATTGCCTAAAGGGACAGTGTCTTTGCTGCTTTCTGGAAGTAAGTTGATTTCATTTACTCTTATACACTTTTTATTTGATTAGACATCGTCAGTGTGCTCATCAGCACACTTCATTTGAAGCTCCACACAGGTGGCTTGCTATATTGTTTAGCCTATCTATTTGGTTTATAGCACCAAGCTCTTTAGGATGAGGTCTACCTCCATAGTATTTCAGTTTACTTACCCTATACATATTAGCCTTTGCACAATCTAGACCCTCCATCTGCAGAAACCAGCTTTTTTGACTCAAACATCACACTTATACAATATACTTTTTTGTGTTTTAAGGGTTCCACTGTAGCTCAACACCGATCCTCGTGGACTCAGTTGCCAGACAGCGTCCCCCCTTTTGGCAGAGAGACTTTCTTGCTTTCCCCTACCCCTTCCCTTGCAACTACCTCTTTTGGTGAAGAAACCTGCTATTCTCTAGCCAGAGATCACTGCATATGTTCTCTCCACTCACTACAGAGAGCTCCTCCCCGTGACTGACCTTTTGATGGTTGCCCCTTGAGACGCAGACCTTGATCCAAGTGGATTCTGAGGTGTACCCTATTTCAATCTCTAAGTATTTTTAGATTCCTAATTGCCTTCTCCTCTTGTCCCCCATGCTGTTTTCCAGATTGTTGCTTGCACTTTTTTTTGTTAACATTATATTATGTGCAATACATTTATACGTATTTGACTTTTGATTTGAAAATTTCTATTTTTGCTGTTATGTTACTAGACAATACAGCTTGCATTAAATCAGCCCCTGAAGAAGGAATTTAACCATTTCCGAAATATGTTGGGATCTCTGAATTCATGCATAATTTGATCGGCCTCCTACCATGAGACCAGAATTCAGCTGTTTATTGTTGTAATATGACCATTGTCCTTTGGTCTTAAACATAGTTGTATGTAAACTTCATTCTTGCCCACTAATACATTTTGTACTTTTTGTCTAGTAGATATCCCGGGTATGATGAAGTTTGAAACACTAAATAATAAATTGTAATATAATAAATAAATATAATTATAAAAAATGATAATAAAATACATTTCCCCACAATTCACTATCACTCAGTTCTGCAAGTGTTCTAATTTACTATCGCTGTTTTCTAGCTGGTCTAAAACCACTTTTGATGTAAAGGGACACTTTTTGGTTGCTATGGACAATCTCCAGTTTCCAGGCAGAAAGAACAGTATATATCATATAAAACTGCATGCAGGGCACTGGACAAAGCACTGGGGACAAAAGGGATGTGAAATGATTTCATACAGTAATGTAATCTGTAAGATTACAGTGTACTGTATGTTATGAATTTTCCTTTTTTTGAATTTGCCGCCAGGCTCCGTCCCTGTGCATCGCAACGCTCGCAGGGAATGGAGCCCGGCACACAGGACATTGGGGCGGAGGACAGAGCCCACAGACACAGCGGGGGGACATCGCAGGATCCTAGGGACAAGGTAAGTAACCTCTTCCAGGATCCTGCAATGCAATCCTGAGTGTGGCTCGGGGTTACCACTAATGGTGCTGAAATTTAACCCCGAGCCACACTTGGGAAAACCGCCAGGGAGGCAACCTTGTTTTTTGTCTATTTCAACTGACTGCCTAAGGCTAGAAAACCACAAGCTTTGCTATATAAGGAAATAGATTGTAAAAAGACGCTGTGATTGGCAATAAAGCTGATATTCTGTCTGTTGATCTTATAAAAAAAAAAGGTCACACATCCTGTGTCTAACTTCTGCTTATCTTCTCAGTATGTAAAGTATCATCCATTTGTATCTGAAATAAACTGTCTACTTATCAATACATCTGGAGTTTGACTGATCACAGGAGAAGAATAATCCTAACATTTTGGTCCTTCAAGTCGGAAACGAGTGGATCCTGGGACAGACAGTCCCAAACAAGACTGGTGAGTATTCGACCCTGAAAACTCGCTGAGGATTAAAAGACCCACCGCTCAATGTTAGTGGCAAAACAGGGGCTGATTGTTTCCAAACCTGCATGATCCAGTCCTCCAGGATGTTTGAGAGGTAAGACAATTTAAAATATTCTTAATCTTTTCCTCTCTCTCGGTTTGATTTTTTTGATCTGATAAGTTTTTATAAATGAGTTGTAATTGCAGACATTGGGATTGATCGTATAACATCTCAGTAATCCCAATCGTCGAAGACAGAGGCATTTGGGGTGTTGCCTAAGGTAAAATAGACGTCACCTGCTGTCCAGGACAGATAAAAAAAAAGATTTGTTGAAAGGTATACTGAATGTTGGAGGTTGATTGCCCGACGATCTAAGCGCTAAAAGTATTTGAGTGATCTAGAAAGATTGCGAGGCTAACTTCCTTCTTGGTGGTTAGTTCTTTTTGTATAATAGGTGGTGTAGTAACATCTCCTCCTCTTTTTCTCATGTTTTACCTTACTGCTAACTTTACAACGTCACTGAACAACAGTACTGCAGAGACGGGTTTTAACTATTTTTTTTTATTCTCCTCATAGTGGGGAGTCTTGATATTTTTACTTTTCTTGTATTCTTATTGTTACTGTGACCCAAGAGTTGCTAGTCCGGTGTTTTTACAAGTTGATAAAAGGTCCGCCTAATGCCAACGATGGGGAACTGTTTTAACCAACTGTACTTTGTGGTGAAAAAGGTGAATATATATAATATATATAAATTTTTTTTTTTTTTTATAGATGTCCTGTTTGGGGAGTTTAGACTGTTTTTTATATAGATTTTGGCAGGGTTTGAGAGTAGAATTACCAGTCTTGTATTCAAAACTGAAGCAAAAGGAACAGACATGGGGAATAGTTTTTGTAAAAGAATGTCTTGTGCTTGTTTATGTTGCTGTTATGTTCCTAATGCACCATTAGGAGATGAGAAATGTATGCATAGCAAAGAACCTAAATCTGTTAAATATTGTACCAAGTGGGAAAGAAAGTTTGGGTTTAATGGTAAACTAACTGTGAAGGGATGCCAAGATCTAGTGGATAAGCTCAAAATGTTAGGACCCAAAGATCAAAAAAAGGTATGGGTTGGAAATGGCAGAACACTGGCTTGAACACGCAAGAACTAGGGCAGAGGGAAGGACAAAAGAAGTGGCAAGCCTAACTGCCCCTAGTGGACAACGAGGATGATCTTGTCTGTTACACCCAAAGACCACCCCCCCCCCCTATAATAATCCTCCTCCACCCGTGCAGGCCCCTGCCCAGAATACCACCCTTCCTGTAATGTCCACGCCGTCAGAGGTGACCCCCCTAGACAAAACTCAGCTTCCACTTCCCCAATCTCTCCAGACAGTAGTACAGTCCCGGAGATGAACAGATCAATCCTTGAAACCTTGACTGACGCCATAACCCATGTACTAGGTGCCCCAGTAGGAGCCAAGAGACCAAGTAAACCTCCTATTAGGTATGGTGTAGATGATGGTGAGGAATTTCCCTTGATTGAAGTCTCGAACCCAAAGGAAAAGGAGATTAATGTCTGGTGTGACCCCTCTGACACCTCGATCCTCAATAGTGCACAAAAAAACAAGAGAAGTAGCCCTGGGACTTTAGATGAGGTGAAAGAGGTTTAGCAAATGTTCACAGCGAACAATGAGACAAAATCAATCTATTTCTATTTTTTTGCGAACCCAAGAGGAGGACAGAATGATTCACAGGGCCATCCATATCCCTTGGCTATGACTGTTTTCCGACCATGAACTGAAAGTAACATACAAAAAGCTACAGAACACAAAAAACATCCAAAGTTAGGTCCTGCTGAATTTATTGAAAACAGAGGGATTATGGAATAGTTATAAGTTGAACCGGGTGGAGGTACAGAGAGCCCTGAGGAGAGTACTAGGATCAGATTGGGCTTCGGTAAAGGGGGATTGGGACCCTTGGGCCCTAGCAAACGGACAGTGGCGAGGGGATCCATTGCCTCCAGATAGCCCAGACTTAGAAAACAGGTTGACTGCCTTACTGAACAGATGCCAGCTTAGATGGGTACAACGGACTGATTGGCAGAAAATAAATATGACAGTACAGGAAGACAAGGCGAGTGTCAGTGACTACCTAAATAAACTACGAGAGGCTTTTAAAGTGTTCTCTGGGCGCCCCGAAGCTGAGTATGTGAATAGTGCATATCAGCAACAGCTAAGATAGCTTTTGTTAATGGACTAAGCAGGGGTCTCAAACTTGCGGCCCTCCAGCTGTTGCAAAACTACAAGTCCCATGAGGCATTGCAAGGCTGACAGTTACAAGCATGACTCCCTCAGGCAGAGGCATGATGGGACTTGTAGTTCCGCAACAGCTGGAGGCCCACCAGTTTGAGAACCCTGGACTAAAGCAAGACCACAAGAATTATATTATCAAGAATATGATCACTTACCAAACAGCTGGGGTTTTAGACGTCCTACAATAGGCAAAGCACTCCGAAAAGTACTTAAACTATAGCAAAAAATGTGAATTTGATCCTGCCTGTGGCCTCTTTTGAACAACTCAACAGTTCAATCTAGTATAAAATTAACTACACTTTATATATCTTATACATATCTACTAGCCTCTAAACAAGTAGATTAATTTATTTACCGTATATACTCGAGTATAAGTCGAGGCCCTAATTTACCACAAAAAAATGGGAAAAACTTATTGAAGTGGAAAAGGGGGTCAACAATGCCCATTTGCAGCCTCAATGTGCCCATTTGCAGCCATAGGTCCCCCGAACTTCAAACTCGGTAGTTAAGGGTTCCTAGATGCCCCCTAGCTGCAGCCAAAATTTGGGGTCTCTGAACCCAAAGGGTCCCGAAATGACATTGCTGCAGATGGACACAGTTGACTGAATTTGGGGCCCTGTATCTCGGGACCACTTAGTGCTAGGAACCCCACATTTGGTGTGCAAACCCAGAGGAACTAGCACCATAAAATATCCAAAGCTGGGGTTTCTAGCACCAAGTGGCCCCGAGATACAGGGCCCCAAAAATCGTTTCAGAAAATGTCAAGCACTTTTCTGCAGCAGAGAATGACATTTTCCGAACCTACTTTGGGGCCCCATATCTCAGGGCCACTTAGAGCTAAGAACCCTAGCTTTGGATATGTTATGGTACCAGTTCCACTGGGTTTGCGCACCAAATTTGGGGTTCCTAGCACTATGTGGCCCTGAGATACGGGGCCCCAAATTCTGTTCGGAAAATGAAATTTTTTTTGCTGCAGAAACATGCTTGACTCCAGTATAAGTCGAGGGGAGCACTTTCAGCATAAAAAAATGTACTGAAAAAATCGACTTATACTCGCGTATATACGGTAGATGCCACAGTATTGCAGTATTTTTTTTACTCTTTTTATACAATTCCTTGCTTTGAATAACTAATTCCTAGATATGTTTCTCAATCAATTGAACCTCTATTTATTTATTTGTTACTATTTTTAGCTACCCACCACACATCTTTAAACGCCATCCATTGAGCCACCTCCAGGTATGGGTTAAAATCTTATATGATAATTTTTCTTTAACATCATATCAATTCTTGAATTTCTACACCTCACGATAAAAAGTTCTACTATATACTTGCAATATTACATCTCTCTTGCAGGACCTGCCCTCTGGCCTCAGTGGAGCCTCAAGTTTCTATCTCTTTATACGCCCCTCATGGGCCATCTCTTCCCCTTTTTTTGAAGAGAATCTCACATACATACATTTTGTACTTGGATAGACATCACATCGCTACTTATATAGAAATTCCATTCTCAATATGCATATAAACATTTTTTCTCGGAATCAAGAACATGCTGGGTAGACAGATCATGTCATTGTCGCTGTTTTTAATTTAAAGTTTCATGGAATGCCAAGTCAGCTAATACAGTGTTAATGTAAGTGAAAAAGACATAGTACACTATGTAATGTTTTTACGTATATGTATACTTATATGCTTACTATTGTCCTCTCAACATATTTCTTCTAATATAGAACTATCTCTAACTCACACCCACCTTTGAGGAAGGAGGCTAATTAACTCCGAAACGCGTCGGATGCAAGAGTACCGCTTTAAACACTGTATATACACAAATGTAAAACTGCTTGATTCGCATTCCTAACAATAGATGCTACATTATTGTCTTTTTTTTTTTTATTGTTTCTCTATTTAATAAACTATATTTGTACTTTATATACTCTTTTACGCCTTTTTGTATATGTGCCTAAAGTCCACCATGAGGGAAACCCCTCTTTTCTGTATAGTTTTAAAATTTGGATGTGGCACAACTTCACAGTCGGCTGCCGATCTACATTATCTGTCAAAGTGAAGGTTTTTGTGCAAGCTGACGAGGGAGATGAGGATGTGGAAGAGTACACCACAGAAGCGGCTCCAGAAGGCCCCAACAGGAAAAGAGGTTGGGGAGGATACAGCGGTAGGGGAAGGTCAAGAGGAAGGGGGAAGAGGGCAATGGAAGGACAAAGAATGGGTAGAGAGGAGGGAGTGTTGGACGTGTCAGCAACAAAGACATTGGCCAGGGACTGCCCTGATGGGCCAGGGCCCCAAGCATCAAAGTGACTAGAGATGGTATATGTAAGTCACCTGAACAGAATGGGATATATTGAAAACCTGCCTCAGGTAGAACTGATGGTTCAAAGGAAGAACGTTCAGTTTCTGGTAGATTTGGGAGCTTCTAGGACTCTAATACACCCAATGGATGTACCACACATTGAACATTCTACAAAGTCTATTTTAGTTCAGGGAGTAAGAGGGAAACTAGTGAGAGAATATGAATATGTCACAATTGAAGACCCAGAGACAGGGATTAAAAACACAACCAGGGTGATTTTGTCTACTGTGTGTCCAGTCAACCTACTAGGTAGAGATATGATGTCAGCAATGCGTATGTCTGTTCATGCACGGGACAAGGGGTTTGTAATCCGAATGGGGCAGGAACCCACATCCCCAAGTGAGGAAACAAATTATTATTACACCCTAGATGCATACATGAAGGACAAGGAGACAGTTTTCACAGTAGACATGTGGTTTAAGGAAACACCCGGCCCTGACAAGTACTATGCCACAAGGTTTTTTGATACCAAAGAAGTTATTTTACAACTGACTAATGTTTATTGGAGTATGGAAGGGTTTTGTGCCTCCTCATGTTGTATGTCCCCAGAGGAAAATCATCTGTTTAAAAGGAGAAACCCCACATTTATCTCTAGCAAAACCCAAAGGTAAATCCTGGAAGGATATAAGAAAAATTTTTAGTGGAACGCCAGGGTCTCAAGGTGTGGAATCCTGTGGGTCTCCCAGACCTATATACAGTGGGGACGAAAGTATTCAGACCCCCTTAAATTTTTCACTCTTTGTTATATTGCAGCCATTTGCTAAAATCATTTAAGTTCACTTTTTTTCCTCATTAATGTACACACAGCACCCCATATTGACAGAAAAACACAGAATTGTTGACATTTTTGCAGATTTATTAAAAAAGAAAAACTGAAACATCACATGGTCCTAAGTATTCAGACCCTTTGCTCAGTATTTAGTAGAAGCACCCTTTTGATCTAATACAGCCATGAGCCTTTTTGGGAAAGATGCAACAAGTTTTTCACATCTGGATTTGAGGATCCTCTGCCATTCCTCCTTGCAGATCCTCTCCAGTTCTGTCAGGTTGGATGGTAAACGTTGGTGAACAGCCATTTTTAGGTCTCTCCAGAGATGCTCAATTGGGTTTTAGTCAGCCTCTGGCTGGGCCGTTCAAGAACAGTCACGGAGTTGTTGTGAAGCCATTCCTTAGTTATTTTAGCTGTGTGCTTAGGGTCAAAGTCTTGTTGGAAGGTAAAACTTCGGCCCAGTCTGAGGTCCTGAGCACTCTGGAGAAGGTTTTCGTCCAGGATATCCCTGTACTTGGCCGCATTCATCTTTCCCTCGATTGCAACCAGTTGTCCTGTCCCTGCAGCTGAAAAACACCCCCACAGCATGATGCTGCCACCACCATGCTTCACTATTGGGACTGTATTGAACAGGTGATGAGCAGTGCCTGGTTTTCTCCACACATACCGCTTAAAATTAAGGCCAAAAAGTTCTATCTTGGTCTCATCAGACGAGAGAATCTTATATCTCACCATCTTGGAGTCCTTCAGGTGTTTTTTTTAGAAAACTCCATGCGGGCTTTCATGTGTCTTGCACTGAGGAGAGGCTTCCGTCGGGCCACTCTGCCATAAAGCCCCGACTGGTGGAGGGCTGCAGTGATGGTTGACTTTCTACAACTTTCTCCCGACTGCATCTCTGGAGCTCAGCCAGTGATCTTTGGGTTCTTCTTTACCTCTCTCACCAAGGCTCTTCTCCCCCGATAGCTCAGTTTGACCGGACGGCTTCTGGTCATCCCAAATGTCTTCCATTTAAGGATTATGGAGGCCACTGTGCTCTTAGGAACCTTAAGTGCAGCAGAAATTTTTTTGTAACCTTGGCCAGATCTGTGCCGTGCCACAATTCTGACTCTGAGCTCTTCAGGCAGTTCCTTTGACCTCATGATTCTCATTTGCTCTGACATGCACTGTGAGCTGTAAGGTCTTATAAAGACAAGTATGTGGCTTTCCTAATCAAGTCCAATCAGTATAATCAAACACAGCTGGACTCAAATGAAGGTGTAGAACCATCTCAAGGATGATCAGAAGAAATGGACAGCACCTTATATATATATATATGAGTGTCACAGCAAAGGGTCTGAATACTTAGGGCCATGTGATATTTCAGTTTTTCTTTTTTAATAAATCTGCAAAAATGTCAACAATTCTGTGTTTTTCTGTCAATATGGGGTGCTGTGTGTACATTAATGAGGAAAAAATGAACTTAAATGATTTTAGCAAATGGCTGCAATATAACAAAGAGTGAAAAATTTAAGGGGGTCTGAATATTTTCCGTCCCCACTGTAAAAGCAAGTCCAAGGGCCACTTTTGTCATACACCACTGGGACATGAAATCATTACAACCCGCTCAGCCCATGTGTGGAAAAAGCAAGATAAATGATATTTAACCCAAGAAAATGACTCACTAGACGAACTCCCTGAAAACCTATAGACAAAGGGACCAGCAAATGTGGGATTGATGAAGGGAGTTCAACCTGTAACTATAATCGCCAAGTCCCATCAACAGACCACATCAGAGACAATATCCACTCAGGAAAGAATTAGAGGAGGCTATAGCCCCAGTCATACGCAAACTCCTACAAGCAGTAATAATCTTCCCTTGCCCTGACAGCCCCTGCAACACCCCCCTCTTTCCTGTAAAGAAGGCCCCGCCTTCTGTGGGATGGAGAATGGTACAAGACTTACAAGCTGTTAACCAGGCAGTTATACCGAGGGCCCCCGTAGTAACAAACCCATCCATGCTACCACTTCCTACTGATGGTCATAAACATGACTGTACTGCTGTCATCGCTGAAAAGGTACTGCCACAAAATGATTTGAAAGATGTACCGTTATCTAACCCTGACATGACACTTTTCGTTGATGGCTCCAGTAAGAAAAATCCAGATGGCACAAATGAACTGGATATGCAGTAGTGACACGGGATGAAATCTTGGAAGCTAGGCCATTATCAAAACATTATTCAGCACTTGTAGCACTGACAAGAGCATGCATACTATCAAAAGGAAAATCTGTAACCATATACACTGACAGTCAATATGCATTTTCAACAGTATATGTTTTTGCACAACAATGGAAAAACGGGGATGGTCACCTCCAGTGTTAGCCAATTTCACACACGGACTTCATTCTAGAACTCCTAGATGCAATGCAGCTACCAAAAGAACTTGCAATCTGCAAATTTCAAGCACACACAGAACATACAGACCCCATCTCAGAGGAAAATAAAAGGGCAGATGAAGCAGCTAAAATAGTGGCACAAGAAACATCAAATAATGACAGAACAGGAAATCATAGAGATGGATCATACAGTCCTTACTGATATGCAGCAGAATGCACCCCCTGGGGAGAAACAATATTGGAAAACAAAAGGTTGCACAATAATAGATAACATCTACACATCACAACTGTTCCATTACAAACAAAATAAAGAACATAATGGTGGTCCATATGTGGAGGATCATTGTGGCCATAATCCACCAAGAAAACCATATTTTGAGGACCAGTATACTGTCCCCACGTATAATAGATTCCAACCACTGAGTGATAGAGACCATTACTATGACAGTGGACATTATCCATATGGGGAAAACCAATATGGAAAGTATCACACTCCAAATCGAAATATAAGGCCCGATACCCCAAATAGGGGTAGAAGGCCCGATCGACCTCCTTGGTACCAGTCATCACATTCACGGAATAGAGAACATGAGTCGGGCCCCTCCCACTATCCACATGGGACGAATACCACCAGTCGCAACATTGGTGTTTTCCCAGGGTGGAACAAAAGGCACAAAGACCAATAGAACACAAAGAGGAGTCCGAGGGGGGCAGAGGTCAAAAAGCAAAAAGGAAAAGGGAGTGAAGGGACATGGAATTTTCAACTTAAGTAATGTCACCCTCACTGATGCTGAAATCTCCCTCCTAGATAAGGACCTTAAATTTGCACCCCCCAGAGCCTTGAATAAATTCGAGACATACATCGACATTCACAAATACACCAGGAAGCTTAACATTAAGAGATACATGCTATCCAATCCCATCAATACAAAATGGTTAGACTCTACCAATATCAGGCACTCTGGCCTTGCTAATGCTTCCTTACTCAATCCCCCATGCGGCCTTTCCTCATCTATTAAGGGTTTCAGGGTCTTGAGAGACTTGGACCTCTTAAAGGTCAAACAAGCCAGGATGGCCCGACAGCTTCAGTTAGGTTTGGACCAACTATGCAATCGGAAAGAGTTGGTGACCAGGCCTGCTGATAAAGGAGGTGGAATTGTGGTTTTAAATAAGGTTGTTTATCTTACAGAACTTAACAGGATTGTTGGGGATAGAGATACCTATAAGCCACTCCCCTCCGACTCCAGATTCAGATATAAAAAGGAACTTGAGGGTATTGTCAAGTATGGTTTTGATTCAGGCATCCTTTAAGTGGATGTAAACCCGATTTTTTTTTTTTTTTTTATATCATACTGTAGAGTATAAGATGTTCTATCATTTGAGCCCAGTCTTGCCACACAGAGTTAATCCATCTCTGAGCAATCCTCTTATTGTTCAGTGAGAAAAATCTTGACAAACTGAGAAAAACTTTGTCAAATACTCCCCCTTGCTGTGAGTGACAGCCTAAGACACAGGCATTATTTTTTAATTCCCTCCCCAACTCCTTTCTTCAGCAGCTCTGCAAGGATTGGCTGTTCCACACCTCAGCATGATTTGACATGCTGAAGTCATGTGGTTACTTTCCTGTCTTTTCACTGGATGTTAGAGATCATAGTAGAAGTTCAGCAGAAGTTCAGTGTTAGAAAGGAGACAGGAGAAAATGCATATTGACAAGGAGTGTAGAGGTGGGCGGGGAGTCTACTGACATCACGACTCCACCCACCGAGCTCCAGACAACAGACCCACCCACAGAATATGCAGTTTTTCGGGTCTAATAACAGACAGAGGGGAGACATTTGACAGGTAAAGATACATGCAGGAGGCATGTATATCCTTATAGATAACCCCTATGGCAGTAGTTTAGAAAGGATGACGTTAGGTTTACATCCACTTTAACAAAAAGGAGAAATCATTCCTTGTACCTACTGCCTCTAGAATCCCCGTCATATATTACCTGCCCAAAATCCACAAGGACCCCGTTCACCCCCCGGTCGACCCATTATTAGTGGGTTTGATTCCCTTACTGCTCGGGTGGGGAAATATATAGATGGGTTTCTTCAACCGCTAGTTAGATCACTGCCTGCTTATATCAAGGACACGAAGCATACGATCAATATCCTAAGGGACTGTGGATACAAAGAGGGTCTCTGGCTGGTTACAGCGGATGTGACATCCCTGTACACCATAATCCCACATAATTGGGGTTTGTTGTCAGTTAATCATTTTTTTGAGGAAGGATGCCACTCTGCCCTCTAAACAGAAAGAGTTTGTCATGGAACTCTTGGAGTATGCCACTACACAGAACTTCTTCTGGCATGAGAACAAATATTTTCTCCAAAGAAAGGGTGTAGCCATGGGGGCCAAGCTTGCCCCCAGCTTGGCAAATCTGTTCATGGGTAAATGGGAGGAGGACGTCATCTAGGCCAATAAGAGACCAGAGTTGGTCCTGTGGGCCAGTTACATAGATGATGTCCTCCTCCTATGGGACGGCAGCCATGAGTCCCTACAGTCGTTTATGGCTCTTTTGAACAACAACGATCGAGGCATAGAATTTAAATATTTAACTTTTTGAATTTGAGCATTCGTAGTGAGGGTGACAATTTAGTCACCTCCACGTATTTCAAAGCCACTGACCGTAACTCCTTCATACCCAGAGATAGTTGCCATCACCGCCCATGGTTAGATTCAGTCCCCAAGAGCGCATTTATCCGTATGAGAAGAAACTGCACTCGAGTGGAGGATTTTTGATACACAAACCAGGATACTCAAAGACAGATTAAGCGATAAAGGCTACGATTCAACCACTCTAAATAATAAAATTGAGGAGGTCCGTACGTTGGACCATGACTCGCTTTTGGCAGACAGACCCATGATGGCCGGACGAGATTCAGACAATTTGGTTTGTCCTTTCATTACACGCTATTCCCAACAGCATTTTTCTGTAAAGAAACTCATACGTAAACACTGGCACATAGTAAAAACGACCCTGTGCTTGGCAATGTGCTTCCTGACAAGCCATGTGTAATATTTAGGGGAGCCCCTTCTATTAAACAATTAGTGGCCCCCACTGTTTGTAATCCACCCATACACAAGCCCATGTTTTTCCAAAATGTAGTTGGGTTTTATAGATGTAATAACTGTGCGGTCTGTTCTATTAATGCTATTAAAGCCAGGAACACAACAGAATTTATGTCTAGAAAAACAAATCATACGTTTCCAATTAAGTCCATTATGACCTGTTCCACTCCGTGTGTAGTGTACCTCCTGACCTGCCCATGCAGGCTTCAGTATGTTGGCCGTATGGTACGCCCTTTGCAGGTCAGGCTAAACGAGCATCTAGTTAACATTAGGAGAGGGTTCAAGGGTCATCCACTCTCTAAACATTACTTAGAGGTCCATCAACAAACACCTAAGGGTACCTCTATGGTAGGTATAGATAGATTGAAACTACCTTGGAGAGGGGGTCCCAAAAGACGGCCATCTCAAAATTAGAAATGAATTGGATTTATAAAATTAAATATCTCAGACACTCAGGATTGAACGTAGACATAGAAATCAATGCTTTTATTGATAATTCTTGACATTTTTGGCTTCTGTTATGTATGAACTGTTCGATATAAGTTCTATGTATTGTATTTTATACATATATAGAAGGGATCCCGACTTCAGTTTCATCCTACTAAGAAAATTATTTTTACCCCTTCCAATGTCACATTGGTTCATTTGGCCCTCTCCACTGTATATTTTTATTAACACAATGTTTTAAAAAGAGTTTCTATAAAATATTCTACATAATGTATGAAGTTGGATATATACATTTTCCAACTGTACCAGTATCGATACATGTGTGGGAATTAGTTTTGATTGACCTCTGTTTCCCCTCTGCATTTTATCCAAGTTTTCATTTTATAATTTATTTTTTATTTTTATTTTTTCCAATATGGCGCCCGTGACAACATGGGCACATCCTGCACGAAGAGTACTAGCATCAGATCGAGGTCTGGCTCCCTTCTGCGTTCCACCTACTTTCTATGTCCAATATGGCACCCAAGTCAGAATCAGGCTTGGTTGCGGCCGCACGCTATTTGAGTGATGGCTCAGCACATCGCCTGTGCCCCAGGAAGACGCAAGATATTGCAAAACATGTAGGGCGGTGCGTTGTGCTGACGCCATCACGCCACATGTGACCCCGGCACGCGGGTGTTTTGTTTTTTCGTTTGTCTAGCCGGCTTTTTATTATTCGTCTGTATTGTCATTTGCGGGCTATCCGCATGTTTTTTTATTGAATAAAAGCGCTTTCAATTTTACTACATGATCAGCATCCCTTGTCTTCTCCCTTTTCCACTCGGGGCCTGGAGCCCTAGTGTGTTTCCTTTTAGAGCCAGACAAGCCACTGTATCGGGTTTTATCCATATCCCTGTATGACGCCTCTATTCATCATTTGGAGTGAACCAGAGACCGGAGACACCAGACACCGAAAGCTTCTACAGCCCCCTACAGAGGGTAATCTGTCTGCTTAAATGACCCTGCGCTGGAGGGGGTCCACCTTTTCTGGTAAGGGTCTTCACACACAGATTGCCACTCTGATATTGTGATCCATTCGTCCACCATCCATGCCCCAGGGAGGTCCCTAAGATTTCACCTGTATCATCTTTTACCTCGGAACTTATTATTTTATTTTTTGTGCACTTATCCATTTACACTACAATTGCAACTAACTGTGGACATTATCACATGTTTGATCCATTGCATTTTGGGATGTGATGTAATTTTTTTCACATTATGATTCACAGTTTATTATATTGCATTTAAATATTTGTGCATATATATCATTTATGATTCTTCATATGAATATCATATCTGTCTATAGCGCAACTTTATTTATTATTTACAAAGGGGGAGTGGTTGGGTAGTCCTCAATGATACACGGCACCTCATCCCAATACTTGAAAAAATCGTATGAGGAAAAGGGGGAATGCAGGGATTATAGCGGTGCCAAAAACAACAACCATATTTAGATAAAAAACATGAATTTTTATTAACAAAGTTTTAAAAGAAAAAATAATGAAAATTACAAAAACAAGGTGTGCGTCAAATATAGAACATTTAAAACCATTTGTAGCGAAATTTAACGAGATTCGGCCTGAAGGTGAAGCGGCCAGTCCCGTGAACAGGTTTAAAACCATTTGTAGTGAAATTTAACGAGATTCGGCCTGAAGGTGAAGCGGCCAGTCCCGTGAACAGGTATTTACAAATACCTGTTCACGGGACTGGCCGCTTCACCTTCAGGCCGAATCTCGTTAAATTTCGCTACAAATGGTTTTAAATGTTCTATATTTGACGCACACCTTGTTTTTGTAATTTTCACTATTTTTTCTTTTAAAACTTTGTTAATAAAAATTCATGTTTTTTATCTAAATATGGCTGTTGTTTTTGGCACCGCTATAATCCCTGCATTCCCCCTTTTCCTCATACGATTTATTTATTATTTGTTAACATCTACACATCACCTGAAGGAAAGCCGGTATTTATTTATTTAGGTATGCAGCATTATTGGCACATGGAATAACTGGTGTCAAACAAGGGGATGACTGAGATGTTAAATAAGATATGTACAGTCTATGGCTTCACAAACTACTCAAAAAATGTGTTCTCAATGCATTATATGTGCAAAACACAATGCTCAGGGTGGCATAAGGCCACAAAAAGGGAAGTTCCCCACACCGCAATATCCATTCCAACACATTTGCATGGATTTTATTGAATTGGACAAATGTGAAAGAAAAAAATATTGTCTGGTAATAATTGATGCCTTGACCAAATGGGTGGAGGTATTTCCGACAGGAAGTGCAGATGCACAGACTGTGGCCAATGCATTACTAAAAGATATACCGTATTTATCGGCGTATAACACGCACCGGCGTATAACACGCACCTCAATTTAGGAGGGAATTTTAAGGAAAAAAAACTTTTAGGAGGGAAGTTGAAGGGAAAAAAACTTACATTTAAATGCCCATCATTGCAGCCTTCTCAGTGCAGCCTTGCCCCAGTCCAGCCTTGTCCAGTGCAGCCTTGTCAGTGCAGCCTTGTCAGTGCAGCCATGTCAGTGCAGCCTTGCCAGTGCAGCCATGTCAGTGCAGCCTTGCCAGTGCAGCCTTGCCAGTGCAGCCATGTCAGTGCAGCCTTGCTAGTGCAGCCATGTCAGTGCAGCCATGTCAGTGCAGCCTTGCTAGTGCAGCCATGTCAGTGCAGCCATGTCAGTGCAGCCTTGCTAGTGCAGCCATGTCAGTGCAGCCATGTCAGTGCAGCCATGTCAGTGCAGCCTTCCCCAGTGTCCAGTCCAGCCTTGCCCCAGTTCAGCCTTGCCCCAGTGCAGTCTTGCTGAAGCCTGTGAGCTTCAAAATCGCCGACCGCGATTTGAAAATGGCGCCGCCGGCGCCGAAATACACAGAGCCGGTCCTCGGCTCCTCTCGGCGGCTCTCGTTTACTTTCGGTTCCACTCGGACGGTGAGCGGAGCTATCCGAAACTAGCCGAGTATACTCGGCTAGGTTCGGGCGGCGCTCGAGTGAAACCGAAAGCCGCCGAGAAGAGCCGAGGACCGGCACTGTGTATTTCGGCGCCGGCGGCGCCATTTTCAAATCGCGGTCAGCGATTTTTTAATTCTGACAGGTCAGGATCGCAGGGGATCGGCGTATAACACGCACCCGCGATTTTCCCCTGATTTTAAGGGGAAAAAAGTGCGTGTTATACGCCGATAAATACGGTAATTCCTAGATTTGGAATCCCTGAAAAGATCTACAGTGATAATGGACCCCGTTTTGTAAACAAAACCATACATTTGACAGAAGTGATGGGTATTAAAGTAAAAAAACATTGTGCCTACCACCCCCAATCAGCTGGATTGGTGGAGAGACAAAGTGGGATCCTAAAAAATAAACTGAGAAAAGCTATGGAAGAAACAGGTAAAAAATGGATGTGCTGCCTACCATTAACTGTGACCAGTATACATATCACACCCACAAAAGAAGGTTTAAGCTCATTTGAAATGGTACATGGAAGGCATATAGAATACCTTCATTACCAAATGAAACATCGGTTGAAGAATCTGAGCATACTATAGCAGAATATATATGTCTAATCTGTTGAAACAAAAACAAATTAATGAAGTTTGTTCTGTTCCAGAAGGTTCAATCCAAGGAGAAGAAAAAATCCACCGGAGACTGGGTCCTGATAAAAGTAACAAAAAGGAAACATTGGCACTCGCCTAAGTGGGAGGGGCCATATCAGGTTCTTATCACCATTCCCATGGCAATAAGGATCGCAGAGAGGTCTACCTGGATTTACCAGTCCCATTGTAAAACGGTTTTACAGGCAGAGCAGGGTCAGTCGGCAACAGAGCTCCAGTAAGTCCAGCTACAAATGGAGGTCCCACACAAGGTGGGACTTGTCTCAAACCGGTGAAGACTCCCTCACCTTACCCCCTGGAGTTCTGTAGCTGGTTAAGATGAAAGGGATAGTAACTGTCTTGGGTCTACTGGTGACTCTAGGGGAGACGTCCATACGGGGAGGAAGAAACTGGAAAGAGAAGAAACCTCTAGAATGAAAGTACGGGGAAGGCTTTGAACTTAACCTTCATAGAAGGGGTAACTAGTACCATTTTAGTTGATTTTTGCCAAATGGTGAACTGTAGGGACAGAAACAAAAAGGCTCCTATGGGCAGATAAATACCGTATTTATCGGCGTATAACACGCACATTCATTTTAAGAGGGAAGTTTCAGAAAAAACTTAAATAAGGAACTTTGAAGCAAAATAAGGGTCAGTGCCCATCTGCAGCCTCACCATTGCCATCAATGCAGCCTGATCAATGCCCATCTGCAGCCTCACAAGTGCCATCAATGCAGCAGCCTCACCATTGCAATCAATGCAGCAGCCTTGCCATTGCAATCAATGCAGCAGCCTCGCCATTGCCATCAATGCAGCAGCCTCATCATTGCCATCAATGCAGCAGCCTCACCATTGCCATCAATGCAGCAGCCTCACCATTGCCATCAGTGCAGCCTGATTGATGCCCATCTGCAGCCCAGAGGGGACAGGGAGGGGGGCGGGACGAGCGCCGACAGATTACATACAGTGAGAATCTCTTATGATAGACAGAACAGTGGTCCAATGGCGGCCCAGGAGACGAGACTTCCTATTACAGAGGCCGCCAAGTAAACAGGAGATTCTCACTGTATGTAATCTGACGGCATTCGCCCCGCCCCCCTCCCTGTCCCCTTAGAGGCAGCTAAAATTGAAGTATTGGCGTATAACACGCACGCACTATTTGTACCCGATTTTCATGGTGAAAAAGTGAGTGTTATACGCCAATAAATACAGTATGTTATCTTCCAAGTGGAACTGACTGTTCAGTATGGAACCAGGCCCTTTGGACCACAGCACACCAAGATTGGGGGTACAACATTCCAGGCATAAATGATCTAAAATAAAGACTGACCATAACAAAGACAGCTAATTCCCCCTGTACACATAGCAGAGATTGCAACCAATTGCTGAGAACATTAAAAGAACCTAAAAAAAAAAAAAAAAAAAAGGATCAACGGTTATATTCTATGGGAGCATGGGTGTCAGGAACAGATCTCTTAGGTAAATTTTTCCTCGAGGTATTACCACCCAATAAAACTAGAGAACAGGAAAAAGGTAGACACAGAAAGAAAAGAAGAAGGCCATACTAAAATAGAAGTTCTGAGTAAAAAATTAATGGTTAGAATGGTTGAAGTACACGGTTAAAACTCTAAAAAAGGAAAACTGCTTAGTTTGTGCCGGAGCCAGACCACATTTAGCAACGATCCCTTTTCCCCTAGATCACAATACAGATGCAGAAGGTTTAAAATGTATGTTGCGGTTGTATAATAAGAGCTATAAACCTGAAACAAATTCTACCTGTCACACATTGAGTTTGTTGTTTCCCCCAGTACAGAGACCTCAGATACCTCCAGCGGTTACTGCATATCCGGGCAACTTTACTTGTTTAGCACTCCAAGGGAACAGTAGCGGGGTGGATCTTGGGTCACTATCCGATGACTACTGTAAGGAGAGGATTAACAAGGGCAATGGTGATAAGGTTGAACATGACACTCAAAGAGCTGATGTCTGGTGGATGTGTGGGGATAAGAAACTGCGAGCTAGGATACTGGCCAATGCCCGAGGGAATTGTGCTATGGTCCAGCTAGCTATGCCCCTGAGAATCCTGTCAGAACAGCCATGGAGCAAAAATCACCAACGGTATCGAAGGGACACCTCTCCCAAACGGTCATTTGACTCTCAGATCTACATAGATAAGATTGGGGTTCCTCACGGGGTGCCAGATGAGTTCAAAGCCAGGAACCAGGTGACAGCTGGATTTGAGTCTCTTCTCTGGTGGGTGACTATAAATAAAAATGTTGACTGGATTAACTATATATTCACTATAACCAACAACGATTTGTAAATTATACTCGGGACGCTGTAAAAGGACTAGCAGAGCAACTGGCCCCCACATCTAATGGCCTGGCAGAATCGGATGGCCTTAGATATGGTACAGGCTGAAAGAGGAGGGGCATGCAAAATGTTTGGCAGCATGTGTTGCACCTTTATCCCTAACAATACAGCTCCTGGAGGAACCGTGACCAGAAGGATTGACTGCTCTATCAAATGAATTAGCAGAAAATTCAGGTATTAATGATCTATTCACAAACTAGCTTGAAGATTGGTTCGGGAAATTGACTGGACTTATCACCTCATGTTTGATCTCTCTTGCCCCGTGGCTTTAGCCATCTTGGTGACTTGTGGATGCTGCTGCATTCCGTGTTTTCAAGGACTTTCACAAGAACTGATTGAAACCGTAGTCACAAGAGCAACGTATCAAGCCCTTACTACCTCTGAGGAGACCTGTGTGGACATTGAAGCTCAACTTAATGGCATACAGTCCGAAAGTGCATAAAACACAGGGACAATCATCGAAATGTGTTGAGATAAAATAGCCACACAAGAGGAGGGAATGTTGGAAATTTTTTTTTTTTTCTATAATCTTTATTTAAGAAAACGTTTTTTACAAAAATTTATATTTGCATTCTACATATATACATTCAACCTTTATCAATGATGTGGTATTATCATTTTTTATTCATAATTATAGATCCTACTTATGCATATACCCCTATGACCTATCCTTTTACTGAACACCGACAGTCATTGCTTATATATACCACATTATTCCTTTTCCTTTCCCCCTTTCCTATTCTCTCTATTCTTTATTTTTCTAATGTAAAGTAGAACATTTGACCACCCATTAATAAAAAGCCTAAACTCTAACCATTCATACCGCACACCCACACACACCAGAAACACACAAAAAAAAAAAAGGGGGGGGAACCCTTATTTTCCCTATTCCCTCCCGAGTTTGCTCATGAAGTCAATGTGGCTCTATACTCTGCCCAAACCTGCCAAGAATTTATAATCTGCTTTTTTAGCCCAATTTCCAATACCATCCTCTCTTCTAATGAACGCATTTCACCCAGCTCACACTCCCATTCTTCTATAGAAGGTTCTATACTACTTTTACATTTCCTGGCTATAATTGTGCGAACTGCTGTTAAATGTTTAAGAATGCCCTTTTTTATGCTTTTCACCGAACCTGGGATCATTGAAAGTACTGTTATAAATATATCAAGCTGTAAATTAATTCCTGTCACTGCCCTATATACTTCAAAAATTTTATTCCAAAAAGTCTGAACCCCTGGGCAAAAATACCATATATGCAACAATGTACCCTTTGCCCCCGGACATCTCCAACAGATGTCTTCATTATCTGATTTTATCTTATGCATGTCCACTGGGCATCTATACCACCTTGCTAGAATCTTAAAGTTTCTCTCTTAATGTCTATAGGAGATCGATAGCCTGTGCATTAATTTAATTGCCTTTTCCCATTTTGCCTTGGGGATAGTTATCCCCAATTCTGCCTCCCATTTATTGATATATGTTACCTCATGTATTTTGTTATTTGAAATTAGATATCTATAAATCCTGGACAGTGTATGCGTTGGCTTTTGTTCATGTAGGAACAATTTTTCCAATTCTGTAAGTGGCCTATCCAATATCACCTCTTTCGCCAAAGAGAGGATATACATCTGAAGCTGTCAATACTGCATCCAATTTGTCTTATATTCCATACCCAAAGCCTCTTTCGGAAGAAGTCTATTCCCTTCCATTGTCTCTACTATCCTAGTATCCTCATTTCTTTGCCATATAAGATAATTCCTAATGTCCCTTGCTGGAGGGAATTCAGGATTATCGAATAAGGGGGTCATTGGACCACTATAGGTAGACCCTATTCCCAGTTTCAATAATACATCCCATACTTTCAATGTTGAAGCGACCAAGAAGGGTAACTCCCCTTCACGAGTTTGTCTTTCCTTTACTATCCATGGTAATGATTTCAATTTAATAGCTGCAACTTCTTCCTCCAACCTCACCCATTGCTTACTATCAGCATTATGAAACCAATCCATAATCCTAGTAATAAATACCGATTTAAGATAAATTGACAAGTCTGGGAGGGCCAACCCTCCATCTTGTTTTAACTTAATACCACTCTATTAATTCTAGGGGTTTTACCTGCCCAGATGAAGCTCCCAATGGCTTTTTGTAGTTGGATCAGGATTTTTGTTGAAGGGAATATTGGGATCGTCTGAAACATGTAGAGTATTTTAGGCAAAATGTCCATTTTTATAATGCTTATCCTACCCATCCATGAAAATATTCCTTTGTTGTATTGTTGAAGTGATTTTATAATTTTTTTGGCTAACGGGAGGTAGTTATATTCCTGGATCTTACACACATCCCTAGGGATGTGTGTTCCGAGGTATTTAAGCGCAATTGCTTGCCATTTAAAAGAAAAGGTTTTTTTTTAAGTAATTCCACAGTATTGTTTGGTAAAGTGATACTGAGCGCTTCTGACTTATCAAAGTTCACTTTAAAGTTACTCACCTCCCCAAAGTGCATGAATTCCTTAGATTTGGTAAAGTCACCAATGTCAGTCGCTGACATTTTATATTCGGTATCGCCTATTTTTATACCTAATATATCCCTATTATTCCGAATAGCTGTTGCTAAGTGCTCCATAACTACGTCATAAATACGTATAGCAAAGGGGACAACGGACATCCCTGTCTGGTTCCATTCGCTATAATGATTGTGTCGGATACATCACCGTTTGTTCATATTTTAGCAGTTGGATTATGATATAACACCATTATTTTTTCTAAAAGCACTGGACCCATCCCCCACTGCCTTAAAGTCTCCCGGAGAAAACACCATCTCACCCTGTCAAACGCCTTCTTGGCATCTATTGCCAGGAGGCAGGATGGGATGGTGTGTCTCCAGACATATTCCACCAGTGTCAGAGTCTTCAAGGTGTTATCACTTGCCTCTCATCCTTTTATGAATCCAACTTGATCTAAATGTATATACGTCGGAATTATCAGAGTGATTCTATTTGCAATGAATTTAGAGTATATTCTGAGATCAATATTTGTCAACGAAATAGGTCGATAATTGCCGCATAAAGTATGGTCCTTTGCGGGCTTAGGTATCAATGAGATAAAAGCCTGCATACCCTGAGGAACAAAGGGCTGCAAGGCAGATACAGAATTAAATGTCCGCTTCATAATAGGAACTAATAAATCTTTCAAAGTTTTCTAGAATCGCAGAGTAAAGCCATCGGGTCCGGGGCTTTTGCCTGGCACCAATGAGTCTATTACACTCTGTATTTCTGTCTTAGAGAACTCTTGTTCTAGCTGTTCTATTTCTGTTACCGATAAAGTTGGTAAAGCCGTATCTCTTATATATTGATATACTCTGCTGGAATTTTTTGGGGTCCTGCTCTGCTATTTGATTTGGGATATTATATAACCTAGTGTAAAAGGTATGGAATGCATTCAGGATCCCCATTGGTTCATACGCTACATCGCCAGTTTCTGATTTAATCTTTACAATAGATGATGTATTAACCCGTTGGCGCAGTGCCCTAGCTAATAATTTGCCAGGTTTATTACCCTGTTAATAATACAGCGTCCGGTTTTTAACTCTAACCCGCAATGTTTGTTCATTTAACAAGGTTCGCAGCTCTGCTCTTTTTTTCTATTAATTTCTCATGTTTTCCCGATACTGGTATTCGCTTTCTGCAGTGACTCCAATCTCGAGATTTCCTTAAGGAGTTCAGCTGTTCTGTTCTCTTTAACTTTTTTTAATCTAGATCCGTGTTTTATAAATAGACCCCGCACTACACATTTCAAAGCCTCCCACAGAATAGGTAAGGAGGTAGTGTCCCTTATATGATCTTTTATGAAATTCATTATTGCTTCTTTAATCTCAACTACACAGGCCTCATCAAATAATAGGTTATCATTTAACTTCCAGAACCCTCTACTCCTATCCCCATTAGGCTCTGCTATCACCAAAAATATAGGCATGTGATTCAACCAAATCGCATTGCCTATATCAGAGGAAGAGGTCGCCGCCGTCAAAAAATAATCAAGTCTATGATAGGTATCATGAACTTTTGAGTAGAACGTATATATTCCGGCTCTAGTGGGTGAAAAGCTCTCCATATATCGACCAACTGATGCTTCTCTACCATATCCTTGAATTTCTTTTTATCCCTACTCTTCTGAGACCTCAAAGGTGTAGTAGTATCCATATCCTGATCAAAGACAAAATTAAAATCCCCGCCTATTATTGTTACCCCTTCTGCTCTCTCCATAAGATCTGTTAACAGGTGTGTTGCTGTTTTAATTTGTTCATAATTAGGAAGATATACATTAATAAGAGTGTATTTTTTACCATATATAACAAGTTTTACTAATAATGCTCTCCCATCTCTATTCCTCCAACTTTCCACTACCTGATGAGGTATTGATTTATGTATTGCTATTGATACTCCCCTAGATTTTGAGTATGAGAAGGAATCATGATACCAAGTTGTATAGAATCTGTTCTGTAAATTAGGTATATGGTCTGTTCGAAAATGTGTCTCCTGAAATAAGGCAATACCCACCTTTTGCTTATGGAGGGAGTATAGGATTTGTGATCTTTTTATTGCAGAATTTAAACCTCTAACATTATAAGAACAAAATTTTATTGTCCCCATGAGGGAGAGAAAAGGGAAGAAAAAAACAAAAAAAACAAACAACCCCCCCCCTCAACAATCACACACACCACACAAGCTAATTCTCTCACTACCTACTCGATTCCTTAGAATCAATCTTACTTAGTAAGTTTCCTAATCAGGGAGATAAAGAAATTTACCCTAAGACAGACGTATCCCACCCAGGCTTATTATTCTATTAGAAACCTTTGTTCCCAACTGACCCAAAAAGAAAAATTAAACAAGGAGAGGGAGGGAGGGGGAAGGGCATACGGGGAAGGAAAAGAAGAAGAAGAGAGAAATGCCAGGGAAACCCCCCCCTCCCCACCCAATCCCATAATCCAAATACTCGAACTAATCTATATATTTCACATGCCCACTATCCTATAATGACATGTATAACACTGTTTCTGTATTGTATCTTTATCCAAGAAGAAAAAAAAAAACACCCTCCCCCAACCCAATGTAACTATAGATCCAGATTTATCAGCTACATTACGCAATTTAATTTCCCCGACCTGATTAATATAGTGACAATATCCCCTTATAATATAATACATACAATATCTATTGCTTTCAAGAGCAGTAAACAATACATAATGTGTAAGAGAACTGTTGCGTTCCGGGTTCACTCGCGCGCGCATACGTTCGTAAAGGACTCTTCGCACACGCATACGTTCGGAAAGGACTCTTCGGATCGCAGACGCGCCAATGCGCGTGCGCAAAGGAATGTGCGCGCCCGTGGGAGTGCGTCTGCGCAGCCCTTTGGCGCCAGGCGGCCTATTTAAAGGACACACTGACTGTAACAGATGCTAACTGATCTTCAGCTGTTCCTGTACCTGTATCCTGTGTTTGCTTGCCTGCTTGATATCCGTTGCTGAACCCTTGGCTCCCCTGACCTTGCTTCTGGACTCTTCCTCATCCTGATTTACTGGTTCCTGATTTCAGCTTCCTATTTGACTCTGCTCCTGCCTGATGATTGGGTACCTTGCTGTCCGCCTGCTCCCGAACCCGGCTATTCCTGTGACTCCGCTCTTGTCTCCTGTTTGGCTCCAAGCTGCCTGTCAAGTTGCTGCATCTCGGCTCCTGCGATCAGCTGCGACTTCCTGCATACCTAAAGTCACATCATCTGCCTCAAGCTTCCTGGGTTACTTCTGCAGGCACTCGTGTTCCTCCTTTCCTTGGGGTCCTTCTGTTCCCACTCTCAGCGGGACCCGGGTTGGAGATACAAGGGAGGCCGACCTCGTCACTTCAGACTCCGATAAGGTACGTGACAGTATCAGTCAGCGAGCAATGGAGTCTGAAAGGGAGGCCTCACCTGTTATGGACATCTGCCGAGCAATTTCTGCACTAGCCCATACTGTACGAAATCTCCAAGAGGACCTGGGCCAGATGGAAGATCGTCTACCGAACCTGCTTGATGTCTCATCTGCCTCTGCCCACCTTGCACTTGTGAATACGTCTGTGCAAACTGACTTTTGCCTGCTCAGCAAAATCTCTCTGCCTCCTGAACCTAGAGTACCCTTGCCTGAGCATTTTTCAGGGGATCGCAAACTGTTCCGCACTTTTCAAAATGCCTGTGAACGTTATTTTTCCTTGTTACCACGAACTTTCTCATCCGAGCATATTAAAGTGGGATTTATCATTACACTCCTACGAAATGAACCACTCTCCTGGGCTCATCATCTTAGAGAAAACCATGATCCGGCCTTGTCTACCGCTGACTCCTTCTTTTCAGCCATGTCCCAACGTATGCTGACCCCTTCCTCCAACAGACTGCTGAATTTACACTTGGAAAACTCCAACAAGGCTTGAGATCCGTGGAGGACTATGTAACAGATTTCCGTGTCTGGAGTTTAGATACGCAGTGGAATAAAGCCGCTCTACATCATCAATTTCGTCTTGGACTCTCTGAGCAATTAAAAGATGAACTTGCCCGAATAGGAGTACCCTCATCCCTGGAAGATCTGATCCATCTTGTTATCAAAATTGACCGTCGATTGCGTGAAAGGCAATCTGAGAAAGCTAGTACCAAGCCAGCTACTTCCTCAAGAGTTTTTGCTCCTGTTTCTACAATCACGTCCAGATTACCAAGGGGTCCCTACAAGAATAAGGAGCCCCTTGAGTCTCCCCGCAGAAGCTTTCTAAGACCACCACAATCTTCCTCTGAACGCATCCGGTGAGTACATGACGGACTATGCTTTTACTGTGGAGGAGCAGGCCATTTCATTCAAGCTTGTCCCATAAGACCTGCCAAGCCCACTCCTACGTCACCTTACATGTTGCATCTACCTGGGAGGGATCTGCTACATCTCCCTCTTTCGCTCCAGTTTCAGTTGCCAGGGAGGACTATTCCTGTAACCGCAATTATAGACTCAGGAGCCTGCAGTTGTTTTGTGGACTCAGCCTTTGTCACTTTACATCAACTTCCTGTATGTACCAAGAGGCAGGAATTTACTGTGCATCTGGCAGATGGTTCTGGTCTCAAGTCTGGGCCTGTTACACAAGAGACTGTACCCATTCTTTGCCAAACCTCTTTGGAACATCAGGAACTGCTCCGTTTGGACGTCATAACTTCCCCCATGTTTCCTGTTATCCTGGGGTTACCCTGGCTAAGGGCCCATAACCCTCTTATTGACTGGCTCACCGGAGATATCTCCTTTTCCTCTAATTATTGTCAGAGACATTGTTACCCGAAAAAGTCTGTTAATTCCTGCTCCTCTCCTCAGCATCCACTCGGACCCTGAAACTATGAAGTTAGTACCCACAGTCTATCATGAATTCTTGGACATATTTAATAAAAAGAGTGCAGAGAGCTTACCTCCCCACCGGACTTACGATTGTCCCATTGAACTTCTACCAGGGGCAGAGATTCCCTTCGGCCGAATTTACCCTCTCTCGGAACCTGAACTAGAGGCCTTGCGCAAATTCATTGATGAAAGGCTAGAAAAAGGTTTTATTCGGGCCTCTTCCTCTCCAGCAGGAGCTGGTATCTTTTTTGTGGAGAAAAAAGATCACTCCCTGAGGCCCTGTATTGACTATTGTGATCTTAACAAAATAACTATCAAAAACCGGTACCCACTTCCCTTAATTCCCGAGTTATTTCAGAGACTGCGCGGAGCACGAGTCTTTTCCAAGCTAGATCTGAGAGGTGCCTACAATTTGGTGCAAATCAGAATGGGGGATGAATGGAAGACTGCCTCCAGGTCACGCTTTGGGCATTTTGAATACCTAGTTATTATGCCCTTCGGTCTCTGCAACGCCCCAGCCACCTTTCAGCATCTGGCAAATGATGTTTTTCGGGACTTCCTTGACCTGTTTATCATTGTCTATCTCGATGATATTCTTATCTTTTCTGACTCAATCGAGGTCCACCGTACCCATGTGAAGAAGGTTTTGAGTAAACTTTGTGAACACCATCTCTACGCCAAGGCTGAAAAGTGCGATTTTGAAACACAGACAATACAATTTCTGGGACTTGTCATCTCCGCTGATGGGATCTCCATGGATCCCCAGAAAGTCGTTGCTGTCTTGGAATGGCCAGCTCCTACAGACCGAAAGGCGGTACAAAGGTTTGTGGGATTCGCTAATTTCTATAGGAAATTTATTAAGAACTTTTCTGGTATTATCTCTGCTATCACCCTTTTGACCAAACAGCATGTTCCCTTCCGGTGGAGTACTGAAGCACAAACATCTTTTGAGCAGTTGAAAGCCTTGTTCACCTCAGCTCCCATCTTAAAGCATCCTGACCCTTCCTTGCCCTATATTCTGGAGGTGGACGCCTCTGAGATCGCAGTGGGAGCCATATTGTCGCAGCGACAGGGTCCCAAATCTCTACTCCATCCTGTGGCATTCTTCTCCAAGAAATTGAATCCCTCTGAGAAGAATTATGATGTAGGGGACCGGGAACTGTTGGCCATTAAAGCTGCCCTCGAGGAGTGGCGCTACCTGTTAGAAGGAGCCTTGCACCCTATACTCATTTTCACCGACCACAAGAATCTCGAGTATTTGAGAACAGCTAAAAGACTTAGACCTCGGCAGGCAAGATGGGCATTGTTCTTCTCCCGCTTCATATTCCACATAACTTTCCGCCCTGGTTCTAAGAATGGGAAACCAGACGCGCTGTCGCGCATGTTCCATGATCCTGTTTATCCTTCCGAAGCAGACACCATTTTACCGGCTAAAAACTTTCTTCTTCTCCAACCCAACCTGATGTCCCAAATAAGAGCTGAGTTGTTGGAGCATACCCTTCCCAAGACCTATCCCTTCAACTAAAGGACGGGCTTTATTACCATAAGGAACAGGTCTTTGTCCCGGAGCAGTCTAGGGTTTCTGTTCTGAAGCGTTGCCACGATCATCCTTTGGCAGGCCATTTTGGGATTCACAAGAGTATCGACCTAATTTCCCGTTCTTTCTGGTGGCCAGACTTGATTCAAGACTGTAAAAGATACGTCAAATCCTGTGTGACTTGTCAACGCAATAAGACTGACTGAGCCAAGACTTGGGGGCTATTAGAATGTCTTCCTGTGCCTAAGAAACCATGGAGCATGATATCCATGGATTTCATTGTTGAACTCCCCCGGTCTGAAGACTTTACCACCATATTTGTCGTGGTTGACCGTCTGACTAAGATGGCACACTTTTTACCCGTGCAAGGAACCCCGTCTGCCACTGCTTCCATGTTCATCCAAGAGATAGTGAGGCTACATGGTATCCCGACAATATCACTTCTGATCGAGGGGTACAGTTCACGTCCAGATTCTGGAGATCTCTCTGTGAAGCCTTGAACATCGAGCTCCATCTGTCCTCTGCTTACCATCCTCAAACTAATGGACAGACAGAGAGAACCAACCAGACGTTGGAGCAATATTTGCGTTGCTTCTCCTCTTTTTCACAGGACGATTGGGCACCTCTGCTTCCACTAGTGGAATTTGCATACAACAATTCCATCCACTCTGCTACCAAGCAAACACCCTTTTTCGCCAATTATGGATACTATCCTTCCTTTTTGCTTGAATTACCCGTGGATTCTGCTGTGCCTGCTGTCCAAGACATATTGAGTGGGTTCATCTCCAACAATAAAGTGCTTCAGGACACCATCTCTAAGGCTCAGGCTACCATCTCTAAGGCTCAGGCTAATAACAAAAGATTTTTTGACAGGAAAAGGGGTAACTTGAATCTGAAACCAGGAGACAAGGTTTGGCTATCCACTGCTAATTTGAAACTTAAGTGTCCCTCCAAGAAACTTGGTCCAAAATACCTGGGGCCCTTTGCTGTAAAGAGGAGAATCAACTCTGTGGCCTTGGAACTTATCCTACCTAAGAATCTCAAAATTCACCCTGTTTTTCATATTTCTTTGTTGAAAACATCAGTACCCAATCTCTTTCCTCACCGGGATCCAGAAAACCCTCCTCCACTGCTCGTTGAGGGCAGTGAAGAGTTTGAGGTAGAAGCCGTTCTCGACTGTAGAACCAGGAATGGCCTAACACAGTTTCTGATTAAATGGAAGGGCTATGGCCCTGAAGACAATTCTTGGGAACCAGCTTCTAACGTACATGCCCTGCAAAAGGTACGAGCATTTTTTCAGCACCATCCAGAGAAGAAGCCCCTGAGGGGCATCCGGAGGCTGCCCATAAGAAGGGGGTAATGTAAGAGAACTGTTGCGTTCCGGGTTCACTCGCGCGCGCATACGTTCGTAAAGGACTCTTCGCGCACGCATACATTCGGAAAGGACTCTTCGGATCGCAGACGCGCCAATACGCGTGCGCAAAGGAATGTGCGCGCCCGCAGGAGCGCATCCGCTCGGCCCTTTGGCGCCAGACGGCCTAATTAAAGGACACACTGACTGTAACAGATGCTGACTGATCTTCAGCTGTTCCTGTACCTGTATCCTGTGTTTGCTTGCCTGCTTGATATCCGTTGCTGAACCCTTGGCTCCCCTGACCTTGCTTCTGGACTCTCCCTCATCTTGATTTACTGGTTCCTGATTTTTGACTCTGCTCCTGCCTGATGATTTGGTACCTTGCTGTCCGCCTGCTCCCGAATCCGGCTATTCCTGTGACTCTGCTCTTGTCTTCTGTTTGGCTCCAAGCTGCCTGTCAAGTTGCTGCATCTCGGCTCCTTCGATCAGCTGCGACTTCCTGCATACCTAAAGTCGCATCATCTGCCTCAAGCTTCCTGGGTTACTTCTGCAGGCACTCGTGTTCCTCCTTTCCTTGGGGTCCTTCTGTTCCCACTCTCAGCGGGACCCGAGTTGGAGATACAAGGGAGGCTGACTTCGTCACTTCAGACTCCGATAAGGTACGTGACATAATGTGTTAATTGTGTAATTAACCCCATAATACTTTTCCATCACTAGACAACCAATCCTTTCATAACCTATTGTGAGACAAATGATGACCGAGGGGGAAAAAAAAAAAAAAAACCCCAACCGCCCCCAACCCCATAATCCAAATATACAAACTTATCTACATATTTTAAATTCCCGCTAACCTATAGTGACATATATACCAATATTTCTGTATTGTATCTTTACCCGGAAAGAAAAAAAAAAGAAAAAAAACCCCACCCTCCCTCCACCCAACCCAATCTAACTATAGACCCAACATTATCCGCAATATTGCGCAAATAAATTCCCCGGCATGGTTAATAAAGTAACAATGTCCCCTTGAAATATAATACCTACAACATCTGGTGCTTTCAAGAACAATAAACAATGCAGGATGTGATATCATATTCACCTTTGAAATTATAAAAGTAATATAATTAACCCCATAATACTTTTTCATCATTGGACAACCAATCCTTTCATAAACTATTGGGAGACAAATGATGAAAAAAAAACAAAAACAAACCCCCCACCACCACCACCCTAACTCCCCCTAGCCCAGTCAAACTATAGACCAAGCGTTATCAGCAACAATAGTGAATGCCCCAACCCAGTAAATATAATAACAATATCTCCTAATGCTATAATACATGCAACCTCTAGTGCTAGCAAGAACAATAAACAATACATAATGTGAAATCAGGTACCCCTCTGAGATCTTGAAAATTGTAAAATTAACCCCATAATACCTTTACATCAGTGAACAACCAATCCTTTTATGAACTATTATAAGGCAAAAAAAGAAGGGGGGGATCCTATTTTAAACGTGAATCCCTCTCCTCTCTCCCCCCCACCCAAACCCCCTCAAACCACCCCCCACCCGACCTTGCTGAGCCATCAATCTACCCCCTGTATTGTCCTCCTGGGTTACCATAATATATCTGAGACCATGCAGGCAGATCAACTAAAGGAAGTTGAAGATTTTTCAAAAAATTGGGAAGATCCCCCATGTTCCGGAAAGAAATATTGTGACCATTTCGATGAACCTTAATTTGAAAGGGAAATCCCCATCTGTAAGATATCTCCTTCAGTCGCAGAATATCCAGTAGAGGTTTTACTGTCTTCCTCTTCATCATTGTATATTTGGACAAATCTTGTAAAAGCATAAGCTGGGCACCCTCATATTCGATGGTACGCTGCATCCGGGCTGCTGCCATAATACTGTCCTTAACAAAAAAGAAATGGATTCTACATATAACATCCCTTGGTATTCTTGTTTCTCTGTCTCTGGGGCCCATTACCCTATGCGCTCTGTCGATCTCAAGATCTGCTGTCCTTGGTCTTTTAATTAATCATTAAATATGCCTTGAAGTGCCACTTTCAGGCCATCCATTCCCCCCGATTCTGGCAGGCCTCTTATTCTTATATTATTACGCCTACTCCTATTTTCCAAATCGTCAGAGACATCAATTAAATGCTTTAACCGTCGATCAACTTCGTTATTCTTTTCTTCCAGCAATAATATTTTAGGATCAATAATGTCCAATCTAGAGTCTGTGGACACTATCTTGTTTTGCACATCATCTAAAGAAGACCTCAGTGTCTGCATTTCCTCCTTTTATATGAAGCTTCCAGTCTATAGAAATATTTGTCCATATCCTCCCTAGTTGTTAAGGACTTTATGTATGCCTGCATATCCCAAGTAGGATTTTGTTCCAATCTCTCTTGGTTCATCATAAGTTGTGGTGTATGGGCCTCTGAGCTTATGTTGGGTCTAGGCTCTATATCCCTGATAGGAGACACAGAGTTCTGATCAGCTATCATAGAGCCTTCAAATTAATCCTGAGACTAAGAATGCTGGAAAAAACCCTTGATGTCTGTTTTTGGAGTAGATAGAGGTTTTGGGGGGATTTTAGCTGTTCCTCCACTAGATCCTCTTTTGGCTTTCTGAGTATGTGCACTTTTTGGGGGCATATTATAATCTGATCTCTGTAAGATAGAATGTATTGCGGATAACGCACCCCCTCAATACTTTTGCACACCTGTGCCTTTGAATAATAACTTTACAATAGGAATAGATATTCCTCCAGCCCCACTCTAGGCTTTTGCTTTGCTGAGATCCAAGTCCTCTCCCCGTTATTAAACTGAATATAAATAAATGATGCGCTAATATTAACCAATTAATATCACACTAGGTACTAGATTCACAAAAACTTGCAAAATTAAATCCAAGTGTATGAATAAAGTATATACATAAACCTCTGTGTATAGATATAGTGAATAGATAATAATAAATTATGATATAGTCCACTGTTGAAAAACACACAGGATTCCTCTTAATATGGAAAAACGGAACCTGTTTAAACAAACTGATAGTGCATCAATAAACAGACCTCCTGTGCATAGATACAATAAATATGTAGTTTAAAATACAAAATATAATAAAAATAAAATAAAATGAAATAGTCCACTGATTTAAGACACAGGGATAACTCCTCTTCACTTAAAAACCGGAGCCTTGTAAAGCAAGCTTGGATGAATGGACGGCAGGTTGAATAATACCGTTCACCTGCCGATACTGGCTTAGTGAAATTCTCAGCTCTCAACGGCCATCCCCAGTATAAAAAACAAAATTGGGAAGCAAAACCATTGCGCAGGAATTAAACATAAGTGCATACATAAATGTACAAGGTAATCTCACTCACATTTAAATAGATCGCATGAGAACAAATGGTCAGCTACATTCAGCTCCGTGCTGCTGCCTCCTCATTCTCCTCCAGTGTACACACTGTTGAGAGCGTCCCAGGCTCCTCCTCCTGATGCGTTGTGTCACTAGACTAGACACGTGACTTTTTCAAGGGTGCTCATGTGACAGCCCTGAGCGATACTTATAGTATGTGTACTGGTTGCCACAGTAACCCCGGGAGCCAATGCAGCATCATACCATTAAGCGATCTCAGGAATACATGGTATTTTGCATTCCTAAACATGCTAAAAATCCAACATTATTAAAATTTTGGGCGATAGACAAATACAAACCCCATTGGCGAGGCAGTAATAAAATAAGGGAATTAAGTAAACAAGAATCCAAATGGATATATAATATGGGTGTACTTGCACCAATGGGGTTAAATATAGAGTTTGATCTTAACTGCTTCATAGCGGACTCTGGACTCTTGACACTTTACAATTTTAAATTTTTAACATAGCTCTGTATCTTTCATCTTTATTCTAATAGTTGTTTACAATACATATGGAACTTTTATCTATTTTTATTTGTAATTATATGTATTTTTATTGTGATTTTAACATGTACTTTTTATTATTATGATTATTCTTTATATTAATTTAAGAATGTGTTAGTGAGGATTCATCCGATGATGTATAACCGGCTATATATTAATCTCTCATCATATGATGATGGGGGAGTGCGTCACATTCTTATTAATGTTTAAAAGTTTAATCAAGTTTGAGACAACTAGACCGTTTTTATATTTTTATTTAGTTTGAAAGAATTTTAAACAATGTATTAAAGGTGTTTAGTGTAAATTTCTGTATGTAAATAAATGATATACCACGTTGTTTAGGAATGCAAAATACCATGTATTCCTGAGATCGCTTAATGGTATGATGATGCATTGACTCCCGGGGTTACTGTGGCAACCAGTACACATACTATAAGTATCACTCAGGGCTGTCACATGAGCACCCTTGAAAAAGTCACGTGTCTAGTGATGCAACGCGTCGGGAGGAGGAGCCTGTGACGCTCTCAGCAGTGTGTACACTGGAGGTGAATGAGGAGACAGCAGCACGGAGCTGAATGTAGCTGACCATTTCATCCATTCATCCAAGCTTGCTTTACAAGGCTCCGGTTTTTAAGTGAAGAGGAGTTATCCCTGTGTCTTAAATCCGTGGACTATTTCATTTTATTTTTATTATATTTTGTATTTTAAACCACATATTTATTGTATCTATGCACAGGAGGTCTGTTTATTGATGCACTATCAGTTTGTTTAAACAGGTTCCGTTTTTCCATATTAAGAGGAATCCTGTGTGTTTTTCAACAGTGGACTATATCATAATTTATTATTATCCATTCACTATATCTATACACAGAGGTTTATGTATATACTTTATTCATACACTTGGATTTAATTTTGCACGTTTTTTGTGAATCTAGCACCTGGTGTGATATTAATTGGTTAATATTAGCGCATCATTTATTTATATTCATTTATGCATTTTTGTGTAGTTCACATATTGATTGCAGCTTTATTATTTGGGCATCTTTTAATATATTCTCACATAACTTGTTTTCCACTTCAGCGCTTTAGTAATTTTATCACCCGTTATTAAAGTACTTTCTCTATAGTCTTTCCACCTCTAAATACCAAATAGTTTAGTAGACAACAATACTCGCCTGATACAAGTGTGGTATACTACGGCTCTCCTCATATGTCCATAATCGCCGTCACAGGACTAGACATTTACACCCAAACGGGAGCATCCCCCGATCCCACAATGGACAGAGGGGCTCGGATCGGCTTGTCTCCATTCGTGAATCTTCGGTGGAGTATAGTCAGTTCGGGAGGGCTCGTGTATCTTCGCCCTGCTTCGTTCCGCTTGTGCGTTCTCAATCCCAAAGGGAGAGCCTTCACCGAGCCTCCTAAGCAAAAAGACAGACATGTCCACTGCTCCCTCAGAAGCCAGGAGAGATTAGAGGAGATCAAGTTCCCTCGGCACCGATCACCGCATCCCCGTGGAATATACCCCTCGCAGCCGGATTCACACACCACGGCAGGAATCAATGAGATGCCCCTCCGCTCTCAGCAGGAATGGCCATCAAATCCAGCAGGTAAATCTCTCGTTTCCAAGCATATGCTCTCAGCGAGAATATACAAGGAGGGAAGACAGGGAGGAGTCCATAATCATCTGGGAGTAAGACAGCTGATTGCCTGGGTGGGTAGGACTCACCGCACGTCCATCTCGGTCAACCCCCAACCCCAACTGATCGGTTTGGTTGTCATGTTGGAAAAGTTTTAATGTTTATCGTGTGACTATTTTATCTAAAATGGAGACGGATTTTTAAAATGGCTTCTAAGGACACTTTGCTTTAACATGTTTTTTGTCTATTATTTCAACTGACTGCCTAAGGCTAGAAAACCACAATCTTTGCTATATAAGGGAATAGATTGTAAAAAGACGCTGCGATTGGCAATAAAGCTGTTATGCGTCATAAGCCACCAGTGAACTTGTAGCCAATAAGATTCTGTTTGTTGATCTTATAAAAAAAGGTCACACGTCCTGTGTCTGTGACTTCTGCTTATATTCTCAGCATGTAAAGTGTCATCCATTTGTATCGATACATCTGAAATAAATTGTCTACTTATCAATACATCTGGAGTTTGACTGATCACAGGAGAATAAGAATCCTAACATGTTCCATACTTTATCTGATATTATCCCTTGCCCATAAAATCCCTGGGGCACCCTTTTCTGCTTTTTCTAATTTATATCTGAGGAGTGAATACCTCCTCTCACAAAAACCAAAAGCAGCCAATTCCTTTAGGTGTAACACCAACTTCCTTAGTGTGACACCATATGCTGTTTACATCTTATATGCTCATAATTAAAAAAAAAAAAACTATTACAAAGAATTATACATAGATTACTAAAAAAATTACATCATGATGAACTAAAAATTTAATTTAACAGAAATATTGTAATCATTTGTCAAGTATCTTTTGTCCTGTCTCTGGTCTCCAGTATTAAATTTTATTTTTATATTTATTTTTTTATTTTCATTTGCATATTTATTTTTATTCGTTTTTATTTTTGGGTAATTATTGTAAATTTAAAAAATTTGATTATAAAAATTATTACATATTTGTTAATTATTCCATTTCTAGTTCATCATATGTTTTTTTTTTTTTTTTAGTAATATATGTATAATTCTTTGTAATAAAGAGTTTAAATTTTGAGCATATAAGATGTAAACAGGAAGTCACACTAAGGACGTTGGTGTTGTTACACCTAAAGAAATTGGCTGCTTCCTATTGTTTATGAGGGAAGGTATTCATTCCTCGGATATAAATAAGATCATTTAAACCGTGATGTCCTTGATGATGCCCTGAAGGGGCGAAACGCGACATACTTTCGGTTTCGCAACCAGTGACGCAACTTCCGTCCTCTGTGGAAGGACGCCGATCAGTGGCACACCCAGAGTCCTGCACTGATGCCTGTTTGATCAGCCATTTTGTAGCACTTAAGTTGCGCAATTTTCACATTACAAACAGTACTTCACTATCAGTTTCTTCTCTATCTCCCGCACATGAGTATGATTGATCTTGAATATCCATGGGAACAACTTTTGTGAGAAACTTCTAAGTAATCCATTTGTCGTATACCAGATCTTATAGATCACAGCGCTCCTGACCCCAGACTGCAAAGCTGTGGGTCCATGCAATTTGATAAGTAGGATCACATATGGGGAGTCTGGAACACACCGGCAATATTTTTGGAGCACCTGCAATATTCTTGGAGCACTCATGCACTTTTGGAGCATTTAACATTTTAGATACAGTTTATGTCCATTGTTTGATGTTTTTGTTCACCATTGTATAGAGTTATATCTTTATAGTGGTTATGCAATTCACTTGCACCTTTAGTAAGCTGTATAGTTACATTCTGCAAGCACTGTTTATATTCATCTATTCATACTTTGAGGTCTTACCACCTTTTGTGACAGCTGCTGTAGCGGTTTAATTCTATTTCAAATTTTTCCTTAAGTTTTGACACACATCAGCAATTTGTGTGGTTTGCACTGTATCCTGCGAGCACTGTTTACATTTATCTTTTCATGCTGAATAAACTAAATTATTAATCTATCTTAATCTTTACATAGATTTTTACTCCAAAAGTATTTCATTAAACTTTTATAAAAATAAAATCTACCTTTAAATTAAAAACACTTTTTTTAATCATTGATTTTTATTCACCCTGATTGATCGATTCATTCATTCAAAAAGGGGGGAGTTTGGGACTTTAAATTTTATATTATATATTATATTATATTAATATTATATTATATTATATGTACCTCCATCCCGAGTACGATGCGGATGCGGGACTTTAAATGAGGCAATTGACTTGTGGAGGTAGAGTGGTTGGGCCAGTGAATAGGTAGTAAGCCAGGCTTGGCCGCCTGTTTGACCGCCGTCACCCGCAGCCTTCTCTTTCTGACAGCTGTTCAGATACGAACAGTCTGTCTTACTACACATCACTGCCGCTTAGGATCCCTCTCTCCCATGGATATCGCTGAGGACTGAGAGAGAGCATACAGCACATGAAAGCCATCTCTGCAGTATACCAGCATCAGATCCGTCACCTGAGGTGTTTCCCGTTTTTCAAAGAATTTGTTTGACCAGCAGATGACAACCAGCCCAGCCGTTTGAAACAGGTTCATTCATGCCTTAGCCCAGCAGTTTGCCACGGTTCCATTCATGCTGTCTCCGACCCCCTATCACTAAGGGGTCAACTGGATCTGGTAAGCACAATCTCACTTCTTATACAATGCCTGGATGTGTGCCTTTTACGAGTGTCCCCAGAAGAGAATTATTCATCATTCTCCATTATTAATGAACCATTTTATTTTCTAATTTATGACTGGACTATTCATTATCTTTTTATCCTTTATTTGCGCTGCACTTATTTTGTTTATAGTAAGCCAGGCTTGACTGAGCACCCCATGGAAACTTGACGCGTTTCATGGCTATCTGCCATTCATCGGGAGTTGAATACAGAAGTAAAAGGTCAGCTATAACACTATACTTGCCTGGCAGCGAGGAAGATGTGACCCCAAATGTCTGTTCTGGAGCTGAGGCAAGGGACCCCACCCCAGCCAGGAAAACACCCACATGGCATGCTTGACTGCCACAACACAATCCACATGTGTGGGGAGGATTGCAAATATGGTGTTCTTACATGTACGTGTATCCAGTAAATGGGCTGTGTGTGTTGCCTCCCTGGTGTCAAACACATAGTGAAATGGGCATTCTTTCATTCATGTAATTTCCACCCCACCCCCCAGGAGTACCAGAATTCTGCTGGTATGCAAGTTTTGCGCCAAACTGCAGGATGTCCTCTCGGTGCATCTCGGGCGAGTGTGCAGGATAAATGCTAGTAAAGATGAGATCAAGAGGCTTGTGGAGGAGGCGCAGTCCAACATGCGGCAACTGGTTGGGAACCTCAGCATTGTCCAGTATGCCGATCTCGACCATGCTAGCAGTTCTAGCACATCGCAGGAGTTTTTGGCACACTATCTTGAGTGCAAGGGAAGTGTCATACTTCAACCTGCAGGAAGACATCGGTAAGTGGTCTAAATTTTAACTGGTTATAACATTTTAACCTGTGACCCTATAATGGCATAAAAAGTAAACATTGAGCCTCTCATTTTTTGACACCAATGTGGGAGTACCTGATTAACTTTGGTGATAAGGGCCCCCGATCTTGAGCTATGCTAAAGGCGCTACAGCTTGAAGTTATAATGAATCCGTTCAGGCCCAAACGGGCAGTAACCTACCTCAACTAATTACTAATTGTTTTTACATTACAGCTATGGATGGTGCATGGATCTTTCTGTACTGATATACTATTTGTATCCTAAGAAATTTGTTAAAGTTTTTAATAAAAACATTTTTGCAAACAAAAAGTACACCTCTCCTAAACTATATTCTGGATCTCAAGTTCCAGTGGAGGAAGTCCAGGAAGATCCCATCGGAGGGGATGAAGCTCTGGAAGGAAGGAAACATCCAGGGTAAGCTTGCTGTGGTTAAAGAGGAAGTTCTATCTGTGCAAATAAAAATTAAAGTCAGAAACTACAAATAATGTAGCTGCTGACTTTTAATAGGACACTTGCCTGTCCAGGGATCCAGCACTGTCCTCATCCTGGCTAGTTCTTCACTAGCCTACAGGTTCCTGGCACCCCAACTGTGGGCAGCCACTTATGCAGCTTTTGGCTTCAAATCCAGCTGTCCACTGCGCATGCAGGAGCTGCGCTTTGTGAATGGTCCCGCAGTCTACTGGAACCTGTGACGTGTCCCAAAAGACTGCAGGGAGGGTGGAGGCGAAGGAGCACTTCTTTACTGTCAATGATGGGTACCTGTCATCCCCCCCCCAAAAAAAAAGAATGCCAAATATGGGAGAGGAGGGCTCCAAAGCAAAATGTCCCCTTTTGGGTGGCGTTCCACTCTAAGGAGAAATAAATATTAAAGTCAGTTTTTACACAACATTTTTATTGTCGTATCATGCTTTGTAGCTGGTTAAACTATATTTGCTTAGGGTTACTTGCATTTTTATATTATCTGTTTAGTTTGGTGGAGTCCACTTTGCAGAGAATTTAGAATTTTTGTCTATGTAGTTTGTGTCACTTCTGGAATTTGTCAGATTTGAGGCATTTGAACAAGCCTTTTAAATGAAAGTAGGATAAAAACACAAATTTAAAAGTTGCAATCATAGCCTATATTTTCTGTTTTGAGTGGAAACTAAGTTGTTGATCATTTTGAATTTTACTGCATCAAAGAGTCTGACCGTTTTAAAGATGCCTACAGTAGGAGGAAATCTAAATTGTTTTTGCTTGGATTACAGAGCTCAAGGTCTGGCAGAGGTAGTCGAGGACGATCCCACCGGAGGGGATGATGCGGCGGTAGAAGGAAGAAGACAACCAGGGTAGGCCAATACACCACTTCAATATGGCCCTGTAAATGTTAGTTTTGGGTAGATCCCAAGAGATTGTTGTGTGTTTTTTTTTTTTTTTTTTTTATTATTTACTGTTTCTTTAATGTAGTTGATCATTTGTATCAGATTCACAGAATGGTATTTTCATGTTTCGGCAAAACGTATATCATCCATTTTGGGTGGAGTCTTCCATATTTGTTTGGACCCATGTAATTTTATTTAACCCATCTTGGAGTCCAGATGGAGAACAGATATATGTCAAAAATTAGAGAAAATTTTCAGATATCCCAATGTATAGGCTGTAGAATAAAGTTTATACTATTTTGTGTAAATGATAATAAGTCTAACTGGCTATAAAGCATAATGAAAAAAATCTTTACAAGGTCATATCTTATCCAGAGTGTTATTGTATTTTTAACCTATATTTTGTAGCCTGTCCATTTGGGTGGAGCCCCGTTTGCTGGGATATTAGTAAATTTCAATCCGTCTTCGAGTCCAGATATTATAGACTCAAAAAGGTAGAGAAAATGTCAAAAACTCCCAAAAGGAGGACTCCACTCAAATCTAATTGAGGTTTTGTCCAAAAATGCAGCACTGGACTCCATGGGGTGAGGGATTTCTTAAGTGTCAGTAGCTACTGTACATGTAGCCAATTTGATTTTAATTTTCAAACCCTGGGTGAAGGTACATTTCTAGGGCTGGACATACATTATAAAAATGTTTTTTCTTTCAATCAAACAGGAATCTACCTAATAGATTGCTAAAATGTTTTCTCCCCAGAACCACAAGGATTCCCTTGGTCTGCAAGATCTGCTTGAAGATGCAAAACACGCTTTTGACACACCTGAGAAGAGTTTGCGGGAAGAATGTGGACAAGGCTGAGATAAAGGAACTTGTTGAGGAGGCCCGGTCGAAGATGCGCCATCTGATCAGACGGCTTAGTATCGCATACGAAGACCTGGAGCATCCAAGTTCGGTCAGGCCTTGTCAGTTTTGCGTACGTTTTCTTGAGGCCAGGGGAAGCATTGTCCTTACCGAGTAAGGAAGACAGCGGTACGTATTAAACATAGCTTTATTTAAAGAACATTTTATAATGCTGTAAAACTACATAGACTCATTCATGGCTCTCCTATAGATTGGATACTGTAATGCATCTTCTCTATTAATATCCCTGATGTACAAACATTTATTGTACTTCCTCTTACCCATCCTCTAGCACATCCACTCGTCGGAGCCTAGAAAAGGCAGGACTATACAAACAGCATTTGGTGGATTCTCCTTTGGTCAGAGGATTTCAAAAGTACTTGGATACATCTGAATCAAAGGAATTCATCAGACGGTTTTGCACAGAGCAGTCTTGATCCTCTTCTCAGGTTCCCCTGATGCTTGTGGCTCCCTCCTTCACTGAGTGCCCACCATAGCAAGCTGTTTGCTATGGGGACACTTGTACAGACTCAATTCCAAGCCAGCTCTGTGTGTCCATAGATACAGCACATGGCTGGGCACCATCCTGCTCCTCAGTGGCTGATTGACTGCAGCCAGAGCCAAAAGTTTCCCACTTCTGTCACTGAGCCTAAAAGAAGGGAGAGAGCCAATGTGCACAGCGCTGGATCTAGACAGGGCTCAGGTAATTTTAAGAGTGGCTGGAGAGAGCTACACCCGTGTTTTTTACTTCAACGCAGAGAAAGCATTATGGTGAAAACAAAATTCAGCCTTTAGAACCACTTTAAGATGCTGATTTCTTCTCCGTTTCCGGTGAACTTTGTGACCCGATACCTTTGCTTCGTGGACAACAAGCAGGTTTCTTTGAAGTGTGTCAACCAACCAGACAGGACCATCGAGATCTTTATGCAACTGGAAGCATCAGGAGTCAGTAAATCCTCCGCGCTGAACTATCTGGACAGCATTCAGACGTTCGAAAGGCACATATCCTCGGAACCAAGATGCCTGGAGGATCCTTCTTCCAAACCAGCCGCATCAAGATTCGTTGACCTTCTGAATGACATCCGGAAAAAGATCAACAAGAAAGCCGCCAAGGGCAGAAAGGAAATGGGGTAGGCAATACTGATGGCAATAAAACATTGTATTGCCTTTAGCCAATTTTTTTATGCATTTTATTTTGCTAAATATGCATGCAATATTTTTTTTTTTCTCTTCCCCACAGACATTCGGCTCAGGTTCCAGAGGTGAGCCAAAGGATTATCTCTCTCGCAAAACCTCATTTTATTACACCGATAGGTAGGGTGAATGAAGGACTTGAACTTGAAGACAGAGACCGGATGACCGTCTTTTACTACCTGAAAGAGCTACTGACGTTGCAGCATCTTCAGAGACCAGCTGTCACTCAAAACATGACCGTTAGTGTTTATATGAGTCAATAGTGTTTTACACCAAATGTTGTAACAAGTGTCACAAAAAGATCTGTTTTGTTATCCTTCAACAGGTACATGAATCATCCACGTCGACGCAGAGGCTGTGGATGTAACCATCATCAAGGGGGACGTCGGAAGCTCGGAAGCTCCCTCGCAGATGGCTACGGTGGTCTTGGAAGGATCTGAGGAAATACGGTTCAACAACTATTTCCAAAAGATTCAACCTTTTTTGTTGAAGACCTTCAACAAAGGGGACCACTTCTTCGTCACCAGCGAGGGAGGGAAACGTCTGATTTCTGATGACCTCACTCAGTTCCATAAGAGGCAAGTAAAATATAAAGTTTGTCATGCAGCTATGCCGCTAATGTAAAATGACTATCGAAGGTAACCAAAAACTTTTTTTTCAGTTGTACAACCATGTCAGGCCACAAACTAACATAAATCTCTTACCCTTTAGATTTAACCTTCCTGCAGTTACTTACCAGCAGGCAAGGAAGGCTTTTGAGCAGTGCGGTTTATCCCACTGCGATGACAAAGTGAAGGAGCTTCTGGAGGAATATTTTGGCAGTTCGAAGGAAGGTGAAGACGTTGAGGGCAAGATCGTGAAGAGTGCCGTGATGGTCAAGAGGATTCAGAAAGACTGGATGCCTTCTACCTCAGGGTAGGTTGTATATTGCTGATCAGAATCTAGAAAGTCACCAAGTAAAAATATTGATCATATAAAGTGAAAGATATTCCTGCGCTACCCAGTTGGAAAAAGAAAAGAGGAATAGGTAAAAAAGATGAGAGCTGTGGAAGATCTATGCAACTGGACAGCTGCACACACCATAAAAGGGCCAAGCATGAACCCAAAAAAGCAAAGTAGAAGAGGGAGGGGTGCTGCGCTAACCAGAAAAGAGTGCTATAGATCTCCATATGTGGTCATTTCCTATGTGCTAATACCCAACAGCACATAGAATCGCATAAATAAATAAAAATAACAAGGTCCCAGACAAAAAAAAAAAAAATCGCATAGGTTGGTGTTGGTTGCTAAAAACCTTGTGAAGTGTAAAAATGCTAAAATGTATTAATAATCCAGGGAAGTGATGTAAATAAACTGGTTGTGAACAGTACAACGTAAATATATCTACACATAGAATCGCATAAATAAATAAAAATAACAAAGTCGCAGAGAAAAATCGCATAGGTTGGTGTTGGTTGCTAAAAACCTTGTGAAGTGTAAAAATGCTAAAATGTAATAATAATCCAGGGAAGTGATGTAAATAAACTGGTTGTGAACAGTACAACGTAAATATATCTAAAAATCATACAATGCATATATATAATCAATAGTGCAAAAAACCATATAATAAAGTGCTAGTGCTCAGGTGACCTGAGTGTAATTATTCAGACAAATTCGAACAAAGCATAAAGTGAATAAATAAATATTATAAATCAATATTGCAGTGAATAGTGGCGAAAATTGGTATTAAAATGCCTCAATACAGTGATTAAGAGTGCTAGATGTCCAAAGGTAATAAATGACATGCCAGTAATCCAGCAAAAAATGTGCAAAAAAAAAAAAAGTCTTATAGAAGTGCACAGACAACAGTGCTCAAAAAAACAGCAGTGAGGTGTTTTGGGATGCAATACACTCTGTGTCCTCTTCGTGCAACATACACTAGTGTGGATAATGGCCCCTTACCTAGCGGTGCTAGGTCAGCCGCAGAGATAGTCGCTAAAAGCGCAGGATCTTGAGCCTCAATCATGTCCCTATGTCCACGCTTGCCAGCATTCCAAGATCCTTATGGCAGCTGGATGTATATAGCTATGGTCCTAGCTGGGGTCCTAGACCAGTGCAGGTCCTAGCTCCTCCTCCACAACTCAGATGTATATAAGAAAGTGGATATGCAGGACAAAGATACCATATAGTGAAGTATGTTTTGAACAGGGGGGGTCGCTTTATGCAAAAACATAGGTAAAAAGTACTCACATTGAGCAGTATACAGATCAAATGCCTATCTCCTACGAGCAGCGAGCTCGTAATGCTTCCAGCAGTATGAACAAGCCTATTCCGTCCCTACGCGTGACGTCACCGATCACGTAACTTGTTCAGGGGATAAACAAAATAGGCTCATTGTGGTCTTAAATAGTCTCTCCCATAGAGATTAATGGGCGGCCATTTTCTTGTAGCCGCGCCGGCCATTATTAGGTATCTCATGTGCGCGGCCATCTTTTTGGTTAGTAAAGGCTAAGATTAAGTAGGAGGATATTGGGTTAGCTATATGTTTCCATGGTGATATGTAGCTACACATGGATACCGCCTATGGAAGGAGATCCGTTTCCGATGGTATATTATGTAAAAACTATTTATATTACAAATAGTTTAATCTTGCTGAACAGCTGTCCGTTTTAGTGATATAGCATGTAGAAATAATTTAATCTTGCTGAGCGCGCTGAAAGGTAATAAAAGGCTGCCAGTTAAAGTACATAAGAAATATATTAAAAAATTAATAAAGATATTGGGGAATTGAACCGTATGTCAGGCACTGGCGGGGGGGCCATAAAGTGAGGACCCTCAGCCAGCTCGAATCCAAGTGGATTTTCAATTTAGATACTTTTGCACCTAGAGGTTTGAACATCGAGTTTGATTTGAATTGTTTTTTAAGTGACTTTTAATTAGTAGTGTACACATCTATTTCTTTACACACCCCATCCGCCCCCTTTTTTTACCCAATTTTACAATACCTTTAGGAACATGTCTTGGCCCTTTTTTCTCTCTCTTTCCCAATGCCCTCGGCCACTCTTCAAAAAATCAGATTACATTTGTATGATATTACCTTTTTTATTTCTCTTTCCTCCCTTGGATATTGTATTTTAGTCCAGACCATATGTATATACAAGAGATATTATGTAAGGGTAGATGTATATATGAAGCGAATAAGCCTATTCCATCACCCTCCCGCGGAATTTCTATTTTATTTTTAAACAATAAGACTTAATATAGGAATTTTTTTCCCCTTTTTATATGTATTGTTTATATATATATATATATATATATATATATATATATATATATATATATATATATTTTATATTTTAAGTAACTTAGTTCTTTTAAATCATTTTAATGATTTTTATCTATTAAATAAATATCTTTATTAATTTTTTAATATATTTCTTATGTACTTTAACTGGCAGCCTTTTATTACCTGTCAGCGCGCTCAGCAAGATTAAATTATTTCTACATGCTATATCACTAAAACGGACAGCGGTTCAGCAAGATTAAACTATTTGTAATATAAATAGTTTTTACATAATATACCATCGGAAACGGATCTCCTTCCATAGGACTAGGCTGTATCCATGTGTAGCTACATATCACCATGGAAACATACAGCTAACCCGATATCCTCCTACTTAATCTTAGCCTTTACTAACCAAAAAGATGGCCGCGCACATGAGATACCTAATAATGGCCGGCGCGGCTACAAGAAAATGGCCGCCCTTTAATCCCTATGGGAGAGACTATTTAAGACCACAATGAGCCTATTTTGTTTATCCCCTGAAGAAGTCACGGGATCGGTGACGTCACTCGTAGGGACAGAATAGGCTTGTTCATACTGCTGGAAGCATTACGAGCTCGCTGCTCGTAGGAGATAGGCATTTGATCTGTATACTGCTCAATGTGAGTACTTTTTACCTATGTTTTTGCATAAAGCGACCCCCCCTTGTTCAAAACATACTTCACTATATGGTATCTTTGTCCTGCATATCCACTTTCTTATATACATCTGAGTTGTGGAGGAGAAGCTAGGACCTGCACTGGTCTAGGACCCCAGCTAGGACCATAGCTATATACATCCAGCTGCCATAAGGATCTTGGAACGCTGGCAAGCGTGGACATAGGGACATGATTGAGGCTCAAGATCCTGCGCTTTTAGCGACTATCTCTGCGGTTGACCTAGCACCGCTAGGTAAGGGGCCATTACCCACACTAGTGTATGTTGCACGAAGAGGACACAGAGTGTATTGCATCCCAAAACACCTCACTGCTGTTTTTTTGAGCACTGTTGTCTGTGCACTTCTATAAGACTTTTTTTTTTTTTGCACATTTTTTTGCTGGATTACTGGCATGTCATTTATTACCTTTGGACATCTAGCACTCTTAATCACTGTATTGAGGCATTTTAATACCAATTTTCGCCACTATTCACTGCAATATTGATTTATAATATTTATTTATTCACTTTATGCTTTGTTCGAATTTGTCTGAATAATTACACTCAGGTCACCTGAGCACTAGCACTTTATTATAAGGTTTTTTGCACTATTGATTATATATATGCATTGTATGATTTTTAGATATATTTACGTTGTACTGTTCACAACCAGTTTATTTACATCACTTCCCTGGATTATTATTACATTTTAGCATTTTTACACTTCACAAGGTTTTTAGCAACCAACACCAACCTATGCGATTTTTCTCTGCGACTTTGTTATTTTTATTTATTTATGCGATTCTATGTGTAGATATATTTACGTTGTACTGTTCACAACCAGTTTATTTACATCACTTCCCTGGATTATTAATACATTTTAGCATTTTTACACTTCACAAGGTTTTTAGCAACCAACACCAACCTATGCGATTTTTTTTTTTTTGTCTGCGACCTTGTTATTTTTATTTATTTATGCGATTCTATGTGCTGTTGAGTATTAGCACATAGGAAATGACCACATACGGAGATCTATAGCACTCTTTTCTGGTTAGCGCAGCACCCCTCCCTCTTCTACTTTGCTTTTTTGGGTTCATGCTTGGCCCTTTTATGGTGTGTGCAGCTGTCCAGTTGCATAGATCTTCCACAGCTCTCATCTTTTTTACCTATTCCTCTTTTCTTTTTCCAACTGGGTAGCGCAGGAACATCTTTCACTTTATTTGACTCCAATACATTCATACATTCCTGCAGCAACCATGGAAAAAAGAAAAATAAATTTAGAAGAAGTTTTCAGTACTACTAATCCAATTAAAAACAAAACAGGTGACCTGGAAAGCCTAATGAGAAAATTAGGACATAACATGGAGAAAAAAGTAAGCCTATGGTGGGACATTAGCACTTTTGAGACCTATCTAAAAGAAAGCATTGTTCCAAGGAGGCTAAGATGGGATGTCCCTCCTAATGATGGTCTAGTAGACCAGGATTCGATTGATGAATGGTTTAAATTTTTTAACGACAAGGGCCTGGAACTTTTGAGGTTCCTATTAGAAAGAAAACGGAGGAAGACCGAAATAATCAACCAGAACATCGCCGAAATCAAAGAAGAATTGGAAGCTTTTAAAGAAACAACAGAATTTAAAACATTTACCACGCAGCTAAATAGGGATTTAACAAAAAAGGACAAAGAGGTACAGCAAAGAAAAAGCAAAAAATACATCAGGGACATTAATGATTTCAGGAACGATCAAGCTTTCAAATGGCAAAGCCAATTAGGAAAAACAGAAGCAAGCTCCACTTACTCAACACCAGAGAAAATAGTGAGGATGTACTCACAGCAGATAAATGAACCACCCACACAAAGCCCACAGAGGAGAGGCTACTATGATCAAAGAGAAGGAAATGGAGGAACAACACCTAGACAACAATATCAAGATGAGTGGTATAAGAATGAATATCCATATATCCCCCAGAGAGGGAATAGAAGACCCCAGCAAAACGATAGGACGCCGCAAAATGGAGGAAGGAGACCATTCTATGGAAGAAATAATAGGAAGTCACAAAATGGGAATAACTGGTATAGACCCCCGTACGACCAGAGGGACCATAGAGGTTACACACAGGACTATAGGGAACACAGGAGGCCATATGACTACAGAGATAACAGAGGAGCAACATATGACCACCATGGACCAAGAGGAAGAAGCCCTGGTCAAGATTATGGACATGGGGAAAGTAGAGGACCACAGCAGAGGGACCACCAATATCATGAAAGAAGCCTGGTACCCACATACAACTATTATGCTCCATTGACCGATCGAGGGGAGGAAAAAAATAGCCATTATAGGCAATACCCCCCACAAAACGAGAATACTGACCACACTAGGCCTTTTTTAGACAGAGGCCGGGAGAACCCTCCCATGAGAGACACAGACGAAAACAGAAGTTACAGAAGAAGCCAAGAAAGAAGAGAGGAAAGCGATCTGGAAAGAGAGAGCAAAAGAAAAAGAGAGTGAAAGGAGAGGGAATCTTTAATCTGAGTGGCCAAACATTGACACACGAAGAAATAGGGGTTTTAGACAAAGGATTAAAATATGCACCCTCCAAGAATTTGGACAAGTTTCAAACCTATTTAGGAATTCAGAAATTTGTGAGGAAACTTAATATTGCCAAGTACATCGCAGGAAATCCACCAAGGCCGAGACATATAGGATCTTGTGATGAAGAGATTGTCCATAGCACACTACGAAACAAATCTGTTTTTAATCCAACAGTAAAGAACAATAAGTACACTGAAGTTTTTAAAAAAGTAGTTTTAGATGATATTAAAGTTTTAAAGATCAAGAAGAAAGAAGAACCAATCCACATAAGGAGCGGTATTAGGAAACTAACCAGAAGGAAAGACTTGGTTATACGACCAGCTGACAAAGGAGGGGGAACTGTGATTTTATCGAAAGAACAATATCACAACAGTATGACTAAGATGTTGGGAGATGAGACGACTTATAGCAGACTATTAAGCAACCCGATGTTTAAGTGCAGAAAAGCACTAGAGAAGGTGGTGTGCCTAGGAGTAAAGAAAAACATACTGAATAAAAAAGAAGCCAGATTCCTGATACCTGATTCCTGTAGAACCCCGATCATATACTCATTGCCGAAAATACATAAAGACAAAAGTGATCCACCACCAAGACCGATAGTGAACGGCATAGACTCATTGACATCAAGGATCGGGCAATATATAGATGTTTTTTTGCAGCCAGCGGTCCAGAACACAGAGGCATATCTCAGAGATACCAAGCAGATGTTACAAATATTAGAAGACACCCCGAAAGAAGAAGGTCCTTGGATTTTGGCTACCGCGGATGTTTCATCCTTATATGCAGTGATACTTCACCACCAAGCATGCAAAGCCGTAAAATGGGGCCTTAGGCTATATACCAAGCTACCATGCGTTCAAAGGAAGTTCATAGTGAAATGCCTAGACTTCTGTCTAAAGAACAACTATTTCTGGTATGATAAGAATTACTATCACCAACAGACAGGGGTAGCGATGGGAGCCAAATTTGCCCCAAGTGTGGCAGGCCTTTTCATGGCCCAGTGGGAGGAACAAAATGTCTTCAGTAACAGACCCACCGAACTAGCCATCTACAAGAGGTATATTGATGATGTCTTTATACTCTGGAAAGGTGAACTAGGCCAACTTACCAGTTTTCTGGAAAACCTTAATATAAACGACAGAAATATTAAATTATCCTGGGAGACCAGTGAAGAAAAGGTTACATTTTTAGATCTAGACATCATACAGGAAGATGGGAAATTATGGTCATGCACGCACTTTAAAACAGTAGATAGGAACAGCTATCTCCCGAGTGGCAGCTGTCACCACAGAAACTGGCTGTTTAATGTCCCCAAAGGTCAACTTATGAGGTTAAGATGGAATTGCACCCATCTAAATACGTATTTGGAACAAGCAGAATTGATTGCACAGAGATTTACCAACAAAGGTTATGATCAACAATTCATAAGAGACAAGATATCCGAAGTAAAAGAGATGGAACGAAAAGAACTAATCAGAGACAAAACCAGAACAGAAACGACATCCACGGTAGCACCATTAATCCTGGATTTTAATGCCCAACATAAAAGAATTGAGAAGATTATTAAGAGACACTGGCACATACTTTTAGCAGACAAGGAATTACAGGAAAAATTACCCCCCAATCCCAGATTTATTGTAGGAAAGCACCCACCCTTAGAGATAAAATTGTGAAAAACGTTATCGATCCACCAAAGAAAACATTGTCCTTCTTTACGCGGAACGGTTTTTTCCCCTGTAAAAAATGCTTTGCATGTTTGAGAACCAGGCGCCCCAATGAGAAGAAATTCCATTTTTCGTCGAATAGTACAGGAGAGACATACGAAATTAAAGATTTTATCTGTTGTAACACGGAAGGAGCGGTATACGCCCTAGAATGCAGCTGCGGCCTACAGTACATAAGCCGCACGAAAAGACCCCTCCGGGTAAGGCTCAAAGAACATGTGAATAATATCTTAAAGGGGTATGATAAACACAGTGTATCTAAACACTTCCTGCTGTGCCACAATAAAGACCCCACACAGCTAAAATTCTGGGGAATTGAACCGTATGTCAGGCACTGGCGGGGGGGCCATAAAGTGAGGACCCTCAGCCAGCTCTAATCCAAGTCGATTTTCACTTTAGATACTTTTGCACCTAGAGGTTTGAATATCGAGTTTGATTTGAATTGTTTTTTAAGTGACTTTTAATTAGTAGTGTACACATCTATTTCTTTACACACCCCATCCGCCCCCTTTTTTTACCCAATTTTACAATACCTTTAGGAACATGTCTTGGCCCTTTTTTCTCTCTCTTTCCCAATGCCCTCAGCCACTCTTCAGAAAATCAGATTACATTTGTATGATATTACCTTTTTTTTACCTTTTTTATCTCTCTTTCCTCCCTTGGATATTGTATTTTAGTCCAGACCATATGTATATACAAGAGATATTATGTATTATGTAAGGGTAGATGGATATATGAAGCGAATAAGCCTATTCCATCACCCTCCCGCGGAATTTCTATTTTATTTTTAAACAATAAGATTTAATATAGGAATTTTTTCCCCCTTTTTATATGTATTGTTTATATATATATATATATATATATATATATATATATATATATATATATATATATATATATATATATTTATATATATATATATATATATTTATATATATATATATATATTTTATATTTTAAGTAACTTAGTTCTTTTAAATTATTTTAATGATTTAATTATTAATTTTTTAATATATTTTTTAATATATTTTTTAATATATTTCTTATGTACTTTAACTGGCAGCCTTTTATTACCTGTCAGCGCGCTCAGCAAGATTAAATTATTTCTACATGCTATATCACTAAAACGGACAGCGGTTCAGCAAGATTAAACTATTTGTAATATAAATAGTTTTTACATAATATACCATCGGAAACGGATCTCCTTCCATAGGACTAGGCTGTATCCATGTGTAGCTACATATCACCATGGAAACATACAGCTAACCCAATATCCTCCTACTTAACCACTTGCCGACCGCCTAACGCATATATACGGCGGCAGAATGGCACGGGCAGGCAGAATCACGTACCTGTACGTGATCTGCCTCCCGCGGGTGGGGGGTCCGATCGGACCCCCCCCCGGTGCCATAGGCGGTCGGCTCTCGTTCGCGGGCGATGAGAGGTGAGGGGGAGGCCATCCATTGTTGGCCACCCCCTCCCGATCGCTCCCGGCGAATGAAAACGCTTCCTTTCCCTCTGTAATGTAAACAGAGGGAAAGGAAGTGATGTCATCCCTCCTCGAGCCGGTCTTTTCGTCCCGGCGCAGAGGAGAGAAGACATCCAAGTAAGTGCACCAACACTACACTTACAGTAGAACACGTAGGCACACTTTTCACCCCCCCTGTCACCCCCCGATCACCCCCCGATCACCCCCCTGTACCCCCTGTCACTCTGACACCAATAGCAGTTTTTTTTTTTTTTGCATTGGTGTCAGTTTGTGTCAGTTACAAGTGTTAGGGCAGTTAGGTTAGTCCCCTTTAGGTCTAGGGTACCCCCCTTTAGGTCCAGGGTACCCCCCTAACCCCCCCTAATAAAAGTTAACCCCTTGATTACCCCCCGTCACCAGTGTCGCTAAGCGATCGTTTTTCTGATCGCTGTATTAGTGACACAGGTGACGCTAGTTAGGGAGGTAAGTATATAGGTTCGCTGTCAGTGTTTTATAGCGACAGGGACCCCCATATACTACCTGCTAAAGGTTTTAACCCCTTGATTGCCCCCTAGTTAACCCTTTCACCAGCGATCACCGTATAAGTGTTACGGGTGACGCTGGTTAGCTAGTTTGTTTTTTGTAGTTTATTATAGTTTATTACAGTTTATTATAGTTTATTATAGTTTTAGGGCACCCGCCGTTTATTACCTTATAAAGGTTTAACCCCCTAATTGCCCGGCGGTGATATAAGTTAAGTTTTTAGGATCTGATAAGGTCTGCGTCGCCCCAGGCAGCGTCAGGTTAGCGCCAGTACCGCTAAAACCCACGCACGCAGCATACACCTCCCTTAGTGCTATAGTATCTGAACGGATCGATATCTGATCTGATCAGATCTATACTCCCCAGCAGTTTAGGGTTACCTGAAACACAGTGTTAGCGGGATCAGCCCAGATACCTGCTAGCACCTGCGTTTTGCCCCTCGGCCCAGCCCAGCCCAGCCCACCCAAGTGCAGTATCGATCGATAACTGACACTTACAAAACACTAAGCACACATAACTGCAGCGTTCGCAGAGTCAGGCCTGATCCCTGCGATCGCTAACAGTTTTTTGGTAGTGTTTTGAATCAGTCGCTAACAGTCAGGAGCTTTTTTGCCTGTGAGTCTCACTAGTGTACCCCTAAATTTAGAGGCCAAAATGGCAAATCGAAGGTACACTAGTGAAGAGGCCTACACGTTTCTGAGTATGACAGATAGTGAAGAGGAAGTCACTCATCTGTCAAGTTCAGGCTCAGAATACGAAACTGTAGAGGACAGCGGCTCCATGACAGATAGCTCTGACGACGGAGTTGTGGTCCCTGCTAGGGTCAGGCGTACCAGACCCCGAACTTCTTCTGTCCTTGAAGTGCAAGAACCGCAGGGCTCTCGTATGGAGCAGAGAAGTACTAGTGCCGCTACTCCTTCTGGTGAACTGGCAAGCACCAGCGGCCTAGTACACCCTGGTCGTACATCCAGCACTGCAGTATCACGTGGTGAAGTGGCGAGTCCCATAAGTGCAGTTCAAGCTGGCGAGGTGGCAAGCACAAGTAGCGTCCCGCTGCCACCAAGAAGACAAACACAGGCCCGTCGTGCCCATAGTGCCCTTCCTGCTGCATTCGCCAATCCGAATTGGGAACCCACCACTTCTGCAGCACCCGTACTTCCCCCTTTCACTGGCCAACCCGGAATTCAGGTGGAAACAGTTGACTTTACGCCACTGGATTTTTATTCGCTGTTTTTCACCGAAGATCTCTATAGATCTATTGTGGACCAAAGCAATTTGTACGCTGGTCAACACATCGCCACTATTCCCCAGTCCTCCCTTGCCAGAGATTGGAGACCAATTACGGTCTCCGAATTTAAGATCTTTCTGGGCCTTTCCCTCCTCATGGGCATAACCAAAAAGAGTGAGTTGCGGTCATATTGGTCCACTGACCCAATTCACCATATGCCCGTGTTCTCTGCCTCCATGACCAGGGCACGATACGAGCAGATTTTGCGGTTCATGCACTTCAACGACAATGAACTCTGTCGTCCTCGTGGAGACCCTGCATACGATCGGCTCTACAAAATTCGGCCCCTCGTAAACCACTTCAACCAACGTTTTGCAGACTTGTTTACCCCCCATCAAGTTGTCTGCGTTGATGAGTCCCTGATTAAGTTTTCTGGCCGCTTGTCCTTCAAACAGTACCTTCCCAGCAAGCGTGCCAGATACGGGGTCAAGATGTATAAGCTCTGTGACAGGGCCACAGGCTATACATGTAGATTTATGGTTTACGAGGGCAAAGATAGTCACGTAGAGCCAATAAACTGCCCTGACTACATAGGAAGCGCTGGCAAGATAGTGTGGGACTTGGTGTCACCCTTATTCGGAAAGGGGTACCACTTGTACGTGGACAATTATTATACGAGCGTGCCACTTTTTAGTCACTTGTTTGATCATCAGATTGGAGCATGTGGCACCGTGCGACCTAATCGCCGGGGCTTTCCCCAGCGGCTTGTAGAGTCCCGTCTTAGGCTGGGGGAGAGAGCCTGCTTGCAGTATAATAATTTGCTCGCTATGAAGTGGAGGGACAATAAGAATGTTTTCGTTCTTACCTCCCTTCATGCAGACACGACGACCCAAATTACTACGGCGACTGGTGTTGTGGAGAAACCCCTCTGTGTCCACGAATACAACCTTAATATGGGAGGGGTGGACCTCAACGACCAGTTGTTGGCGCCGTACCTAGTTGCCCGTAAGGCCAGACGCTGGTACAAAAAAGTGTCTTTTTATTTATTTCAATTGGCTTTGCTGAATGCTCATGTGCTATACAGAGCTTCAGGACGGACTGGATCCTTCCTTAAATTCCAGGAAGAGATCGTCAGAGCCCTTCTGTTTCCAGATGGTGCTCCACCTCAACTTCCCAATCCAAATGCAGTAAGCCGGCTGCATGGGAGGCATTTTCCTTATGTCCTCCAGAGTACCCCTACCCAACGAGCCCCCCAAAAAAGATGTCGTGTCTGCAGCAAGCGCGGATTTAGGCGTGACACCCGGTATTGTTGTGCCTCCTGTCCTGACAATCCTGGTCTATGCATTGGTGAATGTTTTGAACGCTACCATACACTAGTGGAGTATTAGCGTAGGGTTCAGCACGGCACAGACTAGGCACACTAACACAGGGTCTCCCAAGATGCCATCGCATTTTGAGAGACCCAAACCTGGTACAGTTACAGTTAAAAGTTAAAGTTACTAAAAAAAGTGTTAAAAAAAATAAAAAAATAAAAAAAAAATAAAAATACAAAAAAAATATAAAATAAAAAAAACAAAAATAGTTGTCGTTTTATTGTTCTCTCTCTCTATTCTCTCTCTATTGTTCTGCATTCTATACTGCAATGTTTTATTGTTATGTTTTTATCATGTTTGCTTTATAGGTATGCAATTTTTTTATACTTTGTTTTCTTATTGTTAACCACTTTTTTGTTTTCAGGTACGCCATTCAGCTGCAGAGCGGATTTATTTATCTTGACAGCAACAGCGTTTGCTCCCACGATATATAAAGCCGTGACTCCAGCGCTGTCGGAGGTGATTTCACCACCACAGTTACATACTTCAGCATATATGCCGAAGCATGGGGGCAGCAGTGGGTGGAGGAGCAATTTGCTCCTGCCTTTTGCGGGAGGATGCCCCCATGCTTCGGCATATATATATATTTAAGGTAGGCACAGGTTGCGTTAAATGTTTTATTTTTTACTATGTTTTTTTTTGTATTTGCTTTGCAGGTATGGTAAGTATTACTGTTATACTGTAATGTTACTTTGTTTTTTTGTTAACCATCATTTGCTTAGCAGGTACGCCATTCAGTTGCAGCGCAGATTTATTTATCTTGACAGCAACAGCTTTTGCTCCCACGATATATAAAGCCGTGACTCCAGCGCTGTCGGAGGTGATTTCACCACCACAGTTACATACTTCAGCATATATGCCGAAGTGTGGGGGCAGCAGTGGGTGGAGGAGCAATTTGCTCCTGCCTTTTGCGGGAGGATGCCCCCATGCTTCGGCATATATATATATTTTAGGTAGGCACAGGTTGCGTTAAATGTTTTATTTTTTACTATGTTTTTTTTTTTATTTGCTTTGCAGGTATGGTAAGTATTACTGTTATACTGTAATGTTACTTTGTTTTTTTGTTAACCATCATTTGCTTAGCAGGTACGCCATTCAGTTGCAGCGCGGATTTATTTATCTTGACAGCAACAGCTTTTGCTCCCACGATATATAAAGCCGTGACTCCAGCGCTGTCGGAGGTGATTTCACCACCACAGTTACATACTTCAGCATATATGCCGAAGCGTGGGGGCAGCAGTGGGTGGAGGAGCAATTTGCTCCTGCCTTTTGCGGGAGGATGCCCCCATGCTTCGGCATATATAAATGGTGCATGTATGCCTATCATTAGAAGTGGGTGGATGAAGGGAGGTATTCTAATGGTGGGCATACCCACCGATCAATATCTTTTTTTCGTTCAGCCCACAGGCTGCATGAAAAAAAAGTTTACAATACAAGGACCAGCAACGTACTGGTATGTTGCTGGACTTTGAGTGGTTATACCAGAATGATGCCTGCAGGTTTAGGTATCATCTTGGTATCATTCTTTTCAGCCAGCGGTCGGCTTTCATGTAAAAGCAATCCTAGCGGCTAATTAGCCTCTAGACTGCTTTTACAAGCAGTGGGAGGGATTCCCCCCCCCACCATCTTCCATGTTTTTCTCTGGCTCTCCTGGCCCAACAGGGAACCTGAGAATGCAGCCGGTGATTCGGCCAGCTGACCATAGAGCTGATCAGAGACCAGAATGGCTCCAATCATCTTTATGGCCTAAGAAACCGGAAGCTACGAGCATTTCATGACTTAGATTTCGCCGGATGTACACAGCGCCATTGGGAAATTGGGAAAGCATTTTATCACACCGATCTTGGTGTGGTCAGATGCTTTGAGGGCATTTGAGAGATCTAGGATCTAATAGACCCCAATTTTTTCAAAAAAAGAGTACCTGTCACTACCTATTGCTATCATAGGGGATATTTACATTCCCTGAGATAACAATAAAAATGAAAAAAAAAAAAAAATGAAAGGAACAGTTTAAAAATAAGAAAAAAAATTAAAAAATTAATAAAGAGAAAAAAAAAAAAAAAAAAAAAAAAAAAGCACCCCTGTCCCCCCCTGCTCTCGCGCAAAGGCGAACGCAAGCGTCGGTCTGGCGTCAAATGTAAACAGCAATTGCCCCATGCATGTGAGGTATCACCGCGAAGGTCAGATCGCGGGCAGTAATTTTAGCAGTAGACCTCCTCTGTAAATCTAAAGTGGTAACCTGTAAAGGCTTTTAAAGGCTTTTAAAAATGTATTTAGTTTGTCGCCACTGCACGTTTGTGCGCAATTTTAAAGCATGTCATGTTTGGTATCCATGTACTCGGCCTAAGATCATCTTTTTTATTTCATCAAACATTTGGGCAATATAGTGTGTTTTAGTGCATTAAAATTTTAAAAAGTGTGTTTTTTCCCCAAAAAATGCATTTGAAAAATCGCTGCGCAAATACTGTGTGAATAAAAAAAAATGAAACACCCACCATTTTAATCTGTAGGGCATTTGCTTTAAAAATATATATAATGTTTGGGGGTTCAAAGTAATTTTCTTGCAAAAAAAATAATTTTTTCATGTAAACAAAAAGTGTCAGAAAGGGCTTTGTCTTCAAGTGGTTAGAAGAGTGGGTGATGTGTGACATAAGCTTCTAAATGTTGTGCATAAAATGCCAGGACAGTTCAAAACCCCCCCAAATGACCCCATTTTGGAAAGTAGACACCCCAAGCTATTTGCTGAGAGGCATGTCGAGTCCATGGAATATTTTATATTGTGACACAAGTTGCGGGAAAAAGACAATTTTTTTTTTTTTTTTTTGCACAAAGTTGTCACTAAATGATATATTGCTCAAACATGCCATGGGAATATGTGAAATTACACCCCAAAATGCATTCTGTTGCTTCTCCTGAGTACGGGGATACCACATGTGTGAGACTTTTTGGGAGCCTAGCCGCGTACGGGACCCCGAAAACCAAGCACCGCCTTCAGGCTTTCTAAGGGCGTAAATTTTTGATTTCACTCTTCACTGCCTATCACAATTTCGGGGGCCATGGAATGCCCAGATGGCACAAACCCCCCCCAAATGACCCCATTTTGGAAAATAGACACCCAAAGCTATTTGCTGAGAGGTATAGTGAGTATTTTGCAGACCTCACTTTTTGTCACAAACTTTTGAAATTTGAAAAAAGAAAAAAAAAATATGTTTTTCTTGTCTTCATTTTCAAAAACAAATGAGAGCTGCAAAATACTCACCATGCCTCTCAGCAAATAGCTTGGGGTGTCTACTTTCCAAAATGGGGTCATTTTGGGGGGTTTTGTGCTATCTTGGCATTTTATGGCCTTCAAAACTGTGATGGGTAGTGAGGAGTGAAATCAAAAATTAACGCTCTTAGAAATCCTGAAGGCGGTGATTGGATTTTGGGGCCCCGTATGAAGCTAGGCACCCAAAAAGTGCCACTCATGTGGTATCACCGTACTCAGGAGAAGCAGCAGAATGTATTTTGGGGTGTAATTCCACATATGCCCATGGCATGTTTGAGCAATATATCATTTAGTGACAACTTTGTGCAAAAAAAAAAAAAAAATTGTCACTTTCCCGCAACTTGTGTCAAAAAATACAATATTCCATGGACTCAACATGCCTCTCAGCAAATAGCTTGGGGTGTCTACTTTCCAAAATGGGGTCATTTAGGGGGGTTTTGTGCCATCTGGGCATTTTATGGCCTTCAAAAATGTGATAGGTAGTGAGGAGTGAAATCACAACTTTACGCCCTTAGAAATCCTGAAGGCGGTGCTGGGTTTTCGGGGCCCCGTACGCGGCTAGGCTCCCAAAAAGTCCCACACATGTGGTATCCCCGTACTCAGGAGAATCAGCAGAATGTATTTTGGGGTGCAATTCCACATATGCCCATGGCCTGTGTGAGCAATATATCATTTAGTGACAACTTTGTGCAAAAAAAAAAAAAATTGTCACTTTCCTGCAACTTGTGTCAAAAAATAAAATATTCCATGGACTCAACATGCCTCTCAGCAAATAGCTTGGGGTGTCTACTTTCCAAAATGGGGTCATTTGGGGGGGTTTTGTGCCATCTTGGCATTTTATGGCCTTCAAAACTGTGATAGGTAGTGAGTGAAATCAAAAATGTATGCCCTTAGAAATCCTGAAGGCGGTGCTTGGTTTTCGGGGCTCCGTACGCGGCTAGGCTCCCAAAAAGTCCCACACATGTGGTATCCCCGTACTCAGGAGAAGCAGCAGAATGTATTTTGGGGTGTAATTCCACATATGCCCATGGCATGTTTGAGCAATATATCATTTTGTGACAACTTTGTGCAAAAAAAAAAATAAAAAATTGTCACTTTCCCGCAACTTGTGTCAAAATATAAAATATACCATGGACTCAACATGCCTCTCAGCAAATAGCTTGGGGTGTCTACTTTCCAAAATGGGGTCATTTGGGGGGGGTTTGTGCCATCTGGGCATTTTATGGCCTTCAAAAATGTGATAGGTAGTGAGGAGTGAAATCACAACTTTACGCCCTTAGAAATCCTGAAGGCGGTGCTGGGTTTTCGGGGCCCCGTACGCGGCTAGGCTCCCAAAAAGTCCCACACATGTGGTATCCCCGTACTCAGGAGAATCAGCAGAATGTATTTTGGGGTGCAATTCCACATATGCCTATGGCCTGTGTGAGCAATATATCATTTAGTGACAACTTTGTGCAAAAAAAAAAAAAAATTGTCACATTCCCGCAACTTGTGTCAAAAAAATAAAATATTCCATGGACTCAACATGCCTCTCAGCAAATAGCTTGGGGTGTCTACTTTCCAAAATGGGGTCATTTGGGGGGGTTTTGTGCCATCTGGGCATTTTATGGCCTTCAAAAATGTGATAGGTAGTGAGGAGTGAAATCACAACTTTACGCCCTTAGAAATCCTGAAGGCGGTGCTGGGTTTTCGGGGCCCCGTACGCGGCTAGGCTCCCAAAAAGTCCCACACATGTGGTATCCCCGTACTCAGGAGAATCAGCAGAATGTATTTTGGGGTGCAATTCCACATATGCCCATGGCCTGTGTGAGCAATATATCATTTAGTGACAACTTTGTGCAAAAAAAAAAAAAATTGTCACTTTCCTGCAACTTGTGTCAAAAAATAAAATATTCCATGGACTCAACATGCCTCTCAGCAAATAGCTTGGGGTGTCTACTTTCCAAAATGGGGTCATTTGGGGGGGTTTTGTGCCATCTTGGCATTTTATGGCCTTCAAAACTGTGATAGGTAGTGAGGAGTGAAATCAAAAATTTATGCCCTTAGAAATCCAGAAGGCGGTGCTAGGTTTTCGGGGGTCCGTACGCGGCTTAGGCTCCCAAAAAGTCCCACACATGTGGTATCCCCGTACTCAGGAGAAGCAGCAGAATGTATTTTGGGGTGTAATTCCACATATACCCATGGCATGTTTGAGCAATATATCATTTTGTGACAACTTTATGCAAAAAAAAAAAAAAAAAAAATTGTCACTTTCCCGCAACTTGTGTCAAAATATAAAATATTCCATGGACTCAACATGCCTCTCAGCAAATAGCTTGGGGTGTCTACTTTCCAAAATGGGGTCATTTGGGGGGGGGTTTGTGCCATCTGGGCATTTTATGGCCTTCAAAAATGTGATAGGTAGTGAGGAGTGAAATCACAACTTTACGCCCTTAGAAATCCTGAAGGCGGTGCTGGGTTTTCGGGGCCCCGTACGCGGCTAGGCTCCCAAAAAGTCCCACACATGTGGTATCCCCGTACTCAGGAGAATCAGCAGAATGTATTTTGGGGTGCAATTCCACATATGCCCATGGCCTGTGTGAGCAATATATCATTTAGTGACAACTTTGTGCAAAAAAAAAAAAAATATTCACATTCCCGCAACTTGTGTCAAAAAATAAAATATTCCATGGACTCAACATGCCTCTCAGCAAATAGCTTGGGGTGTCTACTTTCCAAAATGGGGTCATTTGGGGGGGTTTTGTGCCATCTTGGCATTTTATGGCCTTCAAAACTGTGATAGGTAGTGAGGAGTGAAATCAAAAATTTATGCCCTTTGAAATCCTGAAGGCGGTGCTTGGTTTTCGGGGCCCCGTACGCGGCTAGGCTCCCAAAAAGTCCCACACATGTGGTATCCCCGTACTCAGGAGAAGCAGCTAAATGTATTTTGGGGTGCAATTCCACATATGCGCATGGCCTGTGTGAGCAATATATCATTTAGTGACAACTTTTTGTAATTTTTTTTTTTTTTTTTGTCATTATTCAATCACTTGGGACAAAAAAAAAAAAATATTCAATGGGTTCAACATGCCTCTCAGCAATTTCCTTGGGGTGTCTACTTTCCAAAATGAGGTCATTTGGGGGGGGGGGGTTTTGTACTGCCCTGCCATTTTAGCACCTCATGAAATGACATAGGCAGTCATAAAATAAAAGCTGTGTAAATTCCAGAAAATGTACCCTAGTTTGTAGACGCTATAACTTTTGCGCAAACCAATAAATATACGCTTATTGACATTTTTTTTTACCAAAGACATGTGGCCGAATACATTTTGGCCTAAATGTATGACTAAAATTGAGTTTATTGGATTTTTTTTATAACAAAAAGTAGAAAATATCATTTTTTTTCAAAATTTTCGGTCTTTTTCCGTTTATAGTGCAAAAAATAAAAACGGCAGAGGTGATCAAATACCATCAAAAGAAAGCTCTATTTGTGGGAAGAAAAGGACGCAAATTTCGTTTGGGTACAGCATTGCATGACCGCGCAATTAGCAGTTAAAGCGACGCAGTGCCGAATTGTAAAAAGTGCTCTGGTCAGGAAGGGGGTAAAACCTTCCGGGACTGAAGTGGTTAATCTTAGCCTTTACTAACCAAAAAGATGGCCGTGCACATGAGATACCTAATAATGGCCGGTGCGGCTACAAGATAATGGCCGCCCATTAATCTCTATGGGAGAGACTATTTAAGACCACAATGAGCCTATTTTGTTTATCCCCTGAAGAAGTCACGTGATCGGTGACGTCACTCGTAGGGACGGAATAGGCTTGTTCATACTGCTGGAAGCATTACGAGCTCGCTGCTCGTAGGAGATAGGCATTTGATCTGTATACTGCTCAATGTGAGTACTTTTTACCTATGTTTTTCAATAAAGCAACCCCCCTGTTCAAAACATACTTCACTATATGGTATCTTTGTCCTGCATATCCACTTTCTTATATACATCTGAGTTGTGGAGGAGGAGCTAGGACCCGCACTGGTCTAGGACCCCAGCTAGGACCATAGCTATATACATCCAGCTGCCATAAGGATCTTGGAACGCTGGCAAGCGTGGACATAGGGACGTGATTGAGGCTCAAGATCCTGCGCTTTTAGCGACTATCTCTGCAGTTGACCTAGCACCGCTAGGTAAGGGGCCATTACCCACACTAGTGTATGTTGCACGAAGAGGACACAGAGTGTATTGCATCCCAAAACACCTCACTGCTGTTTTTTTGAGCACTGTTGTCTGTGCACTTCTATAAGACTTTTTTTTTTTTTGCACATTTTTTTGCTGGATTACTGGCATGTCATTTATTACCTTTGGACATCTAGCACTCTTAATCACTGTATTGAGGCATTTTATTACCAATTTTGGCCACTATTCACTGCAATATTGATTTATAATATTTATTTATTCACTTTATGCTTTGTTCGAATTTGTCTGAATAATTACACTCAGGTCACCTGAGCACTAGCACTTTATTATATGGTTTTTTGCACTATTGATTATATATATGCATTGTATGATTTTTAGATATATTTACGTTGTACTGTTCACAACCAGTTTATTTACATCACTTCCCTGGATTATTATTACATTTTAGCATTTTTACACTTCACAAGGTTTTTAGCAACCAACACCAACCTATGCAATTTTTCTCTGCGACTTTGTTATTTTTATTTATTTATGCGATTCTATGTGTAGATATATTTACGTTGTACTGTTCACAACCAGTTTATTTACATCACTTCCCTGGATTATTATTACATTTTAGCATTTTTACACTTCACAAGGTTTTTAGCAACCAACACCAACCTATGCGATTTTTTTTTTTTCTGCGACCTTGTTATTTTTATTTATTTATGCGATTCTATGTGCTGTTGGGTATTAGCACATAGGAATGACCACATACGGAGATCTATAGCAATCTTTTCTGGTTAGCGCAGCACCCCTCCCTCTTCTACTAAAAATATTGTTCATGTTACTGTTACCAACAAAAATGTCTGTACAGAGTTGGGCTTTAAAACTTGTATTAAGGTAGTTATCAAGCCTAAACCTGAGCACATCTACAGCTCTTCTCTCCCCTCACTCACTCTCTCCTCATAGGCTTTGCCAAGGCACTGTTGTCAATCAAATCCAGAGATGGAGTGGGGGGGCAGGCTTCCCATGTGGGCACTGGACAGATGAGGAGCCAGGAATGCCAGTGGGGTACCCAAGGAGGTTTGGTAAGGAAAGTGGGAACCTGTATTTTTGTTGTGTTTTTTTTTTTTTCAATTTAACATTGACAAGAAATTTAATGGTTAAACACCCATTTTGATTTCTAGAGACCCAAGGACAAGACAGGATGAGGAAGTGGTGCCAGTTGACGACAAGGAGGTGGCCTTCAGAAGAGTCCAAGATGCGTTTCCGGTGGAACCCGATGAGAAACCGCCAGGTTTGAAGGAATGCCGCATCTTTACTATGGAACACGAGGCGTACTGCTACAAGAGGTTGAGGCGACAGCAGTACGTTATGTGCATCAATGAATGCCTCAGTGAGTATTTTATATTTTCCCTAGCATCTATGAATTAAAGCGGTGTTCCACCCACTTTTGAGAGGTGGTCTTAAACTAAAGTCCACCCATCGTTTTTGGGGAGATATAGATTATATAATAAGATTATAATATATATAATACTCCACTGCCTGTTTCTCTTAGTTATAATGGCGGCACCTGCACCCGATCCCATGGATTGATCAGCCTGGGGGGGGGGGGGTGACATCGCAGGCTCCCTGGATAGGTGTGTCCTTATTAAAAGTCAGCAGCTACAGTGTTTGTAGCTGCAGACTTAAAAATAAAAAAGTGGCTGGAAATCTCCTTTAAGCATATTCTATTCTTGCATTATATTGTAATACACGGTCTTCTGCTTTCATGACGTTTCAAGAGGAATCCTCCCACGGAAGAGCAGGTAACAACTTTTGCTCAAACACAGGGATGAACGACGAACCAACCGAAGTTCATCCCGGAAAGCTGGAAACCCACCATGGACAGGGAGAAGGTTCAAGAAGAAGCGGACCTAGAAAGTTGCATCACTTCGCAAGACTGGAAGGGGCTTGCCATCGTAGAAGACCATGTTGGAAACACTGGTGAGACTGTCTTCATGACATTACCCTTCAAGAAAGGCGAGGTGGTGTGTGACTACTATAGACCAATCGTATCACATGGAAGAGGAGAGGAGCTTGTGAACGCCATGGCAGCAGGTAAGATGGTGAGGTTGGCAAAACATGGTATCAGATTGACATGTGTGATCACCTGATAGTCATCGATTCTGCACAATACACTTCTTCCCCTGCTGTCAATCACAGCCAGCGAGAATGGAGCAGGGGTTTGGGAGATGAGCCATGCACTGTGTGTCTGTAGGCGTGCACGCGCAACACACACAGCTGTCTTGGGAGCGAGCATGCACAAGTGCCTCCATAGCAAGCGGCCCCAAGAGAAGGGGACCCAAGAGAAGGAGGATCGGGTCTGCTCTGGTCAAAAACATTGCCCAGAGCAGGTAAGTATAACCTGTTTTTTTTTTTTTTGTTTTTGTTTTTTTAGAAAAGTGCTCTTTTGCAATCACTTTCAGGGGGTCAAATAAACCCAGTCAGTGTACCACCTGAGGGGGTTCAAGTGGTAAATATGGAAGTGTAGTGAAGTTCAGTCTATTCAATTAAACCAGCACTTGGATAACAGTGGGGGTTTAAGAGTTGGTCATATAGACTATTTTATGGCACTGATTGATACAGGTTTTAACTTATTGGCAGAAAAACTGCATGTTTAAATATTTTTATATTTAATTTGTTCAACAGCATTTGTAATTTTTGTTTTATAGGTATAAGGATATTTTGCTATACGTGTATCCGTTACTAGTTACTGATTTTTCTGATTGAGAGATACATTTATTTATTTTTGTCTGTTTTTTATTATTAGCAGCATGGCACTTATTTATTTTATTTGGCAGGTGAGATGGGCTACCTTTTCTTTTTTGAGGACAGGAAGAACCATCAGAAGCTGTGTGTTGATATCAAGAACGTCCTGTGTCCCTGTCATCCCTACCTACCAACAACTTTTGGAAGAAAGATCAACCACTCAAGAAAGCGACCAAACCTGAAGCCTCGGCTGAGTTACCGGAACAATGGCACCACCCCCGTTCTTCTGTTGGTGGCCAAAGAAGATCTTGCTGTTGGAGCTGAAGTAGGACTACGGGGTCACAAAGAGCTTCTTCGGGGGGTGGGGGGGGGTAGATGTTGACTGGTTAAATACATAAGAACCCAGCTAACACCTGCCGCTATGCTACTGGTAGCAGGATGACCTCTAGGGCAAGTCATTTTTTCCCTCCTCCTAAATTGCCCTTCATCATCTATTCTCCAAACATTCCATTTTTTCTCCTCCATCCTCCTTCAACCTTGCTCATTTCTGTCCTACCAAAGTCTTCTCTTTACATCTTACCCTGCCTACTTTGACTTTTACCATTTTGACTCTTCCTCTCTTTTAGTCTCCCTCATTTGTCTTTTTGCTTCTTGAATTGACATGCATTTATAAAAACCTTTCATTGTATTTTTCCCCCTATTGCATCACTGGGAGCTGTGTATCGGTGTCACAATAAAAAGGAACCTTAACAAGTCTTTTGCTGGGTAACAGTTAACAGTGGATATCTGCACAAGTGCTATACAGCCATTGATGTGACTTGAGCTTACCAATCAATCAGGCAAAGGTGTTGATTTTTTATCAGGAGCAATGTTTTTCACAAGCCATAATATGACCCAGGCAACAGCCTGGATGAGACAGACTTGTGGGTTTGGCCATTTAAGTGTTTAAAGCCTTGAGTCTCATTGTCATTTAAAAAACTCAAGAGGGGAGGCGCATGCGCAGCAGCTCCCAAGATGGCCGTGAGCATCTAGAGCTCCGCACCACCACGGCCCCTTAGACAGCCACCGGAGCAGACAGAGCGCTCCCCCCACACTCCACACGGGACTATCGTTCGGGGGAACCACCCGGGAGCACGTAGATGTCCACAGCGCCGGCGAGAGGAAGCCTCGCCTGCCAGATGACCGCCGTGGCTGGCCCGCACAGCTACACCAAGATGGTGGCCGATCCACGAGGGGGACACACGGAGGAGGAAAACAGAAGAATCCATAGCAGACCAGGACTCAGTCCCTCCGTCCCCACCAGGTACCACACATCCCCCCCTGCAGCTAGCCCCCTCTCCTTCCTCGACTGAATCCCTGCTGGGAAGACTGAGCTCAGAACTCCCTACAACCCCTATGCTGGATCCTAACACAGACATGCTCCTCTGTGAGAGAGAGGCATGTGAAGCTACCCCTGCCCCTGCTGACTTATCCTCCATGATGGAGGCCTTCTCACAAATGCTTTCTAGGAGCCTAGCACTGAATGCTGCACAGATTACCTCATCCATTCACGCAGATTTACAGCACATAGGATTGATGTGATTGAGAGGCAAGCGAATTAATCTGTGGCCAGGATAAATCAAAATTCTGCCAGGCTCCAGGATGTGCAAGATCAACTAGAAACCGCATTCGCAAAGATCAAGTCGAGACGATACAACTTTAGGATCAGGGGGCTCGCCGAATCCAAAAAGGAAGTTCAATCAGCTGTTAAATCACTCATTAAAGGACACCTGGAGCTGGACAGGGTACACAGGGCCCTGCAACCCCCCCCCCCCGCACCGGTGGGCTCCCCAGAGACATTATTGTAAAACCCCATTTCTATTCAGTAAAGGAGCAAGTGATGAAGAAATCTAGAGGTGCGGATACCCTCACCATACACAGTCACAAAGTCCAGATATTTGCTAACCTCTCTCCTTACACTGTGCAGAAAAGGAGATCGCTTAAACCACTGCTCTAGATCCTGATCAATAAGGAAATCATCTACAGATTGTCATTCCCCATCCGCCTAAACTTCTCCTATCAGAACAAAGCTACAGCTTCTCTTCCTTTGCGGAGGGGGAGCTTCTACTGCTACACCTTGGCCTACTCTCCCAGGACATCCCCCGCATCCACACCAGCAAGGGACACCCCTCATCAAGAAGAGTCCCCCACCAGCAAGCCCCCTGCAACCCACTTGGCTGAAGCAGCACTCCAAGAGGTCCATAGAAACCCTACCAACATGATTGGCATGCATTCCCAAGTAAACTAGGACTCTGGTTTGAGACATTGTCTTCCCACCTGGTTGGGGCTCGCTCCCAGGTCTCCCCTTTTGAGGTTTTTCCTCCAGGACTTGCCTCTCCTGCACGTTAGCCCTGCTGGAGTCCCTTATCCTTTCCTTCACAGGGTGGGTTATTTTAGGGCAACAGGGGACTCCAGACAGGGGCACAGATGAGGGAGGAAGAGACTGAACATTTGGTCCCCGTGTGGGCCACGTTTGGCCGTTGGGACCTTTTCCACAGTGGCTTTACTGACTTGCCTGATACCCAAGTCTCTATCAACCAAAAAGTTTTATTTGTTCCCCAGAGGGAGTGTATAGATAGCACCCACCATTATGTGGAGAATGTTTTTTTTGTTTCTCTCCAGTTGGTTCACTCCTTCAGGACTGGAGCTTTCATCCAATCAAATAGTGGGGGTTTACCCTGCAACAGGTTCACAGGTTTATTCACTCCCCTCCTGGGTCTGGGTACCACCTTGGCTCTCCGGCTAGTTGGGTGGGGAAGACTGGGTGGGGGCTTGGCCTGAGAGGCCGACCTTGGTGTTTAATTATGTTGCTAGTTATAACCAGTTTAAGGGCATTCTGTTAAGTATGCTTTCTTGTTGTTTAATATCTGTTTGATTTCAGGTGGCGGGGCCGTGGTGGACCCAGTGCACCTCCAGTCTCCGAAGGCATCCTTTTTTGCCCCAGGAGACGTTCCAGGGTCCCAGTTCACAGAGCGCTCTGGTCCTCTCAGGTTAAGGGGTGGGTTATGGCGGGTCTATTCCTACCCTGGGGTGGGAAGGGGTCAGTGGACCCCCTGGTACTGTGTCTTTCTTCATTTTATGAACAACTGCAGTAAGAAATATGATGATTCTACCTGTCTAACCCCCTTCTCTTTTTTCTTTCTCTACTCTACTTCGCTTTTGCCATTGTGAGCTACTCCAGGTTCTCCAGATGCATCTGGCTTACCTACACAGGTCCCCGAACATCAGCACCACTGACAACATGGCCTCTACAAGCGTATGCTTCTCCAGGAGGAGGTAGGTTACATATCTCCTCAGCGGGTCCCTCACCTCTGATCCATGGCTAACACACCACACATTCCCAACTCTAAAAATAGTCACACATAATACTCAGGGACTCAATTCCCCCATTAAACGTCGGAAGCTCTTCCAACTCTACCATTCTATGCACGCAGATGTCCTATTACAAGAGACCCACTTTCCCGCCACATAAACCCACGTTCCTTCATCAGCGCTACCCTCATCGCTTCTGCTGAAAACAAAACTAAAAAAAGGTGTGGCCATCTGCTTCGCCATACACATCAACCTCTCTCAACCGGAGGTTATATCAGACCCCTTTGGTCGCTACCTGCTAGTCTCCAGCTCGATCGATGGAGAGACATACACATTTGTTACATACTACACCCCTAATAAAGGGCCAAAAACTATTTTTTTAATCATTACTACACAAACTGCAAAAACATTTTAAGGGAATGGTTTTCTTCGGCGGGGACTCTAACACCGCCTTTGATTCCTCCCTAGACAAAGCGGAGGGAGGGAAGCCGAAACCCAAAACGTCCTTCCAAACAGAGTGCGAAAATCGCACACCTGCTGCATTCAGCAGAGCTTGTAGACATCTGGAGGGAGGTTAATCCTCACACGAAACACTACACCCACTTCTCAGCACCTCACAGTTCCTATGCCAGGATAGACCACATCTTCACGCACTCCGACCACTCTTTAGTCACTCTAGTTAACACAAAGGTCCACAGACTAAAGAGGACTCTTCCTATGGCGTCTTAATGAGGCCCTAGCGAGTGACCCAATACAGTGCACCCTGCTAGAGCAAGCCATTAAGGAGTACTTCCTTGACAATGATAACAACAAAGTATCCCCGACGAATGTATGGGCAGCACACAAAACGGTCCTCAAGTTCATTTAGCTCACCTCTAAATTTAAGGTGGAACACAAGGCAGACACCCAGAAGCGTACTGAGTAGGGATGAGCCAAACACCCCCCGGTTCGGTTCGCATCCAGAACACGCGAAGGGACTTAAAGTTTGCGCAAACTTTCGAACACCGTTAAAGTCTATGGGACTCAAACATGAGAAAACAAAAGTGCGAATTTTAAAGGCTAATATGCAAGTTATTGTCCTAAAAAGGGTTTGGGGACCCGGGTCCTGCCCCAGTGGACATGTACGAATGCACAAAAAAGTTTTAAAAACGTCCGTTTTTTTCACTAGCAGTGATTTTAATGATGCTTAAAGTGAAAAAATAAAAGTGAAATATTCCTTTAAATATCGTACCTGGGGGGTGTCTATAGTATGCCTGTAAAGTGGCGTGTGTTTCCCGTGTTTAGAACAGTCCCTGCACAAAATGACATTTCTAAAGGAATAAAAGTCATTTAAAACTGCTTGCGGCTGTAATATAATGTCTGGTCCCAGCAATATGGATGAAAATTATTGAGAAAAACAGCATGGGTAACCCCCCAGCCCATTACCAGGCCCTTTGGGTCTTGTATGGATATTAAGGGGAACCCTGCACCCAAATTAAAAAAAGAAAAGGCGTGGGGCCCCAAGGCCCTATATACTCTGAACAGCAGTATACAGGCGGTCCCAAGAAAGACAGGGACTGTAGGTTTTTTCTTAAGTTGAATCTGTTTGTAATTTGGAACAAGTACATTTTGTAAGTGTAGCCCCAGCCAAAAAATCTATTTTTAAGCTTTTTGAAAAACATACGGAAGAGTTATCACCCCTGTAACATTTGTTTTGCTGTTTGTGCGCCTATTCAGAAGATTTCACCTCACTTTCTGTCCCAATGACAATTGGATTTTGAAAATTTGGGTTTTTTAGGGAAACAAGGATTGGTGATGAAGCATCAGTGGAGGAGACACCTTTTTCCCATATTAACTCTTACAGGAGAGAATTTCCCTTCCTAGGGGTAGATTTCCTCTCACTTTTTGTTGTCTCCCTCCGTTTGTAAGTAGGAGTCGTTTGTAAGTCGGATGTTTTAAAGTAGGGGCCTGCCCTTTATACTCTACAGAAATTTGGGCCTTAGGCGTTGGTGGTACCAGAACACTGTAAGCCCTCATAGTTACTCTTGGTGGGCGCAGGAACGGGCCCTGCTGTGAAATATTAGATAAAAATTGTAATTACACGCCCCTGTTGAACAGGGGCAGAAAAATTGGGCCTTAGGCAGTGGTGGTGATGCCACAACACTGCAACCCCTCACAGATACTTTAGTTGAGCACAGGACCAAGCCCTGCTGCAAAATATTACAGCAAAAATGTAAATACACGCCCCTGTTGAACAGGGGCAGAAAAATGGGGCCTTAGGCACTGGCGATGGTGCAACAACATTGCAACCCCTCACAGATAGTTGAGTGCAGGACCAAGCCCTGCAAAATTTACATCAGCATCAGGTGCTTGGTAGCTGGTGATTCGAGACTGATTAATTTTTATGAAGGTGAGCCGATCAACTCGGTGGACAGGCGCACTTTGTGATCGGTTATAAAGCCTCCAGCAGCACTGAATGTGCGTTCCAAAAGAAGCTGGATGCAGGACAGGCCAGTAGCTCAATTGCATACTGTGCAAGCTCTGGCCAGTGATCCATCCTCAAGACCCAGTAACTCAGAGGATTTTCGGTGGGAAAGGTCTCCAAGTCTGATCTTGCCCCTAGGTATTCCTGCACCATGTAAATCAGACGCTGGCAATGGTTGCTAGAACCGATCAGACCTTGAGGCTTGCGGACTAAAAAATTGTCTGAATGCATCTGTCAGACGGCCACCTTCTCCACCGCTCCTTCTGTGACTGAACGAAGCCTCAGCAACACGTTGTCCAGGACCAGAAATATGTAACCTCCCAGGCTCTGGAAACGCATTGCACAAACCTTTCTGCAAGGCCTCCCGAAGATGTTTCATCCTCTGCTTCCTCTGCGACGGCTGGATAAGTTGGGCATACTTACCCTTGTAACGTGGATCAAGGAGGGTTGCCAGCCAGTATTAATCCCTCTCCTCGATTCCACGAATCCAAGGGTCCTTTCGCAGGCTTTACAGGATCAGGGAGGCCACGCAGTGTAGGTTTGCTGAGGCATTCGGTCTGGAGTCCTCTGGGTCACTAAAGACGACCTGATCCGTAGCCACCTCCTCCCAGCCACGTACAAGTCCATGGGTTTCTGAGGACTGTAAACGATCCCTTGAAGACTGCTGCTGATGCTGAGTGCTAGGCTCCAGCTCCATGCTGACACAATCCTCCTCCTCTTCCTGTGTGATCGGCGGGGCCGCAGGAACACTGTCTGGATAAAGGGGGCCTTGAGAGGTAAAGAAGTCCTCCTCTTCCTCCCACTGTTCAGCCTCAAGTGCCCTGTCCATTATTCCACACAGGGTGTGCTCCAACAGGTAGAAAAGAGGGACAGTATCACTGTTGCATGCACTGTCACTGCTCATCATCCTTGTGGCCTCCTCAAATGGTGACAGGACAGTGCATGCATCCTTGATCATGAGCCAGTGGCGTGGCGAAAAAAAGTCAAGCTCCACTGACCCTGTCCTGGTGCCATAGTCACACAGGTACTCATTGATGGCCCTCTGCTGCATGTGCAGCTGCTGCAGCATGGCCAACGTTAAGTTCCATCTGGTGGGCATGTCACAGAGTAGGCGGTTCTTGGGCAGGTTGTATTCCTTTTGAAGGTCAAGCCTGCTGAGCACTGGCATTATATGACCGGCGGAAATGCGCAGACTTTCCTGGCCTGCCTCAGGAGATCCTGTAAGCCCGGGTACCTGCACAAGAACTGCTGCACCACTAAATTAAGGACGTGAGACAAACAGGGAACATGGGTGAAGTGTCCCTGCCGGAGGGCGAAGAGGAGGTTGGTGCCATTGTCGCAAACCACCATTCCTGCCTGAAGCTGGCATGGCGTCAACCACCTCTGAGCCTGTCCCTTCAGAGCTGACAGAATCTCTGCCCCAGTGTGGCTCCTGTCCCCTAAGCACACCAGCTCAAGCACCGCATGGCATCTTTTTGCCTGAGTGCTTGCGTAGCCCCTTGAATGCCTACGGAGCACCGCTGGTTCTGAGGACAAATCTATAGAGGAAGAGGCCATGGAGGAAGAAGAGGAGGGGGTGGAGCAGAGAGGTGTGTCAGAACCACCACTAGTAGCATTTTGGAGGCGTGATGGTGGAAGCTCCAACAATACTGCACCCTGTCCTGCATCCTTCCCAGCTGCCAGCAGGGTTACCCAGTGCGCCGTGAAAGATAGTTAACGTCCCTGTCCATGCCTGCTGGACCATGAGCCAGCGGTAATATGCACCTTACCGCTGACCGCCCTGTCCAGCAAGGCCAAGACATTGCCTTCCACATGCCGGTAGAGAGCCGGAATCGCCTTCCATGAAAAAAAGTGGCATTTGGGATCCTGCCACTGAGGTACAGCACATTCCACAAATTCACGAAAGGGGGCAGAGTCTACCAGCTGAAAAGGCAGCAGTTGGAGTGCTAGCAATTTAGCCAAGCTAGCAGTCAGCCGCTGGGCATGTGGATGGCTGGGACTGAATTTCTTTCGCCGGTTTAGCAACTGGGGTAGGGAAATTTGCCTGCTACAATCGGACGTTGGTGTAGTGATAGCAGATTGCCCGCAAGTACTTGGCACGCCTAACTCTACACCTTCATTCTTCTCAGTGCAGGTTTCTGAGAGAACTGAAGGTATAATGGGGTTGGAGATCCCAGCTGATGAGGAGCAAGGAGAGATCCGCCTTGTTCTTTGGTGTGGGTCTTTTAAGTACGCTTGCCAACGGACTGCATGGGAGTTCGACATATGTCTGGTCAAGCATGTGGTGCCCAAGCGGCTGCTGTTTTGGCCACGCTTGATACGCTTCAGACATATGTTGCAAACAGAAACGGTGCGATCTGATGCACACGTCTCAAAAAAGGCCCACACCAAACAACTTTTGGAAAAATGCTTGGGGTCACATGCGGAGCGCTGCGGTGTGATGCAGTTGATTTGGCTACCCTTAAGCTGGCCCCTGGAGGGCATCCTGCCTCGTTAGAGATGTGCCTCCTCCTCCTCCCCTCTCCTATCAGGTACCCACGTAGAGTCAGTGACCTCATCATCCCCTCCCTCCTCGTCACTGGAGCAAACCTGGCAGTATGCTGCAACTGGGGGAACATGACTGCCAGTTTGTTGTCCTTCTTGGGCACCCCCTCTCTCTGGGCTCACGTTACTGCCTTCCTCAATCTGGGTACCATCATCGGAGCCTTCAAAACGCTGCGCATCCTCCTGCAGCATGTACCCAACACTGTGGTCGAACAGTTCGGGGGACTCCTCAGGGCATGATGGTGGGGCAACGGAAGGAGTGACTGATGACATTGAGCCGATGGAAGAGGCCGCTTTGGCAGCTGCATTGGCAGCCAAAGTACTCTGAGCCTGGGTGACAGAGGATGAAGAGGATGAGGACGGCTTGGTCATCCACTCTACCAACTCTTCTGCATGTTATGGCTCAACACGGCCAGCTGCCGAAAAAAAGGACAAGTGTGCCCCACGGCCACGTGCTGAGGATGCACCGTGTCCACGACCAACAATGTTGGCTGTAGACACAGAGCCTGCTTTCCCTCTTTTAGTGGCCTGTGAGCGTCTGCCTCTCCTTGTTGGCCTTCCAGACATACTGTATTTGATGTATTTGTAATGTATTTCAATAGGTACACCAGGAATGGCCTGCAGGGAGATGTAGCTGTACAAAGCTGGGATGTATATATATATACTGAATATACTGCAGCTAACTGAATCAACTACCTGCCTGTAGTATATTAGGAAGAGGACAACAGGAACGATCTGCAGTGAGATCTAGCTGCACAGGATACAGTACTGAATATACTGCAGCTAACTGAATCAACTGCCTGCCTGTAGAATATTAGTAACAGAACAACAGGAACGGTCTGCAGTGAGATCTAGCTGCACAGGATACAGTACTCAATATATACTGCAGCTAACTGACTCAACTGCCTGCCCGTAGCATATTAGGAAGAGAACAGCAGGAATAGTCTGCAGTGAGATCTAGCTGCACAGGATACAGTACTCAATATACTGCAGCTAACTGAATCAACCACCTGCCTGTAGTATATTAGGAGAACAACAGGAATGGTCTGCAGAGAGATCTAGCTGCACAGGATACAGTACTGAATATACTGCAGCTAAATGAATGAACTGCCTGCCTGTAGTATATTAGGAACTGTCTGCAGTGAGATCTAGCTAAACTGTATACAGTACTGAATATACTGCAGCTAACTGAATGAACTGCCTGCCTGTAGTATATTAGGAAGAGAACAACAGGAACAGTCTGCAGTGAGATCTAGCTGCACAGGATATAGTATTCAATATACTGCAGCTAACTGAATCAACTGCCTGCCTGTAGTATATTAGGAAGAGAACAACAGGAACAGTCTGCAGCGAGATCTAGCTGCACAGGATACAATACTGAATATACTGCAGCTAACTGAATAACTTGCCTGCCTGTAGTATATTAGGAACAGAACAGGAACGGTCTGCAGAGAGATCTAGCTGCACAGGATACAGTACTGAATATACTGCAGCTAACTGAATGAACTGCCTGCCTGTAGTATATTAGGAACAGAACAACAGGAACGGTCTGCAGCGAGATCTAGCTTCACAGGATACAGTACTGAATATACTGCAGCTAAATGAATGAACTGCCTGCCTGTAGTATATTAGGAAGAGGACAACAGGAACGGTCTGCAGCGAGATCTAGCTAAACTGTATAATGTATAATGTGTGTATATATATATATATATATATATATATATATATATACACACACACACACACACACAGTATCTCACAAAAGTGAGTACACCCCTCACATTTCTGTAAATATTTCATTATATCTTTTCATGTGACAACACTGAAGAAATTACACTTTGTATAACAGTGTAAATTTGTTGTCCCCTCAAAATAACTCAACACACAGCCATTAATGTCTAAACTACTGGTAACAAAAGTGAGTACACCCCTAAGTGAAAATGTCCAAATTGGGCCCAAAGTGTCAATATTTTGTGTGACCACCATTATTTTCCAGCATTGCCTTAACCCTCTTGGGCATGGAGTTCACCAGAGCTTAACAGGTTGCCACTGGAGTCTTCTTCCACTCCTCCATGATGACATCATGGAGCTGGTGGATGTTAGAGACCTTGCGCTCCTCCACCTTCCGTTTGAGGATGCCCCACAGATGCTCAATAGGGTTTAGGTCTGGAGACATGCTCGGCCAGTCCATCACCTTTACCCTCAGATTTTTTAGCAAAGCAATGGAGGTATGTTTGGGGTTGTTATGTTGGAATACTGCCCTGCAGCCCAGTCTCTAAAGGGAGGGGATCATGCGCTGCTTCAGTATGTCACAGTACATGTTGGCATTCATGATTTCCCTCAATGAACTGTAGCTCCCAGTGCCAGAAGTACTCATGCAGCCCCAGACCATGACACTCCCACCACCATGCCTGACTGTAGGCAAAACACACTTGTCTTTGTACTACTCACCTGGTTGCCGCCACACACATACTTGACACCATCTGAACCAAATAAGTTTATCTTGGTCTCATCAGACCACAGGACATGGTTCCAGTAATCCATGTCCTTAGCCTGCTTGTCTTCAGTAAACTGTTTGCGGGCTTTCTTGTGCATCATCTTTAGAAGACGCCTCCTTCTGGGACGACAGCCACGCAGACCATTTTGATGCAGTGTGCAGCGTATAGTCTGAGCACTGACAGGCAGACCCCCCACCCCTTCAACCTCTGCAGCAATGTTGGCAGCACTCATATGTCTATTTTCCAAAGACATCCTCTGGATATGACGCTGAGCACATGCACTCAACTTCTTTGATCGACCATGGCGAGGCCTGTTCTAAATGGAACCTTTCCTGTTAAACCGCTGTATGGTCTTGGTAACCGTGCTGCAGCTCAGTTTCAGGGTTTTGGCAATATTCTTATAGCCTAGACCATCTTTATGTAGAGCAACAATTCTTTTTTTCACATCCTCAGAGAGTTCTTTGCCATGAGGTGCCATATTGAAATTTCGGTGACCAGTATGAGAAAGTGAGAGCGATAACACCAAATTTAACACACCTGCTCCCCATTCACACCTGAGACCTTGTAACTCTACCAAGTCACATGACACCAAGGAGGGAAAATGGCTAATAGGGCCCAATTTGGACATTTTCACTTAGGGGTGTACTCACTTTTGTTGACAGCGGTTTAGACAATAATGGCTGTGTGTTGAGTTATTTTGAGGGGACATCAAATTTACACTGTTATTCAAGCTGTACACTCACTCCTTTACATTGTAGAAAAGTGTCATTTCTTCAGTGTTGTCACATGAAAAGATATAATAAAATATTTACAAAAATGTGAGGGGTGTACTCACTTTTGTGAGATACTCTGTGTGTGTGTGTGTGTGTGACCCTTACAACGGCCGCAGAGAAACACCTCAGATGGACCGGGGCTAAATTTTATTCCCAAAAGGATAGGATTGGCCCCAGACTTGCAGTCAAGCTGAGCCCCAAACAACGTACATTATCCTTCCCCAAAATCCGATCTGCATCTGGAGACTTGACACAGAACCCGACTAAAATAATGGACACTTTCCATTGGTTTTACTCCGAACTTTATAAAACCAACCATCCGCCTCCCCAAACACTCAAGAACACTTTTCTTGACAACCTCTCTCTGCCATCATTAGCCAGAGACCACAAAGATCTGTTGGAGAACCCATTTACTCACGAGGAGGTGTTGCACACTATTAATTCCCTTAAATTGGGATCCTCGCCCCTGCCAGACGGCTTCTCCAATGGCTACTACAAAAAATTTGGCCCCTGCCTGGTCCCGCATCTGACGCAGTTCTTTAACTCTCAGGGATGGAGCCTCCCTAGGGAACCATCTCAACTCTGCCTATATTTCAGTCATCCCTAAACCGGGTAAGGATACAAGTGAGGTTGGTAATTATTGTCCAATCTCACTCATCAATAACGATATAAAAATAATGACTAAGATTCTGGCTAACAGAGTAGAGAGTTTTTTATCTACATACATTCACAGAGGTCAAGTGGGCTTCATCCCTGGGAGACAAGTGCCGGATAAGATCCGGAGAGCGATAGATATTATCTTCTTACTCAAATCACATTGGCATGGGGGTCCCCCTCAAAAAGGCTTCCTGCTTTCAATAGACCTTCATAAGGCCTTTGATTCGGTAGAGTGGGCTTACCTGTATGAAATCTTGGGTAGATGGGGATTTGGCCCTAACTTCCTGAGCCTAATCCACTCGCTATACTCTTCCCCGAATGCTCAAGTACACCTGATGGGCAGATATTCGGACACCTCCAACATTGGTAGGGGTACTAGACAGGGTTGCCTGCTATGCCCCCCTCCCCTTCGTGATAGCCATTAAAACTCTGGCCATAGCGATCTGGTCTAGTCCCAACATCAAGGGGGTCGTTTGCAGAGCACAAGAACACAAGTGTGCATTATATGCAGACGACTTACTCCTTTTTATTACCTCCCCACTGAGAGCCACCCTACGATATACAAAATCCTTCAGGAGTTTAATCAAGTCTCAGGGCTGCAGGTCAACATGACTAAATCTATAGCTTTAAACATATCAGTCCCCCCAGATCTACGCAAACAGCTAACGCAATTTCGCCTTTTTATGGGCGTCAAACACAATCCCATATCCGGGCATTAGACTCACTCCTGACATTGACAACTTTTCAAGAGAATTATCCCCCTATAATACATAAATGTAGGGAGGACCTGGAGAAGTGGTCAAAGAGTGGTATATCCTGGCTGAGCAGAGTGCACGCGGTAAAGATGACCCTGCTCCCACGACTATTACTGTAAAACCTTGGTTTACGAGCATAATTTGTTCCAGAAACATGCTTGTAATACAAAGCACTTGTATATCAAAGCATTTTTTTTTACAGGGTATAAAAGAGAATAGAGGCACCTAAGTGTAGCAATAAGTTGCTAAATGTTGTACCTTCATTAAATGTAACCATATTGCTACACTTAGAGGCTCCTCTCTTCTTTTTTATACTCCAGTTGTGACATGCCGTTACTCTTATATCAAGACATCGCTTATATATCAAGGCAAAATTTATTAAAACATTTTGCTTGTCTTGCAAAACGCTCTCAAACCAAGTTATTCTCAAACCAAGGTTTTACTGTATACTTATTTCGCTCTCTCCCAATTCCAATAGAAACAATACCTCGGGAAATTTCAGTCCTCCATAGTGCAGTTCGTCTGGGGCAGCAAAGGCTACAGATCCTCCAAAGGGATATTACTCAGGCTAAAATCACAGGGGTGGGTAGGCCTGCCGAACCTGTAGTGGTATTACCAAGCAGCCCAACTGACCCACATATCTACGGTTTACTCTAGGGGCCCTAAGCCTGATTGGCTCTCCATGGAAAGAAAAGCCATCCCCTTAAATACCATAGACTACTTTCTATAGAGTGATTCGAAATCCAGACCAGCAATAATGTCGCCAACCCTCTCACATTCCGTAGCTTTGTGTTCCACACTCTATACACACACCACTCACTGATCTCACCCCTGAAGCCATTATCAGATATTTTTCACAACCCGAGATTCCCCCCAGGTCTGAATATTAAAGCCTTCAATTGGTGGACTAACAAGGGCCTTTATCAAATTGGGCACTTTCTCACTCTGGCAGGCCCCCTTACTCTGACACTGTAGGAAGACACTGGAGATGCCCAATTCTGAACTGTTCCGCTTTTCCCAAATAGCTTATTTCCTACACTCCATCTGGACCAACAAAACAGAAACCCCACAATCACCCCATATGAACACTGGTGCTCAAAACACTATGGATCAGAGGAGAGGGATCTCCTTAATTTACTCTACTCTGGCGAATAATGATGACACCCCAGCTTATGCTCGGGCCTGGGAGGAGGACACGGGTTGCTCCTGGAAGACTTCAGACTGGTATCACGCGTTTAAACGCTCAATATATCCCTGATAGAAGCCAGTCTCAAAATTCTGATTAGGTGGTACTATGTCCCCTTCAGGCTGGCAATGATTTACCCAGGGGTCTCTCCTTTATGCTTTAGGGGATGTGAGCTGGAGGGCACGATGTTCCACATCTGGTGGACCTGTCCCCACATTAGATCTTATTGGAAAAAGGTTTTCCACACGATTAGGACCATAACAAACGTCACGGTCACTCCTGACCCCAACGTAGCACTCCTGAACCACCCAATTCCTGGATTGCACAAACATCTCCAAGCATTAACTTTTTATATCTTACTAGTAGCCAAAATAACGCTCGCAAGGGCATGGAAAACCCCCACCATTTTCTTCCGGGGGTTCAAGAGGAAAGTATCCTGGGTAATGGCACAGGAAAACAGTAGCAAAACTTCACGATAAAATAGGGAAGTTCAATGCTATGTGGGAACCCTGGGCCTCCTACTGTAACATTTTTATTTGCCCTGGCGTTCCACCCATGGCTCAGACGAACCTGGACCCCTATGACTCCTACCCCTTACTCTCTCACACACTTCCCCTTCACTTCTGTCTGGGACACTCTCCTGCCTCCTTAAGCAGGGCATCTTGCAACCCATATGGATGATGCAGAAATAGACCTAGGCAAGCTAGCAGGCCAGGGTTACCTCCGCTGCTAAAAATCTTGACCTCCTACTGGGTCGGAAACACCCCGAATAACAGGCCGTGACACACTAGCTACACTACCCTGTAGGCTAGCTGCTGGATGGGGGGGAGATGGACTCGATACCTCGGGGGGGACTGGGCACTTCCATATAGAGTTCCCAAAGGGGTGGGATGCTGGGAACCTCCCAAGTAGAGTGGCTGACACCCTCTAGAAATCCCCAGGATTAACTGCATCCAGGGGCCTTGTCATGAAGAGGCAAGACTCAGGCTTCCGTCCAACTAAGTGGACTGGACTCTGTAACCTGGAACCACTTGAAACAGGGTTGCCTGATAGCTGAGGTCACACCACTAGTGATAGTTACCAACCCTTTCATGATGCAAAACTGTTCTTACGTTTATCCATATGTTTCTGCTTTACCGCAATGTCACGGGACCATATGGTCCCATAAGCTCAACACTGTTTTGTATTGCTTACGTTGTCATGTTTGATAAAACCCAAAAAACATTTTGAACTTAAAAAAGGAAAAGAAATGAGGCACAACTAGAGCTTACTCTCTCTTGCTGGGACTTAGGCCAGCCATACATGGGTTGCAGGAAAGAAACTTGCTTTATTCCCCCATCAGCACAGTGTTGATTCAGGAATCCCTCCTGCCAGGCCATTGTCTTCTCCCAGCGGGGGAAGCTGTCCTGATAGGAGAAAACAGTGATTATTACTAGTGGCTATAGCAGCCGCTAGCGATAATCACAGAAGAATCAGGCATGCTGGTTGTACCCAAGTTGATTGATCGGTCAACTTGGTACATTCAGCCTGCCCATCAAACCATATATGGCCGGCCTTAGCTTTGTTTAACATGTAGGATTGGCATCCTTCATTTGCTTCTGGTGTACATCTTTCCAATAGAAAATGTAACTTTGACAAAGATAGAAGAGAATTCTACAGCAGTGAGCTGGAAACTTAACCATTTGAATAAGGAATACTACACCCACAGTGTACATGCTGCTAGAAAGATTTATTTTTTATGTGAGCCTTGTCATGTGGTTTAACATTATTTTCTCAAATCGTCTTCCAGGGCAGCATCCGAGAGATAGGCTCCTCCTCCCTAAAACAGGAAACACATTAGTCCACCATTATAAATTTCACACTCTTACCTGTGTGCCTCAGTTGTTTGTGTTTCCTCCGGACCCACAGGAGCTGCAAGAACGTTTGTTATTTTATTTTCACCTGTCTCTGTGCTTGTTGCAGGAGACCCCCTGCCAGCATCCCATACAGCCCAAGGGGCTTTGGGAGGGCGAGCAGGCGCAGCACTGGGCAACATTGCTCAAAGCCTGAGATTTCGCCCCTACTGAGGGGTCTGCAATCATCCCCCCAGGCTGCAGGAGGACTCTGTCATCCCCACCCCATGCCGCTGTTAGGCCTGTGTATGCTTCCGCAAGCACCCCCCTCTGGCTTTCCGCAGAATCTGGAGCCCGCCAGGGGGGATGGATACATGCATAGATGGGCGCCCCCCCCCCCCCCCCCGCCGCCGCCGCCGACCGCTGCCGAAAACCTCAGCAGCAGAGGGTCTAGCAGGGAGGGTTTTGCACCTTCTAAATTAGGTCCCTGGTGGCTGCGGCTGTCCCCCCAAACGAATCCACTGCTCTCCGGGCGGCGCAGCAGCGTCCTCACCGCCACAGGCCGCTACAGGAAGTCGGGGGTGTACCAAGATGGCGCCGAGGAAGTTCCGCTTCCGGGTTGGCGGCCATTTTCCCGTAGTCTATCTACTGCGGAGATAGAGCAGGGACACCTAGGGGCGGTGAGTTTAAAAAAAAAAAAAAAAAAGAGAAAGAAAACAGAATACAAATAGCAAATTTGTTCAATGCTACCCTTCACTACCAGCACAGTTACTCTACAATACAGCGGCATGTACAGGTGTGTCCACCAACCTGCACGGGGTCAGCCGGGGGCGGGGCCGGAGCTTATGCAGGAAGCAGATAAAAAGGCCTCTAAGCAGAGGATCCTGGTGGCTGATCATGTCTGACGCTTCCCCACCCTGCCCTGCAGATCCTGCAAATCAGGACAGCTCCAAGGTAAGCCAGAATATTCTTGAATTATCTCTGTCTTAACCTCTTTACTGCCTATCTACAGGCAGTTCCTTTGACCACCTAAACTCACGGGGTTTTTTTGTTCTCTATGCTCGCTTGCAGGCAAAGACCCCTGAGGAAAGGAAGGCTAAAGGCAAAACATGTGCCTCATGCAGCCACAGGCTTTCCCCAGATTGGAAAAAGCCCCTGTGTCAGAAATGCTTAGACAAAATGGTGGCAAAAGAATCACAGGGATTTTTGAAAGACCTGCTCAATTCTTTTAAGAAAGAAATTCAGAGCACCATGGCACCACTACGCTCAGCTATAGAGAAATTAGAAACGCCAGCAAGTGTCGCTCAGGCCAGTATCCCATCTACCAGCGGAACACACATTCCAAGGGAGAACAAGGTACAGGCAGAACAAGAGGTGGATTCAGATGAATCTGAACAATCTGAATCAGAAGACGGTATCTGTTCAGACTCAGAGGAGGAAGGGCATGGGAAGCAGGGGCGGCAAACCTAAATCCGGCTATTGCTTCCACCTGCACAGCCCGAACCTTGCTAATCTGGCTAACCCAGCTGCAAGATCTATTGGAGAACGACACACCCAGGGAGGAACTAATTAAAACCATCCCCACACTAACTAGAGCGGCAGCTTTCTTGGCAGATGCTTCAGCAGAAACTGTCAGAATATCCTCTAGGACCACGGCACTACTAAACTCGGCCCGCAGAGCCCTGTGGTTAAAATCCTGGGGGGGGATGCACCTTCCAAGAACCGTTTATGTGGCATACCATTCACTGGAGACCTACTGTTTGGTCCCGAACTAGAAACAGTCCTGGATAGGACTGCAGCAAAAAATAAGGGGTTCCCTCAAACCAAGAAGAGACAAGGGAAGGCGCCCTTTCGGCATTTCAAGAAATTCAATAAGCCAGGGGCAAAAAAGCACTGGGGTCAACAAAACAAGAAAGGCAAAGGTGAATTCATCCTCAAGCCTAATACCCAAAAGAACAAAAAACAATGACTGCCTTCAGGTGGGGGGCAGATTGGCGGCTTTCTCCCACCAATGGGAGGAGATAACAGAAAACAAATTCATACTGCGCACCATAGCGGACGGTTACGCAATAGAATTCTCCAACCGCCCCCCAACCAAATACTTAGCGACCATGCTACCCAAGGACAGCAATCAAGCAAAGGTGTTTCTAGAATCCCTACAGAAACTATTAGATCAGAAGGTGATTTGTCACGTTCCCCAAGAGGAGGAACAAAAGGGCTTCTACTCACACATCTTCGCAAAAAGAAAACCATCAGGCAAACTAAGGCTGATACTAAACCTCAAACCACTCAACCGAGGAATAAGATACAAGAGATTCAGAATGGAATCTATCTATTCAATTAGGAACATCCTACCGCAGGAGACATTCATGGCAACACTAGACTTACAGGATGCCTACCTACATGTCCCCATAAGGAAGGATCACCAAAAGTTTCTAAGGTTCGCAATCCAGGGGCCAGCAGCTACGCTGCACCTACAGTACACAGCTCTCCCCTTCGGAATCTCCTCAGCTCCAAGAATATTCTCAAAAATAATGGCGGAAGCGCTAAAAGGTCTAAGACAGGAGGGTATTGGAATAATACCATACTTAGACGACCTCCTGTTCTTTGCGGACTCAGCAGCAATCCTAGAAAACAACCTGCGCAAGAGTATGATCTATCTGCAAAACCTGGGATGGTTAATAAACGCAGAGAAATCGCAAATGATCCCAAGCCAGAGAGTAGTGTACCTGGGATACGTGCTGGACTCCAGACTGTCAAAAATTTTCCTAACAAAGGAAAAAGACGTAAAAATGACACAAGCAATTACGTCCCTGCTAAGGAACCATTCCACAACGATCAGGCACGGAATGTCCGTACTAGGACTGATGACGTCTTCCATTCCAGCCATCACCTGGGCACAAATTCACATGCGACCCTTACAGAACTACATTCTGTCCCAATGGGATGGCAGGCAAGCATCCCTAGAAAAATCCATTCCCGTCCCCGCCACAGTCAAACAAACACTCTACTGGTGGCTCAACCCACTTCGGGTCATCGAGGGGCGCAGATGGGCTCAAGTCAATCCAGTCAGCATCACCACCGATGCAAGCGCCCTAGGATGGGGAGCCCACATGGAAGGGCGGTTCTCGCAAGGGAAATGGACACCCAAATGGGCACAAGCCTCCTCAAACTTGAGAGAGCTGAAAGCTGTGGGGGAAGCGCTAAAAACCTTCAAGCCAGCATTACAGGGGAAGGATGTAAAGATACAATCAGACAACGCAGCGACAGTCGCATACCTAAACAGACAAGGGGGCACAAAATCCCAAAAACTGATGAGACTGACACAATCTATCCTACTGTGGACAGAAGTGAACATAAGATCGATATCCGGTATTCATCTAAAAGGAACAGACAATACAGTGGCAGATTTCCTGAGCCGGAAAACGATAAAACACACGGAATGGTCGCTAAACCAAACAACCTTCACTCAAATCACCCAGAAGTGGGGAATACCCGAAGTAGACCTATTTGCTTCCAGGGCGAACGCAAAATCTCCGATATTTTTCTCCCTGGACCCTACAGATGGCAACAGCGGGGTGGATGCTTTCAACCAAAACTGGAAATGGCATCTGTGCTATGCATTCCCTCCAACTACCATAATCCCAAAAGTAATCCAAAAAATCAAGGCAGAGAAAACAACAGTGATACTAATAGCACCACACTGGCCCCAGAGAGCATGGTTCAGTCATTTAAAAAATCTCAGCATACAACCTCAGCTGACACTGACGGACCGCCCGGATCTACTGTCACAAGGCCCAGTCAACCATCCGAACCACAAAATCTTGAAGCTCTCGGCTTGGTTACTGAGAGGGTAAAACTCCAGAACAAAGGCCTGTCAGACAGAGTAATCAACACCATCTTAAACAGCAGAAAGCCGGTAACGAGAGCCATCTATGAGAAAATAAGGAAAAAATTTGCTTCTTGGTACGAAGACAGACCAATCTCCAACGGTGGGATAATTCCAATAGTTTTGGACTTCCTACAAGATGGTGCAGACAAAAACATATCACCAAGTACCCTGAAAGTACAGGTTGCAGCACTTTCCTCGGTCATGGATACTAGACTAGCGGAAGACCCGCTGATAAGACGATTCCTCATAGCTCTTAAAAGATCCAAACCAGCCAAATTGTACAAAACTCCCACCTGGGACATGGGCACAGTACTTAAGGGCTTTCTTTCCCCTCCGTTTGAACCTATCGAGGACAGCTCAGACAAAAACCTCACGTTAAAAACTGCGCTCCTTCTGGCCTTAGTATCCGCCAGAAGAGTGAGTGAGATCCAAGCTCTATCTTCAATAGAACCATACTGTCTAATACATCTGGACAAGATAATTCTCTCTCCAGATCCGGCCTTTCTACCCAAGGTCTCTTCTACATTTCACAGAACCCAAAACATCGTCATACCCTCACTTCCAACAACCATGGATAGTAGGAAAAGAAACATTTACAGCAAACTTGATGTAAGGAACACGCTCATAGCGTATCTCGAAAGAACAAAAGAATGGCGTAGAACGACCTCCCTCTTCATCCTCTATGCAGGAATCCACAGAGGGAAACAAGCTTCAAAAAGCACCATCAGCAGATGGATAAGGATGGCCATACAGATTACCTATAAGGCACAGAATCTCACTCCACCTAGTGAAATCAGAGCGCACTCAACTAGAGCCTGGGCAACCTCGGCCGCAGAGAAAGCAGGGGCAACTCCGGAGCAGATCTGCAGGGCAGCGACATGGTCGAGCTTCAGTACTTTCGCTAAGCACTACCGCATAGACCAGCTGTCTGACCAAGACCAAGCATTTGGTCGTAAAGTGCTCCAGTCTCTAACCCCACCCTAGTAAGTATTGCTTGATATATCCTCTCGGATGCTGCCCTGGAAGACGATTCGAGAAAACAGAGTTAGGTACCTGGTAACTCTTTTTCTAAGAAGTCTTCCAGGGCAGCACTAGTTCCCACCCTTGAAACAATAAAAACCAGGTACAGAGGGGGAGCTTGCAGCTTACAGGGAATTCCTTCGGTGCTTTAACATAACTGAGGCACACAGGTAAGAGTGTGAAATTTATAATGGTGGACTAATGTGTTTCCTGTTTTAGGGAGGAGGAGCCTATCTCTCGGATGCTGCCCTGGAAGACTTCTTAGAAAAAGAGTTACCAGGTACCTAACTCTGTTTTTTTATAAAATAATCCTATTGTCAATGTGCAAATGGTGCTCAAATACATGTGATCTTTATTTTTAAATTGTGTTTTTACTTTTTTTATGCGTCTGAAAACTATAGGCGGTTCCCCCATGTGACTAGGATGAATCTCCACCCAGCACACAGTGAATGAGGGCTTCCTGTTATGGTAAGTATTCTACATGTGCCTTGAGTGGTTTAAATGTTGTTGAAAATGTTATACAGGAGTTTCATCAAGAGCTGTTCACACTGTTGTGTAAAAGCTGTAGCCTGTGTAAACTGACAATGAGGTGGTGGTAATTTTAAAGAAGTCCAGCATGAGCTCATTCGGTGCACTTCTGTGACCCGTTTTTAGCAGAGAGCGGTCTGAAGTCCACTTGTCACTGCCATCAGTCGAGGCAGTGCGTCATTTTGACTTCCAAAGTCTGGATCCGCCAGCTGCCTTAACTGATGTCAGTCTCAGCGAGCTGCTGAGATGACCGCTCCCTGCCCCTGAATGACAGTCAACAGCTCTCCTCTCGGATCTGTGAGAACCGAGCCATTGGCAATGTTTGATGGCTCGGTTCTCAGTGCAGAGACGGCAGGGGACAGCTGCAGCATCGAAAGAAATTTTGTTAAACTTTTGAATAAAAAATTTTTTGCAAACAAAAAGTAAACCTCTACTAAACTATATTCTAGATCTCAAGTTCCAGTGGAGGAAGTCCAGGAAGATCCCAACGGAGGGGGTGATGCTTTGGAAGGAAGGAAACATCCAGGGTAAGCTTACGGTGTTTAATGAGGAAGTTCTATCTGTGCAAATAAAAATTTAAGTCAGAAGCTACAAATAATGTAGCTGCTGACTTTTAATAGGACACTTGCCTGTCCAGGGATCCAGTACCGTCCTCAGCCTGGCTAGTTCTTCACTAACCTACAGGTTCCTGGCACTCCAACTGTGGGCAGCCACTTATGCAGCTTTTGGCTTCAAATCCAGCTGTCCACTGCACATGCACGAGCTGCGCTATGTGAATGGTCCCGCAGTCTTCTGGAACCTGTGACGTGTCCCAGAAGACTTCAGGGAAGGTGGAGGGGAAGGAGGACTTCTTTACTGTCAATACTGCGTACCTGTCATTCCCCCCCCCCCCCAAAAATAAAAATAAAAAACTGAAATATGGGAGAGGAGGGCTCCAAAGCAAAAATTCCCCTTTTGGGTGGCGTTCCACTTTAAGGAGAGATAAATATAAATTCAGTTTTTGCACAACATTTTTATTGTTGTATCATGCTTTGTAGCTGGTTAAACTATATTTGCTTAGGGTAATGGCCCGTACACACGATCCGAATATCGTACGAAAATTGTCGTCCGAGGATGAATCGTACGATTTTCGGATTGTGTGTACACTACTTTCGAGAGCCTATCATGACAGTTCTTCCGATATTATTCAACCGGACAAGCATGAAAGTTGTCCTCGTACAATACTAGATTTTTGTTTAGTCAGTATAGTTGTCGTCCGAAAACACAATACAAATACATAACACATGACATCACTTCCAATTTTTTTTATTCTGTCGTACGAGAATTTGGGACTTTATTTACCTATTCAATTTTTACTTGCGACTATTAAGCAAAAAAGGTCATACGATCTGACGTACGATATTCGGATTGTGTGTACGGGCCACTACTTGCATTTTTACATTATCTGTTTTGTTTGGTGGAGTCCACTTTGTAGAGAATTTGGAATTTTTGTCTATGTAGTTTGTGTCACTTCTGGAATTTGTCAAATTTGAGGCGTTTGAACATGCCTTTTAAATGAAAGTAGGATAAAAAATACAAAATTAAAAGTTGCAATCATAGCCTATATTTTCTGTTTTGAGTGGAACCCCAGTTGTTGATCATTTAGAATTTTACTGCATCAAAGAGTCTGACCGTTTTAAAGATGCCTACAGTAGGAGGAAATCTAAATTGTTTTTGCTTGGATTACAGCGCTCAAGGTCTGGTGGAGGTAGTCGAGGACGATCCCACCGGAGGGGATGAAACGTCAGTAGAAGGAAGAAGACAACCAGGGTAGGCCAATACACCACTTCAATATGGCCCTGTAAATGTTTTGGGTAGAGCCCAAGAGATTGTCGCACATTTTTTTTACTGTGTGTCTTTTAATGTGGTTGATCATTTCTATCAGATTCACAGAATGGTATTTTCAAGCTTTGGAAAACAAATCATCCATTTTGGGTGGAGTCTTCCATATTTGTTTGGACCTATGTAATTTTATTTAACCCATCTTGGAGTACAGATGGAGAACAGATATATGTCAAAAATTGGAGAAAATTTTCAGATCTCCCAATGTATAGGCTGTAGAATAAAGTTTATACTATTTTGTGTAAATGATAATAAGTGTAACTGGCTATAAAGCATAACGGAAAAAAATATATCTCATCCAGAGTGTTATTGTATTTTTTTTACCTCTATTTTGTAGCCTGTCCATTTGGGTGGAGTCCCGTTTGCTGGGATCTTAGTAAATTTCAATCCGTCTTCGAGTCCAGATATTTTAGACTCAAAAGGTGGGGGAAATGTCAAACTCCCAAAAGGAGGACTCCACTCAAATCTAATTGAGGTTTTGTCCAAAAACACAGCACTGGACTCCATGGGGTGAGTGAGTAGTAGTCAGTAGCTACTGTACATGTAGCCAATTTGATTTTAATTTTCAAACCCTGGGTGAAGGTATATTTCTAGGGCTGGCCATACATTATACATTTTTTTTTTCTTTCGTTTAAACAGGAATCTACCTAATAGATTGCTAAAATGTTTTCTCCCCAGAACCACAAGGATTCCCTTGGTCTGCAAGATCTGCTTGAAGATGCAAAACACGCTTTCGACACACCTGAGAAGAGTTTGTGGGAAGAATGCGGATGAGGCTGAGACGAAGGAACTTGTTGAGGAGGCCCGGTCGAAGATGCGCCATGTGACCATGTGACCTGGAGCATCCAAGTTCAATCAGACCTTGTCAGTTTTGCGTAAGTTTTCTTGAGGCAAGGGGAAGCATTGTCCTTACTGAGTCAGGAAGAGAGCAGTACATATTAAACCTAGCATTATTTAAAGAACATTTTATAAAGCTGTAAAATTACATAGACCCATTCATGGCTCTCTTACAGATCTGATACTGTAATACATCTTCTCTATTCATATGCCTGTTGTACAAACAGTTATTGTACTTCCTCTTTCCCATCCCCTAGCACATCCACTCGTCAGAGCCTAGAAAAGGCAGGACTATACAAACAGCATTCGGTGGATTCTCCTTTGGTCAGAGGATTTCAAAAGTACAGTACTTGCCCGCGAGAATGTGTTTCCAGCGCCATCCCATCGTGCTGGTTCTCGACGACAGGGTACTGTGCATCTCGCGCTGGCTCACTCATCGGGAAAGGAAAAATGTGTTTTTTTCTTTCCCGATGAGAGACAAGCATTGCTGACAGGTGTTTGGTATGAATCATGAGGGGAACGCCGCGCCAAATTTTAAATAAAAAACCGGCATGGGTTCCCCTCCAAGAGCATACCAGGCCCTTCGGTCTGGTATGGATTCTAAGGGGAACCCCCCTACGTCGAAAAAACGGCGTGGGGGTCCCCCCAAGATCCATAAAAGACCCTCTCCTGAGCACGCAGCTGGGCCGGTCAGGAAAGGGGGTGGGGACGAGTCTCATGCCCTCAACATGGGGGGGTGGGTGCTTTGACGGGGCTCGCAGGTGTCAAATCTCGCTGATAACAGCGGTGAGATTGACAGAATATCACAGTCACCTACTGTACTTGGAGACTGAACCAAAATCTGAATCAAAGGAATTCATCAGACGGCAGGTAAAAATATGTCAAATATTACACACGGCAAGGTTAGTTAATCTTGATACTTTATTAGGAAAGACAATTTTAAAAAGTTTCTGATCTTAAGCAATTGTAACCCCCATTTCTAATAGCATTGTCATACTTGCCTGCTCTGTGCAATGGTTTTGCACAGAGCAGTCTTGATCCTCTTCTCAGGTTCCCCTGACGCTTGTGGCTCCCTCCTTCACCGAGTGCCCGCCATAGCAAGCTGCTTGCTATGGGGACACTCATACAGACTCAATTCCAAGCCAGCTCTGTGTGTCCATAGATGCAGCACATAGCTGGTCACCATCCCGCTCCTCAGTGGCTGTGATTGACTGCAGCCAGAGCCAAAAGGTTCCCACTTCTGTCACTGTGCCAAAAAGAAGGGAGAGAGCCAATGTGCACAGCGCTGGATCTAGATAGGGCTCAGGTCATTTTAGGAGTGGCTGGGGAGAGCTACACATGTTTTTTTACTTCAATGCAGAGAAAGCATTATGGTGAAAACAAAATTCAGCCTTTAGAACCACTTTAAGATGTTGATTTTCTTCTCAGTTTTCAGGTGAACTTCATGACCCGATACCTTTTTTTCGTGGACAGCAAGGAGGTTTCTTTGAAGTGTATTGACCAGCCAGACATGACCATCAAATTTTTAACGCAACTGGAAGCATCCGGAGTCAGCAAATCTATCGCGTTCAACTATCTGGACAGCATTCAAGGTTCAGGATGCACTGAAACGGTATAATAGTAATGACTGTACGTACGTCACCTCAGAGGTACAGATGGTGTCAACTTCCCTGTAAATGATCTTTGATAGAGTACACATCTTTAAACAGTATAATTTAAAGCGGAGTTTCACCCAAATTTTGAACAATATCTGTATGTGTTCTCTTCCTTGCCTAGATGCTGACATGCCATTTAAAAAAATTTAAATCGCCGTAATTACCTTTTATTTTTCTATTCTTCTTTGCACTTCCTGGTTCTCCTCCCGTGGGAGTAGGTGTGTTTCTAGCCTCTCCCAGACTCCTGGGAGCTAGTCTCAGGCTTCCCAGGATGCCACTGAGCATGTGCGGGAACGAGGGGTGAATGCTGGGAGAACAGCATTCACCACATCCAGGAAATAAATGCTTGTGGGCTTCAAATGCCCACAATGAAGATGGAAACCGCCTGCAGTGAATAATATTCTTTCCGACTAAATCTGACATAGTTATTCTTTCCGACTAAATCTGACATAGGCGGACATATTACACACAATATGTGAGTATGTAATGCTGAGAAGAAAAGTTTGTGAATGAACTAAAAAAAAAAAACGATAGATTGGTGGACCCCCGCTTTAAGTAAGAAAGAAGAAAAAGTGAAGAGCGAAAGATAAGAAAGAATAGGAATAAGGGAGGTGGGGGGGGGAGGGGTATAGCTGCCTTGGTCCAAGCTCACTTATGCAAAATTCTTGTCTATCAACATGTTACATGGGTTGAGACATAATTTACGCGTATGTGGTAGTGAATTTGAAGGCAAACCAGCAGGACCATATCTTCTTTGCTAGGACAGATTTGTTTCTAAGGGACAGAGTCATATCTTCCATGTAGTAGGTGTTGTCTACTTTCACCAGCCATTGACGTAGTGTCAGAATGGCCGTTTTTTTTTCCAATATTGAGGAATAAGTGCCTTTGCAGCATTAAGAAGGTGTGGTGTTATTGATTCTTTATAGGGTCCCGCTGGTTTACCTGTACAGTGAAATAAAACAAACCACGGGTCATTGGGGACCTCCCAACCCTGAATTTCCCTGATCCAGTGTAGAATAGTCAGCCAAAAGGGGCGTATCAGTGGACAGAACCAACAAATGTGAGCGTGTGTTGCTCTTTCCCCGCAACCTCTCCAACACGTAGGTGAAATTTGTGGGAAGGTTTTGTGCAGTACCACAGGTGTATAGTGCCACCTCATCAATAATTTGTAGTTTACTTCCGCCATTCTAGATGCACCAGATGAGGTGTGGGCCAATATGAGAATGTTGGACCTTTGAATTGTTGGCAATTCTTTTTGTTAATCCTGTTCCCAGTTGTGAAGGAAGGTAGGGGTTCTTGTGGAAGCCAGAGTTAGCAACATTTTGTAGAAGTGGGAAACAGGTTTCCCTACAGGTCGCTCTTCGGAGAATGTGGCTTCCAATGGAGTCAAATCTGAAAAGGATCTCAGGGGTTTCGGGAGAGAATGTACAAAAGCCGCTAATTGTCAATATCAACATTGATCCATGGTAGAGATTATGGAGTTATGTAGTAATGTGGATAGAGGTATTATACCTGAGGGGCTGGTAACTTGGTGTAATAGGATCTTAGACCCAAGGTTCCACATATGGATCCCAGGGTCAATATTTCCCGGGGGGGGAGTAGTTATGTCCAGTTAGAGGCAGCAGAGGAGAATTATATGGCCATTTATGTGCTTTACACAGGGAGTCCCATGTCATGAGGGAGGAACGTGTTAGTGGAGATGTGTCAGAGGACAAATTTCTGTATTTCCTTGGTATTCAAATTTGTGTAGAAAGATCCGTGCTGCTGAGCTCCATTTCTAAGGTTACCCAGAGTTTTTGGTATCCCTGTGATATTTCCAGTCAGAAATTCTATTTAAGACGATTGATCGAAAGTACTTCTTAAAGTCTGGTAGTGCGAGGCCTTCCTCTCTCTTGGGTTTAATGAGAAGGGACCTAGGAAGTCTAGGTCTTCTCCTGTTCCATATATATATATATATATATATATATATCATTTGGAACAGAAACAACACCCTGGGCAATATATTCATCTTTACGACTCCAATTCTCAGCAACCATGAATGAGCAAGCTGGGACCATTTCTGCAGGTCAGATCTAATTGTGTTCAGAAGGGGGAGAAAGTTCGCATGGAATAATGCAGCCGGATTTGGAGTAAGAAAAATACCTAAATATATATATATTTTCTTGCCTGCCAGCTAAAAGGAAAGACTTGTTTTAAATGTGTCACAGTAGAAGAGGGGATAGATAGGTTTAGAATCTCAGATTTGGTCATATTAATTTTGAAATTAGAGATGGCACTATATGTTGAGAATTCTGCCATGAGGTTAGGGAGGGTTATCAGGGGTTGTTGAATATAAAACAAAATATCATCCGCATATGCAGCGTATTTATGTTCTGACTTACCTGTGACTGTCCCATGAATACATGGATTATGTCTTACTATAGAAAGGAAGGGCTCTAATGATAAGGCAAATAAGATTGGTGAAAGGGGGCAGCCTTGGCGTGTGCCGTTGTGTAGGGTGAAGGGTTCACTTAGTGTGCCATTTATGTGTAATTGTGCCGTGGGGTGATTGTATAACGCGGAAATTTGTGATCTAAGAGATGGGCCAATGCCCAGGTTGGTCAATGTTGCCATGAGGAACTCCCAGTCCACCCTATCAAACGCCTTTTCAGCATCGGTCAAAAGTAAAAGGGTGGGCTGGGAGGTTCCACGAACATGCGGCATCAATGAGAGAGTGCAAAGGGAGTTGTCCCTTGCTTCCCTACCCAGGATGAATCCCGTTTGGTCTTTTGAAATCCATTGCGGGATCAGGGGGAGAAGTCTGTTTGCGATGGTTTTGGCATATAACTTAGCGTCAATATTCAACAATGAAATGGGGTGGTAACTTCCACAGTTACTGGGATCTTTTCCGGGTTTAGGGATGACTGTAATATGCGCATGCATAGTCTCGGGGCGGAGGTTACCACCTTTAGAGGTCACGTTAGCATAGTCGGTCAAACGAGGTAGTAGTAGATCGATAGTAGGCTACCGTAAGTCCATCAGGACCCGGTGCTTTACCATTAACCATGGCTTTTAGGGCAATGCGTATTTCCGAGGTGGTAAGCTCCCCCTCTAGCGAGGCTAAAATATCAGGTGAGATACTAGGTAGGTTTGCACACGCTAAGTATTCCCTAATGAGTCTCGTCTTAACATCTCAATCAACAATCGAGTGTTGGACATGATATAATTGTTGGTAAAACTCTCGGAATTCTTTAGCTATATTTGGTGTGTCGTGTACCATAGTTGCTGAAGAGTTTTTAATTTTTGCTATGAAAGAGGCAGATTTCTTTTGCTGAAGGGAACGGGATAGCAATCTAGCAATAGGGATAGCAATCAAGTCCTTTGCTTTTGATCTACGTGTAAGAGAGATTTCAGTTCTTCCCTTTTCTCAGTCAGGATGTGAAATATCGCCTGGGACTGTCTAGCTTTATGTTGTTGTTCTAGTATTTTAATTTCACTAAATAACTTGGATTGATGGAATGTACGTTCTCTTTTTTTTCCTAGCTCCCAATTCTATTAATTTGCCCCGAATATGTGCGTTATGAGCCTCCCATAGTGTCCCTGGTGAAATATCAGGGTGCGAGTTTTCCTTAAAGTAAAGGGATAGTTCTTCACCTATCATTTTTTTATCAATTTCGTCTGTTAGGAGTTCCTCATTCAATTTCCAATTTGTGGATTTAAGGGGTAGGGACGGGATTTTAACAGTGAGCATGATCGGTACATGATCAGATATGGGGGAGGTTTCAATTACAGATTTCACTAATAAAGGTAGATGGTGATGATCAATAAGGAACAAATCAATTCTGAAGTAAGTCTGGTGAACCTGAGAATAATGGGTGAAATCTTTCCCGTGGGTGCATAATCCTCCAGGCATCTACTAACTGGGATTCATGCAAGCATTTGCAAATGTATCTTAGGCGTGTGTGTGGCATGCTAGAGCTCCCTCTGGAGGTGTCTAAAGCAGTTTCCAGGGGCGTGTTGAAATCACCAGCAAGGAGAATGCACCCACGTGAAAAGTCTCTTAATTTCTTAAGTGTGGAGGCTATAAAACCTGCCTGGTCACGGTTAGAAGAATATAGAGTCGCCAAGGTACAGGTCATACTACCCAGGGTGCCTTTCAGAAACAAAAATTGCCCTAATGGGTCACTCAACATAGACTCCAATGTAAACGCAGTTTCCCTGCGGAATCCAATGGCCACACCCTTTACTTTCTCCGGGTCCTCTGGGAAACGAAGGACAGCCGTTTTGCCGCCTCTGCTTGCTATTAGGGCTGTGGGGAAGCCCCATCTGTAGTTGACAGATGTAGCACGTAGCTTCTCTGTGAGGGGACATAGGGCCCTACGCCGCTCAAGGGTCTCTCTCGCCAAATCCGGATAGAAAGAGAGGTTTGCCCCGTCAAAGTCCAGTGATGTGGCTTCCCTGGCCTTTTTCATAATTAGCTCCTTTTCAGGATAGTGGGGCACTCTACAGATAACATTGCGCGGGGTGTCTGAGGAGAGATTGTGGGGACAGAGAGCCCAGTGAACTCTATCAATTTTCAGGGGCTACGGCTTGGCCCAGGAGGCTATTAAAAATACCTTGGATGCAGGGGAGAAGGTCATCGTCCCTTGTTGCCTCAGGGAGACCCCTAATCCTGATGTCATTATGCCTGTTGCGATTTTCCTGGTCCTCTATTTTATAAAGGGCCATCCTGTGAGCAATGGCAAGTTGGCGTGTAGATGTCTTTAGGGTCCTAATGGTGGCCGCGTGGCGATCTAAATGCTGCTCAGATTCCTCCACTCTCTCTAGCACATGAGAGAGGTCAGAGCGGACCCCGGATACCTCTTTCTTGATAACCCGCTCAAGGCTCAGTAGCATAGAAGCTAGATCAGTCTTGGTGGATAGGTCACTCACCAAAGCCACAACCCCCGAGTGCCTGTGTGTGCTCTCCTCTCCTTCCAATGCCAATGAATCAGGGGAACAGCGTCTAAGCTCAGGCCTGTTGCGGGAGACGGGGCTTGCGCCGGACTGCATGCCATGAGGTCAGCGGCCTAGTCCGTCCATGTCTTCCCCCTCCTCGGGTTCCGTGGCTAGGAACCGCATTATAGAGTCAGCTGAGGTGCCCTTTTTAGGCAGGGGCTTACCGGATCTCTTCCTCATCGCTGCCTAGTGCAATAGTGATGGTGGTGTGTCGGTAAGAGCTAATAGATCTGTGCCGGTGCCGGAACTCAGGAGAGATGCGTCCGCTCTACAGCATGCCGAAACCACGCCCCACATGAGTCAATAATGTTTTACACCAAAATGTTGTAACCAGTGTCACATACAACATCTGTTTTGTTATCCTTCAACAAGTACATGAATGGCTGCTGAGGACCCGAAAGACCATCCACGTCGATGCAGAGGCTGCGGATGTAACCATCACCAAGGTGGACGTCGGAAGCTCCCTCACAGATGGCTACGATGGCTTGGAAGGATCTGAGGAAATATGGTTCAACACCTATTTCCAAAAGATTCAACCTTTTTTGTTGAAGACCTTCAACAAAAGGGGACCATTTCTTCGTCACCAGCGAGGGAAGGAAATGTCTGATCTCTGACGACATTACTTAGTAAGATAAGAGGCCAGTAAAATATAAAAAAAAGAAGTTTGTCGTCAGGCAGCTATGCCACTAATGTAAAATGAGAGCTCACCAAATAACTTTTTTCAGTTGTATAACCAGGTTGGACCACAAACCAAACAAATCTCTCATTTAACCTGCCTGTAGTTATTTACCAGCAGGCAAGGAAGGCTTTCAAGCAGTGACGTTTATCCCACTGAGATGACAAAGCAAAAGAACTTCTTGAAGAATACTTCAGCCAGTCGAACAAAGGTGAAGACGTTGAAAGCAAGATCGTAAAGGGTGCCATAATAATGAAGAGGATTTAGAAAGACTGGACGCCTTCTACTTCAGGGTAGGTTTGGAAATATGTAAGTAGGTTACTGTTACCAACATAAATGTCTGTTCAGAGTTGGGCTTTAACAAGAGGTTTTGGGCATCAATATATTCCCCTCACCCCCTTATACTTACCTGAGCACTCATTCAATTCAGCACTGAACATCTCTCGCATTTTACTCCTGCACCAAAAGCCATTGGCTCCCCCTGGCAATCAAAGCCAGCGATGAGGCAGTGTGGGGGGGGGCAAATCCCGCCATCTACAGACAGCAGTGCTCAGTGCCTGCACAAGTGCTCCCATAGGAAGCAACTTCCTGTGTGGGTATTGGACAAGGGAGGAGCCAGGAATGCCGGTGGGATACCAGAGAAGAGGTGGTTCGAGCTGCTCTGTGCAATTCCATTGCACACAGCAGGTAAATGTGAATCCTTTTTGTTGCTTTCTGGTTTAATTTTACAAGATTGGTTAAATACCATTTTGGTTTCTAGAGACACAAAGACGAGGAGACAGTGTGACGAAGCGGTGCCAGTTGACAAGGAGGTGGCCTTCGGGAAAGTCCTAGATGAGGTTCTGGTGGGACTTAACGAGAAATCGCTGTGTTTGAATTAATGTTGCAGCTTTACTGTGGAACACCAATCGTACTGCTACAAGAAGTGGAGAAGACAGCAGTACATGATGCGTGTCAATGAGATAATCAGTGAGCATTTATATTTTCCCTTGCATTTGTGAATCAAGCACATTAAAGCGCAACTCCACTCTTGTTGAGAAAAAGCATTCCCCTCTGGGTGATCTATGTATATTGCAAGGATTATAATAACCTTTGTTGCAGATTCCTACCTTTTGTTATTCTGAAGTAATCCATGTGTGTTTGTCTGTGCCTCTGTACTGAGTGGGTGTAATGGGAGTGGTTTCATAATTAACTGTCAGGTGTGCAGCTGCAGGGCACTAATGAGGAAATCTGCTGGGCCTGCATCCCTTTAGATGTGCTCCCACTGAAAGTGTTTCTCCAAAAATTACACTTTTGTTGCAGGGGATGCCTGAAGTCTGACTTGTATCTTAGGCAAACTTCAGGAAAAAAATTGTGAGCCAATCACACAAGCAGAAAATTATGTTTCTGGGGAGTGGTTAGTATACACACTGTACAGAACAACTCCATCTAGCCAAATTTGCAATGCAGTCTCAGAAAATTACAGTGGATGCAGATTTAAAGGGAAAATCATTTTTAATAACATTCAATTTACAATATGATTAGTGTTGCAATTATATGTGCCCCCCCCCCCGAAAGTGAAGTTACCCTTTAAATTTTTGCATTATATTGTAATAGCCTGTCTTCTGCTTTCAGGACATTTCTTCAAGAGTAGGGATGAGCCGAACACCCCCCGGTTCGCACCAGAACCTGCGAACAGACCGAAATTTTGCGCAAACTTTAGAACCCCATTAAAGTCTATGGGACTTGAACGTTTAAAATCACAAGTGCTAATTTTAAAGGCTAATATGCAAGTTATTGTCCTAAAAAGGGTTTGAGGACCCGGGTCCTGCCCCAGGGGACATATATCAATGCAAAAAAAGTTTGAAAAAAAAAAGTGAAATATTACTTTAAATATCGTACCTGGGGGGGTGTCTATGGTATGCCTGTAAAGTGGCACGTGTTTCCCGTGCTTAGAACAGACCCTGCACAAAATAACATTTTTAAAAGAATAAAAGTCATTTAAAACTGCTTGCGGCTTTAATGTAATGTCGGGTCCCGGCTATATGGATGAAAATCAGTGAGGCAAACGGCATGGGTACCCCCCCCCCACACCCAATCCATTACCAGGTCCTTAGGGTCTTGTATGGATATTAAGGGGAACCCTGCACTCAAATTAAAAAAAGGAAAGGCGTGGGGCCCCCAAGCCCTATATAATCTGAACAGCAGTATACAGGCGGTGCAAACAAGACAGGGACTGTAGGTTTGTTGTTAAGTAGAATCTGTTTGTAATTTTGAACTGGTACATTTTTAAAGTGTAGCTCCAGCCAAAAAATCTATTTTTAAGCTTTTTGGAAAACATAGGGAAGGGTTATCACCCCTGTAACATTTGTTTTGCTGTCTGTGCACCTCTTGAGATTTCACCTCACTTTCTGTCCCAATGACAAATGTTTTTGAAAATTTTGGGTTTTTAGTGAAACAAGTATTGGTGATAAAGCATCAGTGAAGAGGAGACACGTTTTTCCCATATTAACTCTTACAGGAGAGAATTTCCCTTCCTAGGGGTAGATTTCATCTCACTTCCTGTTGACTCCTTTCGTTTGCAAGCAGGAGTCGTTTGTAAGTTGGATGTTTGAAAGTAGGGGCCTGCCCTATATACTCTGCAGAAATTGGGGCCTTAGGTGTTGGTGTTGCCACAACACTGTAGGCCCTCATAGTTACTCTTGGTGGACGCAGGAACGGGCAGTGCTGTGAAATATAAGATCAAGAATTGTAATTACATGCACCTGTTGAACAGGGGCAGAAAAATTGGGCCTTTGGTGGTGGTGGTGGTGTTGCCACAACACTATAAGCCCTCACAGTTATTCTTGGTGGGCGTAGGAATGGGCCCTGCTTTGAAATATTAGCTTAAAAATTGTAATTACATGTCCCTGTTGAACAGGGGCAGAAAAATTGGGCCTTAGGCACTGGTGCCACAACACTGCAACCCCTCACAGATGCTTGGAGTGCAGGAATGAGCCCTGCTGCAAAGAATTGCATCAAAAATTGTAATTATATATCCCTGTTAAACAGGGGCTGGAAATTTGGGCCTTGGCACTGGTGCTGGTGCCACAACACTGCAACCCCTCACAGATACTCTAGTTGGAGCACAGGAATGAGCCCTGCTGCAAAGTATTGCATCAAAAATTGTAATTACACGCCCCTGTTAAACAGGGGCAGGAAAATTGGGCCTTGGCCACTGGTGGCTGTGCCCAGAACCAAAAATGTTCTTACAAGCTATCAGCATAAAAATTGAGAAGGAAGAGGATTGTCACTCAGCATAACAGGATAGTCACTCAGCATCAGCATAGGCAGTCTTGAAGGGATCTCACATTTAAAAAAAGCATTGGGTGCTTGGTAGCTGATGATCCAAGACTGATTAATTTTTATGAAGGTCAGCCGATTGACTGATTCGGTGGACAGGCGCACCCCTGTGATTGGTTACAAAGCCTCCAGCAGCACTAAATGTGCGTTCCGAAAGAACGCTGTACATGCCAGTAGCTCAATTGCATACTGTGCAAGCTCTGGCCAGTGATCCATCCTCAGGACCCAGTAACCCAGAGGATTTTCGGTGGGAAAGGTCTCCAAGTCTGATCTTGCCCCTAGGTAATCCTACACCATGTGAATCAGACGCTGGAGATGGTTACTGAAACCGATCAGACCTTGGGGCTGCGGACTAAAAAATTGTCTGAACGCATCTGTCAGACTGCCACCTTCTCCATCGCTCCTGTGACTGACCAGGAGGACCAGGAAATTGTAACCTCCCAGGCTCTGGAAACGCATTGCACAAACCTTTCTGCAAGGCCTCCTGAAGATGTTTCATCCTCTGCTTCCTCTGCGACGGCAAGATAAGGTCCGCAACCTTACCCTTGTAACGTGGATCAAGGAGGGTTGCCAGCCAGCAATCATCCCTCCCCTTGATACCACGAATACGAGGATCCTTCCGCAGACTTTACAGGATCAGGGAGGCCATGCAGCGTAGGTTTGCTGAGGCATTCGGTCCAGAGTCCTCTGGGTCACTAAGGACGACAAGATCCGCAGCCACCTCCTCCCAGCCATGTACAAGTCCATGGGTTTCTTCGGACTGTAAATGATCCCTTGAAGACTGCTGCTGATGCTGAGTGCCAGGCTCCACCTCCATGCTGACACAATCCTCCTCCTCCTCTTCCTGTGTGATCAGTGGGCACGCAGGAACACTGTCTGGATAAAGGGGGGCTTGAGAGGTAAGGAAGTCCTCCTCTTCCTCCCTCAGTTCTGCCTCAAGTGCCCTGTCCATTATTCCATGCAGCGTGTGCTCCAACAGGTGGACAAGAGGGACAGTGTCACTGATGTATGCACTGTCACTGCTCACCATCCTCATGGCCTCCTCAAATGGTGACAGGACAGTGCATGCATCCCTGATCATAGCCCACTGGCGTGGGGAAAAAAAACCAAGGTCCCCTGACCCTGCCCTGGTGCCATAGTCGCATAGGTACTCATTGATGGCCCTCTGCTGCGTGTGCAGCCGCTGCAGCATGGCCAACTTTGAGTTCCACCTGGTGGGCATGTCACAGATTAGGCAGTTCTTGGGCAGGTTGAATTCCTTTTGGAGGTCAGCCAGCCGAGCACTGGCATTATATGACCTGTGGAAATGCACACAGACTTTCCTGGCCTGCCTCAGGACATTCTGTAAGCCCGGGTACCTGCCCAAGAACCGCTGCACCACCAAGTTAAGGACGTGAGCCAAACAGGGCACATGGGTCAGTTGTCCCTGTCGGAGGGCGGAGAGGAGGTTGGTGCCATTGTCACATACCACCATACCTGGCTTAAGCTGGCATGGCGTCAACCACCTCTGAACCTGCAGAGCTGACAGAATCTCTGCCCCAGTGTGGCTCCTGTCCCCCAAGCACACCAGCTCAAGCACCGCATGGCATCTGTTTGCTTGCGTAGCCCCTTGAACGCCTACGGAGCACCTCTGGTTCAGAGGACAAGGAAGAGGCCATGGAGGAAGAAGAAGAGGAGGGGGTGGAGGAGAGAGGTGTGGCAGAATCACCACTAGTAGAATTTTGGAGGCGCGGTGGCAGAACAACATCCAACAATACTGCACCCTGTCCTGCATCCTTCCCAGCTGCCAGAAGTCACCCAGTGCGCGGTGAAAGATAGGTAACGTCCCTGTCCATGCCTGCTGGACCATTAGTCAGCGGTAATATGCACCTTACCGCTGACCGCCCTGTCCAGCGAGGCCAAGACATTGCCTTCCATATGCCGGTAGAGAGCCGGAATCGCCTTCCATGAGAAAAAGTGGCGTTTGGGAACCTGCCACTAAGGAACTGCACATTCCACAAACTCAGGGAAGGGGGCAGAGTCTACCAACTGAAAAGGCAGCAGTTGAAGTGCTAGTAATTTAGCCAAGCTAGCATTCAACCGCTGGGCATGTGGATGGATGGGAGCGAACTTCTTTTGGCGGTGCAGCAGCTGGGGCAGGGAAATTTGCCTGGTACAATCTGACTTCGGTGTACCGAAAGCAGATTGCCTGCAAGTACTTGGCTGTGACACACCTAATTCTACACCTTCATTCCTCTCAGTGCAGGTTTCAGAGAGGACTGAAGGTACAGTGGGGTTGGAGATCCCAGCAGATGAGGAGCAAGGAGAGGTCCGCTTTGTTCCTTGGTGTGGGTCTTTTAGGTACGCTTACCAACAAACTGCATGGCAGGTCGACATATGTCTGGTCAAGCATGTGGTGCCCAAGCGGCTTATGTTTTGGCCACGCGAGATACGTTTGAGACATATGTTGCAAATAGCAGCGGTGGGATCTGATGCACTCATCTCAATAAAGGCCCAAACCAAAGGACTTATGAAATAACGCACAGAGACCGCAGCGCCCTGCACATGCTGACCTCTGCAGTGTGATGCAGTCAGTGTGCTGCCCTTAAGCTGGCCCTTGGAGGGCATCCTGCCTCATTGGAGATGTGCCTCCTCCTCCTCTCTCCTATCAGGCACCCACGTGGAGTCAGTGACCTCATCATCCCCTCCCTCCTCATCACTGGAGCAAACCTGGCAGCTGGGGGAACATGACTGCAAGATTGCTGTCCTTCTTGGGCACCCCCTCTCTCTGGGCTCACGTTACTGCCTTCCTCTAGCTGGGTACCATCATCGGAGCCTTCAAAATGCTGGGCATCTTCCTGGAGCATGTACCCAACACTGTGGTCAAACAGTTCGGGGGACTCCTCAGAAGGACATGGTGGGGCTAGGGAAGGAGTGACTGATGCCATTGAGCCGAGGGAAGAGGCCGCGTTGGCAGCTGCTTTGCCAAAGTACCCTGAGCTTGGGTGAGAGAGGATGAGGAGGATGAGGACGGCTTGGTCATCCACTCTACCAAATCTTTGGCTTGTTGCGGCTCAAAACGGCCAGCTGTCGAAAAAAAGGGCAAGCGTGTCCCACGGCCACGTGCTGATGAGGATGCACCGTCTCCACGACCAGCACTGTTGCCTCTAGACACAGAGCCTGCTTGCCCTCTTTTATTGGCTTGTTACTGTCTGCCTCTCCTTGTTGGCCTTCCAGACATACTAATGGCCTGCAGTGAGATGTAGCTGCACAAAGCTGGGATGTATATATATACTGATACTGCAGCTAGCAGAATCAACTGCCTGCCTGTAGTATTATTAGTATGAGAACACCAGCGATTGTCTTAAGGTAGCTTTAGGTGCACACTGTGCAGAGGACACAGTACACTAACTGTAAATACTGCAGCTGCCTGACTGTGGTATTAATAGGATCAGAACAACAGCAATTGTCTTCAGGTAGCTTTAGGTGCACACTGTGCAGAGGACACAGTACACTAACTGTAAACACTGCAGCTGCCTGCCTGTGGTATTAATAGGATCAGAACAACAGCAATTGTCTTCAGGTAGCTTTAGGTGAACACTGTGCAGAGGACACAGTACACTAACTGTAAATACTGCAGCTGCCTGCCTGTGGTATTAATAGGATCAGAACAACAGCAATTGTCTTCATTTAGCTTTAGGTGCACACTGTGCAGAGGATGTACTACACTAACTGTAAATACTGCAGCTGCCTAATAGGATCGGAACACCAGCAATTGTCTTCAGGTAGCTTTAGGTGCACACTGTGCAGAGGACGCACTATACTAACTGTAAATACTGCAGCTGCCTGCCTGTGGTACTAATAGGATCAGAAGAAAACCACCAATTTTCTTCAGGTAGCTTTAGGTGCACAATGTGCAGAGGACACACTACACTAACTGTAAATACTGCAGCTGCCTGCCTGTGGTATTAATAGGATCAGAACAACAGCAATTGTCTTCAGGTAGCTTTAGGTGCACACTGTGCAGAGGACGCACTACACTAACTGTAAATACTGTAGCTGCCTGCCTGTGGTACTAATAGGATCAGAAGAACACCAGCAATTTTCTTCAGGTAGCTGTAAATACTGTAAAAACCACTGCCTGCCTGTCAGTAGGAAGAGAATAACAGGAACGGATCTAGCTAAACTGAATACAGGGTATATATATATATACACAACACCTAGGATGCATATATATATATATATATATATATATATATATATATATATATATATATATACACAATACACTGTAAGTGCAGCTAACTGACTCGCCTGCCTACTCTAATCTAGTCTATTCTAAGCGAATCTAACTTAAATCAAATGACACTGTCTCTCTGTCTATCTCTGCGCTGCCGCAACACACTACACAAGGCCGCCACGCAGGCAGCCTTATACAGTGTGGGCGTGTACTAAACCCCCTGAGCCATAATTGGCCAAAGCCACCCTGGCTTTGGCCTATTACGGCTCTCTGTACAGACGGCGCTGTGATTGGCCAAGCTTGCGGGTCATAGTGCATGCTTGGCCAATCATCAGCCAACTCGAATTTGACGAATGGTCGAACATGCGATGTTCGAGTCGAACATGGGTTCGACTCGAACTCGAAGCTCATTCCTATTAAAGAATGTATTCATTACAAGAAGTTGGCCATTTAGCAGAAGGTCAACACTATGTTTTTTTTTGTTTTTTTTTATAGAAAACTGTTATGTGTTACTGTCAATCAAAGAAGTTTAAAAGTCGTGTCAGCTATTAGCAATGTGAATATTTAGAATAATTATTAATACGATCATTACATATCTAGTTCAAACTATATATGGATATAGCTGTATGTTGCTGACTTGTAGATTTGAGAATAATATAAAAGATTGTTACACGAGGCATAGAGGCACTTCTTCACATACACAAAGGAGAAGACACTTTCATACACACGCATTCATACACTAAAGTTGACATTTTGTTTACTTTAGGCCTATATACAGCCTAACTCAACAGCGGTTCTAACAGACACCTCACTGCATTAGAAGAAACTAGACACTAAATCTTTTCCTGCACTTTCTTTTTAAGTTTTTATTCCTAATATCTTTTGTTTTACTACATCAAGCTGTGTGATGTTTTAATTTTGTATTTATGTATTAAGTTGATGCCAAGTGTGATCAAATAAACTCACACTTTGTTTTAAGACAGCCTGGCTATTGAACAAAATGCCTAAAAAGCACTACTGACATTATACGTGTCTGTTGTACCTTTTACAACGTACAACGAGAATTTCAGGAAAAAACTGTCAGTCCACCCCTCATTACTTTTTTTTTTTTTTTACACTTCAGCGAAATTTTCTGAGACTTATTTCAACTTTGCAGTTTAATTTTGTCCCAGCTCATTTTCACATCATAGTGGCTTATTCAACAAAATCTTTATTAAATATTATAAAACTGCTCCTACTACCTTACCTATTCCTTATCTCTCTTTCCCCCTTCCTGTTATCCCTCCCATCCCCCCTTATTTGGTTTGTTTCTTTCTAGGTCCCTTCAATTTCTAACTCGCAGCCCCTCACCTTCTTTCATCTTTTCCAAATAATTATCCGAGGCTTTAAAGTTTTTCCAACCCTCCCAGGTGCTAGCATGCTTCATATGGTGTCCTCTATCCCTACTGCTCGATAGATCCATTTTACAGTAATAATCTATTTGCTCAAACCATTCTCTTATTCCTGGTTTTTCAGTACTTAGCCATTTTTTGGAATCAAACCCTTTGCGGCATTGAGAAGTTTTGGGGTTATTGTTCTCATGTATTGTTTCTTAGGGGGTTTTAGAATCATGAAATAAACAAGTACATATATTTTGTTCTATTTTCTCACCAGTTATCTCCTTTATCTTACTCAGTATTTCTTGCCAATACTCCTTTATTTTTGGACACTCCCACCATATATGAACCATCGTTGCCCTTTGCTTGCAGTTTCTCCAACATAATGGTGAACTCTCTGGTTGATATCTATGGGTTCTCTCTGGGGCAAGTACTATCTTGCTAAAAATGTATAATTCATTTCAATGGTATTCATATTCCATGCATTATTGTATCCCATTCTTATCATCTTTTCCACTTAGTGATCTTCTAACTTTAATTCCAATTCTTTTTCCCATTGTTCAATATAGGCTGGTCTTCCTTGTCCTTCTAGGTCTGTCAATATTCCGTAAATTTTTGATATTCCATTTTTCAGTGGCCTTTGGGTAAAGCAGAGTTTTTCCAATGGGCTTAATTCCCCTTTGCCTCTAATTGGGTGTGGTAGTGTATTTACAAATACACTACCACACCCTGCCTTAATTGGTAAAATTTCCATTCACTTATCTTCCACCCATTGTGTTCTTCTAATTCTAATCATGTTTTCATCCTTCCCTTTATGATAATATCTTTCAGTTGTTGATTTCTTCTCTTGTGACCGGCAAATATCTGATTCCCTGGTATAAAAAAATTTGTTCCCGTAAGAGCCATTAACGGTGAATTATATATCCATTCATTTTTCCCATGTACTGTGTCCCAAATTTTAAAAACCTTTTTAGTCAAATCGGGAGTTTGCGGGTCAATTATTCTAAACTTGCCTGGTATCCATATATTTTTGTGCAATGTAGTCCTACTTACTGTGTTTTCCATCTCCACTCACTTTTTTTCATTGGTTCTGTTCATCCACTCAATCATTCGTGACAAAACTATTGCTTTATAATACCGGTTTATGTCTGGTGCTGCTAGCCTTCCATGTTCCCTTTTCCTGATTTGTGCAAGTTTAATTCTCGGCTTTTTGTTTTGCCAAATGTATTTTATCAATATTGTTTTAATTATCTTGAAAAAAACTCTGTGGAATCCCGATTGGCAACATCTCTAATTTGTATATTATTTTTGGTAATACCATCATTTTAAACATGTTTATTCTACCAATCCATGATATTGGTTGTGTACTTAGTTTTTTTTATTTCTTCTTTGATCTCATTAATTAATGGTATGAAATTTGCCGGATATATTTTTTCAACCGCTAATGTTAGTTTAATTCCCAGGTATATTAATTCTTCTTTTGTCCATTTAAATGGAAATTCATTTTGGAGGATCTGTACTTTGCTTTTTCCTACTCCAATATTTAGTATTTCTGTTTTTACTGGATTTATTTTAAAATTTGAGAGTTCCCCATATTCTTTCACCTCTTTAATTATATTTGGCAAAGTCACTCTTGGGTAGGATACAAACATCAGAATATCATCCGCGTACGCCGCAATTTTGTGTTCTTTTTCTCCAATTCTCACACCTCCTACATCTTGATTATTTCGTAGTGTCGCCATGAATGGTTCCATTGCCAGTACATATAACCACGGGGAAAGCTTGAGGTGAGAGTGAGAGTTCCCCATTGACCTTTACCATTGCTGTTGGGCCATTATATAGGTTTTTTATCCACTTCATAATTTTTGGACCCATTCCTAGGTGTCGCAGCGTGTCCATCATGAATCACCAGTCTACCCTGTCAAATGCTTTCTCTGTATCTACAGGAGTAGAGCTGGGGATCCGCTTGGTTTCCCCTTACGTAACATCAAAATTGTTTTTATACTATTGTCCCGTCCTCTGCCCGGCACAAATCCAGTCTGGTCAGGGTTTATCCAAAGTGGTATTAATTTTTTTAATCCAGTGGCTAAGATTTTTGCATACAGTTTTGTATTGGCATTTAGTAAGACAATAGGCCTATAACTCGAACAGTTGGTTTTATCTTTTCCCTCTTTGGGTATGATTGTAATGTAGGCTAATAATGATTCTCGTCTTACTTCTTCTTTTTCTCCTATGTTGTTCAAATATTCATATAGCTTTGGGATTAGTTGTTCTTGAATCCTTTTGTAATATTTGATCGTAAACCCGTCTGGTCCTGGGCTTTTTCCTACTGGGGTTTCTTTTATAGCCAGTTTGATCTCTTCTTCTGTGTTATCTTCTTTTCCAGCTCTTTTAATTGTTCAGGTTGAATTTTTGGTAATTTAGCTTTTTTTAAATAGACTTTTTTCTTCTTTTTTCTTGTTTCTTCTTCTAGTTGTGATTCCTGTTTTTTTTATATTATATAATGAGCTGAAATATTGTTGAAAGGCTATTGCAATATCTGATGTCTTGTTTACTAGTTCTCCTTTCTCATTTTTGATCTTCTCAATATAATTTAGAGACTTCTTTTTTCTTACCATGTTTGCTAGATATTTTCCTGGTTTATTACCCCATTTAAATCTCTCTTGTAATACCCTCCTTCAGTTGTTCTCTTTTTAAGATTAGGGTCCGATATATTTCCTTTTCTGCTTGCTTTTTATGCCTTTGTTCCAGTTCGTGTATTTCCTTTATAGTTCTCATCATATTTATTGCTCTTTCCTTCTTTTTTCCTGCTCCAATGGATATTAATTTACCCCTAATGACGGTCTTATGTGCCTACCAGATAGTTGCTTTTGACAGTTCTGGGGTGTCGTTTTCCTGGAAATATTTATCGATCTCTTCTGTTATAATTTTTTCCGTTTCCTTATCTTCAATTAAGTCTTCATTTATTCTCCATGTACCTTTCCCAGCGGATTCCCCCTGTAATTTCATCTTCAGCATTACTGGGCAATGATCTGAAGCAGTTATTATTCCTATTTTTGTTTCTATTATTTCCTCCAGGCTTCTGTGTTCCACCATAATATAATCTAACCTGGAGTACGTTCCATGTGTTGATGAATGAAATGTATAATCTTCGGTACTTGAATGTTGTATTCGCCATGGATCTACTAGTTGATATTTATATAGTTTTTTTTTAACTTCCTAAGTTGTCTTATTTCTCTATCTATTGCGTTTGAAGTGCTGCCTAATCTGTGATCCATGGAAAAATTGAAGTCTCCTGCCAGTATTAGTTTACCTTGTTTGAATTCCATTAGGTCTTTCAATATTCCCATCAGGTATTTTTTAGGGTTTGTGTTGGGGCAGTATACATTAGCAAGTGTGTACTTTATACCTTGTATAGATCCTCTAAGGAAGAGGAAACGTCCTTCTGGGTCAACTTTTCTCTGTTCTATTATAAAACAAATATTTTCCTCATTCCAATAGCCACTCCTTTTTCCCTTTTAATTGGCGAATCTTCATAGAACCATGTTGGTATATTTCTTGAGTAAATTTTAATATTTGAATCTTGGGTAATGTGTGTCTCCTGGAGAAATATTATTTCAGCCTTACTTCTTTCCAATTCTTGTAACATTATACGTCTCTTCCCTGGTGAGTTTATTCCTCGGACATTATATGACAGAATTTTTACACTATTCGTATCTTCCATTCCTTTCTAATTTCCACTTGTCCCCCCAGGTCCCCCCCCCCGGCCCGAGCAGAGGGCAGAGGACCAGGGGGGGACCACGGACCGACACGCAGGTGTAACTTAATTTTATTCCAGGCCGAAGGGACTCTATATCTTCTTATGTGAACAAACCTCCTCCCTCCCTTTCCCCTCCCCCTACCCCATATTTTCCCTCCTCTCTCCTCTCCCCACTCCCCGCCCCCCCGGGGAGTTATTGTTGATGTTTTGACCTCATATCTCTAGAGCAGAAGACATTTTTGTTTTGTTGGGGAACTCCCTTTCCCCCCATGCTCTCCTCTGACCGAGGTGGAAATCTATTTGACGCTCTGGACCCGCCCCTCTTGTACTAAGGAAGGGTAATCCTCTGAACACGCCATGAGTCCCACTCCCACCACTTCCACCTTCACCCCTCTCCCCACTCCCCGCCCCCTAAATATTTGAGAATTTTATCATTTTTGATCTGTTCCTCTATATACTTAGGCTCAAGTTCCATTCAGTTTCAGTTTATGACGTTATCTCTTGTACTCTATTTCTTGAGCTCAGTTGCCATTGTGCTTCATCCTGTGTCATTGTTTGTTCTTGTCTAGGAGTCAAGTCTCTAATAATTTCTGGTGTTTGAATTTCTAACTTTTTACAGAAATCCAGGATCTCTTCTATAAATCTTAATTTAGCGATTCTTCCATTTCTCTTAGCGATCAAGCATGCAGGGAAACCCCAATTATATTGTATTTCCTGTTCTTGAAGGATTTTCAATAGAGGTTTTAACATCCTTCTTCTTCTCAAGGTTTCTTGCGATAAATCTTGGAAAATTTGTATAGTTTTTTCTTCATATTCGATTGGTGGTCTACTCTTCAAATTCATCCAGATTTAATTTTTTTCTTCCCAGTTTTTAAATCGAACGATTATATCTCTTGGTTTTTCCGTTGCGAGGCCAGGGGGCCTTCTTATTCTGTGTACTCTTTCAATTTTTATTGTGTTCGTTTCTTCTTTTCCCAAAATAGGGTTAAAGATCTTCTTTAATATAGCTATAAGATTTTCTTCTTGCATAGGATCGGGGACACCTCGAATTTTCAGGCTTTTCCTTCGTTCCCTGTTTTCTTGATCCTCTATTTTATAAGTTTGTTCCTGTTGTTCCTTTTTTAATATATTTATTTCGCCCCTCAGCTCTTTTATCATTCTTAAATGGGAATCTGCTTTTATCTCAACTTCTTCGACTCTTGAGAGCATATGGCCCAAATCCTTATGAATTGTTGTCATCTCTGCTTTCAAAGAGTTTTCCAGGGCCGCAAATTTTTTTTCCATATCGGATTTTGTTGGTAATTGAGCTGCATGTTGATCTTCCTCCCTTCTAATATCTTCTTCTCCATCTACTCCTAAGTCTTGGTCCATTCTGGATTCTGAGAGTAGGCTGATTTCCACTGTAGTCTTGCTCTGGCCCTTTTACTCCTTTTTTTCCTTCTTTTCTTTGATATCTGTCTGCCGACCCCTTGTACTCTGTTGTCTTTCACCCTCCCCATCTCCTTGTGTTAAATATCTATTCATGGGGCCAGGGCCTAAGCTAGGCCGTGGTGATTTAGCTATCGCACCGCCACTTCTGGCCATTTCACCCCTCATTTAGTGCGGGATTACAGGGAGAGAGGAAAAAAAAACCCAACCTCACAGAATATTTCTTGGGTAATATCTCTTAAGATATAAATATTTTCGCTTGTGTCTCCGTTTTCCTTATACACACAGCTCCATGAGACCTCCAGTGCAGGAAAAAAAAATCCTTTTAAAGCGCCACTCTTTAATTCATCCAATTCTTGATCGATCGTTTATTTGTTATCCATCAATCTCTGTTCATTTAAATACTCTGCTACCAATTGCGAGTACCCTACAAATATATTGCTGCAGCTTGTGTACTATCTTATGTGCTTCTATATTGCATCACTTAGTAGCATCTGAATTTTTATTTAGTACACTGTATTTTCTTTTCCATGTCTCCTCTATAAACTTTTTTCCTTCAATGTCACAAGCTATTCTATATATATATATATATATATATACATATATATATATATATATATATATATATATATATATATATATATAATTTTTTTTTTTTTTCTCTAGCACAAGCACATTCACATTTTTCACTTTATCTTTTTCCCTTGTCCTTTATCTTCAATAGAGTTTTACTTATCTGCGGGGAGCAGAGCACATCCACCGTCGTCTGTTCCCTCAAGTTGGCAGCCTCACTCTCCTCTATCCGTCCCCTCGCTCGGCTCTTTTCGGCTCTCCTCGTTCTCCTCCGTCCCTCTCTTTGCTCTTCGCGCTCTGTCGGCTCCCCTGGCAGCCGAGCACTAAGCGCGATTCGCAACAGACAGCCGAGGCCAGCAGGAGAGGTCCACTCACCATCACCCGCACTTATTTACCAGCAATTCTTCGGCGTCTCCTCTCTCGACAGGGAGGAGGGAGATCTTCATGTTTAAAGTGCAAGTGAGGAGGAACAGTGCGGGGGACAACGGGGGGGGGATAACGGCATTTAGCAGTCATTCATCCTGGAGGCAGAGGGAGAGATCCCGGACTCCTCACGGCATACAGCCTGACAGCGCCTTTTTCAGACTCCTCCCTCGGATTGGGCAAGCAGGGCTCCACCCCTTATTACACTGGGGAATTATGGATGTAGGTTTGTGGCTGAACCTAATGCTTCCTCAGAAGCCACAATTTCAGAATAAGCCTTCCAGCTCCACTCATAATTCCTTTTGGTGTGTGCTTTGCCTTTAACGAAGGGCAATGTAAATTCTTGCCCAACTGTAGGTATAGACATGAATGTTCATACTACACAGGGTCCCACCCTGCTTGTCTATGTTTTCGCAAAGCATCTGCTGCTTCGGCTAAGCAGCAATCAAGAGATTCCAAGTTAAAAGCTCAGACGCCAGTGAGATTGTCAGAAATGTTGCCTTGGTTATAAATCTACCCACACAGCAAGATGGCGGAACTGCTTCGTAGCGGGTTCGGGGAAGGTTTTTTTCATTTCCAGTTTTTCCGGGGAATGTTGTGAAGTTAGTTAAGAACCTGCGGTCAGTGTTTTACCATCTAGAGGTTGTAACAGAGAAAATTGAAAGGGAAAGGAAGGAAGGCAGAATTGCAGGTCCATTTTCATCTCCCCTTTACTAATTTTAGAATCTCACCTTTGGATGTAGTCCCTTAAAAAGAGCCTGGCTCTTTTTGACTAATTCATCACCTTTCCTACCCCCCAGACAAGTCTCTGAATGATGAGGTCTCTGATTTTGAAGCTTCGGTTTCCTACGCCTCTTTTGACTAAAATTCTACTCAGACAATATGGTCAATATTCATTACTAGCCAAAGCAGATGTCAAATCAGCTTTTCACCTACTACCAATTCATCTTCAAGGTTTTAGTTCTTTGGGTTTCCATTTCAATAATCAGTTTTATTACAATATGTGTATGCTGATGGGTTTTTCTTTATCTTGCTTTTACTTTGAAGCTTTTTCATCCTTTCTTCAATGGGTTTTATCTGTATCATATCCTTACGGTGGTTCTATTCATTATTTGGATCATTTTTTATTTGTGGGTCCAGCTAATTCATCTATTTGTGTAGAAACACTATCCTGTTTCTTTGATATCTGTAAATCATTCGGGATTCCTTTAGCTCAGGAAAAAACTATTTTTCCTGCCACTAACATCGAGCTCCTGGGCATCATCGACTCCACTGCCATGGAATTTCGTCTTCCACTGTCTAAGCTAGTTAGGATCAGGTCCTGGATCGCCATGTTTTTGTCAAAGCGCAAAGTCCTTCTTAAAGATGTCCAATCACTACTCGGGCTCTTTGCCTTTGTGGCTAGAATAATTCCTATCACCAGGATTTTTTCCTGTAGACTTGCTATGGCTACGAAGGGTTTAAAAAACCCTTACACACATATCTCTAAAGCCATCAAGGAAGACCTGAAGGTGTGGGATGAATTTTTAAAAGGATTCAATGGTTCTACAGTGTGACAAAAAGACTTTGTTAAAGATTACGATCTTGGGCTATTCACAGATCCCTCTGGCACAATAGGCTTTGGCACACATTTAGCTGGCCATTGGTGTGCACCTGAATGGCATCCATCTTGGAAAACTACTGACATCACGCGCAACTTGGTTCTTTTGGAATTATTCCCAGTGGTGGTATCGATTGTGATCTGGAGTAAGATTTTTATGAATCGCAAAGTAATTATCCATACTGACAATAAAGGTGTATTGTTCACCATAAATTGTTTATTTTCAAAATCAGAGCTTGATGTTAAATTGCTACGTTTCTTAGTTTTACATTGCATGAGGTTCAATATATGGTTGAAAGCAAAACATTTACCCGGTGTGACTAATATTATTGCAGACTCATTGTCTTGTTTGCAGTTTTCCAGATTCCGGGAGCTGGCACCAGTAGCAGACCTGATTGGATCCCAATGCCCAGCTTACCTCTGGGGCTCGATTTGGGACTAGTTACTGCCAATTGGAAGAATTCTGTTGCATCCAAAACGTGGTAAGAATATCTCCAAGCTTGGTCAAAGTGGTGTATCTTTTGCTCTATGTATAACCTGAAGGTTACTGTTATCAATTCATATACAGCCTTGTAATTTGTTTCTTTCTTATTAAAATCTGGTCTTTGTGCATCTTCCGTTAACAAAATACTAGCTGGAGTCTCGTTTTTTCTTAAATTTTTTGATCTCCCTCCACTGTCCTCCTTCTTTCCAGTTTGTTAGGTGCTTAAAAGTTTTAGGCGTTCCAACCCAGTTAGAGATGGTAGGAGACCTATTTCTATCGACTTGCTAAGAAAATTAATTTCGGTTTTGGAAGTCACCTGTTTCTCCCCTTTTGAAGTAATTTTGTTTAGAGCCGCTTTCTCTATTGCATTTTTTGGAGTCTTAAGAGTTGGAGAATTTTCTGCTCCCAATAAATCTTCAAGTTCCTTTTTACTGGATAGCGATGGGTCAATTTTTGTTGATGCAGTAAAGCTTTTTATTAGAAGGTCGAAATCTGATCAAGCTGGTAAAGGTCGTTTTATCACCTTATACAGATCTTCTAATATTGACATTTGCCCAGTCGTTAATATTTAGAATTTTCCTGCATTCAGACTTTCCTTTAGCGACTCACTTTTTATTCATTTGGATCTTTCCCCTCTTACCAGATACCAATTTTCTTCCGTCCTCTCCGCTGGCCTTAAGCATCTTGGCCTTTCAGGTTTTCACTTCTCCTCCCACTCATTTAGGATAGGGGCTGCCACGTTAGATAGCTAGCTCTCTGGGTTTCTCCCCTGATGAACTTAAGAAACTGGGTAGATGGGATAGTAACAGATATAAGATTTACATTCGTCCAGATTTAATTATCAATTATTTTTCAGGTCCTCCAAAAATTACGGTCTGGATTATTGGCCACTCTTTTATATATTGGACCCAGAAGAGGGCAGCATCCAGGACTTATACTGAGACTCTTGGTTTAAATGAAAGTACATTCCAAATTTATTGGCAAGGTATCAGAGGATTAAAATAGAGAAATTTAAAGGATGTTCTAATTAATGTATCTAGTATATGGCCCAATCCAGATTTGATCATAATGCACGCCGGGGCAAATAACCTGGCAGGGTTAAAACCTGGGTCCTTCGTTGCGAAATTAAACAAGATTTATACTCCTTTAAAGTCCTGTGTCCACATACCATTTTTGTTTTTTCTGAAATGGTACCTAGATTACTTTGGTCACCATTTGGAAAATTGTTCTATTTAGACAAGATGCGTAGACGTTTGAATCACACAATTCACTATTTTTTGTTCCAGTCTAATGGTTTTTCATATCGCCATTTTGAGTTCGAGGTATTTATCCCAGGTCTATTTAGACCGGACTTAGCACATTTATCCAATATAGGTTTGGATTTATTCAACATGGGTTTACAGAGCATGGTTGAGCAAGCCACTGTTTTTTAGGGGGCCTCAGCCAGTCGCTTCACGTTTGGCCTAGGCTGGTGGGGCTGTCATCCAGTCTAGTCTGGATGGACAGCGGTATTTGCTTTGATGTATTTGCTAATTTGAGGCATATGAAAATTTAATATGCAGAGATTGAAGGTTGGTTATTGTAATTAATAAACCTGGGTTACCTTTAAATAAACACCGTGGCCAGTTATGACCATTTAAACTTATTGATGTTGTCAGACTGTTTATTTGTATAATTTATGATACTTTGTGCTATCCCATGTCCCTTGCAATAAGCAGGGACCCTCATGGGAGAGTACAGAGGGTAGTTTTGCCTGGCTCTCCTTTCCTATTTCAGGTTGCTATTGGTTTCTTCTGCCGTTTCTCCCACAGCAACAAGCAGTTAATTGGTGCTTTTTGGCGGGTCTGTATTTGCGCCATTCTGGAGCCTTTAAAAGCCGGATTCTCCCCTCACGCTCCAGCCACCTGAAGGGGAACGGACCGCGCTCCCTTCCACCCTCCCTTCCCTATGTCACGGTTTTGTTTAGAGGGGTTGTCATCCAGTCTAGTCTGGATAGACAGCGATATTTGGTTTGATGTATTTGCCAATTTGAGGCATATGAAAATTCAAATATGCAGAGATTTAAGTTTGGTTATTGTAATTATTAAACCTGGGTTACCCTTAAACACTGTGGCCAGTTATGACAATTTAAACTTATTGGTGTTGTCAGACTCTTTATTTGTATAATTTATGATACTTTGTGCTATCCCATGTAGCTTGTTACAAAGGCAGACAGTGTGCATTAAATGTTTACATTTCTGTTCCTATCTTAGAAAGAATGTATTCAAGTTTTTTATTTCCTGTTAAAGCCTGCCTAGTTCCTGAATCTAAAATTGCAGTGTAGTAAAGGGCAGACATATATTATAAATGAAGTCTGTACAATATATCTGGCTATTGTCCCAGAAATATTTGTTTCTCATTTTTAGTTTATTATAGCAGCCTAATAAAATAGCTGACATAAGGTGCATGAAGCCGGAACAATATTTCAGAATTATAACACTATTTTTTATTTTTGTTTTATACATTAAACCTACCGGGTCCCTGCTTCTGGAATTGTGGTCTAGTAAAATGTCTGACATAGTGTGCATGGAGTATCTAAAAGATTTCTGGCTTTTGTCTCAGAAATATTTTTTTTTTTCACAATAAAACCCATCTAGCCCCTGCCTGTGAAATTATAGTTTAATGAAAATTCTGAAATTGTGTGCATAGAGACTGACTGTACAACATTTATGGCTTTGTCTTAGAAATAATGCACTCTTTTTATGTCAAGTTAAAACCTGAATGGTCCTTGCTTCAGAATATGAGTTAAAGTAAAAAGGCTGACATAGTGTGCTATGCAGTCTGTACATATTTCTGGCTGTTGTACAGAAATAATTCTTTATTTGTTAATTCCCATAAAACATCTGCCTAGTTTCTGCCTTTGAAATCGCTCAATAGTAAAAAGTCTGACAGAGCGTGCATGAAAGCATGCATGAAAGCTACATTAATTCAGTTTTTATCTGTCTTATGACTGTTGTCTCAGAAATAATGTACTCTAGGTTTTATTTCATGTTGAAACCTGCCTCGTCATTTTCTTTAAAATTGTGGCCCAGTAAAAATGCTGATCTAGTTTGCATGGAGTCTGGCTGTTGTCTTACAAATAATGCACTCCAATTTTTAAATCATGATAAAACAACCTAAACCCTGGCTCTGAAATTGCTTGGTCCCACTGGCTGACATATTGCACATGGAATCTGTACAGTATTACTGTAAGTTGTTTCAGAAATAAACTTTTTTTATTTTATTTTTATTTCATGTTAAAACCTGCCTTGGTCCTTGCCTCTGAAATGGTGGCATCTAGAAAAGGCTTTCATTGTTTACATTCGAGTCTGTACAATATTTTTGCTTTTGTCTTAAAAAAAATGATGTCATGTTATATAACTTGCCTGGTTCCTGCTTCCAAAGCTGTGGACCAGTAAAAAGGCTGACACTGTGTGTACAGTCTCTACAATAGTTCAGATATAATACATTCTAATTTTTGTCATTTTAAACCCTACCTGGTCCCTAACTCTGAAATTTGTAAAAAGGCTGACTGTGCATGGAGTATATATAATATTGTAAGCTTTTGTCTCAGAAGTAATACACTCTCATTTTTTTTTTTACATGCTGCAACTTGCTTGGTCACTACCTCTGTAACTGCAGCCTAATAAAAAGCCTGACATTGAGTGAATAGTTGTACAATAATTCTTGCTTTTTTATCCTAAATAAAACATTCTCTTTGTAAACTTTGAAAACTGTCATATGTGGCTGCCCTGGAATACATACATACATCTGTAAATGTTGCAAAGACGTTACTAAAGAATACACAACCTGATTTGTGACTAATGATGTCATCCTTTTCTTGATAAATGTCCCCCTCCATTTTTTTTAATTTCTTCTGATTGCCATAGAGTCTTTTACAGCGTTACCACAACAAGCAGTAGTGAATGAGCCCTGACACATGCATTTGCTTCATTGATCAAAAGTTTGTCTATATACAGTGGGGACAGAAAGTATTCAGACCCCCCTAAATTTTTCACTCTTTGTTATATTGCAGCCATTTGCTAAAATCATTTAAGTTCATTTTTTTTTCCTCATTAATGTACACACAGCACCCCATATTGACAGAAAAACACAGAATTGTTGACATTTTTGCAGATTTATTAACCACTTCACTACCCGCCCATAGTCATATGACGTCCACAGATGGGATCTCCCATCCTGGGTGGACGTCATATGACGTCCTGGGATTCCCGGCCGTCTAGGGGGCGGGAGCGCGCGGGGGCGGGAGCGCGCGCGCCCGCCGCGTTGCTCGGGACCCGGTGCGTGTGCCTGGCGGCCGCGATGTCCGCCGGGCACCCGCGATTGCCCGTTAACCGGGCCGGCATGTGGATCTGTGTGTGTAAACACACAGATCCACAGCCTGTCAGCTCTGAGGAGAGCGATCTGTGTTCCCAGAACGGAGGAACACTGATCGGTCTCCTCCCCTTGTACGTCCCCTCCCCCTTCAGTTAGAATCATTCCCTAGGAAACATACTTAACCCCTCCCCGCCCCCTAGTGGTTAACCCCTTCACTGCCTGTCACATTTACACAGTAATCAATGCAATTTTATAGCATTGATCGCTGTATAAATGTGAATGGTCCCAAAAATGTGTCAAAAGTGTCCGATGTGTCCGCCATAATGTCGCAGTCACGAAAAAAAATCGCGATCGCCGCTAAAAAAATAAATAAATATATATTTTTTTAAAATGCCATAAATCTATCCCGTATTTTGTAGACGCTATAACTTTTGCGCAAACCAATCAATATACGCTTATTGCGATTTTTTTTTTACCAAAAATATGTAGAAGAATACGTATCGGCTGAAACTGAGGAAAAAAATTGTTTTTTTTTTTTTAAAAATTGGGATATTTATTATAGCAAAAAGTAAAAAATATTGTGTTTTTTTTCAAAATTGTCGCTCTTCTTTTGTTTATAGCGCAAAAAATAAAAACCGCAGAGGCAATCAAATACCACCAAAAGAAAGCTCTATTTGTGGTGAAAAAAGGACGTCAATTTTTTTTGGGTACAACGTCGCACGACCGCGCAATTGATGTTTAAAGTGCGACAGCGCTGAAAACTAAAAATTGGCCTGAGAAGGAAGGGGGTGAAATTGCCCTGTATTGAACCAGTTAAAAAAGAAAAACTGAAATATCACATGATCCTAAGTATTCAGACGCTTTGCCATGACACTTATATATTTAACTCAGGTGCTGTCCATTTCTTCTGATCATCCTTGAGATGGTTCTACACCTTCATTTGAGTCCAGCTGTGTTTGATAATACTGATTGGACTTGATTAGGAAAGCCACACACCTGTCTATATAAGACCTTATAGCTCACAGTGCATGTCAGAGCAAATGAGAATCATGAGGTCAAAGGAACTGCCTAAAGAGCTCTGAGACAGAATTGTGGCAAGGCACAGATCTGGCCAAGGTGACAAAAAATTTCTGCTGCACTTAAAGTTCATAAGAGCACAGTGGCCTCCATAATCCTTAAATGGAAGACGTTTGGGACGACCAGAACCCTTCCTAGAGCTGGCCGTCTGGCCAAACTGAGCTATCGGGGAGAAGAGCCTTGGTGAGAGAGGTAAAGAAGAACCCAAAGATCACTGTGGCTGAGCTCCAGAGATGCAGTCGGGAGATGGGAGAAAGTTGTAGAAAGTCAACCATCACTGCAGCCCTCCACCAGTCGGGGCTCTATGGCAGAGTGGCCTGATGGAAGCCTCTCCTCAGTGCAAGATGAAAGCCCGCATGGAGTTTGCTAAAAAAAACACCTGAAGGACTCCAAGATGGTGAGAAATAAGATTCTCTGGTCTGAAGAGTCCAAGATTGAACTTTTTGGCCTTAATTATAAGCGGTATGTGTGGAGAAAACCAGGCACTGCTTATCACCTGTCCAATACAGTCTCAACAGTGAATTATGGTGGTGGCAGCAGCATCATGCTGTGGGGGTGTTTTTCAGTTGCAGGGAAAGGACGACTGGTTGCAATTGAGGGAAAGATGAATGCGGCCAAGTACAGGGATATCCTGGACGAAAACCTTCTCCAGAGTGCTCAGGACCTCCGACTGGGCCGAAAGATTACCTTTCAACAAGACAATGACCCTAAGCACACAGCTAAAATAACGAAGGAGTGGCTTCACAACAACTCCGTGACTGTTCTTGAATGGCCCAGCCAGAGCCCTGACTGAAACCCAATTAAGCATCTCTAGAGAGACCTAAAAATGGCTGTCCACCAATGTTTACCATCCAACCTGACAGAACTGGAGAAGATCTGCAAGAAAGAATGGCAGAGGATCCCCAAATCCAGGTGTGAAAAACATGTTGCATCTTTCCCAAAAAGACTCATGGCTGTATTAGATCAAAAGGGTGCTTCTACTAAATACTGAGCAAAGGGTCTGAATACTTAGGACCATGTGATATTTCAGTTTTTCTTTTTTAATAAATCTGCAAAAATGTCAACAATTCTGTGTTTTTCTGTCAATCTGGGGTGCTGTGTGTAAATTAATGAGGAAAAAAATGAACTTAAATGATTTTAGCAAATCGCTGCAATATAACAGAGTGAAAAATTTAAGGGGGTCTGAATACTTCCCGTCCCCACTGTAAGTCTGCCATGGCAATATTTATTTAGAGAGTATAAATCAATGAAAAGCTCACTAAATAGATCAGATGCAGGGTATTTGGTTTGTACTCTGTTATTTAATTAAATTAGTTATATATAAAATGTATTTACACTACTGTTGACAATACATGCATATTTTACTATATTGCATTGATGTGCATTTTGTTAAAGCTCTGTATTAATATGCTGTTTTCACTTATAACTGGGCCAAGTTACATTAAGGGACATTGCTTATCTTGGGAAGTGAGAAGCATCAGAGACAGATTAATTGAGCCATAAACTCCAACTTTGGCTGCTCTAAGTGGTTAGGGTTAGTTTGGCTTAATGAAAACTAACTCTAACCACTTCCTATAGGGTTACTACATTAAACTAAAACCTCTCACAGTGTATAACCACCAATAAAACACAATTTATGTTATTGCACTTACAAATATTTGTGAGCAATACATTACATGTCAAACTTTCCACAAATCTGACTTTCCAGCAACAAAAGGGCTTTCCAAAAACAAAGATGGCTGCCACAATCGTCACTTGCGTGGTAGCATGTCCTAGCTACGCCCTACGTGTTTCATCATATATGTCATCAAGGGCACACTGAAACACTGTGAAATATCCACTTTGTGAGAGCTGCAGTCTTTGTTATTTACTTCAATTGTATACTCCGTATCAGAGTATTGTGTTAGCTGCCTATCTTATTGTTTATACACAAGTGCATATTTTTTATTACTTCATTTAACACAAAAACTGTACACTGTACACCACACTCATGCAGAGTGTGGTGTCCTGAGGCTCCTCCAAAAACTACTAAAACACTATACTGAGAGGTCAAGCTATGCAGTGTTCCCTCTCCAGCATATAACAGCCTTGCGTTAATAAAGTAATTAAATAAAAGAATTGCAGTGCTTTTATTGTTTAAATAAAATAGTGGTACTTTCTTTGATAGAAAAAAAAAAGAATCGCTGTACTTTTATTGTGTTTAAAAAAAAAAGTGGTACGTTCATAAAAATGTGATGTTTTCATTGTTTGTAAAATAAATTGATGTTGCTTTTCATTGTGTTTAAATAAATTGTGGTATTTTCAGTGTTTTTTTAGAAAAGAGAATTGTGCTGCTTTCATTCTGAGTTAAAAAAATAGAACTGAAATGCTGTCAATGTGTTTAAAAAAAAAATGTGGTACTTTTATTGTGCATTATTAAAAGAATCGCGGTGCTTTCATTGTGTTTAAAAAAATTGTGTTGCTTTCATAGTGCATTAAAAAAGCAGCATTGTGATGTTTTTAAGTATTTTTTTTTTAAAAAGTAAAGCATGCTGCATTTTTTTTTTGCACCTATTCATTAGAAAACAAAGAATTCTGATATTGTATTGTGCGTTTAAAAAAATGTGCTTTCATTCTGTTACTTTCATTGTGTTTGAAAAATATGTGGTGCTTTCATTGTTTTATTGGTTATTTTAAAAAAAATTGTAATGCTTTCAGTTTAAACAGAATAAAGGTACTTTCATTGTTTATTTAAAAAATTGTGGTACTTTCAGTGTTTTTTGTTTTGTTTTGTTTTTTTTTTAAAGAGCATTGTTCTGCTTTCATTGGAAGTTTAAAAATATTTTCATTGTTTGTAAAAAGAAATGTGAATTCTAGTATTTTCTTAAAAAAAAAAAAAAAAGGAATTGTGGTGCTTTCATTTTGTTTAAAAAAATTGTGGTACTCTAATTGTTAGTTAAAATAAAAATAATTGTGGTGCTTTCATTGTGTTTAAAAAAGAAATTGTGGTACCTTTGACTGTTCCTTAAATAAAAATAATTGTGGTGCTTTTACTTTGTTTTAAAAAAATTGTGATACTTTGGTTGTTTGTTAAAAGAAATGTGATGTCTTTATTGTTTTAAAAAAAAATATATATATTGTTTTCATTGTTTAAATAAAATATGGTACTTTCAGTGTTTTTTGTTTTGTTTTTGAAAAAAGAATTGTGCTGCTTTCATTGTGTTAAAAAACATTGTACTTTCATTGTGGGAAAATAAAGAAAAGAATTGTGGTACTTTCATTGTTTGTTAAAAAGGATAAAATAAAAAGTTATTACATAATGGCAAAAAAAAACACTGAAAATGTGCACATATGGAACCACACAGTGAACATGCATAGTGTGGTGCACCAAGTCTTTTTGAAAGTTCTGAGTCTGCTCTACACACTAAAACACTATACTGGAAGGTCAGGCCATGCAGTGTTCCCTCTTCCGCAAATAACAGCCCTGAGACTTCATATAAGTTCTTACCCTCCAATAAACTACTATATACCTACGCATTTCGTTGTATATGATGTCATCAGGGGCCCATTGTGAAACACTGTGAAATATCCACTTTGTAAACATTGCACTTTGTGTTATTTACTTACGATTTACACTCAGTATCTGGGTATTGTGTTATCTGCCTATCTTGTTTTGACACAATCGTGGATATTTTATTAACTTAACAAAAACTGTACACTTAACATGCATAGGCTCCTCCAAACACTACTAAAACATTATACAGAGAGGTCAAGCTATGCAGAGTTCCCACTCCAGCATATAAATAACCGCCCTGAGATATATAGGTTCTTACGGAGTTCATATAAGTTCTTACCCTGCTAAATTGTTTCATTGTTTGTTGTTTAGTACTTAAAAAAATGTTGGTGCTTTCATTATTCATTAGAAAAAAAAATGTGACGCTTTCATTGTGTTTGAAAATAAAATTGTGCTGCTTTCATTCTTCATTCAAAATAAATATGTAATGCTTTTATTGTTTAAAAAAATAGTGGTACTTTTATTGTGCGCTAAAAAAAATATGCTGCTTTCATTGTGTTTTAAAAAATTGTGGTACTTCCAGGTGTTTTTTTTAGAAAAGCATTCTTCTGCTTTCATTTTGATTTTTTTAAAAAAAAAACAGAATTTTGATGCTTCCATTGTGTTAAAAATTGTGGTACTTTCATTGTGTGAAAAGAAAAAAAAATTGTGGTGCTTTCATTGTCTGTTAAGAAAAAAAAAACTGATGGTGCTTTCATTGTGCGTTAACAACAGATTTAGTGTTTTTATTGTGTTTGAAAAAAGTTGTGGTACTTCCATTGTTAAACAAAAAAATAATTGCAGCGCTTTTGTTCATAAAAAAAATTGTGGTACTTTCATTGCTCATGAAATAAAAACAATTGTGGTACCTTCATTGTGTTTAAATTAATTTGTGATACTTTCGTTTGTTAAAAGAAATATGATTTTTTTCATTGCTTGTAAAAAAAAAAAAAAAAACTGTGGTTTTCATTCTGTTTAAAAAAATTGTGGTACTTTCATTGTTCGTTAACCGCTTGATATCCGCGCTATAGCCAAATGACGGCTACAGCGTAGACCTGAATTCCCGGGAGGCCGTCATATGACGGCCTCCCCTGTGCACGCGCCCTGCAGGGCGCGCGTGGAGTGCGCTGTGATCACCGAGTCACTGAGACTCGGGTGATCACCGATCCAAGTAAGGGGCCGGTCCCGGCCCCTTACCATGTGATCAGCTGTCAGCCAATGACAGCTGATCACATGATCGAAACAAAAGCTCTGTGATCGTTTTTTTTTTCTCCTCGCGCTGCTAGTGCGAGGAGAAAAAAAAGCCGATCAACTGCTCACCAGCAAGGGACATCGGTCCCGAACAGGAAGAGGCAATAATGCCTCAATTGTGCCACCAGTACCCCCTGCCAGTGCCACCTGACATTGCCACATCACAGTACCCACAGTGCCACGTATCAATGCCCATGAGTGCCACCTATTAAATGCCTACAAGTGCCACCTATCAATGCCCACCATTGACACCTAACAATGCCCACCGGTGGTGCCAATCAGTGCCACCTAGCAGTGTTGCACATCAATGTACCAGATCAGTGCCCATTATTGCCACCAATCAGTGCCCATCACTGCCACCCATCAGTGCCCATTGCTGCCGCCTCATCAGCGTACATCAATGAAGGAGAAAAATTACCCTTTTTAAAATTTTATAACAAAATATTAAAAAAAAAAAAAAAAAAAAATTTTAATTCGGCCTTTTTAAATTTTTTTAACAAAAAATAAAAACCGCAGAGGTGATCAAATACCACTAAAAGAAATCTCTATTTGTGGGGAAAAAATGATAAAAATTTCATCTGGGTACAGTGTTGCATGACCGCGCAATTGTCATTCAAAGTGCGTCAGCGCTGAAAGCTGAAAATTGGTCTGGATAGGAGGGGGGTTTAAGTGCTGTAAGCAAGTGGTTAAATAACAAATAATTGTGGGGCCTTCACTGTTTAAAAAAAAAATTGTGGTACTTTCAGTCTTCTGTGAGTGTGATTTAAAAAAATGAAGTGCGGTGCTTTTATTGTGTTTAAAAAAAAAAAACTCTATGGTAATCCTGCTCTATCATCTATAATAAAATCAGATCACAGCTCTACTCCTATAGATCTGTATGGTAATCCTCCTCTATCATCTATAATAGAATCCTATCACAGCTCTCTTTCTATAGATCTCTGAGGTAATCCTCTTCCATCATCTATTATAGATTCTTATATACGGTCGCACTGCCTCTCTCTATGGTAATCCTCCTCCATTATCTATAATAGAATCCTATCACAGCTCTCTTCCTATAGATCTCTGAAGCAATCCCCCTCCATCATCTATAATAGATTGCTACCACAGCTCTCCTCCTTTAGATTTCTATGGTATTCCTCCTCCATCCGCTCTGTATCTCCGCCATCCTCTATGATAGACTCGTATAGAAGGTTGCACTATCTCTCCCTCACTAACCTCCATCCTCCACACTGTATATTTCCTGCCGCCTCTCCCATATAATACAGATAATCGGATCCCTATACCTCCTCTCCACCTTTCCCTAGCCTCCTCTCTGCATATGCTACTTCCTTTCCCAGCATCCTCCGAGTTTTCCTTACACACCTCCTAAACCGCTAGAGGACGATTTGTCCCACAACAGGGCTCTGGCCGGCGGCCATTTTGTCGATGGCCAAATGCCTTGTATGTAATGGGAGAGATTATTTGGACACTAGAGAAAAAAATTGTCCCTGCTTAGGCTCCGGCCGGATGCAGCCATGATACAGAGGACAAACTCACCTCGTGGCTGTTGAGTTGGAAAACATGGCGGGGATGTTTTCTGTGTAATTAAAAAAGATAAATAATGGGCAGTGTGCACCATCTAGCCTCTCATATAGAACATCCTATACATATATAGGAAATAAATATTACAAAATTCCTCATAATGTTGAAAAACTGTGCAGTGTGTTCGCATAATATATAAATATATATATATATATATACACACAGTATATATGCAGACACACACAGTATATACATATATACACATAGTATATACACTCACACACAGTATATATGTATACCGACACACACAGTATATACATATACACACAGTATATACTCACACAGTATTTATACACACACACACACACAGTATATACATATACACACACTCACACAGTATATATGTATATATATATATACACACACACACAGTATATACGCACACTCACACAGTATATACGCACAGTATATACTCACACACAGTATATTATACATATATGCACACAGTATATATACACACAGTATATATATGTATATATATATATATATATATATATATACAGTATATACGTATATATACACACACACAGTTTATACATATATATACACACACACAGTATATACATACAGTATCTCACAAAAGTGGGTACACTCCTCACATTTTTGTAAATATTTTATTATATCTTTTCATGTGACAACAGTGAAGAAATGACACTTTGCTACAATGTAAATTATTGAGTAGGGATGAGCTTTCTGTTCGGGTCGAACATGAGTTCAATTCGAACATTAGCTGTTCGCCTGTTCGTCGAAAACCGAACATTATGGGCCATTCGCGCAAATCTGAGCAGCGCGTAACGGCCCATAATGCACTGCGGGAGCGCAGTGCATTGCTGTATGATACAAAAAAAGGTCACTGCCCCCACCTATAACTGGTCTTCACAGCAAGGAGCACTGGAAGGGCAAATGCATGTCAAAAACCAAAGAATTTACAAGCTCAACTTACCAACCAGCCTGCGACCAACCGGTTTTTGACATGCGTTTGCCCTTCCAGTGCTCTTTGCTGTGAAGACCAGTTATAGGTGGGGGCAGTGACCTTTTTTTGTGTTGTTGACATATTGGTCAGGCAACGCACCGACACCTTTGCTGCCATTGTGCAATGTGCTGGGTGCTCAGTGTGTTCCTGCGCCTTTAACCACTTGCCGCCCGCCCTATTACAAAAGGACGGCGGCAAAGTGGTTTGATATCCCTGACCGGACGTCATATGACGTGATCAGGATATCGAGCCGCTGTGCGCCCCCGGGGGTGCGCATCGCGGCGATCGTTGTTGCGGGGTGTCAGTCTGACACCCTGCAACTCCGATCTAGGTAAAGAGTCTCTGACGAAGACTCTTTAGTACGTGATCAGCCATGTCCAATCACGGCTGATCACGATGTAAATAGGAAGAGCCGGTGATCGGCTTTTCCTCACTCACGTCTGACAGACGCGAGTAGAGGAGAGCCGATCGGCTGCTCTCCTGACGGGGGAGTCTGTGCTGATTGTTTATCAGCACAGCCCCCCCTCGGATCCTACCCAGGACCACCAGGGAAGCCGCCCAGGACCACCAGGGAAACCAGCCACACTGGAACACCAGGTATGCCCCCTAGACTCCCAGGGAAATACTAATCAGTGCAAAGGCAGCTGCCAATCAATGCCCAGGCAGCTGCCAATCAGTGCCCACTCCAATGCCTACCACTGCCAGTGCCACCAGGGAAGCCTATCAGTGCCTCATATCAGTGCCGCGTATCAGTGCCCATCAGTGCCACGTATCAGTGCCCATTAGTGCCGCCTATCAGTGCCCAGCAGTGCCGCCTATCAGTGCCACCCTATCAGTGCCCAGCAGTGCCGCCTTTCAGTGCCCATCAGTGTCGCCTATCAGTGCCCATCAGTGCCAACCAGTGCCACCCATGAGTGCCTATCAGTGCCGCCTATCAATGCCCATCAGTGCTGCATATCAGTGCCACCCTTCAGTGCCGCCTACCAGTGCCGCATATCAGTGCCCATCCTCAGTGCCCGTCAGTGCCCGCTCATTGGTGCCACCTCATCGGTGCCGCCGTATCAGTGCCTGTCAGTGCCGCCTTATCAGTGCCCATCAGTGAAAGAGAAAACTTACTTATTTACAATTTTTTTAACAGAAACAAAAGCAAAACTTTTATTTTTTTCAAAATTTTCGTTTTTTTATTTGTTTAGCAAAAAATAAAAACCACAGAGGTTATCAAATACCACCAAAAGAAAGCTCTATTTGTGGGAACGAAATGATAAAAATTTAGTTTGGGTATAGTGTAGCATCACCGCGCAATTGTCATTCAAACTGCGACAGCACTGAAAGCTGAAAATTGGTCTGGGCAGGAAGGTGTCTAAGTGCCCTGTATTGAAGTGGTTAAGGAGGGTTGGGCTCCCTCCAGTCATCTGCTCTTCATCTATCCATTAGAATACATGTGCTCCCACTGTGGAGACTCTTCAAAGTTAGAGCTAGGGTCTGCAGGATACAGGGTACCTTGCTGTGGCCTGCAGCTTACGCATGTATTTGCAAATGTGTACAACTAAACCCCTGTTTTTAACGCATACTGTTAGACAGGTTAATTCGGTTGGTCGCAGGCTGGTTGGTAAGTTGAGCATGGAAATTCTTTGGTTTTTGATATGCGTTTGCCCTTCCAGTGCTCCTTGCTGTGAAGACCAGTTATAGGTGGGGGCAGTGACCTTTCCTTGTATTGTTGACATATTGGTCAGGCAACGCACTGACACCTTTGCTGCCATTGTGCAATGCTCTGGGTGTTCAGTGTGTTCCTGCGCCTTTAACCAGTTGCCGACCGGCGCACGCCAATGTACATTGGCACAATGGCACGGGCAAGCATAAGGGCTTACCTGTACGTCCCTGCCTGCCCGCGGGCAGGGGGTCCAATTGGACCCCCCTCCGGTGCCTGTGGCAGTTGGATTAGCTCCAGGAGCAATCCGAGCTGAGGGGGAGGCCACTGATTCATGACCACCCCCTCACGATCGCTCCTGGCGAATGACAGGCTTCCTTGGCTTCTGAACTGTAAACAGAAGCGGAAGAAGTGATGTCATCGCTCCTCGTGAAGCCTTCTCGTTCTGGCTTCCGAGTAGAGAAGACATCAAGTAAGTTTGCACCAAATACCACACTAACAGTAGAACACGCAGGCACACTTTTCACCCCCCAATCATCCCCCGATCACTCCCCTGTACCCCCTGTCACAGTGACACCAATAAGAGTTTTTTTTTTTTCTGATTATTGCATTGGTGTCATTTGTGACAGTCATAAGTGGTAGGGCAGTTAGTGGTGAGCCCCTTTAGGTCTAGGGTACCCCCCTAATAAAGGTTTAACCCCTTGATCACCCCCCGTCACCAGTGTCACTAAGCAATCGTTTTTCTGATCGCTGTATTAGTATCACAGGTGACGCTAGTTAGACAGGTAAGTATTTAGGTTCGCCGTCAGCTTTTTATAGCGTCAGGTACCCCCATATACTACCTAATAAAGGTTTTAACCCCCTGATTGCCCTCTAGTTAACCCTTTCACCAGTGATCACCGTATAACTGTTAGGGTGTCGCTGGTTAGTTAGTTTGTTTTTTATAGTGTCAGGGCACCCGCCGTTTATTACCTAATAAAGGTGTAACCCCCTGAATCACCCGGCGGGTGATATGAGTTAGGTTTTAGGGTCAGATAGGGTCAGATAGGGTCAGATAGGGTCTGCGTCGCCCCAGGCAGCGTCAGGTTAGTGCCAGTACCGCTAACACCCACGCACGCAGCATACACCTCCCTTAGTGGTATAGTATCTGAACGGATCAATATCTGCTCTGTTCAGATCTATACTAGCGTCCCCAGCAGTTTAGGGTTCCCAAAAACGCAGTGTTAGCGGGATCAGCCCAGATACCTGCTAGCACCTGCGTTTTGCCCCTCCGCCCAGCCCACCCAAGTGCAGTATCGATCGATCACTGTCACTTACAAAACACTAAACACATAACTGCAGTGTTCGCAGAGTCAGGCCTGATCCCTGCGATCGCTAACAGTTTTTTGGTAGCATTTTGATACAGTCGCTGACAGTCAGGAGCTTTTTTACCTGTGAGTCTGACTACCGTACCACTAAATTTAGAGCCCGAAATGGCAAATCGAAGGTACAGTAGTGAAGAGGCCTAAACGTTTCTGAGCATGACAGACAGTGAAGAGGAAGTCACTTGTCTGTCAGATTCAGGCTCAAAATACAAACCTGTAGACAGCAGCGGCTCCATGACAGATAGCTCTGACGACGGAGTTGTGGTCCCTGCCAAGGTCAGGCGTACCAGACCCCAATCTTCTTCTGCTGTTGAGGTGCAAGAACCCCAGGGCTCTCGTATGGAGCAGAGAAGTACTAGTGCAGTACTATTCCTTCTGGTGAACTGGCAAGCACCAGCGGCCTAGTACATCCTGGTCGTACATCCAGCACTGCAGTAACACTTGGTGAGGTGGCGAGTCCCATAAGTGCAGTTCAAGCTGGCGAGGTGGCAAGCACGAGTAGTGTCCCGCTGCCACCAAGACAAACAGAGGCCCGTCGTGCCCATAGTGCCCTTGCTGCTGCATTCGCCAATCCTAATTGGGAACCCACCACTTCTGCAGCACCAGTACTTTCCCCATTCACTGGCCAACCTGGCATTCAGGTAGAAACAGTTGATTTTATGGCACAGTACAGTAGGCGTGACACCCGGTATTATTGTCCCTCCTGTTCTGGCAATCCTGGTCTTTGCATTAGTGAATGTTTTGAGTGCTACCATACACTAGTTGAGTTTTAGCGTAGGGTACAGCACTGCACAGACTAGGCACACTAACACAGGGTCTCCCAAGATGCCATTGCATTTTGAGAGACCCGAACCTGGAATCGGTTACAGTTACAAAAGTTATGCCCCGTACACACGGTCCGATTTTCCGACGGAAAATGTGCGATCGGAGCGTGTTGTCAGAAATTCCGACCATGTGTGGGCTCCATCGGACTTTTTCCATCGGATTTTCCGACACACAAAGTTTGAGAGCAGGCTATAAAATTTTCCGACAACAAAATCCGATCGCGTCAATTCCGACCGTGTGTGGACAATTCCGACGCACAAAGTGCCACGCATGCTCAGAAGAAATTCCGAGACGGAACAGCTCGGTCTGGTAAAATTAGCGTTCGGAATGGATAGAGCACTTTCGTCACGCTGCAATCTTTAAAATTGTTTAATACAGCGCACTCTCTTTATAATGCAGGAAGAACGAAGTAGTTTTGCTGCTGATAATCACACAGAGTTCTCACAAACTTCTTTCTTTTTTATTTATCGTGATTCCCTCAATATATTATGATTTGTCACATCTGACCAAAAATCTATATCATTTTTTTTTGTGTTTCTTTTTTTTTTTTTAAAGCCTGATGTGTTTTTTTTTGGTTTGTATTTTTTTCAAGGCTGATCTTGTTTTTTTTTTTTTAGTTATTTAACATCCAGAATATTTTTGTGTGTGTTTTGTGTGTCAAGTTACCACAACACCATTATTATCTTGTATTATTTAATCTCAAGGAGGCTGCTTGGTGTTGGTGTCTCTTGTTAATTTCACATTGTATTTTTGAAATGAATCCTCACAAACAAACTGTCCTTTTTGAAGGAAAACACACATAGGCGAGTCTAATTGAAACAAAAAAAACCTTTATTAAGGGCTCAGAACCAAACAAAGAGGGAGGCAACGCTGGAGAAACAGCAGAAATTGGTGAAGCCTTTGACCCCCAGGGCAGACATCAATTATTTTACTTCAAAATTGGTGGCCTGAGGAGTCCATATATAAGGGAGTGCAGTCTGGTCCAGAAGTCCCAGAGATCATGAAAGCAGCAGATGACATCTGTGTCCCCAGGCTGTAGTCATACAAGAGACTACATCTTTTGCCAGACCAGACTGAACCCAGGGTAATCACTCTCTGGTCTTCCTTCCACGCTTCCTTCCACGCTGTGGCTGTGGTGGTGTAGTTGTGGCAGGAGGAGGAGGAGGATGTTCCAACTCAATCACGTGGGTATTGGGTGTGATTTCGCCCCTCACCCCCTTAGTTAAGACTTTATAAAGAAGGTCCTCACACAGCTGGCGTTGGCCCTCCTGCATGCCCTGCAGTTTGGTGGTAGCCTCCTGAATGAGCCTGAGTGCTGAATCCTGCACGTGACTCCCCTTGCTGGGTCTTTTGTTTGGAAGGCGGAGGGGAGGGACCTGCTCCTATTGGTCCCAGGCTTCACCTGCTTGCCACTTAGCCCTGCCTCCTCCTGGCTGCCACTAACCCCCGCCTCCTCCTGGCTGCCACTAACCCCCGCCTCCTCCTGGCTGCCACATTCCAGAGCCTCGTCCTGGCTGAGGTCTTCCTGTGTATGAAAAAGGGACATAGTTTTAGTTTTTACTTCATCAATCACACACAATTTTCATCTCATGACTGTTGCAAATTGAATGTTAACAAATATAACAGACTATCATTCTAAGCCCAGCATTTTTCATTCTTGTCCCAATTATTTTTGCCCACTACTGTCTATTGATATGTAAAACACTTTATTAAATCAGAAATTAGTGATCAATAATAACATCTAGTAAAGATCATTTCTTTATTGACCAGAAATCTGTAGAACAATGCTATACCTGGCTCAAGCTGGGCTCTTCCACTTCTTCCTGGCTGGAAATCCCAGGTTAGACATCGGAAGCCTCAGCTGGGGTGGAAGGAAGAGTGGAAGGAAGGGTTGAGAGGGATTCCCTGACTCCAGTCTGGTCTGACAGAAAACGAAGTCTCTCATAGTACCACAGCCTGGGGACATAAATGTCATCTGCTGCAGCTCCTGATCTCTGGGAATCCGTGACCTTCTTGCGCTCCCTAAGATAAGTGCTCCTCAGGCCAGCAATTTTGGCTTTTAAATAAGGAATGGTTGCTGTGGGGACCACCGGCTTCATCAACTCCAGCAGTTTCTCCAGCGCTGCCTGCCTCTTTTGTTTATGATTATAATGCGGGTGTTTCACCTGCCACAGACAGGGCAGCTCCCTGTACTTGTCTATGAACAGGGGGAGGAAGTTGTGGTCATTGAAGCCATCCATTTTCTCTGCAAGACACAACACAAGACAAACCCTAATGTCAGGCAAAACTCTCCTAATCTTGTTACAATATAGGCCTCAATCTAGAAGCAGTATAGGCCCAAGTTTAGCTCTTACCTTCGTTATCATGATCGGCGCCTCCGATACTCATTCCTCCGCTCACAGATCGTACGTGCTACGCACGCGTGTTACGCTTTATACACACTGCGCATGCGTGAAACTCCGCCCGCCCCTGACGTTCTTTCTATTCTATTCCTTGCCCCTTCTCGTTCAGCGCAGTGGGGGAAGAGCACATGGCGGAGACACAGCAGGTGCGTGCCAATTACAGCAACGAGGAGGAGGGGGAGGAAAGCCCGGAGCCAGAAACATCCCGATCCAGAAGGAGACAATTTAAGGCATCAAATATGTCCTTTGGGGAGATGTTGGAGATGGTGGACATCCTGAAGAAGGCCGACTATGACGGGAAGTATGGACCTTACCCCAACCCCAATGTCAGAAAGGCCAAGATCATGGCGAAAGTGGTCAAGAGTCTGCACCGGAATTTCGGGGTACGACGATCGAAAGATCAGCTCAGGAAGCGGTGGTCGGACCTCAAATTAAGAGAGCACGAGCAGTACAGAAAGATCCGGAGAGTGCTGCAAAAAAGTAAGTAGTTGTGCTGTTTTCCTATTCTTTATGTTTATTACATTCGTTCTGCTGCATGTGCTTTTCTTAACTGTTATCCAGTTTAAAATGGCAACTTTCATGTTCATGGGCACATTATTCGTTCGTATAAAACATTGTTCGTTCGGCCTAGAAAACACCATTGTTTTGGCCATATGCATTTGCCCACATTTTTTATGACCTACTTGTCTGCAAATAATTTGGTTGGGTAGATGGGTTTGTAACTAGAATGAAATGCAAACTAGATTCTGTGTAAGGAGAGGACACTCAGCAGCAGTTTTCACATCTGGACACTGGAGCTCTAGTGTGGGACACAAGAACACCCTTTTTATTAGGGGGTCCCACACAGGTGTTCCAGTGTATACTATAGGGGTGTCTCCATCTGTGAAGCTTGTACAAAACAGGTAAAGTATTGAAGCTTGACAAAGGACACTAAAAATTCTACATCTTGGAACTCTGCTAAAATAGACAGTTGTACCCCACTTCCAAGCAATGTTTCATATTCCTATTTCTGCCATCAAATATCTGTGTGCTAAATATAACTATTTTTTTTTTTACATAGGGGATAAAAGATTTGGAGGACACCCCTCATCCGAGGAGACCACAGACCCCCCACCTCTGGAAGAAGGGGAAATCCACCCAAGCCAAGCAGAGCAGGAGGAGGAAGGAGATGTGGTGGAAATTGTCACCACAACAGGTGAGTGTCTGCGACCACAGGCTCAGGTAAGAGATGGATGCCGGCATATTTATAATACATGGTGTGTTTTTGTTTCTATCTTTTTAGGTGATCGTGATGTTGTGGATCCAGGGCATTTCACCTCGGAAAGTGCACAGATCCTGATCGGGGAGATCATGGGGTGTAATAGGGACTTGGAAAACATCCTTAAAAACATCAATGATGTTCAACAAAAAATGAAGAACATCATTGATGTTTTAGGGAGAGTTTAAAACCCCTCAAAATCGGGGGGCGTGTCCGAATGGCGAGGTGAATGGACGCACTGCAGAGGAGCTCTGTCTAGCCCTCTGCAATCCACTGCCATCCGGCATCCACAAACATCAAAAACTGCCCCAAAGCCTATCTAATAACCACTGGGCACTAGGAGAGCCTTTTACTGAGGACATTGGAGCAGATTAGCCGGCGGACTACTTTGTTTTCAGGCCGCGGCCGGCCTTCTACAATCTACAGCCATCCGGCATCCACAAACATCAAAAACTGCCCCAAAGCCTATCTAATAACCACTGGGCACTAGGAGAGCCTTTTACTGAGGACATTGGAGCAGATTAGCCGGCGGACTACTTTGTTTTCAGGCCGCGGCCGGCCTTCTACAATCTACAGCCATCCGGCCTCCACAGACATCAAAAGCTGCCCCAAAGCCTATCTAATAACCACTGGGCACTAGGAGAGCCTTTTACTGAGGACATTGGAGCAGATTAGCCGGCGGACTACTTTGTTTTCAGGCCGCGGCCGGCCTTCTACAATCTACAGCCATCCGGCCTCCACAGACATCAAAAGCTGCCCCAAAGCCTACCTGGTAGCCACTGGGCACTGGCGGAGTCCTTCCCTGAGAATATTTAAGTAGATTGGCTGACGGATTGCTTGTTTTCGGGCCGCGGCCGGCCTCACTCCACAGACGCCGGCCGCCATCTTGCGGCCTACGAGACACACAGAATCCCCGGTCTCGGGTGCCGCGGAGGGCGATCGGGGGCCCTGGGGCCGGGAGGGCTGTATCCGGAGCGGAGGGGACACCAGACAAGGCAGAGAAAGCAGGCACTGGATGCTTGCGGCAGGCCCGAGGCCTGTGAGGCCCCCAGCATCACCGCATCTTGGCGCCACGACCGGAGGTAAGGGGGTCATATAATTCACCCTCACTTAAAGTGGCCCCCCCTGGGCATATCTGACAAGTTTATAGCCAGCTCAGACCCATCGCTGACCCCGGTAACACTAGAGACTTCCAGTGACGGCCGCCATCTTACCATCTTGCGGCCTAGCTTACAAGACGGGCCCGCACTATCAGAAACTGTGCCCTGGCTGGACGGTGCTCTCCCCCTTGAACCCATACGGTGTCCCAGCCTTGCGCCCATGTTAATAGGGTGACATCGCTGCTCCCGCAGGCCTGGTCACCCTCCCCAGTCCCCCTCATCTCCGTGGAAGATAGGTTTTGATGGAGAGAGACTAACTATGGATGGCTGAAGACCCGCACCCCTGAGTCCCGTGCTATCCCGACAGCTACAGGCTATTTACATAGCATAGCACACCCACATAATACATGGCGGCAGCTAGCTCACACTCCACGGAGCTTACCGACCCCCAACAAGGCACCATACAGAGGTATCTACTTAGAACTACGCCGATTGATCCCCGAACTCCCAAAGACAAGATGGCACCCGGCCGCAACCCGGGGAAGACCAAGCCTCCCGCCTCAGCAGCAGCTCACACGGCAGAGGACAATAATGAGAGACTTCAGAATTCTACGGGAGAGCCCTCAGCCTCCTCCACAAGGTCAGTCTCATCGTCCGACACAGGCACCGGGGAATCCCAGTCTGCTACGCATCCCCTATCAGGAGAACCCATTAGATCGGAAGCTGCTGCCCTCCTCTCTGCCTTCAGAATGGATTTCGAATCCTGGGCAAGCAAAATGGAAGATTCCCTCCACGTGGAGCTGAACGCCCTGAGGCAACAAGTCACAGCTAACGAGGAAGCAGTATCGGTCTTAACCACGGCTCAGGATGACCACGAGGCACGTATAACAGCCCTTGAATCCTCATCCGCGACACATCTTAGGCGCATACGTCACCAGCAACTCCGCATAGAAGACAGCGAAAATCGCAGTCGCAGAAATAACATTAGACTGCAAGGCATACCGGAGGCAACATCTGGAGCAGAATTGAAACCCACTGTCATAACTATCCTCAATAAAGCACTGGGAAGAGAGGCAACATCACCAATTGAACTGGATCGTGTTCACAGAGTAGGAGGACCAGGGGGGGCCCGAGATGGTCGCCCCCGCGATGTTCTATGTCGGGTCCACTATTACACTTTAAAAGAAGAGATCATGCGAAAGGCATGGAACTTGGGTCCTGTTGACTTCTTTGGTGCCCCTATTCACCTATACCCTGACTTATCTCGCAATACGCTGTATATGCGTAGAGTGGTGCGCCCTCTACTTGACCTTATACGGCAAGCTGGAGCTACCTATACATGGGGTCACCCCTTCAGCATCAAGGTGACACGGGGCGGCAACAGGTTTACGCTCTCTGATCCAGACCAACTGCCCGACTTTTTCCTCTTTATCGAACAAGATCCAGTGGAAGTTTTGAACTGGTTAGACCCTCCAGAGGATAGATCAGGCCAGGTGGGACTTGGTCCACTTCCACAGCGCCGCAGACGTCCTAGGTCCAGATCAGTTTCCTCTGGCCCAGGGATAAGAAGACCTACTTCCCCAGAAGATTAACTCAACAGTTAATTAGAGACTGATGGCTTGTTTTGTCTCCACTGGTTCTTTCCCTGCTCTTTGCCAATTTACAATTTGGCTGGGGTTCGGGTGAGAACATAGATTGGAGTCAATCTTATGCCTCTCATTATGAAGAGCGTCAGGTAATGCGAATGTCTACCAATGCTATGTTTTTGTGTTTTTCTTTTTTCCTTTTTATCTGACGTTTTTCTAAAGATGTTTTGCATTGTCTCAGATTGATTCCTCTCACCTTCCCATGATGATATATGCAGTGGGGGAGGTGTAGCGGTAGTGGGGGGATACCTTCCTCGGAGGGGGGTTTGGTACCCGGTTTTACTCGGTCTCTGCTACAGAGAATATAGGGTTTAAAGGACGTTACACATGGAGCAGAGGATTGCCCCCATGGAGGGATCCCCCACTCTCCCTGCCCTCCATATACCCACCCAATTGTCTTGGCGCAATAACTTTCTTTATATACATGAGACAATGCAATAGTTTTATATATACCTCAGGGTTACTTATTTAAATCCAATGCACACACTTGGTTGATTGTTATCATTTGTTGTGGTTAAGCTGCCTTATGCCCCACACTCGTTTTAAATATCAAGTGTGCCACACATACTACTTGCATGCCTGATATGCTGTCGGGAACACGGCTCAGACCCATTCATCTCGACTTTTCCCCCACAATAGGACAGGCACGGTTTGTGCCTAAAACGTGAATTTTCACGCAGTGTTCTGCGTTCGCGGACACATTAGTTTTCCAGACACATCTTTTTAGGTGTCTTTTCATTTATATCGTATTTCTTCCATTATCCTCACGCTCCTTTCATTTTTCTTCCTCCCCTCCCTCTCTTCCCCTCCTTTGTCTGTTTATCTTTTTCTTCATCTCTTCTTTCTTTTTCTTTCCTGCTCCCTATACCTTTCCTCCATATCTTAATACTTTCTCCCTTTTACAGCTTTTGGCACTCCAGCATGGCTCACACGGTGACTTTGCGCCCACACCTGAAACTTTGTTCGTATAATGTAAACGGACTTAACATAGCGTCGAAACGTGGGCAAATTCTATATCAGATGCACAAAAGACAGGTCAGCATACTCTTGCTGCAGGAGACCCACTTCCATTCTGACTCCACTCCTTCCTGCTCCAATAGATATTTCAATAGATGGATACACAGTACCAACCCGACACAAAAATCTAAAGGAGTATCTATTGCGTTTCATAAAACACTCCCTATTGAGCTGCTTGATCAGGTGACGGACCCCCAAGGCAGGTATGTCTTTGTAAAAATTTTATTATGGGGGACTAAATTTACAATTGCCAACGTATACTTGCCTAACACACACCAAGTCCCATCAGCCTTGCAATACCTAAAGATTTTGGCGGGTTTCACGGAGGGCAAGCTCATACTCGGAGGGGACTTCAATACTCCCCTGGATCCACTTTTGGATTCATCGACATCCCGTTCGTCTATATCCTTTCCAAAAATACGGGCCCTAAAACGTACCATCTACAATATGCATCTCATAGACGTATGGCGAATACTGTACCCGGACTCACGAAACTACACACACTTCTCCAACATCCACCAATCATACAGTCGTATAGATTATTTTTTAGTCGAGCACGGCTGCTTAGATTGGTCCCCCAATTGTGAAATAGACCCTATGGTTTGGTCCGACCACTCACCCATATTCCTGACGCTTACAATCCCCTCTACACCAATAAAAGAATGGACATGGAGGTTAAATGACTCTCTCTTGACTGAACCAGGGTTTGAAACACAGATAGCAGAGACGATATCAAACTTTTTCACAGATCACACATCTGATGACACCTCACCACCCATGAAATGGGAAGCATTGAAGGCGGTATTACGGGGTAGGTTTATTCAGATGGGTGCTCGCATGAAAAAAGAACGTTCAACTGCGATAGTTACGGCAGTACATAAGCTAAGGACACTAGAAACTACTCATAAACGCTCCCCGACGGTTGAACTGCTTACGGAGGTTTCTTCTGCTCGCACCCAGCTTAGAGAGTTATATGAGGCATCAGCCCGCACGTTTGCGAACAAACTAGCTTTTCATCAATATAAATTTAGAGATAAATGTGGTAGATCCCTGGCTCGCACCCTCCACACCAAACAACCTAACTCCTTTATACCTCATATACGGGACAGCTCTGGGAAAACTGTCTCATCACCTTCCGAGATGGGACAGGTGTTCCGGGACTTTTATCAATCCCTATATAATATACCTGCAGCGAGCTCCACTGATCCTCCCCTCACTACAGCGGAAACACAAGCCTTATACATCGAGCAAACTGCATTACCCACTCTAGATGGCGAGACGATAGAGGACCTTGAGGCCCCGATTTCGGAAGACGAGGTTGCCCGCGCCATTACTTCTACCCCATCTGGTAAAAGCCCGGGTCCTGATGGCTTTACTCCGAAATTCTATAAACAATTTGCTACCCTTCTTACTCCCTTCTTGACAAAAGTATTTAACTCCATCTCTGAACGATCAGTGTTCCCACCACAAACCTTAGAGGCACATATTACCCTCATCCCCAAACCAGACAAAGACCTGAATGTTTGCGCTAATTACCGACCTATTTCGCTAATAGGAGTAGATCTAAAGGTGTACGCAAAAATTTTAGCTAATAGGTTGCAACCATTGTTACCCCGTTTAATACACCTAGATCAGGTTGGCTTTGTGAGTGGAAGGGAGGCGCGTGACAACACCCTAAAAACACTCCTCATTGCTGATTATGCTCGGGCCCACAATATCCCATTGTGCCTTCTCACAGTCGATGCGGAAAAAGCCTTCGACCATGTCGACTGGCAATTTCTCCGCTTATCATTACAACAACTAGGTCTAGGCCAAAACATGATCTCCAGAATAATGTCCCTCTACACATCTCCTTCCGCTAGGATTAGACTAAACGGCTCCCTATCCCCTAAGTTTACTATACACAACGGAACGCGGCAGGGGTGCCCCTTGTCCCCCATTCTTTATGTAATTGTCATGGAACACCTAGCCATTGCCCTTAGAAACAATCCGGCCATACATGGCGTTAGAGTAGGCCCACTACACACTAAAATTGCCCTATTTGCTGATGATCTACTCATATTTGTAACCCAACCACAAATTTCTCTACCCTCCATTATGCAGGAGTTTCAGAGGTATGGAGAGGTTAGTAATTTTAAAGTTAATCTAAATAAGTCAGAAATCCTCAACATTTCACTCCCAACAGCGGTTCTACAACAGCTTACGACTTCCTTCCCTTTTAAGACAAGCTCCACATCTATCCGCTATCTAGGAATCCATATTCCAACAGTCTCATCCCAACTATTCTCCAGCAACTTCACCCCTTTACTTACCAGAACTCAAGCGGATCTGACCACATATGCCTCTAAACAGCTCTCCTGGCTGGGTAGGGTGAATGTCTTGAAGATGGATGTTCTCCCTCGATTCTTATACCTTTTCCAGACCATTCCTATCTATATCCCCACCTCGTTCTTCAAAAGGCTCCGTCAGATCTTCTCTAAATTTATATGGCAGGGACGTCGCCCCAGGATAAAACATGACACAATGATTCTCCCGAAAGTCAGGGGGGGTGCGGGGGTCCCAGATGCCTCTATATACCATAAGGCAGCGGTACTCGTGCGTATAGTGGATTGGTTCCACCACTCTTCCTCCAAACTTTGGGTTCAACTAGAGAAATATCTTAATGAGGCTGATCTTTGCGCCCTGCCATGGACCCCTATGGCTGGGCGTGGGGACGGCTTATTCTCCACTGCTCTTACTCGCCAAACTCTCCAGATTTGGGACCGCATGATCTCAGCGAGTAAATTGTCTAAAATCCAGGGCCCAATGACCCCTCTCTTCGGGACTCCGGCTTTCCCCCCAGCAGCGAACAAGTTAAGATTTGGACCCTGGAGTAGGGATAGCCATAGACGTTTAGCACAGGTCTTACGCGCTGACCCATCCTTGAGAACGGACATACCCTCTCGGACGGAATTAGGGACCTCAACAATGTGGTTACAAAGGGGTCAAATAACGTCATACATACGCACTTTCTCATCCATCTCAGAGATACTGGCCGACCCATCAGACTTTGACGAACTGCTTTTACAACCAGACCCACCAATACATGTAGTATCACTGTTGTATTCCCTACTACTGAACGAATATGCCCCTGACCTTCCAACATATACACAGAAATGGGAAGCGGAGCTGCAACACTCCATCTCCCCCACTGATTGGCAAAAAAGCTTTATCCTAACGCATAGGATTTCCCTGGCAACCAAGAACCAAGAAAAAGAGTTTAAATTATTAACGAGGTGGTACAGATGCCCAGTAGATATTAAAAAGTTTAACCCCTCTTTGACAGACGTGTGTTGGAGATGCCTGTCCTCTAGCGGGACAATGCTTCACATCTGGTGGGCTTGCCCTCCAATCTGGAAACTATGGCAAAAGGTCTTTGATCTTTACAGCAGGCTGATGGCGACATCAATCAAACCCACACCAGAGATAGCCCTATTATCTATACTCCCAGGCCCCCTCAAGTCGATTAAAAAAGATGTACTGCGCCACTTTCTGGCAGCAGTTAGGACAGTGATCCCCCGACATTGGAAAACGACAGATGTGCCTTCCTTGGGAGAATGGGTGGTTGAAGTGGACCAGATAAGAGATCTGGAGCGCCTGTTGGCGGAGGAAGTGGGAAAGGAGGAGCAGTTTACCGCCACCTGGACCTCATGGTCCATGTTTCGCTATTCTGATGAGTTTTCCCTTTGGGTCAGAGATACCCCACCCTTACCCGCCGATTAGCCATGCTGGAGTGCCTGGTGCCTCAGGTACCATCCCACACTTCTACTCACGTTCTTATTTCTGACTTTTTCTGTCTCCTCTTTGTTAAGTACTGAACCGACCACTCACATATATAGTTAAAGATCATATCTTTGGACTAGCTAAATGACTTGATTATCTATAATAGGTGAATAAAAGACTTCTACAGCAGTCTAATTCGTTGAGAGGGAACCCTCAGATAACACCAACCCGCGAAACTACAAGGTTCATTATATGTTGGCCCCCACCCGTATATTATTCCTCTCTTAGAATAAAGATTTCAATATACAATATGATATACCAGTAGTTCACCGAAAGCTGTATGTTAAAATGATCACTCCTGTTTATACATGGGTAAAGTACACCTCACTATTCTATGTATACTATATGTGTTGCCAAACTGTAAAGAATGGTATTTTTCTGTTATATTCTTTGTGTTCTTACTTTTGAAAATAAACTAAGATTGAAAACAAAACCCCTCAAAATCCCTTTTTTTTCCCGCTTTTTGTGAGCTAAAATTTTTTACCATTTTTTTGACATATTTGCGAAAAGCCAAATTTTGAAGAGGCACACAGTGTGCTATCTGCCATCACGGGAGATCAATGGACGCGTTTTGGGGGTGCAACCCCTTCCTCAATAATAAAGTAGCTGTGAGGAAGGGGTTGCACCCCAAAAACACGTCCCTTGATCCCCATGATGGCAGGTAGCACATGTTGACATTTGGCAATTGGTGTGCATCTTCAAAATTTGGCTTTTCTAGGGGTGACTTCACCCCATCTGAACGCAATATCAAACACAGTTTGTAAATACTCATGTCTGATATTGCCTTCAAGTTCTACCAAATGTGAACTTTGCAAGCTCAAGATTTGTGTCTTTCTTGTTGGTTTTAAACATGTCTGTTTTATCTTAAATGGACATTTCTACTTTTTCTAATGTGACCCCAAAAATTGTTATACAACAAACATGTTGGTTTGTTTTAAAAACCTTTTCAAATGCACATGTGATTGTGCAGTCTGCCATTCCTGTGGCGTGGAAGGAAACTGTGGAGTCAAACAACAACAAAAAAGTTAGTCATTTTGCACATAAACAGGGAAAGCAGATTAGACACAAACATCCTTGGCCAACATTAAGATAACATTTATTTCAGGGAGTTTTTAAAGACCAAAGTATAAGGTACACCTATCAGATCCCCCCCCCCCCCCCCCATGGGCCATTTCTAACATTTTAGGGGGGGGAGCTCTTGGACAGGTAACCCTCTCCACTTCATTGAGAGATGAATGCCTAAATAATGGGTATTACTTTGGACAGCCCCTCCTTAGTTACACTATTGGCAGCCCACTGGACAGGTAAGAAGTGTCATAATACAAAGATATAAATACACACTGTACACATTTGAGCACATTTGGAAATTCTACTATTACCTATCAAGATAATAATAGGATACAAAAACTTTAAACAGTACCATTTGAAAGTATACAGGCAGGCCCTTGCACTACATGCTTTGGGGAATTCATCCATAAATCTGACCACAAAAAAGATGGGTATAGTGTGTATGGGTTTGGCAAAGTCACCAGATAGATGATTGAGGATAGGTAGAGAATTGTTATCAGCTGACTTAGCAGTTGGGGGGAGGGAGGGTTCCAAATGATTTGGGGACCCCCCAAAAAAAGCCTCTGGCACTCTGCCTGAATTTAAAAAACAAATCACATTTAAAAACATTTTAGGGGGTGTTTGGGGTAAAGCACTACTATGGAGCTGATAAAATACATTGTTAAGTGACTACATGAGGTGAATATAGGGCCAGGAGACCATGCTGGGGAGGTAAGTGAAGGCAAATATGTATGAAGGAGCAAAAAAATAAATAAATAAAAATCCAGCATGCATGAGAACAAAGGGGACATTCACAGCATATTACAATCATGGTAATTAGGGAATGAGGAAAAAAATGCAATATATTATCAAACATTAAATACAATTAAATGTGATGTTAAAGGATAAATCTTACCTTAATATACTCCTTCTGCAGGACCTGGATGATGGCAGAACAGGTCTCTGGGATAATGATCCCCAAAGCCTGGGGGGAGATGCCTGTCGAGATTTTGAGGTCCTGCAGGCTTCTCCCCGTCGCCAAGTACCGCAGGGTGGCGACGAGCCTCTGCTCCAGAGTGATGGCTTGTCTCATGCAGGTATCCTGCCTGCTGATATAAGGGGTCAGCAAAGCCAACAAACGGTGAAATACGGGGTCTGTCATCCTGAGAAAGTTCCTGAAATCATCAGGATTATTCTCACAGATCTCACGGAGCAAAGGCATGTGACAGAACTGGTCACACGGAAGCAACCAATTCTTGGTCCATGAACTCTTCCCCAACCAGTTCACGGACTGGACTTGTGTCAAGGTCAGGACCCCAACACCAAGCCCTCACACAGCATGAACTCTATGAGGAGTACGTTTACGCAACATGGCTAGAAAACGGTCGGCTGCTCAAAGCGAAGTAACAGAACGCACTGAAGAACAGCAAGGCCTGTGAAGAGCGACCTGAAAAACAGTAACGAACGAACACGAACACAATGACAAGAGTCAATGGTACTCGCTGCACGCACTGAAGAGCAGATACAAACCCACAAGCACAAACTGAACAGCAGAAAACGATCTGAAAACCACGAGTCTGAAAAAGCGCAAATCGTCTCTCACCAAACTTTTACTAACACGAGATTAGCAAAAGGAGCCCAAAGGGTGCCGCGCTTGGTTCTGAACTGGCCTTTTCTAGTCTTGTTGTACGTGGTGTACGTCACCGCGTTCTTGGCGATCGGAAATTCCGACAACTTTGTGCGACCGTGTGTACGCAAAACAAGTTTGAGCCAACATCCGTCGGAAAAAATCCTTGGATTTTGTTGTCGGAATGTCCGATCAATGTCCTATCGTGTGTACGGGGCATTACAGTTACAAAAGAAAAAAGGTAAAAAATACACAAAAAAAAATATAAAATAAAAAAAACAAAAATAGTTGTTGTTTTATTGTTCTCTCTCTATTCTCTCTCTATTCTCTCTCTATTGTTCTGCTCTTTTTTACTGTATTCTATTCTGCAATGTTTTATTGTTATTATGTTTTATCATGTTTGCTTTTCAGGTATGTAATTTTTTTTATACTTTATTGTTTACTGTGTTTTATTTTTAACCATTTTTTTGTTTTCAGGTACGCCATTCAGCTGCTGCGCGGATTTATTTATATTGACAACAGTGTTTGCTCCCACGATACATAAAGCCATGACTCCAGCTCTGTCAGAGGTGATTTCACCACCACAGTTAAAAAAAAGAACATATATGCCGAAGCATGGGGGCAGCAGAGGTGGAGGAGCGATTTGCTCCTACCTTTTGTGGGTGGATGCCCCCATGCTTCGGCATATACAGTGGGGACGGAAAGTATTCAGACCCCCTTAAATGTTTCACTCTTTGTTATATTGCAGCCATTTGCTAAAATCATTTAAGTTCATTTTTTTCCTCATTGATGTACACACAGCACCCCATATAGACAGAAAAACACAGAATTGTTGCCATTTTTGCAGATTTATTACAAAAGAAAAACTGAAATATCACATGGTCCTAAGTATTCAGACCCTTTGCTGTGACACTCATATATTTAACTCAGGTGCTGTCCATTTCTTCTGATCATCCTTGAGATGGTTCTACACCTTCATTTGAGTCCAGCTGTGTTTGATTATACTGATTGGACTTGATTAGAAAAGCCACACACCTGTCTATATAAGACCTTACAGCTCACAGTGCATGTCAGAGCAAATGAGAATCATGAGGTCAAAGGAACTGCCTGAAGTTCGGGACGACCAGAACCCTTCCTAGAGCTATCGGGGGAGAAGAGCCTTGGTGAGAGAGGTAAAGAAGAACCCAAAGATCACTGTGGCTGAGCTCCAGAGATGCAGTCAGAGATGGGAGAAAGTTGTAGAAAGTCAGCCATCACTGCAGCCCTCCACCAGTCAGGGCTTTATGGCAGAGTGGCCCGACGGAAGCCCCTCCTCAGTGCAAGACACATGAAAGCCCGCATGGAGTTTGCTAAAAAACACCTGAAGGACTCCAAGATGGTGAGAAATAAGATTCTCTGGTCTGAATAGACCAAGATAGAACTTTTTGGCCTTAATTCTAAGTGGTATGTGTGGAGAAAACCAGGCACTGCTTATCACCTGTCCAATACAGTCTCAACAGTGAAGCATGGTGGTGGCAGCAGCATCATGCTGTGGGGGTGTTTTTCAGTTGCTGGGTTGCAATCGAGGGAAAGATGAATGCGGCCAAGTACAGGGATATCCTGGACGAAAACCTTCTCCAGAGTGCTCAAGACCTCAGACTGAGCCGAAGGTTTACCTTCCAACAAGACAATGACCCTAAGCACACAGCTAAAATAACGGAGTGGCTTCACAACAATCTGTGACTGTTCTTGAATGGCCCAGCCAGAGCCCTGACTTAAACCCAATTGAGCATCTCTGGAGAGACCTAAAAATGGCTGTCTACCAACGTTTACCATCCAACCTGACAGAACTGGAGAGGATCTGCAAGGAGGAATGGCAGAGGATCCCCAAATCCAGGTGTGAAAAACTTGTTGCATCTTTCCCAAAAAGACTCATGGCTGTATTAGATCAAAAGGGTGCTTCTACTAAGTACTGAGCAAAGGGTCTGAATACTTAGGACCATGTGATATTTCAGTTTTTCTTTTTTAATAAAACTGCAAAAATGGCAACAATTCTGTGTTTTTCTGTCAATATGGGGTGCTGTGTGTACATTAATGAGGAAAAAAATTAACTTAAATGATTTTAGCAAATGGCTGCAATATAACAGAGTGAAAAATTTAAGGGGGTCTGAACACTTTCCGTCCCCACTGTATATATTTTAGGCACAGGTTGCATTAAAAAATGTTTTATTTTGTACTATTTTTTTTTGTATTTGCTTTGCAGGTATGGTATGTCTTACTGTTATACTCTAATGTTACTTTGTTTTATTGTTAACCATCATTTGTTTAGCAAGTACACCATTCTGTTGCAGCGTGGATTTATTTATCTTGACAGCAACAACGTTTGCTCCCACGATACATAAAGCCGTGACTCCAGTGCTGTCGGAGGTGATTTCACCACCACAGTTAAAAAAAATAGCATATATCCCGAAGCATGGGGGCAGCAGGGGCGGAGGAGCGATTTGTTCTAAATTTGGGGCGGATGCCCCCATGCTTCGGCATATATAATAGGTGCATGTATGCCCATCATTAGAAGTGGGTGGATGAAGAGAGGTATTCTAATGGTGGGCATACCCACCGATCAATCTCTTTTTTTCGTTCAGCCCACAGGCTGCATGAAAAAAAAGATTACAATATATGCCCAACAAGGACCAGCAACGTACCTTTTATGTAGCTGGACTTTCAGTGGTTATATCAGAATGATGCCTGCAGGTTTAGGTATCATCTTGGTATCATTCTTTTAAGCCAGCAGTCAGCTTTCATGTAAAAGCAATCCTAGCGGCTAATTAGCCTCTAGACTGCTTTTACAAGCAGTGGGAGGGAATGACCCCCCCCCCCCCCCTCCGTCTTCCATGTTTTCCTCTGGCTCTCCTGTCCCAACATGGAACCTGAGAATGCAGCCAGTGATTCGACCAGCTGACCATAGAGCCAATCAGAGACCAGAATGGCTCCAATAATTTCTATGGCCTAAGAAACCGGAAGCTACGAGCATTTCATGACTTAGATTTCACCGGATGTAAACAGCGCCATTGGGAAATTGGGAAAGCATTTTATCACACCGATCTTGATGTGGTCAGATGCTTTGAGGGCAGAGGAGAGATCTAGGGTCTAATAGACCCCAATTTTTTCAAAAAGAGTACCTGTCACTATTATTGTCCCTCCTGTCCTGACAATGCTGGTCTTTGCATTGGTGAATGTTTTGAGCGCTACCATTCAATAGTTGAGTATTAGCGTAGGGTACAGCATTGCACAGACTAGGCACACTTTCACAGGGTCTCCCAAGATGCCATCGCATTTTGAGAGACCCGAACCTGGAACCGGTTACCGTTATAAAAGTTAGTTACAAAAAAAGTGTAAAAAAAAAAAAATATATATATAAAATAAAAAAAAATAGTTGTCGTTTCATTATTCTCTCTCTCTCTATTCTCTCTCTCTATTGTTCTGCTCTTTTTTACTGTATTCTATTCTGAATGTTTTATTGTTATTATGTTTTATCATGTTTGCTTTTCAGGTATGCAATTTTTTATACTTTACCGTTTACTGTGCTTTATTGTTAACCATTTTTTTGTCTTCAGGTACGCCATTCACGACTTTGAATGGTTATACCAGAATGATGCCTGCAGGTTTAGGTATCATCTTGGTATCATTCTTTTCAGCCAGCGGTCGGCTTTCATGTAAAAGCAATCCTAGCGGCTAATTAGCCTCTAGACTGCTTTTACAAGCCGTGGGAGGGAATGCCCCCCCCCCACCGTCTTCCGTGTTTTTCTCTGGCTCTCCTGTCTCAACAGGGAACCTGAGAATGCAGCCGGTGATTCAGCCAGTTGACCATAGAGCTGATCAGAGACCAGAGTGGCTCCAAACATCTCTATGGCCTAAGAAACCGGAAGCTACGAGCATTTTATGACTTAGATTTCGCCGGATGTAAATAGCGCCATTGGGAAATTGGGGAAGCATTTTATCACACCGATCTTGGTGTCGTCAGATGCTTTGAGGGCAGAGGAGAGATCTAGGGTCTAATAGAACTCAATTTTTTCAAAAAAGAGTACCTGTCACTACCTATTGCTATCATAGGGGATATTTACATTCCCTGAGATAACAATAAAATGATTTAAAAAAAATGAAAGGAACAATTTAAAAATAAGATAAAAAAGAAAAAAAAAAATAAAAAAAAAAAAAAAAAAGCACCCCTGTCCCCCCCTGCTCTCGCGCAAAGGCGAACGCAAGCGTTAATGTAAACAGCAATTGCACCATGCATATGAGATATCACCGCAACGGTCAGATCGAATGCAGTAATTTTAGCAGTAGACCTCCTCTGTAAATCTAAAGTGGTAACCTGTAAAGGCTTTTAAAGGCTTTTAAAAATGTATGTAGTTTGTCGCTACTGCATGTTTGTACGCAATTTTAAAGCATGTCGTGTTTGGTATCCATGTACTCGGCCTAAGATCATCTTTTTTATCTCATCAAACATTTGGGCAATATAGTGTGTTTTAGTGCATTAAAATGATAAAGAGTGTGTTTTTTTTCTCAAAAAAATGCGTTTGAAAAGTCGCTGCGAAATACTGTGTGAAAAAAAAAAATTAAATACCCACCATTTTAATCTGTAGGGCCTTTGCTTTAAAAAAAATATATAATGTTTGGGGATTCAAAGTAATTTTCTTGCAAAAAAAAAATTATTTTTTCATGTAAACAAAAGGTGTCAGAAAGGACTTTGTCTTCAAGTGGTTAGAAGAGTGGGTGATGTGTGACATAAGCTTCTAAATGTTGTGCATAAAATGCCAGGACAGTTCAAAACCCCCCCAAATGACCCCATTTTGGAAAGTAGACACCCCAAGCTATTTGCTGAGAGGCATGAAGAGTCCATGGAATATTTTATATTGTGACACAAGTTGTGGGAAAAGACACTTTTTTTTTTTTTTTTTGCACAAAGTTGTCACTAAATGATATATTGCTCAAACATGCCATGGGCATATGTGAAATTACACCCCAAAATACATTCTGTTGCTTCTCCTAAGTACAGAGATACCACATGTGTGAGACTTTTTGGGAGCCTAGCCGCGTACGTGACCCCGAAAACCAAGCACCACCATTAGGGTTTATATATATATATAGATATATATATATATAGATATAGATATAGATAGATAGATAGATAGATAGATAGATAGATAGATAGATAGATAGATAGATAGATAGATAGATAGATAGATATATCCACTGTATCCAGTTTAGCTATATCTGACTGCAGGCCGTTCCTGGTGTATTTTTTCTAATATACTTCAGGCGGTGTACATAGTACACAGTACTGTGCACCCACAGTGCAGTTGCTACTACTTTTCTGGTGGTTTACACAGTACACCCATAGTTGTTATTGGGGTTGAGCTAAACACCCCCCGGTTCGGTTCGCATCCAGAACACGCAAAGGAACCTAAAGTTCGTGCAAACTTTCGAACACCATTAAAGTCTATGGGACTCAAACGTTCTAAATCAAAAGTGCTAATTTTAAAGGCTAATATGCAAGTTATTGTCCTAAAAAGGGTTTGGGGACCCGGGTCCTGCCCCAGGGGACATGTATCAATGCAAAAAAAAGTTTTAAAAACGGCCGTTTTTTCGGGAGCAGTGATTTTAATGATGCTTAACCACTTCAGCCCCGGAAGGTTTTACCCCCTTCCTGACCAGAGCACTTTTTACAATTTGGCACTGCGTCGCTTTAACTGCTAGTTGCGCGGTCATGCAATGTTGTACCCAAACGAAATTTGCGTCCTTTTCTTCCCACAAATAGAGCTTTCTTTTGATGGTATTTGATCACCTCTGCGGTTTTTATTTTTTTGCGCTATAAACGGAAAAAGACCGAACATTTTGAAAAAAAATGATATTTTCAACTTTTTGTTATAAAAAAAATCCAATAAACTCAATTTTAGTCATACATTTAGGCCAAAATGTATTCAGCCACATGTCTTTGATAAAAAAAAGTCAATAAGTGTATATTTATTGGTTTGCGCAAAAGTTATAGCGTCTACAAACTAGGGTACATTTTCTGGAATTTACACAGCTTTTAGTTTATGACTGCCTATGTCATTTCTTGAGGTGCTAAAATGGCAGGGCAGTACAACCCCCCTCCCCCAAATGACCCCATTTTGGAAAGTAGACACCCCAAGGAAATTGCTGAGAGGCATGTTGAGCCCATTGAATATTTTTATTTTTTTGTCACAAGTGATTGATGAATGACAAAAAAAATATATATTTTACAAAAAGTTGTCACTAAATGATATATTGCTCACACATGCCATGGTTATATGCGAAATTGCACTCCAAAATACATTTTGCTGCTTCTCCTGAGTACGGGGATACCACATGTGTGGGACTTTTTGGGAGCCTAGCCGCGTACGGGGCCCCCGAAAACCAAGCACCGCCTTCAGGATTTCTAAGGGCGTAAATTTTTGATTTCACTCCTCACTACCTATCACAGTTTTGAAGGCCATAAAATGCTAAGATGGCACAAAACCCCCCAAAATGACCCCATTTTGGAAAGTAGACACCCCAAGCTATTTGCTGAGAGGGCTGTGGAGTCCATGGAATATTTTATATTTTGCCACAAGTTGCGGGAAAATGACAAACTTTTTTTTGCACAAAGTTGTCACTAAATGATTTATTGCTCACACATGCCATGGTTATATGCGAAATTGCACTCCAAAATACATTTTGCTGCTTCTCCTGAGTACGGGGATACCACATGTGTGGGACTTTTTGGGAGCCTAGCCGCGTACGGGGCCCCCGAAAACCAAGCACCGCCTTCAGGATTTCTAAGGGCGTAAATTTTTGATTTCACTCCTCACTACCTATCACAGTTTTGAAGGCCATAAAATGCTAAGATGGCACAAAACCCCCCAAAATGACCCCATTTTGGAAAGTAGACACCCCAAGCTATTTGCTGAGAGGGCTGTGGAGTCCATGGAATATTTTATATTTTGCCACAAGTTGCGGGAAAATGACAAACTTTTTTTTGCACAAAGTTGTCACTAAATGATATATTACTCACACAGGCCATGGGCATATGTGGAATTGCACCCCAAAAACATTCTGCTGCTTCTCCTGAGTATGGGGATACCACATGTGTGGGACTTTTTGGGAGCCTAGCTGCGTACGGGGCCCCAAAAACCAAGAACTGCCTTCAGGATTTCTAAAGGCGTAAATTTTTGATTTCACTCCTCACTACCTATCACAGTTTTGAAGGCCATAAAATGCTAAGATGGCACAAACCCCCCCAAATGACCCCATTTTGGAAAGTAGACACCCCAAGCTATTTGCTGAGAGGCATGGTAAGTATTTTGCAGCTCTCATTTGTTTTTGAAAATTAAGAAAGAAATGAAAAATGTATTTTTTTTTCTTTTTTCAATTTTCAAAACTTTGTGACAAAAAGTGAGGTCTGCAAAATACTCACCATACCTCTCAGCAATTAGCTTGGGGTGTCTACTTTCCAAAATTGGGTCATTTGGAGGGGGGGGGGGTTGTGCCATCTGGGCATTCCATGGCCTCCGAAACTGTGATAGGCAGTGAGGAGTGAAATCAAAAATTTACACCCTTAGAAACCCTGAAGGTGGTGCTTGGTTTTCGGGGTCCCGTATGCGGCTAGGCTCCCAAATATCATTTATGCAAAAAAAAAATTTGCCTTTTTCCCCGCAACTTGTGCCACAATATAAAATATTCCATGGACTCGACATGCCTCTCAGCAAATAGCTTGGGGTGTCTACTTTCCAAAATGGGGTCATTTGGGGGTTTTGACCTGTCCTGGCATTTTATGCACAACATTTAGAAACTTATGTTACACCCACTCTTCTAACTACTTGAAGACAAAGAAATTATAATGTTTTGGTCCGAAAAAGGACCACATATCGGCACATATCACAATTTTAATCCGCAATTCATTAAATTCTTCGTGCTTGAGCACATTCGTCCAGACTCTCGAGGTGGCAGCGTTGATCGCACGCTGCTACAACTAGAGGCTCGTTGGATTTACAATTTTAAAGGCCACTTGCTTTCCTGGCTTTAATGAAAACCTGAGCTTCAAATCTTTTCTATAGTCCCCTAACGCCCATTTAGATCTCCTCCCTTTTCCCCCACTAGTTTGGGTCTCCATGTGCTTCCCCTTTATTCCCTTCCCCTTCCCAGGTCCATTCCCACTTCCCTTCCCCATGAGGAACGGTAGACCTACCAGTTTCTTGCCCCCCTCCCCTTTTCTTCCCCAGTCTCTTCCCTTTTTTACCCCTTTTCCCATGGATAATTTACAAATTTATTGTTTCATCATGTGTGTGTTTTCATTTTTTCTACATTTTATTTTATATTTTCCCACTTTTCGTATTTTCTACTTTTGTAACAGTTTGCATTAATACTTTGCCCTTTAATGGATAATTAAATGTTATTATTTATTATTTGTTTTGTTTTTTGATGAAATTAACACAATTGTTCTTGATACTGTATTTGTTTTCTTATTCAGTGTTTTAAATTTTGTAAATGGACTTAGTTGCCTATGTGACACTCTATCTATTGGAGCTATATGTGGTTCTGCTCCAACATCCCTATACTTGCCATTATTTCCATTCCCATCCATTCTTCGTCCATTCGAACCGACCCCTGCCCCATGTCCCCATACACACCGCCCGTGGGTGCCCGCTCTGGCAGGCCATACGGACGCCCAGGGCCTGCCTTATCCATCATATAGCAGGCCCACCTTTACGCCTGGCATTGGCCAGCAGCCCCCGTAAGATCCTGCGATGGCCTGGCCATCCGGGATTTTATCCCCCTCAGTAACATCACTGCATGCCTGAGCGTTGCGCGATTGAGTGGAGGGATTCGGGGCACTTCCAATATCGTTGGATGTGCCTGGACCCTCCCCCTCGCCGCATAGCTCCATGGTCTCTGTAGTCAGAGGTTTGAAGGCTGCCTGTGCTCATGCACGCAGGCGTCTTCACGTCCGCCTCGAGCCGGTGACATCACACGCCGGCTCGTCGGAGGGCTGATTTAAACCGGCCCATCAGGCTGTCAGTTCAGCCTGAGCCGGAGGGAGACACTTCATTTGTGACCATCGTCGTGAGGTAAGACGCTATACAGCTGGATTCATTATCCTCTATGTTTTTCCACGTATCATTCAACTCTGCACTAATCTTCCCTCACTCGGAGACTGTTGCTCTATATTTTATTTCATCACGGTTGGTGCTCCTACCCTCATCTATGTGATTGGCGTTCCCCTTGCTGTGTTGGCCTAGAGTAAAAAAACTTTCTCTGTTTTATGGTATTCAGGTGCAGGGAGTTTGCCCTCCGTTACCTATTTCTTTCTTTATTTATTTTTCTGCTCATGCCCAGTTATCACTCTTGGTCTTTGAGGAAAACTCTACATCACTCTTACTCCCCTCAGAGTAAAATCCACTACTTTATTTGTAGTCATCACAGAGCATATTTTATGTCATTATAATAAAAACCCCTCTTTCATCATTTCCCAGTCTGCCTTTGCAGTCAATTCTACACAGGTTCTGACCACAACCCTCCAAGTACCATCCTTTTTATGGACAATTAGATTACCAAAACCAATAGAGAATTTAATGTGAGTATATATTTATTTACTATTAGGAGACGCCTTCCTCCTCCCGCCTCCTCCCCCCTCCACCCCCCCTTCTCTCTCTACATCAAGCTATCTATTTATTCAATCAATAATTTAACTCTATGGTAATTTTACTGTTCCTCCCTATCAGCCCTCTATGGCCTTGCCAAATTGACCCCCTTGGATCCGGTCTCTTGGGGCTAAGTCAGGGGCCCGGCCAGGTGGTTCATGGGTGCAATTATCGTATAGGGTAAGTGTCCAGTCCTTCTAGGCAACTAGGTTCATAATCAAATCAATACTCTGTATGTATAATATCATCGCATTTTTTCAAATTGTTGTTACAACTTTGTCTCTCTTTATCTACTTAGTGGTCTCAATAAAATAAATCTCTTGCACATCCCCTGAGGAAGCTAAAGTAGCGAAACATGTTGGTCTAGTGTGCAATATCTCCTGCTACGATTTATTATTTACCCACATACGATGCTGACCACCAATTGTTCATAACTCCATACTGCCTAGCTACAGTATGCTTTGTCTGTTTTCTCTTTTAATTATGTTATGTTAATAAAAACTACGTTTTACTTACACTAAGTCAATTGTGCATTTCTATATTCGACACCATAAAAATCCCCCTATCCCCTTTCCTGATTCATTTACTTGAAGACAAAGCCCTTTCTGACACTTTTTGTTTACATGAAAAAATATTTTTTTTTTGCAAGAAAATTACTTTGAACCCCCAAACATTACATATATTTTTAAAGCAAAGGCCCTACAGATTAAAATGGTGGGTGTTTCTTTTTTTTTTTTCACACAGTATTTGCGCAGCGATTTTTCAAACACATTTTTTTGGGGAAAAAACACACTTTTTTAATTTTAATGCACTAAAACACACTATATTGCCCAAATATTTGATGAAATAAAAAAGATTATCTTAGGCCGAGTACATGGATACCAAACACGACATGCTTTAAAATTGCGCACAATGGTAACAAACTACATACATTTTTAAAAGCCTTTAAAAGCCTTTACAGGTTACCACTTTAGATTTACAGAGGAGGTCTACTGCTAAAATTACTTCCCTCGATCTGACCTTCGCGGTGATACCTCACATACATGGTGCAATTGCTGTTTACATTTGATGCCAGACCGACGCTTGCATTTGCCTTTACGCAAGAGCTTTTTTTATCTTATTTTTAAACTGTTCCTTTCATTTTTTTTTTTTTTTTTTTAGCATTTTTATTGTTATCTCAGGGAATGTAAATATCCCCTATGATAGCAATAGGGAGTGACAGGTACTCTTTTTTGAAAAAATTGGGTCTATTAGACCCTAGTTCTCTCCTCTGCCATCAAAGCATCTGACCACACCAAGATCAGTGTGATAAAATGCTTTCCCAATTTCCCAATGGCGCTGTTTACACCCGGGAAATCTAAGTCATGAAATGCTCGTAGCTTCCGGTTTCTTAGGCCATAAAGATGATTGGAGCCATTCTGGTCTCTGATCAGCTCTATGGTCAGCTGGCCGAATCACCGGCTGCATTCTCAGATTCCCTGTTGGGACAGGAGAGCCAGAGAAAACCATGGAAGACGGTGGGGGGGGGACATTCCCTCCCACTGCTTGTAAAAGCAGTCTAGAGGCTAATTAGCCACTAGGATTGCTTTTACATGAAAGCCGACCGCTGGCTGAAAAGAATGATACCAAGATGATACCTAAACCTGCAGGCATCATTCTGATATAACCACTCAAAGTTCAGCAACATACCAGTATGTTGCTGGTCCTTGTTGGGCATATATTGTAATCTTTTTTTTCATGCAGCCTGTGGGCTGAACGAAAAAGAGATTGATCGGTGTGTATGCCCACCATTAGAATACCTCCCTTCATCCACCCACTTCTAATGATGGGCATACATGCACCATTTATATATGCCGAAGAATGGGGGCATCCGCCCCAGAGGTTAGGAGCAAATCGCTCCTCCACCCCCCTGCTGCCCCCTTGCTTCGGCATATATGCTCTTTTTTTTAACTGTGGTGGTAAAATCACATCCGACAGCGCTGGAGTCACAGCGTTATGTATCGTGAGAGCAAACGCTGTTGCCGTCAAGATAAATAAATCCGCTCTGCAACTGAATGGCGTACCTGCTAAGCAAATGATGGTTAACAATAAAACAAAGTAACATTATAGTATAACAGTAACACCATACCTGCAAAGCAAATACAAAAAAAACATAGTAAAAAAATAAAACATTTTTTAACACAACCAGTGCCTAAAATATATATATGCCGAAGCATGGGGGCATCCACTCGCAAAAGGTAGGAGCAAATCGCTCCTCCGCCCCTGCTGCCCCCATGCTTCGGGATATATGCTGAAGTATGTAACTGTGGTGGTGAAATCACCTCTGACAGCGCTGGAGTCACAGCTTTATGTATCGTGGGAGCAAACGCTGTTGCTGTCAAGATAAATAAATCCGCGCTGCAACTGAATGGCGTACCTGCTAAGCAAATGATGGTTAACAATAAAACAAAGTTACATTACAGTACAACAGTAAGACTTACCATACCTGCAAAGCAAATACAAAAAAAAATAGTAAAAAATAAAACATTTTTTAACGCAACCTGTGCCTAAAATATATATATGCCGAAGCATGGGGGCATCCACCCGCAAAAGGTAGGAGCAAATCGCTCCTCTACCCCTGCTGCCCCCATGCTTCGGCATATATGCTGAAGTATGTAACTGTGGTGGTGAAATCACCTCCGACAGCGCTGGAGTCATGGCTTTATGTATTGTGGGAGCAAACACTGTTGCTGTCAAGATAAATTAATCCGCGCTGCAGCTGAATGGCGTACCTGAAAACAAAAAAATGGTTAACAATAAAACACAGTAAACAGTAAAGTATAAAAAAATTACATACCTGAAAAGCAAACATGATAAAACATAACAACAATAAAACATTGCAGAATAGAATACAGTAAAAAAGAGCAGAACAATAGAGAGGGAATAGAGAGAGAGAGAGAACAATAAAACGACAACTATTTTTTTTTTTTTTTTTATTTTATATTTTTTTGTGTATTTTTTTTTACATTTTTTTTTTATAACTGTAACTTTTGTAACTGTAACTGGTTCTAGGTTTGGGTCTCTCAAAATGCGATGGCATCTTAGGAGACCCTGTGAATGTGTGCCTAGTCTGTGCAATGCTGTACCCTACGCTAAAACTCAACTAGTGTATGGTAGCGCTCAAAACATTCACCAATGCAAAGACCAGGATTGTCAGGACAGGAGGGACAATAATACCGGGTGTCACGCCTATATCCGCACTTTCTGCAGACACAACATTTTCTTTGGGGGGCTCGTTGGGTAGGGGTACGCGGGAGGACATAAGGAAAATGCCTCTCATGCAGCCGGCTTACTGCATTTGGATTGGGAAGGTGAGGTGGAGCACCGTTTGGAAACAGAAGGGCTCTGACAATCTCTTCCTGGAATTTAAGGAAGGATCCAGTCCATCCTGAAGCTCTGCATAGCACATGAGCGTTCAGCAAAGCCAATTGAAATAAATAGACACTTTTTTGTACCAGCGTCTGGCCTTACGGGCATCTAGGTACGGTGCCAACAACTGGTCGTTGAGGTTAACCCCTCCAATATTTTGGTTATATTCGGGGACACAGAGGGGTTTCTCCACAACACCAGTCGCCATAGTAATTTGGACCGTCGTGTCTGCATGAAGGGAGGTAAGAATGAAAACATTCTTATTATCCCTCCACTTCATAGCGAGCAAATTATTACACTGCAAGCAGGCTCTCTCCCCCAGCCTAAGACGGGAATCTACAGGCCGCTGGGGAAAGCCATGGCGATTAGGTCGCACGGTGAAACATGCTCCAATCTGATGATCAAAAAGGTGACTAAAAAGTGGCACACTCGTGTAATAATTGTCCACATATAAGTGGTACCCCTTTCCGAATAAGGGTGACACCAAGTCTCACACAATCTTGCCAGCGCTTCCTATGTAGTCAGGGCAGTTTGTCGGCTCTAAGTGGCTATATTTTCCCTCGTAAACCATAAAACTACACGTATAGCCTGTGGCCCTGTCACAGAGCTTATACATCTTGACCCCGTATCTGGCACGCTTGCTGGGAAGGTACTATTTGAATAACAAGTGGCCAGAAAACTTAATCATTGACTCATCAACGCAGACAACTTGATGGGGAGTAAACAAGTCTGCAAAACGTTGGTTGAAGTGATTTACGAGGGGCCAAATTTTGTAGAGCCAATCGTATCCAGGGTCTCCACAAGGACGACAGAGTTCATTGTTGTTGAAGTGCATGAACTGCAAGATCTGCACGTATCGTGCCCTGGTCATGGAGGCAGAGAACAAGGGCATATGGTGAATTGGGTCAGTGGACCAATATGACCGCAACTCACTCTTTTTAGTTATGCTCATGTTGAGGGAAAGGCCCAGAAAGAGCTTAAATTCGGAAACCGTAATTGGTCTCCAATCTCTGGAGAGGACTGGGGAATAGCATAGCATAGATAGAAAAGAAAAATTACAGCGCTAACACAAAAATGAAAAACCAAAATAAAAAATATAAAATAATAGCAGCAGTTCTAAAATTGTGGGATTTGCACAATCAAATAAAACAATGGGTGGGTAGAAACCGCGCTACAAACAAATAAGTTATAAGTGATTCAATGAGAGATCACATAAATAATAAAGAAAAAACTAAGCATAATCATGTGACAATTAGAAATAACACATCAGTGAGAAAATGAAGTCCAAATATTTTTTTGAATCGTGAATTAAAAAAATGTCCAATATAGTGCCATAAAGTAGTAATTCTTTCCAGTAACACCATGTGAAAAAAATCCACCACCGGATAAATTGAATGCTTACCAGCGGCAAGCTATGAAACAGCTTGTAAATAACCAAACTCCCAATTGTAAAACCGTCCTGTTACGATCGACAATATGGGGGGAGGATGGCCAGGATAGCCAGGCAGATCAGGCAGAACAGGGTAACTCCGTCCAAAAGGTCAATATGCAGGCAGCAGGGAGGACCCAAAACCCAAAAAGAATAAAAACATGGCTCTCCATAGCGCAAATCAGTAAGTATGAACAATTTAATAAGTAAAGTATTGCACTTACATAAGAAGCAGGTTATAAAAACACAGGTATAAAATTAGTAGCAGCCGGCCGGCCAGTGAACACCCGTTCAGGACAAGACACACAGGGCGTCAACCTTCCGACGCACGTTTAGTCTTAGAAAGATGTCGTCTAGGGGACGGCTGCTGCTAATTTTATACCTGTGTTTTTATACCCTGCTTCTTATGTAAGTGCACTACTTTACTTATTAAATTGTTCATACTTACTGATTTGCACTATGGAGAGCCGTGTTTTTATTCTTTTTGGGTCCTCCCTGCTGCCTGCATATTGACCCTTTGGACGGAGTTACCCTGTTCTGCCTGATCTGCCTGGCTATCCTGGCTATCCTCCCCCCATATTGTCGATCGTAATAGGACGGTATTACAATTGGGAGTTTGGTTATTTACAAGCTGTTTCATAGCTTGCTGCTGTACTTTATGGCACTATATTGGACATTTTTTTGAATTCACAGATTTGGACTTCATTTTCTCACTGATGTGTTATTTCTAATTGTCACATGATTATGCTTTGTTTTTTTCTTTATTATTTATGTGATCTCTCATTGAATCACTTATAACTTATTTGTTTGTAGCGCAGTTCCTAGCCACCCGAGGCCTGGGGAATAGTGGCGATGTGTTGACCAGCATACAAATTGCTTTGGTCCACAATAGATCTATAGAGATCTTCGGTGAAAAACAGCGAATAAAAATCAAGTGGCGTAAAATCAACTGTTTCCACCTGAATGCCGGGTTGGCCAGTGAATGGGGGAAGTACGATTGCTGCAGAAGTGGTGGGTTCCCAATTAGGATTGGCGAATGCAGCAGGAAGGGCACTATGGGCACGACGGGCCTGTGTTCGTCTTCTTGGTGGCAGCGGGACACTACTTGTGCTTGCCACCTCGCCAGCTTGAACTTCACTTATGGGACTCGCCACGTCACCAAGTGTTACTGCAGTGCTGTATGTACGACCAGGGTGTACTAGGCCGCTGGTGCTTGCCAGTTCACCAGAAGGAATAGCGGCGCTAGTACTTCTCTGCTCCATACGAGTGCCCTGCGGTTCTTGCACCTCAACAGCAGAAGAAGAAGATTAGGGTCTGGTACGCCTGACCTTGGCAGGGACCACAACTCCGTCATCAGAGCTATCTGTCATGGAGCCGCTGCTGTCTACAGGTTCGTATTCTGAGCCTGAATCTGACAGATGAGTGACTTCCTCTTCACTATCTGTCATGCTCAGAAACGTGTAGACCTCTTCATTAGTGTACCTTCGATTTGCCATTTGGGCTCTAAATTTAGTAGTACACTAGTGAGACTCACAGGCAAAAAAGCTCCTGACTGTTAGCGACTGTATCAAAACGCTACCAAAAAACTGTTAGCGATCGCAGGGATCAGGCCTGACTCTGCAAACGCTGCAGTTATGTGTGTAGTGTTTTGTAAGTGACAGTGATCGATCAATACTGCACTTGGGTGGGCTGGGCTGGACGGAGGGGCAAAACGCAGGTGCTAGCAGGTATCTGGGCTGATCCCGCTAACACTGCGTTTTTGGGAACCCTAAACTGCTGGGGACGCTAGTATAGATCTGATTGGTTCAGATATTGATCCGTTCAGATACTATACCACTAAGGGAGGTGTATGCTGCGTGCGTGGGTGTTAGCGGTACTGGAACTAACCTGACGCTGCCTGGGGCGACGCAGACCCTATCTGACCCTAAAACTTAACTTATATCACTGCCGGGTGATTAGGGGGTTAAACCTTTATTAGGTAATAAACGGCAGGTGCCCTGAAACTATAATAAACAAACTAACTAACCAGCGTCACCTGTAACAGTTATACGGTGATCACTGGTGAAAGGGTTAACTAGGGGGCAACCACGCTTCGGGCACGGCCTCGCTTCGCTCGGCTCTTTTTGATTCCCCCTCTAGGTCCACTTGGAGGGTGGGGAAGGAACCTGGACCTAGGGCGCAGGCGCCGTGTACAGCTGATTGAAAAGTTTGAGCTTCGGCTATCTCCGGCGGCTGACAGTAGTTCGTACTGCGCAGGCGCTGCGCCTGCGCAGTACAGGGGGGAACTTATCCGCCGATGGAACTTTCTCGGCAAGACACCGGAACAAAAAGGCTTCCCAAGGAGAGATGACATCACTTCCTCTGCCGCTGTTTACATTACAGCAGCAGAGGAAGCCTGTCATTTGCCAGGAGGGATCATGAGGGGGTGGCCATGAATCAGTGGCCTCCCCCTCACCTCAGATCGCTCCTGACATGAATCGTACAGGTACGTACAGGTAAGCCCTTATGCCTGCCCGTGCCATTGTGCGGACGTACATCGGCGTGCGCCAGTCGGCAACTGGTTAAAGTGAAAAAAAAAGTGAAATATTCCTTTAAATATCGTGCCTGGGGGGTGTCTATGGTATGCCTGTAAAGTGGCGCGTTTCCCGTGCTTAGAACAGTCCCTGCACATTTTTAAAGGAATAAAAGTCATTTAAAACTGCTTGCGTCTTTAATGTAATGTCGGGTCCCGGCAATATGGATGAAAATCAGTGAGACAAACGGCATGGGTACCCCCCCACCCCCAGTCCATTACCAGGCCCTTTGGGTCTTGTATGGATATTAAGGGGAACCCCGCACCCAAATTAAAAAAAGGAAAGGCGTGGGGCCCCCAGGCCCTATATACTCTGAACAGCAGTATAAAGTGTTGCTCCAGCCAAAAAATCTATTTTTAAGCTTTTTGGAAAACATGGGGAAGGGTTATCACCCCTGTAACATTTGTTTTGCTGTCTGTGCACCTCTTCAGAAGATTTCAACTCACTTTCTGTCCCAATGACAAATGATTTTTGAAAATTTGGGGTTTTTAGTGAAACAAGGATTGGTGATAAAGCATCAGTGAAGAGGAGACACGTTTTTCCCATATATTATATCTTACAGGAGAGAATTTCCCTTCCTAGGGGTAGATTTCATCTCACTTCCTGTTGTTTCCTTCCGTTTGCAAGTAGGAGTCGTTTGTAAGTTGGATGTTTTAAAGTAGGGGCCTGCCCTATAAAATCTGCAGAAATTGGGGCCTTAGGTGTTGGTGTTGCCACAACACCGTAAGCCCTCACAGTCTTGGAACGGGCCGTGCTGTGAAATATTAGATCAAGAATTGTAATTACATGCACCTGTTGAACAGGGGCAGAAAAATTGGGCCTTTGATGGTGATGGTGGTGGTGTTGCCACAACACTGTAAGCCCTCACAGTTACTCTTGGTGGGCGCAGGAATGGGCCCTGCTGTGAAATATTAGATCAAGAATTGTAATTACATGTCCCTGTTGAACAGGGGCAGAAAAATTGGGCCTTAGGCACTGGTGCCACAACACTGCAACCCCTCACAGATGCTATAGTTGGAGCGCAGGAATGAGCCCTGCTGCAAAGTATTGCATCACAAATTGTAATTATTCACCCCTGTTAAACAGGGGCTGAAAATTTGGGCCTTGGGCACTGATGCTGGTGCCACAACACTGCAACCCCTCACAAATACTCTAGTTGGAGCGCAGGAATAAGCCCTGCTGCAAAGTATTGCATCAAAAATTGTAATTACACTCCCCTGTTAAATAGGGGAAGAAAAATTGCCACAACACTGCAACCCCTCACAGATGCTATAGTTGGAGCGCAGGAATGAGCCCTGCTGCAAAGTATTGCATCATAAATTGTAATTATACTCCACTGTTAAACAGGGGCTGAAAAATTCGGCCTTGGGCACTGGTGCTGGTGCCACAACACTGCAACCCCTCACAGATACTATAGTTGGAGCACAGGAATAAGCCCTGCTGCAAAGTATTGCATCAAAAATTGTAAATACACGCCCCTGTTAAACAGGGTCAGAAAAATTGGGCCTTGGCCACTGGTGGCGGTGCCCAGAACCAAAAATTTTCTTACAAGCTATCAGCATGAAAATTGAGGAGGAAGAGGATTGTCACTCAGCATAACAGGATAGTCACTCAGCATCAGCATAGGCAGTCTTGAAGGGATCTCACATTAAAAAAAAATCAATCAGTTACATCAGCATCAGGTGCTTGGTAGCTGGTGATCCAAGACTGATTCATTTTTATGAAGGTCAGCCGATCGACCGATTCGGTGGACAGGTGCACCCTGTGATCGGTTACAAAGCCTCCGCACTGAATGTGCGTTCCGAAAGAACGCTGGATGCAGGACAGGCCAGTAGCTCAATTGCATACTGTGCAAGCTCTGGCCAGTGATCCATCCTCAAGACCCAGTAACCCAGAGGATTTTCGGTGGAAAGGTGTACAAATCTGATCTTGCCCCTAGGTAATCCTGCACCATGTGAATCAGACGCTGGCGATGGTTGTTGGAACTGATCAGACCTTAGGGCTGCGGACTAAAAAATTGTCTGAACGCATCTGTCAGACGGTCACCTTCTCCACCGTTCCTTCTGTGACTGACCGAAGCCTCAGCAACACGTTGTCCAGGAGGACCAGGAATATGTAACCTCCCAGGCTCTGGAAATGCGTTGCACAAACCTTTCTGCAAGGCCTCCCGAAGATGTTTCATCCTCTGCTCCCTCTGCGATGGCAAGATAAGGTCCGCAACCTTACCCTTGTAACGTGGATCAAGGAGGGTTGTCAGCCAGTAATCATCCCTCCCCTTGATACCACGAATACGAGGATCCTTCCGCAGGCTTTGCAGGATCAGGGAGGCCATGCAGCGTAGGTTTGCTGAGGCATTCGGCCCAGAGTCCTCTGGGTCACTAAGGACGACATGATCCGCAGCCACCTCCTCCCAGCCACGTACAAGTCCATGGGTTTCTTCGGACTGTAAATGATCCCTTGAAGACTGCTGCTAATGCTGAGTGCCAGACTCCACCTCCATGCTGACACAATCCTCCTCCTCCTTCTCCTCGTCCTCTTCCTGTGTGATCGGCGGGCACGCAGGAACACCGTCTGGATAAAGGGGGCCTTGAAAGGTAAGGAAGTCCTCCTCTTCCTCCCTCTGTTCTGCCTCAGGTGCCCTGTCCATTATTCCACGCAGCGTGTGCTCCAACAGGTGGACAAGGGGGACAGTGTCACTGATGCATGCACTGTCACTGCTCACCATCCTTGTGGCCTCCTGGAATGGTGACAGGACAGTGCATGCATCCCTGATCATAGCCCACTGGTGTGGGGAAAAAAAACAAGGTCCCCTGACCCTGTCCTGGTGCCATGGTCGCATAGGTACTCATTGATGGCCCTATGCTGCGTGTGCAGCCGCTGCAGCATGGCCAATGTTGAGTTCCACCTGGTGGGCATGTCACAGATTAGGTGGTTCTTGGGCAGGTTAAATTCCTTTTGGAGGTCAGCCAGCCGAGCACTGGCATTATATGACCTGCGGAACTGCACACAGACTTTCCTGGCCTGCCTCAGGACATCCTGTAAGCCTGGGTACCTGCCCAAGAACCGCTGCACCACCAAGTTAAAGACGTGAGCCAAACAGTGCACATGGGTCAGTTGTCCCTGTCGGAGGGCGGAGAGGAGGTTGGTGCCATTGTCGCAAACCACCATACCTGGCTTAAGCTGGCGTGGCATCAACCACCTCTGAACCTGCCCCTGCAGAGCTGACAGAATCTCTGCCCCAGTGTGGCTCCTGTCCCCCAAGCACACCAGCTCAAGCACCGCATGGCATCCTTTTGCCTGCGTGCTTGCGTAGCCCCTTGAACGCCTACGGAGCACCGCTGGTTCCGAGGACAAATCAGCACAGGAAGAGGCCATAGAGGAAGAAGAAAAGGAGGGGGTGGAGGAGAGAGGTGTGGCAGAATCACCACTAGTAGAATTTTGGAGGCGTGGTGGTGGAACAACCTCCAACACTACTGCACCCTGACCTGCATCCTTCCCAGCTGCCAGAAGAGTCACCCAGTGCACAGTGAAAGATAGGTAACGTCCCTGTCCATGCTTGCTGGACCATGAGTCAGCGGTAATATGCACCTTACTGCTGACCGCCCTGTCCAGTGAGGCCTTCCACATGCTGGTAGAGAGCCGGAATCGCCTTCCGTGAGAAAAAGTGGCGTTTGGGAACCTGCCACTGAGGAATCGCACATTCCATTAACTCATGGAAGGAGGCAGAGTCTACCAACTGAAAAGGCAGCAGTTGAAGTGCTAGCAATTTAGCCAAGCTAGCATTCAACCGCTGGGCATGTGGATGGCTGGGAGCGAACTTTTTTCGGCGGTGCAGCAGCTGGGGCAGGGAAATTTGCCTGGTACAATCTAACGTCGGTGTACCGATAGCAGATTGCCAGTATAGTGAGGTTGGAGATCCTAGCTGATGAGGAGCAAGGAGAGGTCCGCTTTGTTCTTTGGTGTGGGTCTTTTAGGTACACTTGTCAATGAACTCCATGGCAGGCTGACGTATGTCTGATCAAGCATGTGGTGCCCAAGCGGGTGATGTTTTGGCCACGCAAGATACGCTTGAGACATATGTTGCAAATAGCAGCGGTGGGATCTAAAGCACTCATCTCAAAAAAGGCCCACACCAAAGAACTTTTGGAATAACGTGCAGAGACAGCAGCGCCCTGCACATGCGGAGCTCTGCAGTGTGATGCAGTCAGTGTGCTACCTTTAAGCTGGCCCCTGGAGGGCATCCTGCCTCGTTGGAGATGTGCCTCCTCCTCCTCCTCTCTCCTATCAGGCACCCATGTGGAGTCAGTGACCTCATCATCCCCTCCCTCATCACTGGAGCAAAGCTGGCATTATGCTGCAGCTGGGGGAACATGACTGCCAGATTGCTGTCCTTCTTGGGCACCCCCTCTCTCTGGGCTCACATTACTGCCTTCCTCTAGCTGGGTACCATCATTGGAGCCTTCAAAACGCTGGGCATCTTCCTGGAGCATGTACCCAACACTGTGGTCAAACAGTTCGGGGAACTCCTCAGGAGGACATGGTGGGGCTAGGGAAGGAGTGACTGATGCCATTGAGCCGAGGGAAGAGGCCACGTTGGCAGTTGCTTTGCCAAAGTACCCTGAGCCTGGGTGAGAGAGGATAAGGACGGCTTGGTCATCCACTCTACCAAATCTTCTGCATGTTGCTGCTCAACAAGGCCAGCTGCCGAAAAAAAGGACAAGCGTGTCCCGCAGCCACGTGCTGATGAGGATGCACCGTCTTCACGACCAGCACTGTTGCCTCTAGACACAGAGCCTGCTTTCCCTCTTTTATTGGCTTGTGACTGTCTGCCTCTCCTTGTTGGCCTTCCAGACATACTAATGGCCTGCAGTGAGATGTAGCTGCACAAAGCTGGGATGTATATATATACTGATAGTGCAGCTAGCAGAATCAACTGCCTGCCTGTAGTATTATTAGTATGAGAACACCAGCAATTGTCTTCAGGTAGCTTTAGGTGCACACTGTGCAGAGGACACAGTACGCTAACTGTAAATACTGCAGCTGCCTGCCCGTGGTACTAATGGATCAGAAGAACACCACCAATTTTCTTCAGGTAGCTTTAGGTGCACACTGTGCAGAGGACACAGTACACTAACTGTAAATACTGCAGCTGCCTGCCTGTGGTATTAATAGGATCAGAACAACAGAAATTGTCTTCAGGTAGCTTTAGGTGCACACTGTGCAGAGGACGCACTACACTAACTGTAAATACTGCAGCTGCCTGCGATAGTAATAGGATCAGAAGAACACCACCAATTTTCTTCAGGTAGCTTTAGGTGCACACTGTGCAGATGACGCACTACACTAACTTGTAAATATTGCAGCTGCCTGTGGTACTAATAGGATCAGAAGAACACCACCAATTTTCTTCAGGTTGCTTTAGGTGCACACTGTGCAGAGGAAGCACTGCACTAACTTGTAAATACTGCAGCTGCCTGCGGTGCTAATAGGATCAGAAGAACACCACCAATTTTCTTCAGGTAGCTTTAGGTGCACACTGTGCAGAGGACGCACTACACTAACTTGTCAATACTGCAGCTGCCTGCGGTACTAATAGGATCAAAAGAACACCACCAATTTTCTTCAGGTAGATTTAGGTGCACACTGTGCAGAGGATGCACTACACTAACTTGTAAATACTGCTGCTGCCTGCGGTACTAATATGATCAGAAGAACACCACTAATTTTCTTCAGGTAGCTTTAGGTGCACACTGTGCAGAGGACGCACTACACTAACTTGTAAATACTGCAGCTGCCTCCAGTACTAATAGGATCAGAAGAACACCACCAATTTTCTTCAGGTAGCTTTAGGTGCACACTGTGCAGAGGACGCAGTACACTAACTGTAAATACTGTAGCTAATAGGACTAATAGGATCAGAAGAACACCAGCAATTTTCTTCAGGTAGCTGTAAATACTGTAAAAACACCTGCCTGCCTGTCATTAGGCAGTGAATAACAGGAATGGATCTAGCTAAACTGAATACAGTGTATATATATATATATACATACATACACACAACACCTAAGATGCATATATATATACACAATACACTGTAAGTGCAGCTGACTCACCTGCCTACTCTAACTTAAATCAAATGACACTGTCTCTCTCTCTCTCTCTCTCAACGCCGGGACACACTACACAGGGCCGACGTGCAGGTGGCCTTATATAGTGTGGGGCGTGTACTAAACCCCCTGAGCCATAATTGGACAAAGCCACCGTGGCTTTGGCCAATTACGGCTCTCTCTACAGACAGTGCTGTGATTGGCCAAGCATGCGGGTCATAGTGCATGCTCGGCCAATCATCAGCCAGTAGTGCACTGCGATGCCGCAGTGAATTATGGGCCATGACGCGCCACTCGAATTTGGCACGAACGGCCCATATCAATCGCAATTCGACGAACGGTCAAACATGAGATGTACGAGTCGAACATGAGTTCGACTTGAACTCGAAGCTCATCCCTAGTAACAAGAAATCCTTTTTGAAGTGCCCTTAGATGTAGCCATCTATATCCCTGCATTTGCCCAGATTTTAAAATTTCAGCTTGTAAAAAGCTAAAAACTTCAGGCAAGTAGGAAAAGTTCTTCTTTCTGTAAAGACTCATTTTGCTGCAGATTCTCTTCCGTGTTCGATAACTAACGTTATGGCTGGCTAAAACTGCAAGTATTTCCTTATTATTAAATCCAAGTTTAAAACAGAATTTCTTCTCTATTTACCATGCTTCACTGACAGCCACTGAAGCTAAAGAAACCTTAACTGGGCTTAGTCTCCTGTAACACTCCTTTTATATCGTGTAATCTCAGAATTCTGACTTTGAATCTCAGAATTTTGTTTAATAAATTTTAGGATGGCTCAAACTTTTAACCAAAAAGTTCTTTCTGTTGCTTGCAGCCTCCTCCAAATCTACTTCCACTGCTCACTGCAAATTAAAGGGGTTGTAAAGGTTCATGTTTTTCCACTTTAATGCATTCTATGCATTAAGGTGAAAAAACATCCGACGATTACCGCCCCCTCCCCAGCCCCTCGTTTTACTTACCTGAGCCCTGGAAGGTCCTGCGTTGCGAACACTGATCGTTGCCCGGGCTTCTCGGCTCTTCTCGGCTCTTCATTGGATAGATTAAAAGCAGCGCAGCCATTGGCTCGCGCTGCTGTCTATCAAATCCTATGACGCGGGCGCCGGGCCCGAGTCCTGCAATTGGCGGGTATGGACGCTGAATGCAGGACTCGGGAGCGTGCCTGCAAGGTAACTCCCTTGGGAGAGCGCTTCCCAAGGGGGTTATTTGAAGCAGGGAGGAGCCGAGAGAGCCGCCGAGGGACCCCAGAAGAGGAGGATCGGGGCCACTCTGTGCAAAACGAACTGCACAGTGGAGGTAAGTATGACATGTTTGTTATTTTTTAAAAATAATAATCAAACCTTTACAACCTCTTTAAATACTGTTCCTTGTCACGAAACACTGCTCACTGCTAGGCAATTGCATTTTATACAGCTTCCTTTAATGACACTATATAAATTTACATTGCCAGACATCCCAACCTGCAAAAACTAATTTCAGGGAGGTGGCAAACCCATTTCAGGAAAGTGGCGGCGCACCGCGCAACCACCCCCACCCCATACCATCAGAGTCTGAAGAGTTCCCCTTTACATCAGGGCTGCGGAAACACAGCAAATGGACTCAGCCAACCTGCCAACAGACATTGGGGAGGGTCAGTGTGATCTGGATGCATACAGAGAAATAGGGAAATCACCTGAAATTTGTACTCCCCATTTGATCAGCTTCTCCCTGCCGACAGACAAGGTCACCTGGGAGAATAATTGACCAGTCAGAATTTCCCCCCAAATTTTTTCACCTGCCTCCCAGATTCCAGCACTCCTCTATAGCTCCCGCCATGTGTGCACACCATTCAGGGGCTGCCTGCACGATCACCAGGCTTTGTGTGGAAGCACACAGAGAGCCAGCCCAGAACACAGTACTGCCAGAGAATAACAGCAGTGCATAACAGTAATAAATGCCATCCTCGCACTCGCCAGCTTTCTCTCACTCGTTCCTGGACTCCCTCCGTTTGAGTCTGACACAAGCTCCCTCCACACAGCTGCTGCCCACCTCCCATTGGCTGCCCCGGCTTCCTAACTCTCTCTGAGCTGGACAGGCAGAGGGCGGGCGCTCAGTGATTGGGGGAGCTGAGGGTTACGAGAGGAGGGTGGAATAACAGTCTGAGACACATAAGAAGTCCCGTGCTGCACCTGCTTTCGTACAATCGATCCCCATAGCAATGCCACTGCCACCCCTGGCCCAGAGGAGGGGCGGCTCATGGCTGCTGCGGTCGAAAGCCAGGAGATTGTGCCGCCCTCGCGGGTGTCCGTGAGCCTGCTGTCAACAGTGCAATGTTTCCTACAAGTTGGGGTGCAGAGCTGTGCTGGCCATTGTGTTCTGTTATCTATGGAAGCTGTGCCCCCCTCCCCCCACGCACACACAATACACACGTTTTCAGCAGTGGCAGAATTATAGGGGTCGCTGATATCGCCATGGCGACCGGGCCCCTGTACTCTTCGATAGGAGGAACAGCAGGGGGGGCTGAGACTGAGCTCCTCTTTTGTCAGCCGAACTGTAATCAGCACTGACTGTGCAGGGAGCCCATCAAAGTGAAAGCAGTGTGTGCTGTGCTCTTTGTCTACCCCTACAGTGCAGTACCCGGCAGGAAGAGCTAAGGTAAAGGTCTGCCTTTTTTTATAAGAATATCTATCTACTGTATGTGTGTGTGCATGTATGCATGTGTGTGTGCATATGTATGTGTGTGTTCATGGATGTATGTATGTATATGAGTGTGTATGTATGTGTATGTGCATGTGTTTATCAGTGACGGTGCATCCATAAGGGCACACGAGCGCCGCCCCCCTCTCTGACCAATGGTTAGATTCATGCATAGCATGAATCTATCCATGGTCACCGCTGCCACCCACATATTTAGGTGTCCATCCCCTTTTAGGGCGCCTGAATTACAGCGGGGGTGTGTGTTTTTGAAGCACCATAGGCTCTAATAGGCTTCAAAATAGGTGAACTGCGAGTGCCATGCTTGGCGCTCACAGTCCACCCAGGTGTGTTAGAAAAGCAAATTAATATTCACTTTCCTAACTCTGAACCGCCTCTCCACCAATCAGGTGTGCGGGTCTGTTACCTGTCACCTGATTGGCTGAAACGATAGGCATGGCTATTGGACGTCTATCAAAAGGAAAGGACTGGAGATGAGGACAGCAGGAGACGCATGGAGGACCCCGCTACACCACCGAGACAGGGTAAGTGCAGGGCAGACAGCGGGGGGGGCGGGGGATTCACAGTTGCAGCATTTGATGGCACACTGGCAAGCATTTAATGGGCACACTGGCATCATTCGATTGCACAGTTGCAGCATTTAATGACACACTGGCAGCATTTGGATGGGCACAGTGGCGGGCATTTGATGGCACAGTGGCAGCGTTTGATGGGCACACTGGCAGAATTTGATGGCACAGCGGCAGAGTTTGATGGCACAGTGGGAGCATTTTGATGGGCACAGTGGCGACATTTTGATGGCACAGTGGCGGCATTTGATGGGCACAGTGGTAGCGTTTGATGGCACAGTGGCGGCGTTTAATGGGCACAGTGGCAGCAATTGATGGGCACGGTGGCTGCAATTGATCTTTTTTTTTCTGAATTTTTCAGTTTGCTTGTGCCCCCCTAAAATTTTGAGCACCAGCCGCCACTGGTTTATATGAGCGTGCATTAGTGCATTTATATATATATAGTATATATATATTATATATATATAATATATATATAAATATATGTGTGTGTGTGTGTGTGTGTGTGTGTGTTTTTTATACATGTGTGTGTGTGTGTGTGTTTACATGTATGTATGCACATTTTAGGTATACACTTTTAATCCTGACCCCCTAATACCTGTACAATCAGAACCAATTTTTTAATTTTTTTTTTGTTCATAAGTACCAGCAAAAAAAAATGCTGTTCCTCTGAAAAGCGATCCTTGCTCAGATCGCTTTTCAGAGGCATTTGACAGCCAGTAAAGAGGCAATATGTTGCCTACTGACCGCCTGTTTTAACCCCTTAAACGCATCATCACTATATTGCAACTGCATGATAGGAAAAGGGGGAAGGCAGTTTCTTGCCACCCCTTTTCCTCATGGGAAGAGCGGCAGGAATGGCAGTTTTAGTTCCCCCTGGGAGCCTGCCGTTCTCAGGGGAAACACAGGTGGCTTCACATGGTCTTAGAGAGGGGAACAGGTGACCTCTCATGAGTCATAGGTAAAAGCCTGGGAAAATCTAGTTTAAACTGGATAGATTTAGGCTAGTTAGGGATATAAAAAGGGGTTCTGTAGCTAGCGGGCTCATTCGCCTCAGAAGAGGAGCTGTGGTTTTCTCCCTGGGGGTTATCTCCCTGAACAAACAGCGTCTTTCTGAGGCCGGAAGATGAGTCTCCTGCGGCGGCTAATTGAGCGGCTGGTGAGAGACGGCGGAGAAGCCCAGATTCGCCAGTGCTTAGACCTACCTCGCTCTTTCGAGTCAAAGAGGCTCTCGGTGGGAGCCGCAACATTCAGCGATGGATCCTAATTGGTGTTGGCTGCGGAAGTGCGACTAGACGAAAGAGTCCGGGAGCCCGCACAGCACCAGGAAGAAGTTAGGCAAGAGAACGAAGAGGAAGATCTCAGGGCGGCGCCGAAGAGGAGGCACCACCCCCGTGAGTGAGCCCTTAAAGAGACGGCGATCCCTCGCCGTGGATACTCCCCCTCTCCGCCTCGCTCTGCTGCTGCAAAAAGAGCTGGTCCTTCTCAGGATCGTGGCAGAGGAGCATCGGGCGGAGGCTAGGGGAGTGTCGAATAACAGACACAGCAAGCCCAGCGAAACAGATGAAGCGTCGAGAGGCAATTCGGGTGGGCGTGTTAAGAGGCGGATCCGAAGGCGGGACAGTCAGCGGCATCGAATCGGGGGATCGGGGCTTCTTCACAGCAAGCACAGCCAGTCTCCATGGCAACAAACAGCGGTAGAAGCAAGCGAAGCAGGGCCTTCACATAGGCCTGCTTCAGTAATCTCCGGCGAATGATTCGACAGATGTTATTCCTTATCAGCAAGGTATGAGTGAGCCATCATTTAACCTTTTGTATCCAACATAGCTGAAATGTTATCTAGTTAGCAAGGAATTGCATAATGTTATACAATGAACACTCAGACTGAGAAAGAGCTGGTGCTATAGTAAATAATGATCTGTCAGCTGTGGGTGTTTTGGTCGCCATCTAGTGGTACATCTGCTAATGGCGATCAAAATCCTCTAATTAATACAGATATAGGTTTCTTCTTATCAGTCTGCTAAATCACAGATTTGCCTGAAACTTGTTTAAAAAGAGTCTATGTCATGTGAGGTTATTCCCTTAGGTTATCATTTATCGAATCTAACTAAAGAAAAAATTTGGCGGGGGGAATTTATTGACATTTTGTCTTTACTTCCATCCGCTAAAGACTTGATGATGACGATGATAGACGTAGACCTGTACAAAAATCTTTTAATAATTAATTGCAGGCCTTTTGAGTATTTTTTCAGGAGTTTTATGTGAAAAATCTCCCGAAAAAAGTGCTGGTTTATTCCAACACCTGGATATCATTATCGAAGCTTTCAGAAATTTTGGTGGAACTTCATGGTATAATTACGATGAAGCATTTCGTCAAAAATTATCCGTTCACCCTAATTTAAAATGGCGAGTTAAGGATGTAGGCCTTTGGCTGAATCTTTTTCTGCCCCAAAGACCTTCATATCCTAAGCAGATCACAAATACTCAAATGTCAAGCAATTCCGGTTTTAAAAAAGGAATATGCTTGAACTTAATGACAGCCAGTGTAGATGGCCAAATTCATGCAAATACAGACATGAGTGTGCTTTCTGCGCCAGTACCCATTCAGTATCCAAATGTTTTTTAAAAAAAATGTCAGCAGCAAATCAAACAGTCAGGGAGTTTTCAAAAAGCAGCAACACCAGTGATGCTTCCAAATATGCTCCCATGGCTCAAAATGTATCCAGATCAGTTGAAGGCTCAACTTCTCATTGAAGGCTTTAGGGATGTTTTTTTATTACCTATATTTTCGGGTCAAGGTTGCAGTCTAGTTAATAATTTAAAATCAGTAGATGAATTTCCCAACATAGTATTATCAAAAATGAATACTGAAATTCTAGAAGGTAGAGTAGAAGGTCTGGTTAGTTCCCCTCCTTTTAAAGATTTTTAGAATTCTTCTCCGTTAGGCATTGTTCCAAAAGAAGAAAAAAAAAAATCATTTAGATTAACCACTTGAGCCCCGGACCATTATGCTGCCTAAGGACCAGAGGTCTTTTTCCAATTTGGCACTGCGTCGCTTTAACTGCTAATTGCGCGGTCATGCAATGCTGTACCCAAACGAAATTTGCGTCCTTTTCTTCCCACAAATAGAGCTTTCTTTTGATGGTATTTGATCACCTCTGCAGTTTTTATTTTTTTGCGCTATAAACGGAAAAAGACCGAAAATTTGGAAAAAAAATGATATTTTCTACTTTTTGTTATAAAAAAAATCCAATAAACTAAATTTTAGTCATACATTTAGGGCCAAAATGTATTCGGCCACATGTCTTTGGTAAAAAAAATGTCAATAAGCGTATATTTATTGGTTTGCGCAAAAGTTATAGCGTCTACAAACTAGGGTACATTTTCTGGAATTTACACAGCTTTTAGTTTATGACTGCCTATGCCATTTCTTGAGGTGCTAAAATGGCAGGGCAGTACAAAACCCCCCCAAATGACCCCATTTTGGAAATTAGACACCCCCAAGGAAATGCTGAGAGGCACCCCAAAATACATTTAATAGACAATACATAAAAATACATTTAGCAGCTATTTGCTGAGAGGCATGGTGAGTATTTTGCAGCTCTCATTTGTTTTTGAAAATGAAGAAAGACAAGAAAAAAACATTTTTTTTTTTCTTTTTTTCAATTTTCAAAACTTTGTGACAAAAAGTGAGGTCTGCAAAATACTCACTATACCTCTTCAGCAAAATAGCTTTGGGTGTCTACTTTCCAAAATGGGGTCATTCTGGGGGGGGTTTTGCTGCCACCTGGGCTTTCCATGGCCTCCGAAACTGTGATAGGCAGTGAAGAGTGAAATCAAAAATTCACGCCCCTTTAGAAAGCGCCTGGAAGGCCTGGTGCTTGGTTTTCGGGGTCCCGTACCGCTGGCTAGGCTACCAAAAGAAGTCTCACACATGTGGTATCCCCGTACTTAGGAGAAGCAGCAGAATGTATTTTTGGGGTGTAATTTCACATATTCCCATGGCATGTTTGAGCAATATATCATTTAGTGACAACTTTGTGCAAAAAAAAAAAAAAAAATTGTCTCTTTTCCCGCAACTTGTGTCGCAATATAAAATATTCCATGGACTCGACATGCCTCTCAGCAAATAGCTTGGGGTGTCTACTTTCCAAAATGGGGTCATTTGGGGGGGTTTTGAACTGTCCCTGGCATTTTATGCACAACATTTAGAAGCTTATGTCACACAATCATCCACTCTTCTAACCACTTGAAGACAAAGCCCCTTTCTGACACTCATTGTTTACATGAAAAAGTTATTTTTTTTTTGCAAAAAAATTACTTTGAACCCCCAAACATTATATATTTTTTTAAAGCAAATGCCCTACAGATTAAAATGGTGGGTGTTTCATTTTTTTTTTTTCACACAGTATTTGCCGCAGCGATTTTTCAAACGCATTTTTTGGGGAAAAAACACACTTTTTAAAATTTTAATGCACTAAAACACACTATATTGCCCAAATGTTTGATGAAATAAAAAAAGATGATCTTAGCCCGAGTACATGGATGCCAAACATGACATGCTTTAAAATTGCGCACAAACGTGCAGTGGCAACAAAATAAATACATTTTTAAAAGACTTTAAAAGCCTTTACAGGTTACCACTTTAGATTTACAGAGGAGGTCTACTGCAAACAATTACTGCCCTCAATCTGACCTTCGCGGCGATACCTCACATGCATGGTGCAATTGCTGTTTACGTTTGACGACAGACCGCCACTTGCGTTCGCCTTAGCGCGAGAGCAGGGGGCAACCAGGGGCGTGCGTTTTTTTTTTTTTTTTTTTCTTATTTTCTTATTTTATTATTTTTTTGCTTTTTTATCTTATTTTTAAAACTGTTCCTTTCATTTTTTTTTTTTTTTTTTTTTTAATCATTTTTATTGTTATCTCGGGGAATGTAAATATCCCCTATGATAGCAATAGGTAGTGACAGGTACTCTTTTTTGAAAAAATTGAGGTCTATTAGACCCTAGATCTCTCCTCTGCCCTCAAAGCATCTGACGACACCAAGATCGGTGTGATAAAATGCTTCCCCAATTTCCCAATGGCGCTGTTTACATCCGGCGAAATCTAAGTCATAAAATGCTCGTAGCTTCCGGTTTCTTAGGCCATAGAGATGTTTGGAGCCACTCTGGTCTCTGATCAGCTCTATGGTCAACTGGCTGAATCACCGGCTGCATTCTCAGGTTCCCTGTTGAGACAGGAGAGCCAGAGAAAAACACGGAAGACGGTGGGGGCATTCGCCCTCCCACGGCTTGTAAAAGCAGTCTAGAGGCTAATTAGCCGCTAGGATTGCTTTTACATGAAAGCCGACCGCTGGCTGAAAAGAATGATACCAAGATGATACCTAAACCTGCAGGCATCATTCTGGTATAACCATTCAAAGTCGTGAATGGCGTACCTGAAGACAAAAAAATGGTTAACAATAAAGCACAGTAAACGGTAAAGTATAAAAAATTGCATACCTGAAAAGCAAACATGATAAAACATAATAACAATAAAACATTCAGAATAGAATACAGTAAAAAAGAGCAGAACAATAGAGAGAGAGAATAGAGAGAGAGAGAACAATGAAACGACAACTATTTTTTTTTATTTTATATATATATATTTTTTTTTTTTACACTTTTTTGTAACTAACTTTTATAACGGTAACCGGTTCCAGGTTCGGGTCTCTCAAAATGCGATGGCATCTTGGGAGACCCTGTGAAAGTGTGCCTAGTCTGTGCAATGCTGTACCCTACGCTAATACTCAACTATTGAATGGTAGCGCTCAAAACATTCACCAATGCAAAGACCAGCATTGTCAGGACAGGAGGGACAATAATAGCGGGTGTCACGCCTATATCCGCGCTTGCTGCAGACACAACATCTTTTTTGGGGGGTTCGTTGGGTAGGGGTACTCGGGAGGACATCAAGAAAATGCCTCTCATGCAGCCGACTGCATTTGGTTGGGGATGTGAATGGGGGAAGTACGGGCGCTGCAGAAGCGGTGGGTTCCCAATTAGGATTGGTGAATGCAGCAGGAAGGGCATTATGGGCACGACGGGCCTGTGTTTGTCTTCTTGGTGGCAGCGCGACACTACTTGTGCTTGCCACCTCACCAGCTTGAACTGCAGTTATGGGACTCGCCACGTCACCAAGTGTTACTGCAGTGCTGGTTTGACTACGACCGGGGTGTACTAGGCCGCTGGCGCTTGCCAGTTCAATAAAAAGCTACCAAAAAAACTGTTAGCGATCGCAGGGATCAGGCCTGACTCTGCGAACGCTGCAGTTTTGCGTTAAGTGTTTTGTAAGTGACAGTGATCGATCGATACTGCACTTGGGTGGGCTGAGCTGGGCCGGGCGGAGGGGCAAAACGCAGGTGCTAGCAGGTATCTGGGCTGATCCCGCTAACACTGCATTTTTGGGAACCCTAAACTGCTGGGGACGCTAGTATAGATCTGATCGGACCAGATATTGATCCGTTCAGATACTATACCACTAAGGGAGGTGTACGGTGCGTGCGTGGGTGTTAGCGCTACTGGCGCTAACCTGACGCTGCCTGGGGCTGGTGCTTGCCAGTTCACCAAAATGCTACCAAAAAAACTGTTAGCGATCGCAGGGATCAGGCCTGACTCTGCGAACGCTGCAGTTATGCGTTTAGTGTTTTGTAAGTGACAGTGATCGATCGATACTGCACTTGGGTGGGCTGGGCGGAGGGGCAAAACGCAGGTGCTAGCAGGTATCTGGGCTGATCCCGCTAACACTGCGTTTTTGGGAACCCTAAACTGCTGGGGACGCTAGTATAGATCTGATCGGATCAGATATTGATCCGATCAGATACTATACCACTAAGGGAGGCGTATGCTGCGTGCGTGGGTGTTAGCGGTACTGGCGCTAATCTGACGCTGCCTGGGGCGACGCATATCACCGCCGGGCGATCAGGGGGCTAAACCTTTATTCGGTAATAAACGGCGGGTGCCCTGACACTATAAAAAATAAACAAACTAACCAGCGTCACCCGTAACAGTTATACGGTGATCAGTGGTGAAAGGGTTAACTAGGGGGCCATCAAGGGGTTAAAACATTTATTCGGTATTATATGGGGGTCCCTGTCGCTATAAAACGCTGACGGCGAACCTAAATATTTACGTCCCTAACTAGCGTCACCAGCGACACTAATACAGCGATCAGAAAAATGATCGTTTAGCGACACTGGTGACAGGGGGTGATCAAGGGGTTAAAACTTTATTAGGGGGGGTTAGGGGGGTATCCTAGACCTACAGGGGGCTAATACTAACTGTCCCAACACTGTAACTGTCACAAACTGACACCAATGCAGTAATCAGAAAAAAAAAAAAACTGCTGGTGTCAGTTTGTGACAGGGGGGCGATCGGGGTGTTTTGTGTGCCTGGCATGTTCTACTGTGTGTGTGTAGTGTTGTGCACTCACATACCTGTCTTTTCTCCTCGGGCCGGAACGGAAATTACCGAGCCGAGGAGAGATGACATCATTTCCTTTGCTGCTGTTTAGCATACAGCAGCAAAGGAATGATTCGATTGGCTGGCGGCGATCGCGAGGGGGGGGCCACGAACGGATGGCCTCCCCCTCACCTCCGATCGCCGTGGGACAAAAGTCGACCGCCTCGGGCACCGGGGGGGGGGGTCCGATCGGACCCCCCACCCGCGGAAGGCAAATCACGTACATGTACGTGATTTTGCCTGTCCGTGCCGCCTTGCCGACGTACATCGGCGTGAGGCGGTCGTCAAGTGGTTAATTCACCATCTATCATTCCCCAAAGGTATTTCCCTCAATGATCAAATTGATGATAGTTTATCATCGGTTTCTTATGCTTCTTTTGAAGATGTCCTTAAGAAGCTTAGATGTTTAGGTAAGGGGGCTATGATGGCAAAATCAGATGTTAAATCAGCTTTTCGCCTTCTCCCATTTAACCCATTATGTTTCAATTCCCTAGGTTTTTTCTTTAATGGTAAATTTTATTTTGATAAATGTCTGCCAATGGGTTGCTCTCTGTCTTGTTTTTATTTCAAATCTTTTTCTTCCTTTATAGAATGGGTAGTTTCGTTTATATCTAGTTCAGAGTTTTTGATTCATTATTTAGACAGTTTTTTATTTTTAGGCCCCCCTAGTTCTCCTGATTGTTGTAATTTATTAAATACCGTATTTATCGGCATATAACACGCGCCGGCGTATAACACGCACCCCAAGTTTAGGAGGGAATTTTAAGGAAAAAAACTTTTAGGAGTAAAGTTTAAGGAAGAAAAACTTTTTTAAAATGCCCATCAATGCAGCGTTATTGGTGTCCATCTGCAGCCTTGTCAGTGTCAGTGCAGCCTTGCTCCAGTGTCTATTGCAGCCTTGTCAGTGCAGCTTTGCCCCAGTGCAGAATTGTCAGTGCAGCCTTGTCAGTGCAGCTTTGCCCCAGTGCAGAATTGTCAGTGCAGCCTTGTCAGTGCAGCTTTGCCCCAGTGCAGAATTGTCAGTGCAGCTTTGCCCCAGTGCAGAATTGTCAGTGCAGCCTTGCCCCAGTGTCCATTGCAGCCTTGTCAGTGCAGCTTTGCCCCAGTGCAGCCTTGCCCCAGTGTCCATTGCAGCCATGTCAGTGCAGCCTTGCCCCAGTGCAGCTTTGCCCCATTGCAGCCTGGCCCCAGTGCAGCCTTGCCCCAGTGCAGCCTTGTGTGATCGCCGCAAATCGATCCCTGCCGACATACACAGCCGTGTGTAAATTCAAATAGAGTGCAGAGACTCGGCGGAGCCGAGATACACATACCCGAGAGTCCTCTGCTTTTCTCGGCGCCGCTTACAGTCCCGCCCAGTCCCGCCCTATGATGGACATCACACAGGTCCAATGGCGGGACTGGGCGGGACTGTAAGCGGCGCCAAGAAAAGCCGAGGACTCTCGGGTATGTGTATCTCGGCTCCGCCGAGTCCCTGCAGACTCGGCGCCATATTTGAATTTACACACGGCTGTGTATATCGGCGGCAATCGCCGTGATCGCTCCGATCACATAAAATTGGCGGAGATCGGCTTATAACACGCACCCACGATTTTCCCCTGATTTTCAGGGGAAAAAAGTGCATGTTATATGCCGATAAATACGGTAACTTTTTTCAAATATGTAGTCATTTTAGTATCCCTTTGGCAAAAGAAAAAACGATTTGGCCTTCAACCTGTTTGGAGTTTTTAGGTATAGTTATTGATACAAATTTAATGGAATTTAGACTTCCTGATTCTAAAGTTGAAAAACTTAGAACGTTACTGTTAATTTTAATTAGAAAAAAGAAAGTATGTTTAAAGGAGATGCAGTCTTTTAGGTCTGTTAGCATTTGCTACCAGAATTATGCTGGTGGGGAAAATTTTTCCAGAAGACTTTATATTTCAATCTCTGGTTTGAAATCACCATTTTCCCATATCCGGTTATCTCATGATATGAAAGAAGACCTAATAGTTTGGCTGCAGTTCCTTTATCACTTCAATGGTAGAGCTATGTGGCAGGAGGAATTCATTTTAGATAAAAATTTCTTGCTATTTACGGATGCCGCAGGATCTGTTGGTTTTGCTGCTATTTGGCGGAACCTTTGGTGCGCGGGACATTGGAATCCAACTTGGCAAGTAAAGGATATTTAAAAAACATAGTTCTATTGGAATTATTTCCCATTATTGTAGCCATCGAAATTTGGGGATCTTTTTTCAGAAATAAGAGCATTTTGATAAGAACAGACAAAAAAGGAGTTATGTATGCCATCAACTGCTTAACATCAAAATCTCCTCCAGTCATCATTCTTTTAAGGCATATGATTTTTAAATGTTTAAGCCTTAACATTTGGATGAAAGCTGTTCACGTACCAGGTAAGGACAATGATTTGGCAGATGCATTATCTCGCCTACAGATGGATCGTTTCTTCCAGTTATTCTCGGAGGTGGACTGAGTGGGACTGACATGTCCACCCAATTTATGGGACCTGGTTTGAAGCCCATATCTGATTACATCATTAATTCAGTAGCACCTTCAACTTGGGCTGGGTATAAATCGGCCTGGTTTCTTTATTTAAAATTTTTAAATTTGATTCATGAACCGATGGGTTCTTTTTCCGAAAGTTTAATATTACAATTTCCTATTTGCCCAACGTTACTCTTGGTCTTATGTGCAAAAGACCTTATCTGGTATTTCTTTTTTCTTGAAAATGAATAATATGCTGTCATGTATGCAATATTTTTCAGTTAAGCAGGCTTTAAAAGGTTATAAGAGAGACAATTTTAGGAGTGATTCACGCAAAACGATTACCCCGAAAGTCTTGGGCGAACTTTGCTCAGTTACGGGAAAAGTTTGTTTTTCGGCATTTGAATCAAAGTTATTTCAAGCTGTTTTTTCAATCATATTTTTTGTCGCGCTTAGAGTGTCTGAGCTGGTCTCTATACAAACTTCAGATATTCTTATTTTTAAAAATTCACTTAGGATATTGATCAATAAATCGAAAACGGACCAATTGGGCAGGGGTTCTTGGATACAGTTAGAGAATTGCGTGAGTTGGCACATTTGTCCAGTTTACTTAGTTAACCAATATGCTTTGGTTAGGCCTGCATGGGGTAAAAAAAAATTTCATACATGAATTGGGTTTACCCCTTACTAAATATCAGTTCATATGTGTTTTAAAGAAATGTTTAAAAATTTTGAATTTAGATCAGGATCAGCTCACGTCTCATTCATTTAGGATTGGAGCTGCTACTGAAGCTGCAAGATTAGGACCAGATGTTAACTTAATAAAAAAGCTTGGTAGATGGAAATCGGATAGATATTTGTTATATATTCACCCTAACAAAAATTTTTGATTAATTTCAGGTAAAATCTGCATTGTTTGGATTGTTGGACATTTGTTCATCTATTGGGCACAGCGCAGAGCGCAGCACAGAATTTATAGTGTTAATCTAGGTTTGGATGTAAATAAATTTAAGGTTTTTTGGAGTGGGAAAAGAGGTATGTTATGGTCTGATTTAAATTTAGTGATGTCGCAACTACTTCTTCATTTTCCCCCACCAGATGTTTTAATCATTCATCTTGGGGCAAATGATATTGGCAAAAGAAAAACGTTGGATATTATATTTCAAATTAGGGACGACTTGAAAAAAATTCAATTAACTTTTCCCAACACTAGGGTAATTTTTTCGGAGATTGTGCAAAGATTGGGGTGGCTTTCTCCTCCCTCTGTGCGCCCCTTTGAAAAAATCAGAAAAAGGGTTAATAGGGCAGTGTCAAAACTCCTGTCAAACCTAGGCATTTTATCTTTTAGGCACACGGAGCTGGAGGGTGATATCGAGAGTCTATAGGTCAGACGGAGTGCATTTATCTGAAATTGGTTTGTATATTTTTAACGCAGAATTGAGCACCTGTGTGGAGATGGCCGCGGGTTGGGGTTTTGTGGTCAGGTGTTCTTAGGTCCACCTGCCTTTTGGGATTTGTGTTTTGCAGCCTGAGCCGTAGTGGCTAGGTTAGCTTAGCCACTTGCCGACCGGGCCATAGCCGAAAGACGGCTGCAGCGCGGTCGGCTAGTTCTGGGTGGACGTCCGTGGGACGTCATCCCAGAATCCTGCTCTCGCGCGCCCCCTGGGCGCGCACCCGAGATCTTCCGTGACCGCCGGGTCCAGAGGACCCAGCGCATCACGGTAAACGGCCGTTTACCATGTGATCGCTCCGTCAAATGTACAGTGCGAGGGGAGAGGGGGAGGGATCGGATGGCAGCACTGCTGTGGGCTGCATGTGTAGTGCCCACAGCGGTGCTCAGTGACAATTGCAGTCACATCCATCTATCCCTCCATGCTCAGCCATCCCTGCAATATACCCTGCAATACTCTGCAATATACCCAGCAATACTCTGCAACATACTCTGCACTACTCTGCAATATACCCTGCACTACTCTGCAATATACCCTGCAATACTCTGCAATATACCCTGCACTACTCTGCAATATACCCTGCACTACTCTGCAATATACCCTGCACTACTCTGCAATATACCCAGCAATACTCTGCAATATACCCTGCACTACTCTGCAATATACCCTGCAATACTCTGCAATATACCCTGCACTACTCTGCAATATACCCTGCACTACTCTGCAATATACCCTGCAATACTCTGCAATATACCCTGCACTACTGTGCAATATAACCTGCAAGACTCTGCAATACACCCTGCACTACTCTGCAATATACCCTGCACTACTCTGCAATACTCTGCAATATACCCTGCAATACTCTGCAATATACCCTGCACTACTCTGCAATATACCCTGCACTACTCTGCAATATACCCGGCAATACTCTGCAATATACCCTGCAATACTCTGCAATATACCCGGCAATACTCTGCAATATACCCTGCAATACTCTGCAATATACCCTGCACTACTCTGCAGTATACCCTGCAATACTCTGCAATATACCCGGCAATACTCTGCAATATACCCGGCAATACTCTGCAATATACCCAGCAATACTCTGCAATATACCCGGCAATACTCTGCAATATACCCTGCAATACTCTGCAATATACCCTGCAATACACCCAGCAATACTTTGCAATATACCCAGCAATACTCTGCAATATGCCCAGCAATACTCTGCAATATACTCTGCAATACACCCCGCAATACTCCGCAATTTTTAACCAGTTCCTGCCCGCCGTCATATGACGTCCTTGACTTTGTGTGTAGCTGCAGGCATCATTCAGATATCAGCTTTTTCAGCCAGCGATTCCCTACACCATAAGAACAATCATAGCGGCTGTTCCACTGCTTGATCGTTCTTATGGGAGGCGAGAGGGGACGACCCCCCTTCCCGCCACCCTCCGGTGCTTCTACCGACTCACCGCTACGATCGAAGCCAGGATCGTTTTTATTTTTTATTTCATGATTCCCAGCCTAGAGGTGAGATGTGGGGTCTTATTGACCCCCATATCTCACTGTAAAGGGGACCTGTCATGCCATATTCCTATTACAAGGATGTTTACATTCCTTGTAATAGAAATAAAAGTGATCAAAAATTTTTTTGGGGGGAAAAAAGTGTCAAACTAAAATAAATAAAGTAAAATGAACAATAAAAAAAAAAAAAAATTTTAAAGCGCCCCTGTCCGCGTGCTCGCATGCAGAAGCGAACACATACGTAAGTCCCGCCCACATATGAAAACGGTGTTCAAACCACACATGTGAGGTATCACTGCGAACGTTGGAGCGAGAGCAATAATTTTGGCCCTAGACCTCCTCTGTAACTCAAAACATGTAACCAGTAAAAAATTTTAAAGCGTCACCTATGGAGATTTTTAAGTAGCGAAGTTTGGCACCATTCCACGAGCGTGTGCAATTTTGAAGGGTGACATGTTAGGTATCTATTTACTCGGCGTAACTTCATCTTTCACATTATGCAAAAACATTGGGCTAACTTTACTGTTTTGTTTTTTTTAAAGCACAAAACTGTTTTTTTTTCCCAAAAAAACGCGTTCGAAAAATTGCTGCGCAAATACCGTACGAGATAAAAAGTTGCAACAACCGCCATTGTATTCTCTAGGGTCTTTGCTAAAAATATATATATATATATATATATATATATATATATATATATATATATATATATATAATGTTTTGGGGTTCTATGTAATTTTCTAGCAAATAAATGATTATTTTTACATGTAGGAGAGAAATATAAGAATTGGCCTGGGTGCTCCAAAACGCCTGGAGGTGCTCCGTGCATGTTGGGTCTCTGTATGTGGCCACGCTGTGTAAAAGTCTCACACATGTGGTATCACCGTACTCGGGAGTAATAGCAGAATGTGTTTTGGGGTGTAATTTGTGGTATGCATATGCGGTGTGTGAGAAATAACCTTCTAATATGACAATTTTGTGAAAAAAGAAAAAAAAAAAATCTTGATTTTGCAAAGAATTGTGGGAAAAGATGACAATTTCAAAAAAACTCACCATGCATCTTTTCAAATACCTTGGAATGTCTTCTTTCCAAAAAGGGGTCATTTGGGGGGTATTTGTACTTTTCTGGCACGTTAGGGTCTCAAGAAATGAGATAGGCCGTCAGTACTTCAGGTGTGATCAATTTTCAGATATTGGCACCATAGCTTTTGGACTCTCTAACATTCACAAAGACCAAATAATATACACCAAGTTGTACTTATTTTTACCAAAGACGTGTAGCAGTATACATTTTGGCCAAAATTTACGAAGAAAAATTACTAATTTGCTAAATTTTATAACAGAAACAAAGAAAAATTCATTTTTTTAACCAAATTTTCAGTCTTTTTTTCTTTTATAGCGCAAAAAATAAAAAACTCAACGGTGATTAAATACCACCAAAAGAAAGCTCTATTTGTGTGAAAAAAAGGACAAAAATTTCATATGGGTACAGTGTTGTATGACTGAGTAATTGTCATTCAAAATGTGAGAGCACCGAAAGCTGAAAATTGGTCTGGTTAGGAAGGGGGTTTAAGTGCCCAGTGGTCAAGTGGTTAAAGCTTATTTATGATATTTGAAAGTATGAATTAATTTATTTATAAAAAACGTTTGAAACCAATAATAAACAACTGTGGCATTTTTTATCCAAAGCTTGTCTGCTGGTATTTATTTACTTATTAATTAAGTTTTAGGCAATATTTCCCGCCTGCTGTCCCATGATAGGAAAAGGGGGAAGGCAGTTTCTTGCCACCCCTTTTCCTCATGGGAGAGCGGCAGGAATGGCAGTTTTTAGTTCCCCCTGGGAGCCTGCCGTTCTCAGGGGAAACACAGGTGGCTCACATGGCTTAGAGAGGGGAACAGGTGACCTCTCATGAGTCATAGGTAAAAGCCTGGGAAAATCTAGTTTAAACTGGATAGAGTTAGGCTAGTTAGGGATATAAAAAGGGGTTCTGTAGCTAGTGGGCTCATTCGCCTCAGAAGAGGAGCTGTGGTGTCCCCCCCCCCACCCTTTTTTATTATTTTATTTATCGTGGCTGTTGTTATGTGGTAGGGTCACCTTTGTTAAAAAAAAATAAATAAACAAAGGGGACGAGTTATTGATATGTTTCTTGTTGAATAAAGTTTTTAATTTATTAAAAGTTGGGATTTGTGTTTTGCAGCCTGAGCCGTAGTGGCTAGGTTAGCTTAAAGCTTATTTATGATATTTGAAAGTATGAATTTATTTATAAAAAACTTTTGAAACCAATAATAAACAACCGCGGCCTTTTTTATCCAAAGCTTGTCTGCTGGTATTTTTTTATTAATTAAGTTTTAGGCAATATTTCCTGCCTGCTGTCCCATGCAATGCACACAGTTGTGGAGTGGTTGAAGTGCAGCCCCATTCACCTAGGGCAGTGATGGCGAACCTTGGCACCCCAGATGTTTTGGAACTACATTTCCCATGATGCTCTTGCACTCTACAGTGTAGTTGAGCATCATGGGAAATGTAGTTCCAAAACTTCTGGAGTGCCAAGGTTCGCCATCACTGACCTAGGGGTATACTTCAAGGGTGCCCTGACTGGAAAAAGATTGAGAAACACCGACATAGAGGAACCCATCTCTCTATTTTCCTCCTGCAGCCGCTGAATGCCTGTGGGAGGGAGAGGAGGAGAAGCGGGGGGAAATGGAGAAATCGGTTCCTTTATATGCAGCCATCCACTTGTGACCGGGCCCTGTTGTTCCACCATTAGGCTTGGAGGAAAGGGCTCTGTCAGGGGGTCAGGGGGGCCCTCCATGGTTTCTTGCATCGGGGCCCTGAAGGTTCTAGTTACGCCAATGGTTTTCAGCATGGCTCTTTATGTTGGAGTAGATGACAGAGAAGGAGGATAAGACAGCAAACTGAGGAACTATTAATACAGTAGAGAACCAGAGAATCCAGCACTGCCTGCTCCCCCATACTGTGTGCTGTAACTAAGATAGATTTACATATCCATATACAGAGCAGAGCTCATGTATGTCTGCAGAATGATGGTCTGTGGGTGTTACTACATTATTGCTTATTGGTCCTAAAATCCTCCTAATAGAGACTACTCTATTTATAATCTCAGAATTTTGACTTTGGATCTCAGAATTTTGACTTTGGATCTCAGAATTCTACTTTGGATCTCAGAATTCTGACTTTTGATCTCAGAATTCTAACTATGAATCTCAGAATTCTGACTTTTAATCTCAGAATTCTGTAAAAAAAAAAAAAAAAATTAAACATACAATTCTGACTTTTAATCTCAGAATTCTGTCTTTCAAATTCAATTTTCTAAAACAAAATAAAAAAAATTTAAACTCAGAATTCTGTAGGAAAAACATTTTTTTTCAAACTCATTCAATTCTGTAACAATTTTTTATTTATGATGGCCCAGGGGGTTAAATATGTGCCTATGTGTAATGTGTGTGTTATGTGCTGCTTTTACTAAGTGATCTTGCTGTTTTTTTTCCCTGCTTTACAAGAACAGCAAGATCGCCTATCACTGTTCAGAGCTCTGTGTTGTAAACAACACAGAGCTCCCTTTTCCTGAACAACAGAGCCAATCACCCGCTGACGGTTTGTGCTGTGACTAATTACAGCACAGCCGGGGCTGCGGGTTCACCCCGGAAGTGCAGGATCATGTATCAGATGCATGATCCAGCGCCCGGTTTGCCGCCATACTTGTAAGTGAGGCAGTCAGCAAGCGGATAAGTGCCACCTTAAAATGGGTTCCCACCTCTGATGAAGTCCAACCCTGGGATGTAACACATATGGATGGTGAAACCCACCCAACAACGTCATCACGCTACATAATGTCGTTCTAAGCTTAGCTGCTGGAAGTCTGGTAATCAACGGCAGTGTTACCTCTGTTGCTGGTTTACATTGAAAGGCTTGTGATTAACCATGTGAGCGCTGGAGTCTTGTCACTTTGTGAGTATATTCACTGTTTTATTGTTTAATAAAATTCCCTTCAGTAAACAAGGAAGTGAAAACATCTAGTGCTCTCTACAAATGTATTTTATTAAGGTGTTTGTGAACCCATTTATAGAAGACTATGCCAGCCTCCAAAGGATAAAGATTGCATGTGGATGAGGAGTCCTGTTTGAAAATCTCCAGCAGGCTTTTTGACCTGCTGTAACCTCCCTGGCAGTATGATTATGTCAGATTTTTGCGTCTCAAAGCGGTACAGTTATTTTGCATAGAAATCTGGCGTTTTATATTTTAGGCCTGTAGTTCTTAGCAATAACACACTTAAATCTGTCCACCAAGAGTCTAGTAGATAAATAATAATAATAATATAATACATTTCCCCACGATTCACTATCGCTCAATTCTGCAAGTGTTCTAATTTACTATCGCTGTTTTCTAGCTGGTCTAAAACCACTTTTGATGTAAAGAGACACTTTTTGGTTGCTATGGACAATCTCCAGTTTCCAGGCAGAAAGAACAGTATATATCATATAAAACTGCATGAAGGGCATTGGACAAAGCACTGGGGACAAAAGGGATGTGAAATAATTTCATACAGTAATGTAATCTGTAAGATTACAACATACTGTATGTATTATGATTTTTCACTTTTTTGAATTTTCGGCCGGGCTCCGCCCCCGTGCTTCGCGATGCTCGCAGGGAACGGAGCCTGGCACAGAGAGGCATCGGGTGGAGGACAGAGCCCACGGACACAGCGGGGGGGACATCGCAGGATCCTGGGAACAAGGTAAGTATACTGCACCAGGATCCTGCAATGTAATCCCAAGTGTGGCTCGGGGTTACTGCTAATGGTGCTGAAATTTAACCCCGAACCACACTCGGGAAAACCGCCAGGGAGGTTAAGCTTAGAGGTCTATAATTGGGTGAGCATATAAATAGGAAAGCATGTTTGGAGGTGTTGCGTGTGGAGAAGGTTTTTCCTTTATCACAGTACCTGTGAAGGGGAGTGTTAACACAATATGCATATTAAGCATTATTGAAGTTTGTTGGATTTGCATATGAAGTACACCTTGAGACTTAAGTGGTTGTAACCCCCCAAACCCCTGCTATAGGATAGTGCTCTTGCCTTTTCAATTGTTCATTTCTTTCTTCTACAGTACCTGGTTGATCCTGTCCTCCCCTGTTAACTGACCACGTTTATCATGGCTGCTGAGCCTTGAAAGCATGGTCAGGTTACGTTCCTCCATCATTCCAGCTCTCCCCTGTGCATCTCTGCATCTCCCTCTCAGTGCTGCAGTCTGTGTGAGAACATGATCCCCTCCTCCCGCCTTCATTGACTATATACTGTTTCCCTGATTAACCACTTGGTACCTGTGCTATAGCCGAAAGATGGCTACATCGTGAGGTTAAATTGCCAGGAGGGCATACATGGACAGCCTCCTGTGCTCGCGCGGGCCCTGCAGCGTGCTCTGTGATCACTGACTCCTTGGGACTCAGCCCTTTGCCACTTGATCAGCTGTCAGACAATGACAGCTGATCACATGATGTAAACAGAAGCTGGTAATCAGCTTTTTTTTTTTTTTTTTTTCCCCTTACACTGACAGCCAATTACCAGCTTCTGTAAAATGGACATCGGTCCCATAAACTGACCACCAGTGCTGCTAACCAGTGGCCATCAGTACAAATAATCAGTGCCACCTGGTTAGTGCTTATCAGTCACTTGCTGACAGTCTAACGACGACATACGTTGGCAGAATGGCACAGCTGCGCAAAGCAGCGTACCTGTAAGTTGCTTTGAACTTGCGGGCACGCGCGCCTGCAGGACCCGCGGACTCGATGTCCGCTGGTGTCCGTGATTGTGTCACAGAGCTTCAGAACAGGGAGATGCCTATGTAAACAAGGCATTTCCCTGTTCTGCCTAGTGAAAGGACAGTGATCTACTGTTCCCTGTCATCGGGAGCAGTGATCACCGTTGTGTCACTTGTAGCCCAGCCCCCCCACGGTTAGAATCACTCCCTAGGACACACTTAACCCCTTCATCGCCCCCTAGTGTTTAACCCCTTCCCTGTCAGTGTCATTTACACAGTAATCAGTGCATTTTTATAGCAACGATCGCTGTATAAATCTCAATGGTCCCAAAATAGCGTCTAAGTGTCCGATGTGTCCACCTTAATGACACGATCGCGATAAAAGTCGCTGATTGCCGCCATTACTAATAAAAAAAAAAGCAAAAAGAAAATAAAAATGCCATAAAACTATCCCCTATTTTGTAGAAGCTGTAACTTTTTCGCAAACCAATCAATATACGCTTATTGCGATTTTTTTTACCAAAAATATGTAGAAGAATACGTATCGGCCTAAACTGAGAAAGAAATTTGGTTTTTTATATATTTTTTGGGGATATTTATTATAGCAAAAAGTAAAAAAATATTGCTGTTTTTTTTTCAAAATTGGCGCTCTTTTTTTGTTTATAGCGCAAAAAAATTAAATTGCAGAGGTGATCAAATACCACCAAAAGAAAGCTCTATTTGTGGGAAATAAAGGACCCCAATTTTGTTTGGGTGCAACGTCGCACGGCCGCGCAATTGTCAGTTAAAGTGGCGCAGTGCCGAATCGCAAAAAGTGCTCTGGTCAGTAAGGGGGGTAAATTCTTCCGGGGCTGAAGTGGTTAAATACCACCAAAAAAAGCTCTATTTGTGTGAAAAAAAAATGATAAAAATATCATATGAGTACAGTGTTGCACGACTGCGCAATTGTCATTCAAAGAGTGACAGCGCTGAAAGCTGAAAATTGGCCTGGGCAGGAAGGGGGTATATGTGCCCAGTAAGCAAGTGGTTAATCAACATATAGGTTGAAAAACATATGTATGTGTAGTGTTACATTAAAAACATATATAAGCTGTTTCTACTTCATTTTGATTAATTTTTTTTTTTTTTTTTTTTATAGACATGGGACTGGCACGGTATCAATCAGCCCTGTGTGGACACAAGGTCAGAGAGCACAGATTCCTCTTCTGACGTATTCTTACATACTTCAGAAGGGAAACGCTTCTCCCGCCTAGCTCCCCTAGATCGTGAGAGCGGAGGGAGGAAACATGACCACAAAACAGAGCACAGAAAAAAGGTATTTACAATTAGGGAAAAAAAAATTTTAAAAAACACGCGCCAATGGTAAAGGAGCAAAAGCATTGAGGTTGAATCAATTTTGGGCATTTGAGTTTACAACCACTTTAATGCTTGACATTTGTCACACAAATATAGGTCTTTTTTTTTTTTTAAATGTGTATTACAACTGTTTTTCATTTGTGTGCATATTAAGTGGGTTAATTTATTATTACACCAGTAGAAGAATGCAAGTTGTGCGTGTTCGTAATTTAAGCGTTGCACGTTTAAGTATATTAGTACCTGTACTTTTTGTGGGTGAATGACAAATTTGTGCTAGCTTGCTTTATATTAGGCTAAGTAGTAATAGCTGCATGGTGACAAACGTCCCACTGAGAAAATCCTAGGAAGCTTGTGACTCACACCAAGTATGTCTGCTGATGGGCCTTTGCAGGAAGTAGCCTTCTTAGCTCTCAGCACCATAGGAAGGCCCATCTCTCAAAATCTCAGATTTACCATCCACAGCATTAAAGCCGGTAACTGTGAAGCAGGATGGTAAAATTGGTCTTTGAGACAATGGGGTTTATTTACTAAAGCCAAATCCACTCTGCACTGCAAGTGCACTTGGAAGAGCAGTCGCTATAGGTCTGAAATGAGTGGAAGCTCTGATGATTTCCATCATCCAATCATGTGCAGGCAAAAATGCTGTTTTTTATTTTCCTTGCATGTCCCCCTCATATCTACAGCGACTTTACTTCCAAATGTACTTGTAGTGCAAATGGGATTTGCCTTTAGTAAATAAAACCACAAATGTTTTGACAATCTGGAAGAGTCCAAGGAGTATGTCAGATTCTTACTAGATTGGCATGCCACATCCTCTTGGATCACTCCACAACACAGATCACATCTCACTATAGCAAAGCAGGCAAGAGAGAAGTTTCAGGCGAGAGCTGAGCCAGCCAAATCACCATCATTTCCAAGATGTTGATCAGAAGATGATAGTTCTATGACAATCAAGCCCCCTGCCCAGACTTCCCCAGTTCCAGAGCAAAATTCTTGAATCACCAGGTTCAGACAACCTTATCCTCAGTGCAAAACAAACCTGTCTGTCCAAGGACTTGATTGACATATCCCAAAACAACAGAATGTTGCATTGTAGATGTTGCACAACTCCTTGAATGCAGATCTCAAATCTGTGATTGAAGGGTCTGAAGTTTCTCATGTGGAAGTAACTCTTGGCTGAGCTAAGTCTGGAGTTTGACCCAGATACGCCAATAGATGAGTTAGTTCCAGCTCCAATTACTGAACATTCAAGATCCCATCAGAACAATGGTAACGTCCGGGCAGTCAAAGCCACATTGTCTGACAAAGCAGGTTCCAACTGTAAGGCTTGATTCACATATATGCAAATTGGATGCGTTTTTAATGGCATCCAATTCGCATAAACATGTTAATCTGACCGGCTTTCAATTGAGCCGGTTCATACATGTGCGGGCGGCAGCGGTGCAGTTTTAAAAAGGGTCCTGTGCGTTTTTGAGTCCGGTTCAGGTGCGATTTTAGGTAAAAACTTGCACCTGAACTTGTGAAGAGAATCGCACCAGACTTCTGCACTGGAAAGCAGGGGTGGACCTTTAAGCTAAAGAAGGCTGAGGATTTGGCAGTTTGAGCCCCAGATCTTGCAGGTGGACTGATAAACAAGCTTTGGGGTAAGACGAGGCAATAACAAATAAAAAGGGAGATGTCAATTCCTAAGACGACTTCTGCCAAGGTGCTTTTGCCACCATGCGCATTCTGGAAAATGGTATCAAGTAGTAGATTAGAGCAGATCCAGCAACATTTTCTTGAGGAAACCATAGGGATCAGGCCTTGTTATAGAAGTGTTCCGTAGCCGAGCACTAACCAAAGTGTCCTACACATGTATACTGACAGGACCTGCATATGTGAGAAGTCAAGAACCCTCCCCAACAGACCTTTCTTTAAGGTGTCTTAGGGGTGAAAAGCAAGTCTCGCCAGCACAAACAGTTCTAGAGTAGGCTTCCTTCTTTTTGGCTGGGTCCTTAAAGGGTTAGTTCACCTTTTACCACAAAACCGCCTATGCAGATAAAGGGCATTTGTAGATAAAAAAACAAACTGTGCAGCTCTGACTGAAGATGAATAAAGCCCTTGCTATAGGTGTAGGCTATTTACATACCTTATGAAGTCTGACTAGAATACTCCCAGGATGTTGCTAAGTACTCCCAGGACATTGCTACGTGAGGCCTAGTCGTCATTGCTCACCTTTACCATCAATGAGCTCTCAAATGCTGAGCTCAGAGCTACTGCATCAGGGGAGAGAAAGAGCATGTGAGGGGGTTTAAATCAGAGAAAGAGCTCACTCCTTTGATGGTGGAGGTGAGCAGTGACGACTAGGCCTCACATAGCAACATCCCGAGAGTATTCCAGTCAGGCTTTATAAGGTATGTAAATGGCCTACACCTATCGTAAGGGTATTATTCATCTTTAGTCAGAGCTGCACAGTTTGTTTTAATCTACAAAGATCCCTTACCTACATAGGCAGGTTTTTTGTAAAGGTGAACTATCCTTTTAAAAAAAGAGGTGCATGCTTCACTTTGCTAAGATACACTGCTGAGCATACAGTCGAAGTAGACATCTTTTGTACAAAATCTTCTCTGGTTACGAGGCTAAAAAAAAGCAGCATAGCAGCATATTAGGGTGTTTCAAATCTTCATAGAAAGGATTGGAGCAGCAGTTACAATGGGAAAGGTTTTGTGACCTTAGTGGTTCTAAAGGACTCAAAACTGGAAACAACAATGATTGAAACTAGAGGATCAGCCTTTTACTTCTGAGTGGTGCACCCCACATTAATAAGAGAAACATCTCCATCCCCTACCATTGATTAACCCAAGCCCATTCAAAGGGTGCTGGGTTTCAATACTTTCCCCGCATGGCACACACAGCCTCTAGGTTCTCAAATCAACAGAGGAAGGGACCCATGCAGCAGTGCTGACCAGCAGACCCCCTAGGCCGGGGGGTCACGCATCTGGTGATACAGGTAAGAGCCACCAGTGAGGGGAAACAGCAGCCAAGCACATACAACCCATAGTCTCATCAGCTACACCCTGTGACACTTGGAGCCTGAGGAGACTAGGGCAACAGGGTAGTCAACCCCACACCAATTCACCCCAGAAGATATATTAGCAGAGAGAGGGGGTAGTATGAGACACAGATCTGGAGGGGAGGAGGAGAACTCCAGAGGGCAAACCACCCCAGGGTATACTTGCATCCGGTGAGGGAGGGTCAGAGGCACACTGCAAGGAGTCGTAATATTAATGTGTCCTGATTATACACGTTTGGCCATATTGATATGTTCTGTTTATGTGCATAATATAGCACTGTTGATGCTCTTTTAATGTGAGTGGAGTATCTTAGGAGGTTTTTAACCACTTAGTAACCGACCCATAGCCGAATGATGGCTACAGGGCAGTTTGTTAACTCTGGGAGGGCGTACGGTGACGTCCTCCCGGAGAATCATTCCCGCGCGCCCCCCCCCCGGGGCGCACACATGGGAACATCCGTGCTCGGACCCGGCCCAACACAGATCGCGGTAAAGGGCCAATGACAGCGGCCCTTTACCACGTGATCACTCCGTCCAATGACGGAGCGATCACAAATGTCAACAAAAACAGTGATGCAGGGTCATCAGAAGTTTATCGCTCTCCTCTCCTTACACCGATGCAGCGTGAGAGGAGAGCGATCGTGTGCCAAACTGTGAGTTTCCTTTTATTTAGCAGTGCCCAATAGTGCCACAACAGTGCCATCTGTGCCACACCAGTGCCCATCAGTGCTCATCTGCCCAACTGCAGTGCCACCTGTGCCGCCTGTGTGCTAATCAGTGCCACCAGAGCCATGCCAGTGCCACTACAGTGCACACCAGTGCCACATCAGTCCTGCCTGTGCCCACCAGTGCCACCACAGTGCTCTGCAGTGCAGCCTCACCAGCCACCAGTATGGCAAAAAAAATATTTTACTAGCGAGGAGGCCTACCAGTGTCTAAGCATGACGGATGAGAGCAGCGGGAAGCTCTCTGAGTCTCAGTCCGATTCAGCCTATGAACCCGTTACAAGCAGCGTGTCTGATACAGAATCGGAAGAGGAATGTGTGCCTGTGAAAAGAAGGTGTTCTGGCGTGGAGCAGCAGCCTACTACCAGCAGCGCAGTGCTGTCCACCTCGAGAGTGCCACTACAACAAAGGCCAGGCACCAGTAGGGTGTCATCTCAGCCCCAAAGGGATAGGGGCCATGCCAGCCTTCCCTATGCCCTTCAAAACCCCCTGTGGCTTCCCCCTAATTCCAGAGCAGCAAATATCCCCACTTTCACTGCCCAGCCAGGTGTCCAGGTGAACACCAATGATTTTGCCATGCTTGATTTTTTTCATTTGATTTTCACCGAAGACTTACTATCGTCCATTGTGGCCCAGTGCAACCTCTACGCACAGCAGCACATAGTAAGTAACCCTGGCTCTAGTTACGCCCGTCCCTTTGAGTGGGGAGAACTAACCGTAGAGGAATTCAAAATTTTCTTAGGCCTAAATTTTGCTATGGGACTCACAAAAAAAACAAATTGTACTCCTATTGGTCTACCAAACCCATCCACCACATACCACTCTTCTCATCCCTTATGCCAAGATCCAGATACCTAATGATTATGCGGTTCCTCCATTACAATGACAACACCAAGTGCCCTCCCCAAAATGACCCAGCTTTTGACAAACTATTTAAAATTCGGCCACTCCTAAATTATCTCTCTGAAAAATGTCCCCAGTTATATACCCACAAACAGAATATTTCCGTGGATAAAATCCTCAGGCAGGCTGGGCATCAAACAGTTTATCCCCAGCAAAAGGATCCGATATGGGGTTAAATTGTATAAACTTTGTGACCGAGCCATTGGGGAAAATCTACGGCTTCCTGGTGTATGAAGGGAAGGACTCCCAACTACATCCCCCTGAATGCCCAGAGTACATCGGAGCCAGCGGAAGAGTGGTCTGGGAGCTTGTCTATCCACTCCTTGGAAAGGGATACAATCTTTATGTGGATAATTTTTATACTAGCTTGCCCCTCTTCCGCAACATGTGGTACCGTAAGAGCCGATAGAAAGGGCTTCCCGCAAAAACTCGCCAATGAAAGGCTATGAGGAGGGGAGACGGCATCTTTGCGGAACCAGGAGCTACTGGCTGCCAAGTGGAGGGACAGACGAAACGTCCACATGCTGACGACAATTCATAATGACACTTACGTGGAAGTCTCCAGAAGAAATGGCCCAGTCCAGAAACCAGCTTGTGTTTATGACTATAATTTGTTTATGGGGGAAGTGGACTTCAACGATCAGATGATTGAACCCTACCTTCCCACAAGAGAATCCCGCCACTGGTTTAAAAATGTCCATTTATTTTTTCAGTTTGGCCATGTATAACACTTATGTTATTTACCAAAAATCTACAGAGATCCCCGTATCCTATCTGCACTACCAAGAAGAAGTTATTTCCGCCCTTTTGTACCCTGAAAGCCCACCAGCAACTATTCGCTCTGATTTCTTGAGCAGACTCCACGAGCGCCACTTTCCTGACAAAATCCCTCCCCGTGAAACAGGCCACAGACGTTAAAAGAAATGCCGGGTGTGCTCCAGAGAAGGAATTAGAAGAGACACCACGTATTATTGTCCCGATTGTCCTTCCCAACCAGGCCTCTGTATAGGTGAATGTTGCCGCCGTTACCATACTTCTCTACATTATTAGGGAAGTATGGTAAATGTAATTCTCATTTCCTGTCATTCCCCTCCACACCCCTTATGCCACTGCACTGAACTGTACATACCTCTGCCTTCTCCGGAACTGACCCTGGCCTGTTATACGACCAAGCTTCTGCCTAACACTAAACATACCTCTGCCTTCTCTGGAACCGACCCTGGCCTGTTATACGACCACGCTTCTGCCTAACGCTAAACTGTAGCTACCTCTGCCTGCTCTAGAACTGACCCTGGACTGTTTGACCACATTTTTTGCTTGCCTCTTGGATTGATCTTTTACCCTGCTATGCTAGTGGGAACACAGGGGTCTCACATATGTGAGGGGCTCCAGAATTGTTTTTCTGGATGAAGAAAACTAATTTTTTAGTTTTCTCATTCCCAGATTAGGGTCTGGAGACTCTGAGGCTTCAAAGAGATTTAGGTGGGAGAAGCCTCTACCCCTGTCCCCATTCTTTCCTGGCCTGCTTACTACCAGGACCAATATTTTGCCACTGCTGGCAATGTCTCTACTTGCACTGACCCTGGACTGTATATGGACAGTATCCCTGCCTGTACTGACTATGGACAATATTCCTGCCTACTACCTGGACAATTCCATTCACTGTCGCTGACCACGTCCCTGCCTGCTGCCTGGATCAGGGCGCTCCTCCTGTGGACAATTCCACTACTAAAACCACAGGTAATCTTTTGTTTACCCTTTACTCAGCAGAATGTATTTTAGGGTGTAATTCTTGGTATGTACATGCTGTGTTAGAAATATGAAGGGCCCTCAAAAATGTGATTGTAAGTAAATTGGATGAGTAATTTATGTCCCTAGAACACCTGATGTGCTTCTTGGATGTTGGGCCTCTATGTGGCCAGGCTGTGTAAAAGTGTCACACATGTGGTATCGCCATACTCAGGAGGAATATCAGAATATATTTTGGGGTGTCATTTTTGCTGTGTGTTGGAAATATCTTATAAATGGACAACTTTGTGTAAAAAAAAAAAAAAAATGCGTTTTCATTTTTTTTCCACATTTTCCAAAAACTTCTGGAAAAAATAAACCGTTCAAAACACTCATTATGCCTCATAGATTATACGTTGGGGTGTTTGCTTTCCAAAATGGGGTGACTTTATGGGCGTTTCTATTGTCCTGGTGCTCCAGGGCCTTCAAAATTGTAATAGGTGGTTGAGAAATGAGATGTGTAGTTTATGCTCCTATAAGGCCTTAAGGGGCTACTTCAATGTTGGGCCTCTTTATGTGGCCAGGCTGTGTAAAAGTCTCACACATGTGGCATCGCCATACTCAGGAGGAGCAGCAGAATATATTTTGGGGTTTCATTTGTGGAATGTACATGCCATGTGAGAGAAATACCCTGTTATATTGACAATTTGGTGTGAAAAAAAATTTAAAAAAATCTTCATTTTGCAAAGAATTGTGGGAAAAAATGACAACTTCAAAAAACTAACTGTGCCTCGTACTAACTACTTTGGAATGTCTACTTTCCAAAAAGGGGTCATTTGGGGGGTATTTGTACTTTACTGGCTTGTTAGGGTCTCAAGAAATGAGACATCAGGTGTGATCAAATTGACACATTTTCAGTGATTGGCACCATAGCTTGTAGACCTTATAACTTTCACACAGACTAAATAATATCCACTAAATTTGGGTTATTTTTACCAAAGATATGTAGCAATATACATTTTTTGGCCAAATTTATGAAGAAAAATTACTTATCTGCAAAAATTTTTAATAGAAATGAAGAAAAATGCATTTTTTTACAAAATTTTCGGCCTTTTTTCATTTATAGCACAAAAAATAAAAAACACAGAGGTGATCAAATGCCACCAAAAGAAAGCTCTATTTGTGTGAAAAAAAAGGATGAAAATTTCATATGGGTACAGTGTTGCAGTAATTGTCATTCAAATTGTGAGAGCACTGAAAGCTCAAAATTGGTCTGGTTTTTAAGGGGGTTTAAGTGCCCAGTGGTCAAGTGGTTAAAAAAGTGGTTTGCACTTTTAGTGGTATGCATTATTGGTCCCATTTCTATTTGCATATGGCTGGATATATAATTGTCAAGTTGTGGCTGAAAGAAGGTGGATCAAACCCTATAAGTCTGTGTGACCTGGAGAGAATATATCTTTTGGGGTCCACTTAAGGAGGTGAGCAGCTACGAGGCACTCAACCATTATAGTGATGAGATACTTTAAACTGCCTGCAGGCCAGTCAAGTTCCTCCACCCCAAACTGACCTTCCTGTTCCAACATGACTGCGCACAAGTACAAAAAGCAAGGTCCAAAGACATGTATGAGTGAGTTTAGGGTGGAGGCACTTGACTGGCCTGCACAGAGTCCTGACCTCAACCCGATAGAACACCTTTGGGATAAATTAGAGCGGAGACTGCGAGCCAGGCCTTCTCATCCACATCAGTGCCTGACCTCACAAATGAGCTTCTGGAAGAATGGTCAAACATTCCCATAGACACACTCCTAAACATTGTGCACAGCATTCCCAGAAGAGTTAAAGCTGTTATAGCTGCAAAGAGTGGGCCAACTCAATATTGAACCCTACGGACTAAGACTGGGATGCCATTAAAGTTTATGTGCGTGTACAGGCAGGTGTCACAATACTTTTGGTAATATAGTGTATATTGCTTAGAGCATAAGAAGCACTGGAAGATTTTAGAAGATTGTACACTATTTTGATATCAAGGAAGGATTGTGACATTTGGACAATGTTGGCCAATTTTTGTTTTGTTAATGTTTTTTTGCTCTACATTGTTTGAGTCTATAGGCACACATGGTGTGGTGAACAACACTATTGATGTTTAGCAGCAATTGTTTCAGCGTGGGATCGATCTGTTGAGCAGGCAGATGACAGGTCCGTCTCCGCTCACTGTGCTGAGACGGACCTATCAGAGGCCCGCTGTCCTGAGAGATTGGATGAAAAACAGATCCGCCTGTCCGTTTTCATCAGATCCAATCCGCCAGACGGATGGAAAATAGGTTCTCCATTCATCTGGATTTAGCGGACCGGATAGCGGCGGATGTCAGTGGACATGTCACCGCGGACATACATCGCTCCAAAGGAGGTGACTGGAGCGTCTGATCAGGTCTGCCATAAAAATGGGACAGGCGGACCTGATCGGACAGCATGTGTGAATGGGGCTTTATACACATATGCAATAGGTGTTTGACACAGCGCTGCTTATTTATATTTATTTAGTGCGTAGATGTCTCATCAGAAGAGGTCTTTCTAAAAGAGTTGTGACCAAAGCCAAAGGACTCACCTAAACACCAAACCACAGGGGCTGGATGCAGAGAAATAGCAGCAGGTGTTCTGAATTTTTTGGTCAACATTTGAAATATCTGGTTCTAACAAAAGGGCAGGTTTTTTAGTTGAAGACTTTTTTGTGTTTCTTGATTAATGAAAACTATTCCTGGCTTAATTTTTTAAATCACACCTGCTTTACAGCATTTCAGTGTCTATAAACCTTTGTATGGTACTACATGTACGATCTGTACTTTTCGGTTGTATTTTCTGAGGTAAGCTATAACTGTCATGCAGTTATACAAGTGACAATTTAAAAAAAAAAAAACAAAAAAAAAAAAAACACTTTACATCTTTGGATAAAAGGCACAAAAGGTATACAGAAGAAAAACAAACTTCAAATATAAAAAAAGCAAGTTTATAATACAAATAAATTCTGTCCTGTAGGAAAATTATCACACAACACCTCAACAGTATTAACATATAAAAGAACCAAGTTAAACATTAATGTCAATTAACATTAAACTCCTAGGAGGCATTCATATTAAATCGGGATGTTGTATTTTAATTTTTTTCCCCCCAAGTTTTCTAGCCTAAAATGGAGTATAAATTTCCTGCTGCAAGCATCTTCCATCGTCTCTCACTAACCTGATCCTTAAAAACTGCAAATCTTGACAGCCATTTCTGATGGGTAAATGATAGACAGCACCCCACTGTATTTTGTCATTCCTTTGTTTTTGATGAACCATAACAGACAACATGAAAACAAGGCAAATAGCTGTTGTAGCCAATCAAAATCAGGAAGAAGTGGAGAACCTGTCCCAGTAACACCAAAAAAAAAAAAAGAATTCCAATAAGATGGAGCACAGCTGATTCATATAATAATTATATTCAGATATTGCAAAGGTGGGATAGAAGAATCAGCTGTACATTGGCAGTATCTGCCATCTGCTGTTCCTGTACCCCCACAAAAATGCAAATGTTCAGCGACTCAGTCCACTTGTTTCAATAGTAATCTGAAATTCTGGAGGACTCCAAAAAAACATTCATCATGGCTATCCTTTGCATCCCATTATTGTGTCCCAATATTGTTTTTTGTTGTACTCCCCAATGTTGGAGATGAAGTAATCATATTCTTTTAAAAACATGCTTGCAGTCAAACCTCAAGGTTAGGCAGTAACTTTTATAACACAGGAATTAAAAGATTTAAAGTGTAGAAAGCAAGGGCGCACACTGTTTTTGTAAACCAGTGTTTCTCAACCTATTTTAAGTCAAGGAATCCTTTAGAATTGTACAAAATCTCGGGGAACACCACTCTGAGGGCTCATTCACACCAGGGGGAGCACCTGAGTGTGTGCACCTTTTTGCGCATTCCCCTGCACTGCATTTTCAATTTTTTTTTTTTTTTAACGGGTCACTCCATGTATGTGAAACACAGAAAAATAGTGGCAGCATGATTTTTAAAATCGTGGCGCACCAAAACGCATGTTAGTGCAGTACCATACATTAAGCAGAGACAAACGCATGTGCATTTGCTAGATGTGTGGGGGTACCATTAGGAAATAATGGCACCCACACGATTGCAAAAGGAAGCGCATGTTTGTGTGGAGCAGGAAAACGCACAACTTTACACACGTTACCACACTTCACCTGGTGTGAGCCTACTAGCACAAATCCCTCAACTTCCAGCGCAAATTTTCTCTCCCCACAAACACAAAACCTCTCATCCAAAGCACAATTGTTACCCTTCCCTTGTTGTGTCCCGAAATACAACCACCCAAACCCCCGCCTCCCAAAAAAACAAAACACTTACAGGTGGGAACTGGCTACACGAGTAGTAACAGCAGCGGAGAGGAGAGAGCCAGGAGGAAGTGTGAGCTGTGCGCTCCTCTCCCACCCCCCCTTCCTCCAGCTACTCTCCCTCCTGTCTGTATACAGAAAATGAGACAGAACGCTCATAGATCGGGACTGTCCAGGGTTGGATTACCACCCCCAACTCGTCTGAGGAGATGAGGCAGTAATCGAACTCTGTATAGTCCAATCTGAGAGCAACCCTGAAAGGAGGGAAACAGCACATTCCGTACCCCCCTCTGCCGCTGTCAGTACTCCTGTGGGCAACACAGAAAGCTGTGCGGGTGCCTGATGTGTCCTTAGCAAGTAACATCATTGGCTGGTAGAACACATCACCTGAATAGGGTTTAAGTCTAGGAGGAGATTGAGCTGAAGTTCACAGGTTCTTACTACCGTGGTTTCCATAAACAGTGTGTGACCCCACTTTCTACACTGAGTAGGGAAATCAACTCAGACAAGGTCTTATGGCGGACCTGCACCTGGTAGCATTTATTGGAGCTGACCGGGGAAACATACAGAGGCATCTGAGCATAGTTGTCTTAACAGGAATTAGACTTTGAATGAGACAAGATCTGCTTTGAAAGAAAAGTCCACAATGTACACCTGCAATTGTCCAGAAATAGTCTCTGCCTGAAAACACATCACCGCCGTCTGAAGGCGCGGGAAATTCTCCAGGCATTGGGCTCCTCATAGCGATTGTACAGGGGCTCCAGCCGCTGCTGTTTCTTCTGTTTGCTGAGCTTGGTCGGGTCAGAGACTTTGAAGAAAGCTGGCGCAAACTCCACTAGCCATCGGGGGTCTATAGTGGTCACTTCCCGCATGTATTCCTTAGTGGTTAAGACAAGCTCATGGTATACAACCCTATTAAAAAAAAAAAACAAAAAAAAAACAATACATCAAGAACCTTTACTTATCTAGGTAAGGAAGAAAATCTTTGTAGATATGGTTATCCACTTAATGACTACAGCATAACTCGTAATGCCCATTAGTTCAATTGATTTAGAAGAAAAAAAAAGTAACACTACACAGTCCCTTTCCCCTAAGGAAGGATTCAAATACGCATTGGGAGTTTCCCTCATCCACACCTACTTAATTAGAAGTGCACACAATGTTCAGAGGTGTGATCAAATGATCTCCATTTTTAAAATTGGCGCCCATTTAAAATTTATGCTCATCACTTTTAATTTCCTATAACATAGAGGCGGACAGAGTGGTTCCTGGTCTTTGCCTGCCTCTCAGAGACATAACTAGAACCTTCAAGGCCCCCATGTCCTTTCCATTGGTCCCGGGGCCCAAGCCACTAGGCCCAAGGCCCTTTATTATGGTCCTGCAGCGGGACCCTTTCCTGTCGTCTTGGGGCACTCCCATGGTGGCGGAACGCCATGGCCTGATCGCAAGTGTGACTTTTCCACCATTTTGTTAATCGTGTCCAGTCACCAAGGATCTTCTAGCAATGAAAGCTTCATTGCTAGAAGATCCCTGGTTACTAGACACGATTGGATAAAAAAAAAAAGAATGGATGGCTGCACACCGAGGTAGTGATGAATCTCTTTATTATAAAATCTCTAACCTGGATAACACCACAGGACAGGCAAACAGACGCATTTCACACAGCGTCACTAGACACAATTAACCCTTTCATTGCTGGCAGATGAGAACGCAGTTGGATGTGCATGATTAACCATTTCAGATCTGTGTTGGAAGAGTATGATTATCCACTTGCCACTCGCCCACCATCAAACGACGACGGGGCGGTGCGGCTCTCGTTCTGGACGTCATATGACGGTGCCCACAACGGCCCCTCTCTCTCACGCTGTGTTAGGACACGGCGCGACCACGATCTCTGTAAACCATGTGATCGTCTGTATCCAATCACGTCTGACAGTGTGAGGAGAGGAGAGCCAATCAGCAACATCTTCTCACAGAGGACATCTAGGCATACAATCAGGGCACTGATAATCAGTGCCCTGATTACAATAAAATGCCCACTGTGCCAGCAGTGAGTACCCATTAGTGATGCCAGTCAGTGCTGGCTATCACTGCTGCCCATCAGTGCCACCCACCAGTGCAGCATATTCATGCCTCATCAGTGCCACCTAATCAGTGTCGCCTCATTAGTGCCCATCAGTACAGCCCATCTGTGCCGCCTCATCAGCGCCCATCAGTGAAGGAGAAAAATTACTTATTTACAAAATTTATTGATAGAAACTAAGAAAAACGTTCATTTTTTTCAAAATTTTCAGTCTTTCTTTTTTTTTTAGGAAAAAATTAAAAACCCAGAAGTGATTAAATACCACTAAAAGAAAGCTCTATTTGTGTGAAGAAAATGATAACCATTTCACATGGTTACAGTGTAGCACAACTGCAAAATTGTCATTCAAAGTGCGTCAGCGCTGAAAGCTGAAAAATGGCCTGGGCAGGAAGGGGGTGTAAGTGCCCTGTATTGAAGTAAAACATTTCACTGCTAGCAGATCCCTAATGGAAATGCATATTTCCACCAGGGATCTGCTAGCAATGAAATAGTTAATAATACACTTCAAACACAGATCTGAAAGGCTTAATCATGCACGTCCAACTGGGATCTCATCTGCAAGCAATGAAAGGGTTAGCATGCGTTTCCCGATCACCATCTCTCCACTCAGTAGCAACTACACAGCCTTCTCTTACAACAGCACACCTGTGGCAAGGTGTGATCCCCTCCAAGGCTGGCCACACCCCCTGCTTGAGTCCTGCCTCAGGTTCAGGGATGAGTAGTACACTGGGGAGCCAGGCTCCCCAATCTGTTCCTGGCATGTTCTGCAGTGGGTTCCACCACTGCCACCTCTTTGATCAGCCAGCAGAAGTGCCAGCTGTCCCGGTGGGACGGGAGAGCCAGCAGAAGGCGGTGGGAGAATGTGCCTACATCAGGCACTTGAGCATCACAACTGGACCATGGAGCAATGGAAGAAGGTGACCTGGTCTGAGTAATCGTTTTTCTTTTTTACATCATGTGGACGGCAGGGTGCATGTGTGTTACTAACTTGGGGAAGAGATGGCACTAGGATGCCATTTGGGAAGAAGTAAGCCTACGGAGGCAGCGTGATGCTTTGCACAATGTTCTGCTGGGAAATCTTGGGTCCTGCCATTCATGTGGCTGTTACTTGACACTTACCACCTACCTAAAAACATTGTTGCTGACCATGTACACCCCTCATGAAAATCTTTTTCCCCTCTCTAGAAGTAGGTGAAGGAGGGAAGTGATTTTGATTTATTGCGCTGAGGTAGGTGAATGCTCCAACCACCAATGATATCCTTAATGATAATATCATGGGTAGGTCCAAAGAGATGTCTACGCTCAAAGACCAAGCAAGCAAGGCTCTCTTTGGATATAGCACTGCTGATATAGTCCTCTGTGCATTTGTATGGCCATTGTATTCATACAAGACACATGCCTAGATGCTTTTATCTGGCCAACACAGCTGAAGCATAAGGGCCCCTGATATCTGATCTAAACACTGTCAAGAATGGGTCCACTGCCGCAGGGGAGTGATCTCTTTTGAAGGATGTAGTCCATTCCGCCACAGCATGCCCTTTTCTAGTTGTGACCTTAATCCGCCAAAAGGCAGGATCCACTAGAGAGACTAGGGTTTTAAAGTGGGATTCGAGTTGTTTGTCAGTAGAATCATTGAAGATAACAATGCTCTCTACCGGCCTAATGGTTTCTCTGTTAAGGAGGGTAACCGACAGATCCACAATGGGTATAAACCTCTGTTTTACAAATTCCTCCCAAATAGAAACAGCTCCAGCAAGCACATGGGGAAAGCCAGGACCCCTGGGGGTGCTTCCAAAGTTCACAGAGGAATAACTTCGAAGAATAGGTGTAATAGGAAGGTCTTTGCAGTTGTAGGACCACTGCAAGACCCAAGACTGGAAAAAGAAATCCTGCAGATGCAGAGAAGTACATACTAACTCAACAGGGGCAGAAACAGAAGACTGTAATTCCTCAAAAATCATCTGATCAGGTAAACCCTACAACTATCAGGGCACAGTGCAAACGCTAGAACAATTAGCAAAGTGTAAGCTGGGGTCATGTTTCCAAGGCCATTAGTGGAGTGTGAGCTGGGATTACCCATTACAGTGAGCACGTCCCTTCTGTGTTTTGATATAGACATGTGATGACTGTGCCAGTGATGCAATCAAAGTCCAAGTACGAGGCAAGGGCTCAGGGTACTCGCAAAGGTCAAACAGTTGGTAGCCAGTGAAGGTTGGATGAATGGAGATTACCAATGTCAATGGACTGGCCATGTAGAACTTTGCAAAGTAAAAGAAGCAGTGGGACAATGCTTCCCCAAAGCCAATGGATGTAAAAGAGCGCTGAACAGATAAGCCACTCAGCAGATGTTAGCGCTCAGTCTTGGTGCACTGACCCCTTATGCTGTAAAATCACCAGAATACAGGAAATGTAAAAAGGTACCTGGTGGTGCAAATAATGAGGTAGCTCTCAGTGCTCAGCCGATCGGCCCATTCAAGGAGCGCAAAGCCAATGCCAAAATTTTAAAAAATTTTTTAAAAAGTATCGGTACTTGTACTCGGCCTTAAAGTGTTATCGGACAACCCTAGTTTTTACCTTGCAAGGAAAAGCAGGAAAAAGGTTTCCCTTTAAATCCTCACACCACTGCACTGTGGGTGCGGTGCGTTTTGAAAAGTCTTGCATGCTGCATCTTTGGTGTAGTTTTGAAAACCACACCAAAAACGTAGCTTCCCATTAAAATGAATGGAAATCGCACCAAAATCGTGGTAACAACGCACCCGCGATTTGTGTTTTTGAGTCACATGTCCATTCTTCACAGGTGCAGGTGGCCCAAAAACACACCAGAATCGCAGGGAAACGTAGGTGTTTTTACTATGATTTTGCTACAGGGGCCTCACTGTTTGGAATAACTGAACTCTAAACATTTTTTACAGAATACCATTTATAAAATTGTAATTATGAAATTAGCATATATTTATTATCGATTATGATTTACAATGACATTCTCAAATTTACACCTTGACATCTATTGGAATATAAAGAAAACTGTACTGATCAAATTACCAAAGAAAAGAAAACAAAAAAATTGTAGCTTTCTTACCACTCTGGCTGTCTGTTGAATAGAGCACTGGATGGGTGAATATAGACCACTTGCTGGTCTATGAGAGTCCTATAGCCTTCCTGAGGGTCCTTCTTGGCCGCATTTCGGAAGAAACCACTGCATATAGCTTTCTGTACTCTTACTGTCGCTTTACCACAGGACACAACATCCAGTTTATGTCTGTAAAAAGATATTAACATAAAATCAATGCAAATATATCCGCAGCTGAAATGACACCAGATGATGGATGTTTACATGACACTATGCATTATGGGCAAGAGCAACAATTTTCAAGGATCAGAATATCATTACATTTTAACTGAAACAAATAGAACATCTTGAAATAAGAAACATATAAAGAGACGGCAGCGAAAGTGTTGAAAAACACATCTTTTTTACACTATAAAAATTTACAATCCAAGCAAAGTATACAACTACAGAACACCGGTACTAAGTAGTATATGTGGGTGCCATTGCTATCCTTCTTCTGAATATAATGGAAAAGCTGTTATATGACCCACTGGCCTCAGTATTTCCTGAGTCACTAAACTGGAATAAGAATGTAGATTGTTGTCAGAAGTCATTTTCGGCATACTTGTTCTGACTCTTGTGGGTGACTCTGAAAGTATTGAAGTCAGTGGGGTAATCAGTGGGGTAACAAGCCAAGTAACCTTTTCAGAAGACGAGGTCAGCAATGGAAGCCTGCAATATTTTACTAGCAGGTTTCCTTTAAAACTTGAACTGCATGCATGAAGAACAGTCTTGCTGCCTAGGGCTTTGTTTTTTAATCCAGGCATAACTAAAGCTTACCAAGCTGTTTTGTCTTTTCAGCAGTTATCTGGTGTCTTGTTAGCACCAGTACCTAAACCACAGGAATGTGCAAAGCAGATGTTTCACATTTCTCACACTATATGCTTTTTGCGGTCTTAAAGAATCAGGACTGCAATCAACAATATAAAACTCAGATTAAAAAGGTAAACTGGACTGACTTTAGCACCGTTGCAAAGATTCCTGGACACATCTAAAACTATTTTCTTCCTGCCTGGAATTGTTTGTTAATATAAATGATCTCACTGTACACAATGGAATCATTTTTATCTAGACTATAAAGTCTTCGAAGCAAACAACCTTTTTACCATCATGACCCGTTAATATTGTGTCTGTCTTTAAAGTGTAAATTCACCTTTAGAGAAAATCTGTAAGGTGACCTTACCATTGGATATCCCCCATCTCCCCTGGTCGCACTGTACTGGAGTCCCACAATCCTCCGCTGTCTGACGCTGGCATGCCACTTCACCGGTCCAAGGATTTGAAATCCCTGCAACTTAATCTTCTATCCATACTGCTTAACCAGTACAGACCAGAGTAATTCTAGATTGGTCAGCACCTTCACATTGATGGCGCTGACCAATCAGAATCCATCTAGCCCGTCCTGTCAGCACTGTGAGGAGAGAAAGCCGTGGGGGATTTCTGCTTCCCCGGACCAGTGAAGCAGCATGTTGACATCTGACAGAGGAGGATAGCAGATCTTCGGTACAGCAGGACTGGGGGGGGTTGGGGCTCCAGTGTAAGGTCACCTTACAGATTTTCTGTAAAGGTGAACTTACACTTTAAGTTGTATTTTTTTTTGTCACCATCTACAGTGGATATAAAAAGTCTACACAAATAAGTTGCATAAGTTTGCACACCCTCTTAACTGTGGATGTAGCTGTGTTCAGAATTAAGCAATCACATTTAAACTCATGTTAAATAGAAGTCAGTACACACCTGTCATCATTTAAAGCGCCACTGATTAACCCCAAATAAAGTTGAGCTGTTCTATTAGGTCTTTCCTGACCTTTTCTTAGTCACAGCAAAAGCCATGGTCCGCAGAGAGCTTCCAAAGCATCAGAGGGATCTCATTGTTAAAAGGTATCAGTCAGGAGAAGGGTACAAAAGAATTTCCAAGGCATTAGATATGCCATGGAACACAGAGAAGACAGTCATCATCAAGTGTAAAAATATGGCACAGCAGTGACATTACCAAGAACTAAACAAAATTGATGAAATGACGAGAAGAAAACTGATCAGGGAGGCTGCCAAGAGGCCTACAGCAACCTTAAATATCTGGCAAGTACTGGCTGTGTGGTACATGTGACAGCGATCTCCCGTATTCTTCATATGTCTGGGCTATGGGGTGGAGTGGCAAGACGGAAAGCCTTTTCTTATGAAGAAAAACATCCAAGCCCGGATAAATTTTGCAAAAATACATCTGAAGTCTCCCAAAACCATGTGGGAACATGTGTTATGGTCTGATGAAACCAAGGTTGAACTTTTTGGCCATAATTCCAAAAGATAGGTTTGGCACAAAAACTACACTGCACATCACCAAAATAACACCATACCCACAGTGAAGTATGGGGGTGGCAGCATCATGCTTTGGAGTCATTTTTCTTCAGCTGGAACAGGGGCCTTAGTCAAGGTAGAGGGAATTATGAACAGTACGAAATACCAGTCAATATTGGCACAAAACTTTCAGGCTTCTGCTAGAAAGCTGAACATGAAAAGGAATTCCATCTTTCAGCAGGGCAATGACCCAAAGCATACATCTAAAATCAACAAAGGAATGGCATCTCTAAAAGAAGATTAAAAAGTTTTGGAATGGCCCAGCCAGAGCCCAGACCTGAACCCCATTGAAAATCTGTGGGGTGATCTGAAGAGGGCTGTGCACAGGAGATGCCCTCGCAATCTGACAGATTTGGAGTGTTTTGCAAAGAAGAGTGGGCAAATATTGCCAGGTCAAGATGTGCCATGCTGATAGACTCATATACAAAAAGACTGAGTGCTGTAATAAAAACAAAACGTGCTTCAACAAAGTATTAGTGTAAGGGTGTGCACACTTTTGCAACCATATATCTTTAGTTTTTTATTTTTACTTCCCTCCACCTAAAAGATTTTAGTTTGTTGGTCAACTGAGTTGTAAAGTTTATAGGTCACATTAAAAGGTGAAAAAAGTTCTAAAATGATTTATCTTTGTCTCATTTTTTACATCACAGAAACCTGACATTTTAACAGGGGTGTGTAGACTTTTTATATCCACCGTATGTTGAAAACTTTATATAAAAGCAAACTATACATGAGCCGGATCTAAAAAGATATCCCCAAATCTAGAGCTAAGAAATTAGCAACCAATAACAACGCAGCTCTGGTTTACCATTTGCACTTCTCATCACAGAAAATTTTCATATATATAGCCCCTTCCCACACACTTCACCATATCCATCTACAGTTCTAACCCCACAGCAGATTTATAGTTTTTGCTAGAACTAAACCTGTAAACAGCGCTCAGCAGCCTGGATAACCAGAGGCATGGAAGCATTAGGAGTAGACTAAACCATGAATAAGGCAATACTGTTTATTGTCCTTAATGTAGAGAGAATAAAATAATTGCATAAGCAAAATAAAACTACACTAGTTGAAGGGTAACACCATCCAGACCAGCAGCCAAACAAACATGGAGAAGCCAATACCCATGCTGTGGGGGGGACAGAAGCCTGTTCGGGGATGGAAACCTGAGGCACCAGCTGGAAGAGTCACTGCAATCCAGTAGCAAATGCTGTGGAATGGACCGGAGGGCCAACCTGGTGAAGGCCAGCGCACATGGATGACATTACTCTGCAGCGACAGCAGGAATTGTAGAAGGAAGGTGAATGCCCGTGGAGCGCAAGCTCGACTGTTTCTGGTAGGTTCACGCGAAACGTGTCACAGCTTCATTTTACCGGTCTACAGGTTTCCAAACCCGAACAGGCTTCCATCCCCCCACAGCATGGTTACTGGCGCCTCTCTATGTCGGTTTGGTTGCTGGTCTGGGTGATATTAACCCGTCAACACTCATGGCTACCAGTGTGATATCCTTTACTTCTAATTCATTTATTTAAATCTCTACATTAACCACTTCAGTACAGGGCACTTTCGCCCCCTTCCTGCCCAATTTTCAGCTTTCAGTGCTGTCGCATTTTGCACAAATTGCGTGGTCATGCAACACTGTACTTAAACAAAATGTTTATAATTTTTTCCCCATTTGCTCACCACTGGGAGTTTTTTTTTTGCGCTAAAAAGTAAAAAGACTGAAACGAAGAAAAACTTTTTTTTTTTTCATTTTCTGTTATAAAACTTTGTAAATAAGTAAGTTTTCTTCTTCACTGATGAGGCGGCACTGATGGTCAATGCATTGATAATCAATGCGCTGATTATGAACAAAGACTCCCCCTGTCAGGAGAGCAGCCAATCTGCTCTCCTCTACTTGTGCCTTGACAGTGCGAGTAGAGGAAAAGCAGATAAAAGGCACTTCTTGGTTACCATGTGATGAGCTGTGATTGGACACAGCTGATCACATGGTAAAGAGCCTACGTCATAGGCTCTCTACAGGAATCAGAGATGCGGTGTGTCAGACTGACACTACCGATCGCCGCGGGCGTGTACTAGCGGCCTATCCTGCTGGACATCATATGACACTCAGTCAGGATAATACAACCACAGATGGCACCTATCTGACACACAGGTCTGAGTGGAGGCAGGATATTCTCCTGACTGCCATTTTTCCTGCCCCAACATTCACATTATGTCTCCCTTTCTTTTAAAGATAATGGAAACCCTTTTATCATAGTTTTTCTGAGTATAAGTTTTGCTTACGGCTCAGTATGGACTACATACAGTGGCAAGAAAAATTTTGTGAACCCCTTGGAATTAACTGGTTTTCTGCAGTATTTTGCCATAAAATGTGATCTGATCCTCATCTAAGTCGCAACAATAGACAAACACAACGTGCTTAAGCTGAAGAAACACTCAATTCTAATTTCTTTCTTTACTGAACACACCAATAAACATTTACAGTGCTGGAGGATAAAGTACGTACAAATGCTAATTGGAGTCGGTAGTTTGCACACATGGAGTACAGCTAATGAAATGAGTTTGGAGGTTTGGTTTAAAGCTACTTTGATTTATAAAAAAAAAACAAAAAAAAAAAAAAAAAAACTCACATTATATAATTGCCGTTTATAAGAAGCATCAGCGGATGTGAACCATGCATCGCAAAAAGTAGCTCTCTGAAGACACATGATCAAAAGTAATTTATCTACAAAAGGCTGGAAAGGGATACAAAGCAATCTCAAGGTGTTTAGGCATCCATCAGTGGACAGTTAGACAAACTGTCTATAGAGACTGTTGTAGTACTGTGGCAACTCTTCCTAGAAGTGGGTGCCCAGCCAAGATTACTCTCAAGGCGCAACACAAAATCCTCAATGAGGTAAAGAAGAACCCACATGCAACAGCTAAAGGATTGAAGACATCCCTGGAACTGGAAAACATCCCTGTTCATGAGTCTACCATACGCAAGTCTGACAGGCAGAGTGTCCATGGCAGAACACCAGAGGAAGCCGCTGCTCTCCCAAAAAAAATAAAAAAATTGTTGCGTGCCCGACGTTTGCCAAAGAGCACCTTGGCAAATCACAACGCTACTGATAAAATGTTTTGTGGACTGATGAAGCAAAAGTTGAATTGTTCAGGAAGAATACTCAGCACCATGTATGCCACAAAAAGGGCACAGCTTACCAACATCAAAACATTATCCCAAGTGTGAAGTATAGTGGAGGGAACATCATGATTTGGGCTTGCTTCACTGCCTCAGGACCTGGACCACTTGCTATCAAAATCGAGGGGAAAATGAATTCAAGTTTTGGGTGATGCAGCAGGACAAAGCCCTTAAGCATCACAGTAAAGCCACCATAGGCTGGCTTCAGAAACAGAGAATGCACCTTTTGGAATGGCCTAGTCAGAGCCCAGACCTTAACCCCACTACTCTAACAATTTCAGAATAAAAGTGACTTTACAACCAATACAAAGGCAGCAACGGGTGTTAGAATATGATACGGTGCATCGGGAATATATTCATAGTGCTTCAATTTTTTCCACATTTTGTTATATTACAGCCTTATTCCAAAATGGATTAAATTCATTATTTTACTCAAAATTCTACAAACAATACCCCATAATGACTACGTGAAAGAAGTTTGTTTAAAATCTTTGCAAATTTATTACAAAAAAAAATAAATAAATAAATAAATCACATGTACATAAGTATTTACAGCCTTTGACATGATACTCAAAATTGAGCTCAGGTGCATCCTGTTTCCACTGATCATCCTTGAGATGTTTCTAAAACTTGGAGTCCACCTGTGGCTGTGTTAAGTTGATTGGACATGATCTGGAAATGCACACACCTGTCTATATAAGGTCCCACTGTTAACAGTGCACGTCAGAGCACAAACCAAGCAATGAAGTCCAAGGAATTGTCTGTAGACCTCCGAAACAGGGTTGTATCGAGGCACAGATCTGGGGAAGGGAACAGACACATTTCTGCAGCATTAAAGGCCCCAATGAGCACAGTAGCCTTTATCATCCATAGATGGAAGAGGTTTGGAACCACCAGGACTCTACCTAGAGCGGGCCTGTGATCGGGGGAGAAGGGTCTTAGTCAGGGAGGTGACCAAGAACCCGATGGTCACTCCGACAGAGCTCCAGCGTTTCTCTGTGGAGAGAGAACCTTCCAGAAGGACAACCATCTCCTGTAGCACTCCACCAATCAGGCCTGTATGGTGGTAGAGTGGCCAGACGAAAGCCACTCTTTAGTAAAAGGTACATGACAGCCCACCTGGAGTTTGCCAAAAGGCACCTGAAGGCCATGAGAAACAAAAAATTGTCTGGTTTGATGAAAAAAAGATTGAACTCTTTGGCCTGAATGGCAAACGTCATGTCTGGCGGAAACCAGGCACTGCTCATCACCTGGCCAATTCCATCCCTACAGTGAAGCATGGCGGTGGCAGCATCATGCTGTGGGGAGGTTTTTCAGCAGCAGGAACTGGGAGACTAGTCAGAATTGAGGGAAAGATGAATGCAGCAATGTATAGAGACATCCTCTATGAAAACCTGCTTCAGAGCGCTCTGGACCTCAGACTGGGGCGAAGGTTCATCTTCCAACAGGACAATGACCCTAAGCACACAGCCAAGATAACAAAGGAGTGGCCACAGGACACCTCTGTGAATGTCCTTGAGTGGCCCAGCCAGAGCCCAGACTTGAACCCGATTTAACATCTCTGGAAAAAATGGCTGTGCACTGACGCTCCCCATCCAACCTGATGGCACTTGAGAGGTCCTGCAAAGAAGAAAGGGAGAAACTGCCCAAAAATAGGTGTGCCAAGCTTGTAGCATCATACTCAAAAAGACTTGAGGCTGTAATTGGTGTCAAAGGTGCTTCAACAATGTATTGAGCAAAAGCTGTGAATACTTATGTACATGGGAGTTTTTTGATTTTTATTAAAATTGCAAATATTTCAAATAAACTTCTTTTCGCATTGTCATTATGGGGTATGGTTTGTAAAATTTTGAGGAAAATAATGAATTTAATCCATTTTGGAATAAGGCTGTAACATAACAAAATGTGGAAAAAGTGAAGCACTCTGAATACTTTCCGAATGCACTGTATGTACAATAACGCTATGTAATAGGATGTTATGTAAAATAATGTTATGGTATATCATTTTATTATGTACAATAATTCCTACACTTGAAAATATGATTCTCGTAACACTTCAGACTTTTTAATTGCCTCTACTTAACAAAAACATTGGTGTCACACATTCAGGTTTGAATTCAGTCAACATACCTGTCCATTATGCCCAACATTTGTTTGCGAATATCTTGAGAACGCCTCAGTGAACGAGCTTGAATAAAGTTCTCGTAGCACCATGGGTTGGAAAACTTGTTGTTCTTCCAAGAGTTGTACACAGCCAGCAATGTCAGGTGGTCTCCTTCTGTCTGGTGAAACTTTGCCTTCTTCTGGTCTGCAAGTGCTTGTTTGTCCTATAAGTTAGAGGGCAACCATGAATCTGTTCTTCTTACAACTGGTACATATTTTAAACACATTGGAACCTCTTTTCACAAAGCCTCACTTTTGCCAGCACAATTTGCTATTAAAAACACAGCATTATTATGCTTCAGTTGAGCTATACGTGGATATTAATTCGGAAATATTTCTGTTCATCAAATGACTGTAATCAGCAGTAGGATTACGTATGAGGAAAAGGGCTAAGAAGGCGGCTGAACACCCCTTTAAGACTTATGTTATACTAGTAAAAAACACAATTGTACTAAAGCAGCCCTTAACTTTCATTTTCAGCATGGCTAAATCCAGCACTGTTGTGCAATAGCAAACTGAATGATCATTTGATCAATTTAGAAATAGTTTCAAAACAATAAAATGAACTTGTGGGCTACAGACATTTAATGTGCATCTAAACCCAACTTTTAATATATTGCTGCTTAACTGCCCTTAGATGTTGTGGCTGCATTCGTTTTCTTTTTTTCTACCTGGTGATCTTGTGAACAACACTGTCCCTGGTTGGCTACACTAGCTCCACCATTGTATCTACTAGTCAACACACTCTACAGAGAGAGTCATGATTGTCACGTAGGTTGCTCTCCTAATTTAGACTACAAAGAGGTTTTCTTCTCTTCATCTTCATTACATGGGGGAGGAGAACTGGTAGCTTACAGAAGACAGCTTGCAAGGCAGATAAGATTGTGTTTTCAGTTCAGCTCACATGAAGTGACAAGGACATTTCTGGCAAGACCAACTGCTCTTTGCAGTACTTTCTAGAAATGTTCTTAGTAGACATGTGCACAGACAAAAAATGTGTTTGTTTTAGTTTCATTCGTCTTTTTGCTTTTTTCGGAAATTCAAAAATTTCGGAAATTAACTAATTTGTCAAAATTTGTTAAAGAAAAAATACGGAACTAAACGAATTGCACATGTCTAGTTCTTAGCCCAAAAAAACAACTATTTCAGCAACCACATCTAAGAACTGGTAAGCTGCAAAACAATACACTTATGTTTTATACATCCTTTAATTATTTCAATATTTAAACAAGCTTTAAAATATGCCCCTACTGACCCTTGAAGCAATCAATCCTCAAAGTTCCCAACACAGAAGTTATAAATTCAGCTATTTCTGCCAATTTGTGTTTACATTAGAGATAAGGTGCCGGAGTCACTGCTGGGAGGGTGAGCTGAGCTGCTGAATCTATTGCATCGTTATAAAGCTTGAGGATTAATTACACCATATATACCGTATGCAGCTACAGAGGCCACTGAAGGCTTGTTTTGAAGCACATCTACTTATTAAGAATAAGACTGTCCATAGGCTGGCCACTTTAAGTCTGGAAATATGCCATCAATCTGAAGGACTTTGTTTCTGTTTGCATCAACTTAAAGCAGAACTTTACCCTTATTTGTAAAGTTATATCCTCTCCACTCCTCCCTAAAATAAAGCATACTTCTATTTTTTTTCTCCTAATGCCGGTCATTTGCCTAGGTCAGTGATGGCGAACTTTGGCACCCCAGATGTTTTGGAACTACATTTCCCATGATGCTCACCTACACTGCAGAGTGTATGAGCATCATGGGAAATGTAGTTCCAAACCATCTGGGGTGCCAAAGTTTGCCATCACTGGTCTAGGTGAATGACAGGCATTATGCCTGCTATGGCTCCTGGGATATGCACGTCACATATCCTAGGAGGTATAGTGCTTCATAGAGAAAGGAGGAGGGGATGGGCCTTAGTGGCACGTCATCGAGGTCCATCGGAAAAACCCAAAAGAGCCGGTGGGCCTCAGGATAACGTCACACAAAAGATGGCTGTGCGGGACCCAACGGGGGCAGAATTCTGACAGGATTCTGCAAGACACCGCTGGATCCATGGGTGGTTAAGCATCTAAAAAATTCAGTACCCACCACAAGGTAAGCAGGGGTGTAAAAAAAATAAATAAAAATGAAAAAAATGGGAGGGGCAGGGAGGTTGGAGAACTGCTTTAATAGTGTTACATGCATAATTAAACACTGAAGCGTGCTTTGTACCTTGGGTCTGTAGAACACATTCTGAACAGAGAGCATAGACACAATGGTCAGCATCTCTTCACTGCAGCCAAGATGTACAGACATGATGAGCATCTTACACAGCATGGGCTCCAGGGGAAACTCTGCCATCTGAAAAGGACACAAATACAACAATTAAAACATAAAAGCAGAAGATGAACCAGTTGAGACCTTGGGTGTTAGGTAGCGGGTGTATGAATGAGTATTTTCTTTTGAAGTCAAAACAGCACAAAGGATAAGTTCACCTTTCTACAAAAAATAATAAATGCACATCTTTTTGCAGGTAAAAAAAAAAATGTGCATTTATTATTTTTTGTAGTAGGAGCCTGTAAAGCATTGCACCAGAGATCTGCAGATCGCTAATGCCATGCAGGTCTCCTGCACACTGTCAGTGTACTCACTGACAGGAAAACTCCATGAACTACCACAGTGCCCTGGTAGTTCATTGAGAACTACAAGCCTACAGCCAACTAAGGATGTCAGGGCTTGTAGTTCACTTACACACAGAGCTGTGTGTATGAGCGACGTGGCTGTGTGGGGGGAACCCCGCATGGCTGCGCTGTTTTTAAACAGTGAGAGCTGGTACAGGGAACTTCTCCCCATACTGCTGCCACACGGAGGAGGAGGGCGGGGCAGCAGCTGCAGCACTGGGAATCCGTTAAATGTTCCACCCTAAAATCAGGTGGAACGAACAAGTTAAAGGTGAACTTATCCTTTAAATCAGGGGTGCCCAATCCAGTGGCCCATGGAGCCCTCAGTTGTCGCGACCTCCCGCTCTGGGTTAGCAGGTTGGCAAGCCCAGATCGTAGGTTGCCGACCCCCCATCCCAGAGCATCAGTGTTGTGAATGAAGTCAGGGGTAGAGGAAGCAAGCGGCTGCGGAGCAGCACTGCATAAACCGATGCTTCCTGTATAGCACCGGCTCCTGTCACAAGTGTAGTGATACCAAACGCACTCTGCATGGGACAGCAAAAGCTGGCGATACCTGAATGGAAGACTGTTATTAAAGGTAAGTTTATTACTAAATATATATATATATATATATATATATATATATATATATATATATATATATATATATATATATATATATATATATATATATATATATATATATATATATATATATATATATATAAAGCATATCTGTTCTGCAGTGGTTACTGGGCTGCTTTCAAACTGATTCCCAGGTGCAGCGCGGTGCACCTTCGGGTTACCTGCACGTTGCCATAGACTTCTGTTATTACCTGTGGGCTTGGTGCCCTTTCAGAAATTGCACAACACCTACAGGATATAATAGAAGTCTATGGCAAAGTGCAGGTAACCTGCAGGAAAGCCACAGGTGAACTGTGCTGCACCCCTGGTGCAAGTAAAATGCAGTGCATCAATGTGAAAGCCTTAGGCCTGTTTCACACGATCGTTCTGACCCAATTGGAGCCTCAATTCACCTCTATGGAGCGCCAGATGTAAATGGACTTGTATCCATTTACACCCGCCTACCTCCAATCCGATACGCAAAAAAAAAAAAAAAAAACACACACATACACCAGAAGGGGGTCCCTTTCCTTCCGTCTGGGATCTCGGAACGAAGGGCCTATAGAGTAGAGTAGAGTGGGCTGTGTCCATGTCCGCACTGCATATGCAGCGTGGACACTGACCTGTCATCCACCCACTCCGCTCATTTTGGCCCACAACCGGTTACCAAGTCGCAACTGCCCTCGCTCTTCAAAAGGTTGGGCACCCCCGCTTTAAAATGCTCTAAAACAGAATTCCTGCTTACATACAGTTGGAAGGAAAAGTTTGCAAACCTTGTAATGTCCCTTTAAGGTTTTAAAGGGACAGCTTTCACTTTCTGTCCCTGCGAAACCACCGTATGCACCGTAGACATCGGGCGCAGGCGCACTGAGCGTGCCGTTTCTAATGGTGATCATGCCGTTAGTGGTGGCACCAGCACACATGTGCGGGAGTGACGTCATCGCGGCTCAGGCCAGTCACAGCGCCGGAGCCGCGATACCCAGAAGTCACTCCGGAATAGATGGCGTCGGAGGAGGCTAACAAGCGCCGATGCCGGGGCTTCGATCTCAGGTAATTCATAATGAGCTAGTATGCTATGCATACTAGCTCATTATGCCTTTGCCTTGCAGGGTGTATTTTTTTTTTTTTAAAGAGGCTTTACTTCCTCTTTAAGAGCTTAAACAATTAATTAAATGAATGGGTAAAGTATGTGATGCCTTCCCCTATACTAACTAGTGAAACCTGCTACGTTGGCAGTATTATCAACCAATAACTTTCTAGAGCTGCCATTTGGATCTGTGCAGAAATGTGTACGTACTGCGGCTCAGTCGTATTATACACATTTAGAAATATTTTTTTATGTCTGAAGAACATCCTGCTTTAGGCCACCCAATAGCAGTTGAAAGAGCGATTGTCAGGAAAAAAAATTACCACCAAAAATACTTACTCTTCGCCCTAGACGTGTAAGCAGGCCTTCATCATCTAGTGCTCCAAGTGTATATAACTGTTCCATAGCTGTGATGAGAGTTTCCATAGGTGGAGCATCCATGAAGTCGAAAGACAGCAAATCATTGATCCCCATAGCCTTAAAATAAAGACAGACTAGTATGAACTTATACTTGCAAGAGACAAGCTAAGAAATATTTTAAACAATACAGCTCAGTGAATTACTCATAAAAGAAATAGTTTGGAAAGTTACTTTCCCAACCTTGTAATCCTATAATATAAATTTTGAAACTGGAAATTATAGTCACATGGAAGGTATGGAAATGTATCTACTAGGGTACCAGAAACTTGGAAGTCCTAAAATGATCCCCTCTCTATGCAAGGAAGCCCAAAAGAGAAAAAAACAATAACATTAAAAATATATATCCACTTTTTGGAGACAAATTGGGAAAACATCTACTTTATATTTGTTACCTGTTCCCAGTCACATTGCACAAATTAAAGCCCAACGCCAGACAAAAATAAAATTTAAATGGAGCATTGTACATCAATTACCTTACATTTCATTCAAAATACCTCTTCCTAAGCCATCATGCAGTGTAATAGGTCAAAGTCACAGTTCCTTCACTGAGTCTTCTTGAGACCAGACATTATTCTCCTGCATTATATCCTTGTATTTTCCTGTTCCTTCTTGCTTGGCTGGACAGTAGCATGCTTTTTCCAAGTTGACAAAATGTTGTGTTCGAGAGATCTCGAATGAAATTGGGTGAATTGCACAGCCTCAACAGGAGGCCATCGTGGGGCCTAAAACTCTTATGTAGCATTTCATTGTTGGATGTCTTGGACCTCAAATTCTCAAGAAGGAACAAGAAGGAAAACCTTTGCTTATGATGTGTAAAAAAACCAGACCCAAGTATTCCAGGTGAAGGGGCTGGAGAGCAGATTTTTTTAAATTGGATCACCCTACCAAAAGGCTGGATTTACCTAAACTGTACTGTGGATGTTTGCCGACAACTGGAAGTCCTTAAGGAAAAGGGCATCCAGATAACTTGTGACCTGGGTTCTGAGAAGGGCAAGAAGAGATGCTAGGACCTTTGTGAATACTGTGGGAGCAGTGGATAGGCCAAAAGGCAGCGTGACAACCTGAAAATGACCATCTGCTGTTGCTAAGAGCAGAAAACACTGCTGAGAAATCACTGCATAAATGGGAATATGCAGATGGGTATCATGGATGTGTGCGGATGCCATGAATCCCCCTTTTCTCAGATGCAATATCTGATGCTGAGGATTCTGTGCACAATTTTGGCATGGAAAAGGTATTTTAGGGCCATGATAGGGTGCACACCCCCACTGGGCTCACAGGAGTGAGGGCAGCTTTTCATTGGGAAGAAGAATTTGGGGGAAGACCTGCTGGGCTTTTTTTTTTTTTTGCCACATCAGAGAATCCTTTTTTAAGAGACATTGTTTCGACTTCCAAAATCAAAAACTATCCCATCTCTTTAATTCACATCATTGTGGCCGCTCTTTAATTTTGCTTTATTTTCATTTACTCAAAAAATAACTTCTGACTTAAAAAAAAAAAAAAAGGACTGAAGACCACAGTTCTTCAACCGAACAAATATTTTAGACAGTGGGCATATCTTTTACAGTAGCATCTATAAGCCTCCAATTCTCCCCCCCCCCCCCCCAGCACTCCACACCCCCCCCCCTCCCTCTCCCAAATACACATCCCCTAAACACCTAGTACACTACATTCTATCTATCCCTTTCATACTCCAGCCATAATTTCCATACACTCTTATACTTTTTTAGGCTACCTCTCCTTCTATACCAGAATTCCTCCTTAATGATCGTATCCTGGACCTCTCTTCTCCATTCACCTATCGTTGGGGGATCTTTTTTCTGCCATTTCCGTGCTATAATTTTCCTGCCCTGAAACAGGCATCTTATGATTGCTGTCTGGGTGTCCTTCAACATGCCATTTACCTCAAATAGGCTCAGAAGGCAGGTTCGAGCCTCCATTACCAATGAGGATCCGAATACTGTGTTAATTTCCTCCACTAGGTTTTCCCAGTATCTATATAGCTTGGGGCAACGCCAAAACATATGTAACAAATCCCCTCTTTTATCCCCACAACGCTAACATTTCGCATCCTGCCTTTTTCCGAACCTGAATAATCTTGCTGGTGTATAATAGAGTCTATAAATTAAATATAAATGGGAGATCCCTTGTGATGGTGAAAGAGATATTCTTGATCCCAATGCTAGGTTGAATTTCCACTGTTCCACCGTTATTAAGCCAACCTCTTCCTCCCATTTAATTCTCCTCCTGGGCTCCACCTCCCCTACCTGCCCCGCCTCGGATATGCTCTTATACATTTCTGAGATCCCCCCTCTGGATTCCGTACTATTTACCAGTTTTCTTAACACGGGCATTTCGCACCACTCTATCTCCTTGCCCTTAAATTGTGCCTCCAGAGCGTGCTTCACCTGCAAATAACCAAAAAATGATCTATTTGGTAGTTCAAACTCTTCTCTTAGCTCTTGAAATGATTTCAACCTCCCTGCTTTGTACAGTTGCATCAAGCAGTGTATACCCTTCCTCTCCCATTCTTCTATTTTCCCCACCGCACTAAACTCCTTTAGGTTCTTGTTGTTCCATAGCGGGGAGAACTCAGAAAACCCCACATATCCCAATATCTTTTTTACCGTCTTCCAACATCTGATCTTTAACTGGGTTGTGGGGCAACTATATCCAAAGTGTTCTGCCTCCACTGCCTCCACCTCTGTTTTCTGACTATTGTTACTGACCCATAAACTATTTCTTCCCACCCTTTCTTCAGACGCGTTGCTGCCCCTCATAAACTGCATTTGAGCTGCTAAAAAATAGCACCAGGGGTCCGGTAGTGCCAGGCCTCCCGCCTCCCTCGGCCGCCGCAGTGCCCTCAATCCCATCCTGGCCACTCCACTTTTCCAAATTAACTCCCTAAATAAGCTGTCCAGCTTCCTAAACCAATGCCCTGGAATGCAGACAGGGGAATTGTGGAGAATAAAAAGGATTTGTGGCATCCATATAATTTTGATAAGATTGCATCTACCGGCGACCGAGAGAGGAAGGCCACCCCACACCCGGCTCTTCTGTTTCAGTTTAACCATTAGTGGTACTACATTCCCTGTTATATACTGCCCTTGATCTCTGGTTATGTTTACCCCCAAATATCTCATTTGATCTACAATTTTTATAGAGTTCACCTGACTTGAGAGAGAGTTCACTAGGGGGTCTACCGGCAACAGGGCTGATTTATCCCAATTGATCTTTAAACCTGAAAAGTGTCCGAATTCTTTAATTAATTTCACGGCTGCTAGTAGGGAGGTTTGTGTATCTTCCAGAAATAACAGGATGTCATCTGCATACATTGCGATTTTCTCTTCTACTCCCCTATTTTTGAAGCCCTGTATTTCTTGTAATTTCCTCAGAGCCGTTGCCAAGGGCTCCAGTGCGAGGGCGAAAAGCAGGGGCGACAACGGACACCCCTGTCTCGTCCCCCTCCCCAACTGGAACCACTCGGAACACTCCCCATTTACCCTGACTCTTGCTTTTGGTTTGTCATATAGAAGCCTCAGCCAATTCACAAAGTTTGGGCCAAATTTAAACTCTGCCAATACCTTCCACAAGTAGTGCCACTCAAGGCTATCAAATGCCTTGGCTGCATCTAATGATAAAATCGCCCTGTTACCTCCCCTCTCCGTAGGAACTTGTATGTTGCCATACACTCTCCTAATGTTCATACTCACTGATCTCCCCGGTATAAAACCGGTTTGATCCGTGTGTACTACTCTAGAAATTATTTTTTTTAACCTATTTGCTAGGGCTTTGGCCAAGATCTTAACGTCTGTACATAATAGTGAGATTGGTCTATATGATGCAGGGTCCAGCGGGTTCTTCCCCTCTTTCAAAAGAATTATGATTGTAGCTTCTGTCATAGATATGGGTAAACTACCTTCCCCCATGGCTCCGTTCAACGTTTCTAACAATTTTGGGAGCAGGACTTCTCCGTATTTTTTATACAGTTCTGCCGGTAATCCGTCAGGTCCTGGTGCTTTTTGATTCACCATTTCCTTTACCACTCCTTGTAGCTCCATCAATGTCAGCGGGGCTTCCAGGGCCTCCCTTTCCTCACTAGATAGCGAAGTTATTCTTAATTTTCCAAAAAACTCCCGCATCTCCCCTTTTACATCTGCTTGTGGGGCTTTGTACAAATCTTCATAATATTCTTTGAACACCTTCACCATACCAGAAGTGTGTCTTATAATGTTCCCGTTCCTATCCCACACTGCAGGTATAGTAGATGGAGAGCCATTAGCCCTAGCTATTAATGCCAAGGTCCTGCCCACCGATTCCCCTTCACAAAAAAAAAACTTTGTTTCTGAAACATTTTTCTCTTTTCCTCTTTTTCCAGGGCTATCTTTCTGTATTCCTCCTGGCCCTTGACCCAGGCCTCGTGCCTAACTGTAGTTGGCTCCTCTAAATATCTATCTTCTACCTCCTTTACCTTCACCCTAGCTTTATGTTCTTTAGTTTGTGCTTTCCTTTTAACATAGGAGATTTTCTGTATAAGAACTCCTCTAAGGTAGGCCTTCAGGGCATCCCAGGTTATGCCTACCGGGGCAGATCCTTGATTCAGGGTTATAAACTCTTTCAAATTGCTCACAATCCCCCCATCATCCTCAACCACCTCAAGCCAAAAGGGATTCAATTTCCACTCCCTCCGACCAACGCACCCCCCCGTTTTGATTGAAAAAATCACAGGTGAGTGGTCCGAGAGCCCCCTTGGATCGTACTCGATCCCAACCATCACTTTCAAAGCCTCCTCATTACAAAACACCAGGTCTATCCTAGACAGAGTGGCATGTGTCCTTGAGTGGCATGAATATTGCCTCTCCCCTGGATGCCACCTCCTCCAGATATCTACCCACCCTACTTCCTCACAAAATTGGAGGAGCGGGGTCCTAGGTGCCCCTCCAGGAGAAGACCCTGCCGGAAATCTATCCAAGCAGTTGTTCATGGCCATATTAAAATCCCCCATCACTATAACTGGCACCCCAGGTTTATCTGCTATAAAACTTATTAATTTGTTGAGTACCTCAGTTTTGAATGGAGGAGGTATATATACACCAGCAAGAACACAGTCCCGTCCCTCAATATTACAATAGAGAAAGACATACCGACCATACTCATCCAATCTACTCTGCCTACAGGAGAAAACCAAACCAGTGTTTATCAATACACTCACTCCCCTCGAATACGATGTGTGAGTTGAGTGATACTGCTCTTGGTAACTCCTATTCCTTAGTGTATTCACTGAGCCCTTTTCTAGATGGGTCTCCTGAAGGCAGAGTATCCTAACATCCCTTGTTCTGGCCATAGAGAAGATTGCTTGTTTCTTACAGACTTCTTTCACTCCCCTTACATTCCATGAACATATCTTCATACACTTAAATTTACCTATTTTTGTGCCTATCATTTCTTATACCTATACCTTAACTCAAAATAACACTTAATTCTCGAAACTTTTGTGATTGATTTTTGATATTCTAGTGCCTTTACTTTTTGTGTAACCACTACATTATCTCTATCCCACCATTCTAACTTTCTACTCCCCTCCCCCTCCCCATAGCCCCTTCCACACATCCTCACCCCCAAATCCCCCCCCCCACCCTCCGTCCCCTCCCAACCCCCCCCCCTGCCCCAACTGCCCCAACCTGGGCCTATCCCACCGAGCCTCTAAAGTGACCGTGTTTAACCCTTTCAACCTGGGTATACCTCCTTCCTCCTTTTGCATTGCAACCTAAACCCTTTTATCAGAGGGGGATTACCCCCAACATACTTAATACGTGTATAGTTTTTATAACTACTATCTCCCTACACCCACACCTTTTGAAAAATGTGCCCTTAGGAAAGGGGCGGGAAGAAAACAAAGCACAAGGGGAGAGGGAGAAGGAGAGGAGAGGCAAAAAAAAAAAAAAAAGGCGAAACAACCATCTACTCTAACCTCCTACTCCTTCCCCCTCTCCCTCCGAGACTGTGTGCCCGGCCGCAACCCACCCCCATCCCTTTCCAACCAAGACAACACCTCCGCAGGGCTATTGAATAATTTCACCTCTCCATTTGCTATCACCCGTAAACGGGCTGGATACAGCAACGCGTAGTTAAGTCCACGCTGCTGTAAACTTCGTTTGCATTCTATAAATTTTGCTCTCTGTCTCTGCAGTTCAGGGGAAAAGTCCGGATACAGGGATATTCTTGCGCCATTGTATATAACATGCTTCATCTCTCTTGCTCTCTGAAGAATAGTAACCTTGTCCCTGAAAAACAGCAATTTGACTATAAGGGGCCTTGGCTGACCCCCTGAGTGTGGGACCCTCGGGGCAATTCTATGTGCCCGCTCAATAGCGAACAAGCCGGAAAATGCATCTTTACCAAACATGTCTCTGAACCACCCCTCCATGAACTCTACAGGCTTATTCCCTTCACTTTTCTCAGGGAGGCCTAGAACCCTCACATTCTTCCTCCGTGCCCTGTTCTCAAAGTCATCCATTTTTTGAAGGCATGTATTTAGTTGTTCCTTCATCCTCTTAACCTCTTGCCTCAGTGGGTTCACATCATCCTCCAACTGGCCAAGTCTCTCTTCTAGAACGGTAGTTCGAGCACACACCTCCTGCATATCCCTCTTCATCATGGCCAAGTCAGCTCTAATACCCTTAAGTTGATCTGATAGATCCGACAACGTGGTCTTACAAACATTTATTGCCAAGAGAATGTCCTGCAAGGATGGTCCCTGCTCTTGTGCCTCCTTATCATTTAGTGCCCCATTACCCGGGTCACTCAAAACGCTCTCCTTTTCCAGATGCGTCTGTGATGCTGAGTCTATTACTGCGGGCACACAGATTTCAGCTGGTCCCTGGCTTTTTCTCCCCCCAGGGTTACTACCCTGCGCCCCTTGAGCTTGCGCACCCCCCGCCTGATTCCCCTTTTTTGGCGTGCAATTTGGCGTATGGGCAAAGCGCTCCAGTTTTGCGGCAGCCCCCTGAACAACTTTATCCTTAGGACCTCGCAAATTGTGCGCCCCAGCTCCTTCCTGTGCTGTAGCCTCCTCCGACCCCTTCTTTCTGGTCATCTTGACTTTCCTCACACCTTGGAATTACCAAAAGTAGGAAGAGTTGTACCAATTTTTGCGTGGTGCGTAAATCTGCTGATTCAGAAAAAAAAGAGAAGCCGTCTCCTAAAGGACTCACAACCCCTGAATTGTAAATACTGGGGGAAATATCACAGTGTCTTCTCCAGATTTAAATATGCCCCCTCTTACACATGAAAACATGGACTCACCAAGAGATGGCTCTTCGGGGGGTTCCCCAGATTTTCATTATGCAGGAAAAGACACAAGTAGGTTACCTTAAGGTACACAATGCGCAGTGTACCTGGGTGATCCCTTCCTCCTCTCCCCTCCTTCCCCCCGTCCTTTAATCCACAGCTCCGGTCAGCAGCTTCCACCTGCCTGACGACCAGCTGGCCGGCATAAGCGTTCTTCTAAGGGGTCCGGTGTAGTGCAGTCCTCCGCCCCCGGGATCGCCAAGGAGACGGTGTCAGCCCGATCTATGAGCCGGCTGCTCGTTCCCTGTCTCCCCCGTCCTCCGATCGTCAGTGGCTCGGACACGCCGATATGGCATCCTCGGCTTCCAGCATGGGCTGCAGGCAGCGGGCGTAGGGAGAAGCAGCTGAGTCCAGGTTCTCAACGCCCTCCCCCTCCCCTCAGCCTCCGGTCACGCCCATTCCCGACCTGCTGGGCTTTATCTTACGCCGAAAGGAAGGGCTGAACTTACCTTTTGAAGTTAAAGCTTGGGAAGAGAGATCAGGTGCTCTGCATTTTGAAGAGGTGGAGGATCCTGGGGGGAGGTGCCGAGTCTTCTGCTGTGGAAATAAAACCTTCCCTCCTATGACATCTTTTGTAAATTTGTCAAGTGCCTCCTCAAAAAATACATCTTTCTTCAAAAGGGCATATGTGTGCGAGGTTTCTTATACAGGCAGGTTCAGCTTCCAGGCTTTGAGTCACAACATTCTGCGCATGTGAATGGAGATTAGAGCCATTCTAGAAATGTGTTTCATTACTTGTTCTAGGGTATCTACACAAAAGAGCAGAGCAGAAGGCAATCGCTGCAATTGCTCAGTTAAGGCATGGTCCTGGAATACAGGCTCATGTTGGCTGTTCATTGCCCTAAACCATTTAGCTCCAGTTTCATAGAAATCAATCATAGCAATAGCTAGCTGCACAGCCAGGCCTGCAAGTGTAAAGAGAGCCTTCAAGAGTGTCTCTAACTTCCTATCTGCAGAAACTTTGAATGAAGGAAAATCTTTGAGGCTGCATTCACACCTGAGCGATTTTTACCGTGTTTTTGCCTCAATTTTGTACAGGTCACCAGTGTAAAAAGCAGAAAAACACCTGTTATCTGCCCCAAAAGAAGCTCATGTTCTTTGAGCTTAAGGCGTTTTTCAGGCGTTTTACTTCAGGTGACAAAACACTCAGATGTGAACAGGTGCCATTGAAATGAATGGGATTTTGCTTGTTGGGTGTTTCTCAGGCGTTTTACAAGCTGAAAACGCTCAGGAGTGAATGCAGCGTAATAGGTACAGTGAGAGCTTTGTTCAAGACTGAGACAGCAAGATCAGCTACCAGAACAGACCACTTTTCTGGATTGCCGCAAAAGTCATAGAATGCGCACTCTGTGAACGGGGACATGTCATTTTAGATTGTGTGTCTTTTTGTACCCACAGGGGTATGGTGAGAAGGTGCAGCTGTAGCCGCCTCTAAAACACTGCCTTCGGGTCCTCTTCATTTCCTTCTATGTCCACCTCTTCTAGGCTGGATATATCAGGATCCAAGTCAGGTAGTGAAGGAAGAGCTGGAGAAGGAGCTTGGCGATTTGGAGTCCTGGAGAGATATGTCTGTATTAAATCCATTAATTATCTGAAAAATTGTGACACAGTAGCAGAAAAATCTGCCTTTGTCAGGTAGGCCACTTAGAACTAGAGTCAGATGCAAAGACCGGTGTTAAAATCAGGTCCTGTTCTGGTGCAAGGGAAGCATGGCCACTTCTGGTCCAGGACTGCCTCCACCACGCCCTACGCATTACATCACAGTCACGTGACTTGATCAGGGAAACCTGATGCTATCTTTTTATAACTTTCTTTCCCACATGCATAAATCTACATGAGCATTTGAGACCTTAATGGGAAGAGAACCACTAAGATTGAGATCAGAAGTGGGGACTGGAGGGTCCCTGGTGGATAGCAGGTCTACAATATCTATTACAGCCTGAAGCAGATGGATGATTGTTATTCTGCACATACTATATGCAGGAAGGCAAGTCTAGACAGCATAAAATACATCTACAGCGCCCAGGAGCCCAAGCTGAGGTGTATTTCTGTCCATAATACAGTACTGTATTTATGTCCATGTAAATATAGCCTAAAAAGGTAAGGATTTCTTTTTAATTATTTATTTTTAGGTATGCTGTGCTCACAAAACATAATGGGGTTTTCTCAAATTTAACTGCAAAAATGGAAGTACACTTTAAAGTGGAGTTCCACCCAAAAATGGAACTTGCACTTTTTGGACTTCTCCCTCCATCCGGTATCACATTTGGCACCTTTCAGGGGGGAGGAAAAAGCAGATACCTGTCTAAAACAGGTATTTGCTCCCACTTCCTGGCATAGATCACCACGGCACCTACTCTGTCCTCCCCCACTGTATTCTGGGAGGCACACAGGTCCCAGAACACAGCAGGGACCAGTGAGGATACGCAGCGCGACTCGCGCATGTGCAGTAGGGAACCAGGAAGTGAAGCCTTCACTTCCCGATTACCTTACCGAGGATGGCGGCGGCAGCAGTCGAGAGCCGACGAGCAGGTAGACTTCGGCTGCCGACATCGCGGGCTCCCTGGACAGGTAAGTGTCCATATATTTAAAGTCAGCAGCTGCAGCATTTGTAGCTGCTGGCTTTTAATATTTTTTTTCAGCGGACCTACGCTTTAAGGACCTTAGGGACTTTGGTTAACATACAAAACTGTTTCTCTTTGCAAACAAGTGAATGGGCACACAAATAGCCTGAAGCAGGTTGATACAGCTTAGGAGGAGGTCAAATGCAGGTAAAACGCACATGTCAATAAACAGTTTATTTTCTAATAATAGTGTGCAACTCCTGTGGTGCCACTAGAACTGCATTAAAAGGTGGAATTTTGCTTTACCTATAATAGTACCATAGGAGGCATCATCCCCAACAAGCCATCTAACAAAGAACCTTACAAAGGGTGCAACTCCTGTGGGACACCAGACTGCAAGCTCACCTGATGCAGAGGCTGATGTGAACAGCCCAGTCCTGCACAGAACTGTGGAATACACCACAAATGCACAATAGTGTGCGACCGTGGTGGGGACACCAGAGTACAAGTCCCTGTGGTGCAGATACTGATGACAGTATCCTAGTGCCCTTTACACAGCGCTGCAGGACATGTCAAGGCCACAAAAAATGCATATAACCTTTCATTTCAATTAACTCTGATTTCAGAAGCATCCCAAAACTAAAAAAAAAGCACAGACTGCATGTACCAGCAAGAACATTATTTGCCTATTGACACAAGCCCTAAAAATATTTCACTATTTGGACTTGGAGTCCATTTCAAAAATGTTTTTCACACTACTTTCAGCCAGGATTCACACATTTTTCCAGTTGAACTCATACAGAAAAATGTGCAAAAGTCTTTGTGGAACTTGTATTGGATTTTTGTGATTATTCATAATGTCATGGCCATTTCTAAAGACAGGCACATGCAGCGGAGTAATATAGGACCTAAACAGGTCACGTGATCCGTGCTCTTCCCCTATCACTCTGCATTTTCTGTGGCCTAATTTAAAGCACACTACTGTCTCCACAGTACCTCTGCATTTTATGAATGAAACCTAAAAGGATGGCATAACGTGGAATTTATCGTTTACTGCAATGTCCTCTGGATAGTGGTTTCCGCTCTTAATTATAAATGGAACCCCAAGTGGATATGTGGCAATAGTACATGTAGGACTACATATGCATGCTCACACATAATTATGCATACACAGATTACAAATTCTTACCTTAAGTGATAGCACAGTGCTAGCCAAATTTGTTCTCTGGATCTCAGGTACATTGGTAGTAAGCATTTCATCACGATAGGCTCGCTCAGTGTAAAGTCTGTAGCACTTCCCAGGGCCTGTTCTTCCTGCCCTGCCTGCACGTTGCTTGGCTTGTGCCTGGAAAACAAATCGAGGGCCTTTAAACAATCACATTTCTGATCAGCTATCAAAAACACCTAACTAAAACGTCACAGCAATTTATTTTTTATTTTTTTTAAACAGAATGGAGTTCAAATTTCGGAACCATTTGGACATGGTTTTATTGCGTTCTAAGTCAAGCTGTGTTTTCTAATGGTCTTTACCTTCTGGGATGACATTGTGGATGACAACAGTCTGTCACCAATTTGGTCTGTTTGATTGGTCAGATCATAAAAAACAAACAAACAGTCTCATTCACATGGCAAAATGCTCTAGGCGTGACAAGAATCCAGTGGATTCCTGTGATTGGATGTACAGGTGGAAGTGGACAGTTGTGGTTGAGTCAAGAAGTGATCATCGTCTCTAACCACAGGTAATTGTCTGGGTAGGAAGTGGTTAAAGGTTCAGATTTTTATTATTATTATTTTTTTTTTTTTTAACATGTTATACTTACCTGCTCTGTGCAGCGACTTTGCACAGAGCAGTCCCGATCCGCCTCTTCCAGCGCCGATGCTCCTGACCCCTCCCTCCTGCCCCCATAGCAAGCAGCTTGCTATGGGGGCACCCAAGCCGCTGCTCCGTGTGCCTGTTCTCACAGAAAGCGCAGCTCACATCCGCCCTCTTCTCACTGGCTGTGACTGACAGTAGCAGGATCCAATGGCCAATAGTCTCTGCCAATGAGTAGGGAGAGACTTGGGACAGCCAAGGCTCTCCTGCACATCATTGGATTGAGATGGGGCTCAGGTAAGTATCAGGGAAGGGGCTGCTGCATACAGAAGGTTTTTTACCTTCATGCATAGACTTCACAACCACTTTAACCACCTCAATACAGGTCACTTACACCCCCTTCCTGTCCAGACCAATTTTCAGTTTTCGGTGCCCTCACACTTTGAATGACAATTACTCAGTCATGCAACACTGTACCCATATGAAATTTGCGTCCTTTTTTCACACAAATAGAGCTTTCTTTTTTCTAATCACTGGTGGGTTTTTATTCTTTGTGCTATAAATAAAAAAAAAACGTAAAATTTTGTGGAAAAAAAATTAGACTTACCGGTAACTTGTTTTCCAGAAGTCTTTCAGGACAGCACCTGAGAGATAGTGACTCCTCCCACCGAACCATAGGAAACACCTTCTTCCTCCAGAACTTTAAAGGGAGGCACCTCCCTACCATACCTCAGTTGTAGAAGAGAACCTCTGGCCCCGGCTGGAACACATACGTTAGTCACAGCATAGTATATCAAAATACAATAGGGCGGGATGCTGCTGTCCTGAAAGACTTCTGGAAAACAAGTTACCGGTAAGTCTAACTTGTTTTTTCCCAAGGCGTCTTTTAGGACAGCACCTGAGAGGATAACAGAGACTTACCCCCTTAGGGCGGGACAATAGCTTGCAGAACCTTTCTGCCAAACGCCTGATTGCTGGCAGATATGAAGTCCAGCCTGTAATGTTTCACCAATGTGTGAAAACTCGACCATGTTGCCGCCTTCAAATCTGTTCAGGGGTGGCACCAGCTCTTTCTGCCCAAGTGGCCGCCAGTGCTCTGGTTGAGTGTGCACAAATTCCTGCTGGTGGAAACAAGCCTGCATGCGAATAAGCCTCTGAAATGGATCATTTCAGCCATCTCGCTAAAGAAACTTTAGAAGCCTGGCAATCCTTTTTGTTGCCCGAAAAAAGCACAAATAGCGAATCTGAATTGCTAAAGGGCTTTGTCCTTTCTAAGTAACAACAGAGTCCTCCTGACATCCAACATGTGGAAAAAAGTCTCCTTCTCCCCTGCTGGGTTAGCGCACAAGGTTGGAAGTACAATATCTTGAGCACGATTCTGCACTGAAGCTACCTTCGGTAAAAATTTTGGGTCTGTCCTTAGTATAAATATCTGCAAAAATAGACAAATAAGGTTCCGTAATTGAAAGAGCATTTAGCTCACTGATCCTGCGTGCAGAGACAATGGCAATCAGGAACACAGTTTTAAAAGTGAGATATCTGAGAGGCGCTTCTTCCAAAGGCTCAAAAGGACTCTTTGTTAGAAACTGCAGGACTACCGACAGATCCCTTTTAGGGAAAGCCCTAAGTGGTACTGGTCTAGAGCTCGTAAGAACTTTAAAAATTCTGATTACCAGCGCATACGAGGCCACAGACTTTTCTAAGAAAACTGTTAGCGCAGCAGCCTGCACTTTAAGGGTACTAACCACTAGCCCCTAGTCTGCTCCATCTTGTAAGAATTCTAGAATGGAAACAAAGCTCCCTGCGTCCTGAGCAGATGAATTACACCAAGTATTGTAAACTTTCCAGACCTTAGAATAAATGTTCCTTGTCACCTTTTTCCTACTTGATATTAGAGTTGCAATCAACTGGTTGGAGAAGCCCTTGCTTCTTAGGAGCTGCTCCTCAGATACCAGGCTGTGAGCACCAGAATGGCCACCTCTGGATGATTTACCGGGCCTTGTAACAACAATTCTTGCCTGAGGGGCAGATGCAAACAAGGTTTGACCGCCATTCTCAGAACGGTTGAAAACCAGGTTCTTTTTGGCCAAAAGGGCGTGATTAGGATGGTTGGTACCATTTCCTTCTGAATCTTCCTTAAGATTAACGGAATTAACTGGAATGGGGGGGGGAGGCGTAGAAAAGATGGAACTTCCATGAATATGCCAAAGCATCTGTCCCTAGTGACTAGTCTTGATTGTTCAGGGAAAAGAATTGGAGGAACCAGGGCATTCTCTTTTGAGGCGGACAGGTCCACCTCTGGCAGCCCTCATTTTTCGGCAATCATAGTGAAAACCTCTGGGTTCAGTGACCATTCTGCTTCCTGAATGGGGTTCCCGCTCAGGAAATCCGCCACCCTGTTCAGAGTCCCCTTTAGATGGACTGCTGATAGAGACAGCAAGTGTCCCTCTGCCCACCGAAGAATATCCATGGCTAGTACTTGCGGCAACTTGCTCCTTGTACCCCCTTGTTTGTTTATATAAGCCACAGCCGTGGCATTGTCGGTTAGAATCTGAACATGCTGCGAGTGAAGATCCTGAGCGAATGACTTCTGAGCTAAGTCGATCGCCTTGAGCTCTCTCTAGTTTGAGGACCTTGTTGCCCCTTTCTTGGACCAGCTTCCCTGAGTGAAACTCTTTCCTAGGTGGGTCCCCCCAACCCCAGGAACTGGCATCGTTTGTCAGTCTTTTCTCGACCAGAAAGGCCCAGACTAACCCCTGTGATAGGACATCTTGCCTCTTCCACCAGCATAGTTACCTCTTCACCTGAGTTTGAATTTTTACCTCTGTTTCTAGGGATTCCAAATTTGTGATCCCATGATCTCAGAAGAAAAACCTGAAGTGTAGCCTTGCCCACTGAATGGCCGACACTGATGAAGTCAGAACACCCAAAGCTGACATGACTTGTCTTATCGTTGGTTGGTCTGCAGTCTTGACACTGTATTGTGAATTTTGTCCTTCATCTCTAAAGGAAGAAAGATCTTTTGATACATACCCAAGAAACCGAATATCCTGAGATGGGTCTAGGGAAGATTTTTGGAGGTTTAGAATCCATCCCAGAGACTCCAAATGGCTGCGTGCTCTGCCTAAATTGCTCTGCAATTCCTCCCTTGAGGGGGCGAAAAATAGCAGATCATCTAAATAAGGAATTACTGCAATTCCTTGAAGAAGCGTAGCCAACGCTTCTGCCATCGCCTTGGTAAAAAAATTGCGGTGAGGATGATAGACCGAAGGGTAAGGCCCTGAATTGGAGAGGATGAATCATGCCTTCCATCCTTACCGCCAACCTGAGATACCTCTGGGACAGGGGTGAGATCGGAATATGCAGGTATGCATCCTTTAAATCTATTGACGCCATGAAACAACCTGGCGTCAGTAGATTTCTGACTGACAAAAATTGAGTCCATCTTGAACTTTCCGTATTTGATGGATTTGTTTAGAGGTTTTAGATTGAGAATCATTTAAAACCTGTTGCTTTCTTTACCAGGAAGACATGAGAATAGAACCCCTCCTGCCGTTCTTTTAGTGGCAATTGGATTACTACACCCTGCTTCATCAATTCCTCTGGAGAGGACTTCATGGCCAGGGCCCTTACTGGATCTCGTGGGGTATTTGTTATCCAAAACCTTTTTAGGGGGGCTTTTGGTAACCTTGAGAGTGTAGCCCTGCGAGAGAGTAGTCAGAATAAACAGATTTGAAGTTATCCCTGACCACTGCGGAAGAAACTTTCGTAATCTTCTGCCCTCCCGCAGGGACGAGTCATTGTGATTTCTCGGCCTGTGTAAGACGACGGAAGAGAATTTCTCCTTTACCTTTCGCTTTTTGTGAGGACCAATTTTTCCTTCTCCCCTGAAACTTGCTGTCTTGCTCCTGAGCTTTTTGAGGTTGAAAGAGACGTTTTGGGACCTGCTTTTTCTTTTTGACCAGGAAGGACTTCTTTTTAAAATCGTCAGTTCTGTCTAGGATACTATCTAATAAGGGCCAAAAAGAAGGTCACCCGAAAAGGGAATTCCACAAAGCTTGCTTTTTGTCGCTGTATCACCTGGCCAGGTCTTTAGCCATAAAGCTCGTCTTGCAGCATTTATCAGGGCTGCTGATCTAGCTGACATTTTAATTGCTTCAGCCGAGGCATCTGCAATATAAGCAACTGCAGAGATCAAGGTAGGAAAAGAATTTAAAATCTCCTGCTTAGGGGAATCTGCCAATATATGCGATCTTAGTTGGTTTTACCCAGTATTCCTAGCTACACATGTTGTGGCCATTGCTGGCTTTAAATTGCTCATGACTGATTTTATCCCAAATAAAATTATTGCTAGATATTGTAGAAAAAAAATTATATTGCAAAAATTCCTTCTGGTTAACTCACCTGTGAGATGGGTGTAACGACAAGCTGATCAATGCCAGTTTTGGAGTTGTAAACTTTCTGCTTTACAAAGCCAGGGTCCACCACATAGTAGATGCCATCAATGGTTAGTGATGTCTCAGCAATATTGGTTGCAATGACAACCTACCAAAATAAAATCATAAAAATATATATCTATAGATATATGTATCTGATATAGCATTCAGTGTTATTGAACCAAAGAAAATTATATTTTTAAAAGGCAGGCTCCTCCCAAACACCCACATTAGACACTTCTGGTTTGGGTGGAGCGTGACAGAAGTTTGATACCCCACCAGGTCTTTACAGCGATCTGTACAAAAATCTGACTGCATGACTGACAGGGATGCCTTGGGCTTTTGAATGTAGCTTCAAACAGCACAAGCCCAAGTGAATACTGAATTTCCCATTATTGAGAGAGAGTCTACTGGACGGTACACAATACAAAATTTCTGTATCTATAGTCCTACAGAGGACTCTTCATAACTTGTATCACAAGGTAATACTGGAAACATGTCTACAAAGCTAAGCTCAGTCTGTTACAGCTGAACAAGTGATAGGGAGAGTTTCCTCAACTCTGGAACCTAACGGCTATAAAGACCCTCAGATTGACTGAACCCGGCCCCACTCCACCACAGTAGAGGTTTTGTAAGAGCTCAAGAAAAGAGAGCAAGTGGCAGTTCAGTGAACACCCAACATTAAGAGGTGTGGGGCAGCAGACAAACATAGAACATTTATGCTCCATTCACATTTGATGTTTTGGGATCTTGGGCAGAATTGCTGCGATTCTGCCCACAATCTCAAATCGCACTACAATCGCAAAACACATGTTCGAATGCCAATCATTCAATGGCACCTAAAACACGGTGCGGTTTTGCCATGATTATTGCACGATAAATCGTGTGGCAATTGCATCAAGCCACAACGCGTGAAGCTTGTCGCCCAAAAAGGAGCAGGAGCTTTATTTGGGCAGCAGACTTTGCACATTGTGGTTTGTTGCGATAATCGTAGCAAAATCGCACCATGTTTTAGGTGCCATTGAAAACAAATGGCACCCAAACATGTGTTTTGCAATTGTAGTGCGATTAGAGATCCCAAAACGCCAAAATGTGAATGGAGCCTCAAATTGAAATCCATCAATGGGCTCCAAAGCCTGCCTTCGGGCAAGAAGTGAAAAAGATGTGTATACAATGTACCTTTCTGCTTCCTGGGGGTGCTGGATCGAAGATTCTTGTCTGCATCTCACTGGGCAAAGCAGAATACACAGGAAGAATGATCAGTTCAGGCACATCAGGACCAAGAGACTTCATTCTTTCATACAGGATTTCACAAGCCGTGTCAATTTCTTCCTGACCAGTCAGAAAAACCAAGATGTCACCTATGCAGAGGGGGAAATTTTTTTTATTTTCTTTAATAACTAGATACATATTTAAAAGAAGGCTAGCTGAGAAATATGATACAATATAAAATATACTTTGCAACATATGAGTCTGTATCCCCAGGCTGAAGATGCTAGGGAGTTAGTCACATAAAAGTCTATTTGGATCTACTGTGCAGGTGTGGCCCATGCACTGGTCCATTGGTATTGGATGTAAAAACTATTACTAGAGGCCATGGCCATCAGATCCAGGAAGTATGTATTTAGTAAGGGAGAGGTTGAGCTATTTAGGTCAAGAAAAGAGCAAAAAGCAGAAGTGCATTTTGTTTTAAAGTGCAATTTTCCTATAGTACAAACCTAGCGCAAACTTTTTTTCCTTTGGATCACGTGGGAATTGGTTAAACCTCTGTCAGGTTATTGCTGTCTTGGTCCCAAGACAGCAATAACCAACATTTCTCCTAATGCCGCGTACACACGATCGGATTTTTCGACGGGAAATGTTGGATGCGAGCTTGTTGGCTGAAAGTCCGACCGTGTGTATGCTCCATCGAACATTTGTTGGCGGACTTTCCGCCAACAAATGTTAGCTAGCAGGTTCTCAAATTTTCCACCAAGAAAACTTTCCAATCGTGTGTACACAAGTCCGTCGCACAAAAGTTCACGCATGCTCGGAATAAATGCTCACCAAACACAACATTAGCAGAAGGAGCCCAAAGGATGGCGCATGACTATTGAACTTCCATGACTATTGAACTTTCTTTTTTAGGCTCGCCGTACGTCTTGTACATAACTACGTTTTGCATGTCATGCGTTAAGGGAAAACAGGTATCAAAATGAAAAGTGGGGAAATTAGTACAGGGATAGCAGGAAAACCTTCCAGGTTTTAATCTTTGCTTACTCAGTCTGCAACTGGGGTATTTAACTCCAATTCCTAAACTTTTTTCAAACAGCAAACCAAGCACCAAACACCCTTATGCTACAATCATACAAACCTGGTGGCTCTGTAAGATGTATCTGCATAACTGTGATAAGGCTGGCATCCAGGTAGTCTGTCTCAGGTTCCTTAGTGTAAAGAATCTCTACAGGGTATGTCCGACCAGGGATGGTGAAAATTGGAGCTTCGTAGAAATACTGGGAGAACTTCACGGCATCTAGTGTTGCCGACGTAACAATAAGTTTCATATCTGGACGTTTTTGCACCGTCTTCAAAAGAAAACAAAAAAGGTTTATTAATATTTAAAAAAAACAAAAAAAAAAAAAAAAACAAATTAAAAATGCCAAAACTACCTCCTTAAAATATATTGATTCTTAAAGAGAACCTTGTATTAAAATGATTGTTTGTAATAACTTGTAAGTAAAAGCAAGCACTTTCAGGCACACATAGTTTCAACAATTTTCTAGAACAGAAATCCGAGACTTCTGTTATCCAAATATCGATTTCAACTAAGAAGCTGGCACTTTCGACAGTGAGGTTGCCACCACACTCATGGGACATTGGTAGGCATTTATAGAACGAAGCTTTCAGGCTGGGTTCACAACTATGCAAATTGGATGCGGCTTTCTCCGCATCCAATTCGCATAGCAGGAGAATATGACCGGCTCTCTTTGGAGCTGGTTCACATGTCTCTGGGGCGGCAGTGCAAAGAAACGCTGTGCGTCTTTGCCTCTGTTTCAGGGCCAAATTCAGGCAAAAATTCTGCCCTGATTCATCCCTGAAACGGAGAACAGGGACGGACAGCGTTGCTGTGCGATCTGCGGCCGGTTTAGGTGTGAACCGAACCTAAAAGAAAGCTAGAACAATGTGCAGGTAATTGGAAGTAATTCACTCCAACACAGCTTTACCGCTATATATTATAAATTGTTGATGCTGTCAATCACACTTTGTAATTTATCTGCTATAGCTACAATGTCAATAGATAATGAATCTGAGTTTGCTGCAGGCAGAGGGTATGGAAATTCCTCAGTGATCACGCCCTCAGACTCTTTACTAAATCTTTCGGCATGTCACAAAAAGAAAGAGGCCAGAGCCAAGTGTTAAACAAGAAAACTTGTATGCTTAAAGCCAAACTAAAAACAAAGGGCTACGGTGCAGATACCTGGGCTTACATAACTGTAAGTATGTGTCCCCCCCACCATGCATTTGGGTTCCATGCCCTAGCACCTATGTCACTACGGGACACAGCATTGAATGGTATTCCTTTACCCACTTCAATACTGGGCACTTTGTGTGAGGAAAGAAGAGCCGATAACCAGCAAAGTCTGTTTACATTTATGACAGGAGACAGCTGATCACATGGTAAACGCCCACTGTGATTAGCCCTCTACCTTGATCCGAGACCAGCTGTCTTCCAATGCACACAGAGATCACAGTCACTTCCCTATGCACCCTCCCAGAACTTGAGAGCCACACTGAAACAGTCTTTCGGCTATGGCATGGGCAGAAAGAAGTTAATCAATTTTTAAACCGTAGGTTCACATAAAAAAACAAAAACAAAAAAAAAAAAAAACCCAAGCACATGGAATGGGTCAACAAAAAACATTTTCAATTTAAATATCATGTAATTATCGTGTGTACCTTTTTTAAAAGCCCAAACAGAACATCTGTGTGGATGGTCCTTTCGTGTGCTTCGTCAAGCATGATAATGGCGTACTGGGTCAAATCTGGGTCAATAAGGCACTCTCTTAGCAACATACCATCTGTCATGTATTTGATGACAGTCTCTGGGCTTGTGCAATCTTCAAATCGAATTGTATAACCAACCTAGAAAACAAATACACACATTTTTTAAAGGTTTGTTTATATGGATTGAATATCTGCAGGTTGGTTATTTTACAATTAAGGGCAATTCAATATAGCGGACCACCTCCCTAATAAGAAGCTGCAAGAGATAAGTGCCAAACAACTTTTACAGGAAAAAAAACAAACTATTTTTTGCAGCTTCAGCTCGCTCTCTGGATCAGACTGTTCTGACATGGCAACATCTGTGTATGCTCTTATGAGATATAATTATAATGTATATATATATATATATATATATATATATATATATATATATATATATATATATATATATATATATATATATATATATATATATATATAATTAGATAGATAGTATAATATATAGATATATTAGAAAGATTATCTATACATAATCTTTACCTAACTTCGGATGCGACTGCAAAAAGGTGCTCATTAATCTTGTGTGACTACAGTGTTAAAATCCAAAATGTACTAGCCACATAATACAAACTGTAGTCACACATGATTAATGAGCACTGGTCACTTTGTATTTAAGTAATTTATTGATCAATTCAGCTATTATTAAATTTGGCACCTACATTTATTTATAGTTGTTAATTTATTCAAGATTATTGGTTGCACATGCAGTAATACCATTGCACTCAAGTTTGGTTACACATAAAACAGCAAATTAATTGAGATCACACACACTTTGGAACAGGAGAACAGCACCACACCTACACCTATTTGCAATCACATCCTATACTCTACTCAGGTATCTGAAGGGGCAGCAGTTCCTGGAATATTCAGCCATTTGCACAGAACCACCCATAAATCTTTTCTACATTAGGAACTTCACCAATTCTTAGTAAGAGCTGAACTACTAATCACTTGATCCTGGACCCTCTAGAAATAACCTGTGTTCTCCCAGCTAAGACTGAATATTGCATTCCTCAATCCCAGACTGACTACGGCATAAGTACATACATTCAAATGTAAACAAACTTACCCTTAAAGGGTTAGCTCACCTTTCCACAAAAAAAAAAAAAAAAAAAAAGAAAAAGAAAAGAAAAGGTATACTATCTCGCTACAACCTCCCCATCCCTCCTGTCCTAGCTGCATGGACCTTATGCGATTCCCATTATTCAATGCCCTCTCCAACTTGTATAATGGACCGCCACCTTTGTACATAAACACACAACATAATGCGAGCATTGACGGGCGCTCATTGGGTCAGCTCTGGATTTGTGACTGCACTGGCCAATGAGAAACCTTTTGAGGCTCCTTTCTTCCCTGACAGCACCATGGAACAAAAAAATAGGATTTTTTAAAACAGCTTACCTGTAAAATCCTTTTCTTTTGAAGGACATCACGGGACACAGAGCCACAGTAATTACTGATGGGTTATATAGGTATCACTGGTGATTGGACACTGGTCACACCCTAATCAGGAAGTTCAACCCCCTATATAATGCCTCCCCCTTGCAGGGATACCTCAGTTTTGTAGCCAAGCAATATAGTGTATTAGAAGAGGGGCGGGACCTCTGTGTCCCGTGATGTCCTTCGAAAGAAAAGGATTTTACAGGTAAGCTGTTTTAAAAAATCCTATTTTCTTTCTCGAACATCACGGGACACAGAGCCACAGTAATTACTGATGGGATGTCCCAGAGCAATGCTACCTGAGGGGGGGGAACCACGACCAAGTAGGGTGCAATCAGACCTGAGGACCCTGTACCGCTGCCTGCAGCACACTACGCCCAAAGGCGATATCCTCATGCCTTCTCACATCCACCTGATAGAATCTGGTGAATGTATGAACTGAAGACCAGGTTGCGGCCTTGCAGATTTGAGCCATAGAGGCCTGGTGATGCACTGCCCAAGAAGCACCAATAGCCCTTGTGGAATGTGCCCTGATCTGAAACGGAGGAATCTTCTGTTTCAAAACCGTAAGCTTGAATGACAAAGTGTCGAATCCATTTAGAAATGGTAGCTTTTGACGCTGCCTGTCCTCTATTGGGACCCTCTGGCAGCACAAACAAAACATCCGTCTTGCGGATCTGAGCAGTTGCCCCTAGATAGGCCTTAACTGCTCTTACTACATCCAACGAATGTAGAGATCTCTCTTCCGGAGAACAGGGATCTGGAAAAAAGGAAGGTAGAACAATGTCTTGGTTTAAATGAAAATCAGAAACCACCTTCGGTAAAAAACTAGGATGAGGGCGTAGTACCACTCAATCCTTGTGTATAATCAAATAAGGCTCCTTACAGGAAAGAGCTGCTAATTCTGATACTCTTCTAGCAGAAGAGATGGTCACCAGAAAAATTAAATTTCCTTGTCAACAAGACCAAAGGAATCTGACTTATTGGTTCAAAAGGCTGTTTCTGTAACACAGCCAGGACCAAGTTCAAGTCCCAGGGGTTTAGGGGCGCTTTAACCGGAGGATTAAGACGCATCACCCCCTGCATAAAGTTTCAGACCAAAGAATGCGAAGCAAGTGGCCGCTGAAATAATACTGATAAAGCAGAGACCTGGCCCTTGATGGTACTCAAGGCCAGCTTCATCTCTAATCCCATCTGTAGAAAATCAAGGATTCTACCTATGACATATTTCCTGGGATGCCAACCTCTGGATTCACACCAGGTTATATAAGCCTTCCAGACTCTATGATAAATCATCCTGGAGGCTGGCTTCCTTGCATTAATCAAGGTAGATATGACAGGACCTGAGAGCCCACGACTCTTCAGAACATGGGTCTCAATAGCCAAACCGTCAAATTTAGCGTTTGTAAGGCAGGATGGAACACTGGACCTTGAGATAACAGGTCTGGGCGTACCGGTAGGGTCCACGGGGAACCTACCGTCATCCTTACTATTTCTGCATACCAAGTCCTTCTGGGCCAAGCGGGGGCCACCAGAAGTACCAACTTCCTTTCCTGCCTGATCCTGCGAAGGAGTCGTGGTAGTAGCAGAATAGGCGGGAATGCGTAAATCAGTGAGAACCGATGCCACGGAATCACCAACGCATCCGTCCCGCATGCAAGAGGATCTTTTGTCCTTGCCACAAATCTGTCTATCTTTTTGTTGAATCGGGATGCAAAGAGATCTACATCTGGAACCCCCCATCTTTGGCATATGGCCCAAAAGACATCGGGATGCAGAGACCATTCCCCTGGAAGTAACTGCTGGCGACTTAGATAGTCCGCCTGCCAATTCTCTATTCCCGGGATGAAAACTGCCGATATGCATGGCACATGCATCTCTGCCCAGACTAAGATCTGGTTCACCTCTCTTTGAGCAGCTCGGCTCCGGGTGCCTCCCTGATGATTGACATAAGCCACTGCTGTGGCATTGTCGGACTGGATCCTGACCGGACAACCCTGTAGCCTGATAGTCCAGGCCTTTAGAGCTAGATGTATCGCCCGGATCTCCAGAATGTTGATGGGTAAGGTCCTCTCTGTCTTGGACCATACCCCTTGGACCGCAGCCTGTTCCAGAACTGCTCCCCAACCTGACAGACTGGCATCTGTTGTTACCACCGTCCAGGTAACCGGTAGAAAGGATTTCCCCTTCTGCAGGTTTTCGGGTATGAGCCACCAATTGAGGCTCTGACGCACCGCATGCGACAGGTGCATCGGAAAGTCTAATGCCTGAACCTTCTTGTTCCAGGTCGACAGAATACTGTGTTGCAGCATTCTTGAGTGAAACTGAGCATAGGGAACTGCTTCGAATGAAGACGCCATCTTCCCTAGTAGCCTCATACAAAGGCGGACTGAGGGACCCTTCTTGGTCCTTACTGTCAGAATCAGCTCTCTCAAAGCAGCGATCTTTGCCTGGGGTAGAAATATTTTCTCCTGGCCTGTATCTATAATCAGACCTAAATACTCCAGTCTTCTTACTGGTTTTAGGAAAGACTTTTCTAAGTTGAGGATCCAACCCAGGTGTTCTAGATACCTGACTGTGGTCCTCAAGTTTCCATTCAAAGAGGCTACCGACCGGTCTATCAAGAGCAGGTCGTCTAGGTATGCTATTACAGCTATACCTTGAGCCCTTAATCTGGCCAGAGGAGGAGCCAAGATCTTTGGGAACACTCGAGGTGCAGTGGCTATCCCAAAAGGCAGAGCCACAAACTGGAAATGGCGCCCTCCTACCTCGAAGCGCAGAAACTTCTGATGAGCAGGAAAAATGGGCACATGCAGATATGCATCTCTGATGTCTATTGATGCCAGAAATTCTCCTCCCTGCAGGGTGGGAACTACTGTTCGAATTGATTCCATGCGGAAGGATTGAATCCTTAGGAATCGGTTCAGATCCCTTAAGTCCAGAATGGGCCTGACATCCCCATTTGGCTTTTGGACCGTAAAAAGGTTGGAATAGAAGCCCAATCCCTGGTCCTTTGCGGGAACTATCATAATGACCTCCTGCGACAAAAGTCGCTCTAACGCTAGAAGGAGCGACTGCTTCTTCTCTGGGTCTCTGGGAACATTTGATCTGAGGAACCGAGGAGAGGGGAATTCCTGAAACTCCAGCTTGTACCCTAAGGTTACCATGGAGATTACCCATCTGTCCTGGAAGTCCTCCTGCCAGAGCTCTGAGAACTGTCGCAGTCTTCCCCCCACTCGAGTGAGCGGGGGCGCCCCCTCATGCAGAGGTCTTAGTGTTTTGCCTAGTAGGCTTCTTTCCCCAGGACTTCTTTTGTCCCTGGGGTTGACTCTTGTCTCTGGACCCCGATGGAGGCGGCCGTCGAGACTGCCCCCGGCGCTGGGGAAAGAGTCCGTTTGAAAGAGGGACACTTACTCTTCTTCTTGACAGGTAAGAGAGTGCTTTTCCCACAAGAGATTCTCTTGATATAGTTATCCAAGTCCTCTCCAAACAACCTTGCACCACAAAATGGAAACCCAGCCAGTAGCTTCTTACATGGTGCTTCGGCTGACCAATTTTTCAACCATAGGATTCTATGTATATGCACCAACCCCAGTGAAAGACGGGACGTTTGCACGATAGAATCTCTAATGGCGTCAACCACAAAGCATAAGGCCGCTGGAAGGTTAGCAAACCCCTGGGCCTGCTGTTCAGGTAATACTTTGATGACCTGCTTAACATGGTCTCTTAAGTATTGACTGACTCCAATCGCTGCTACTGCAGGTTGGGCCACTGATCCTGCTAAGGAGAAAACATCCTTCAATAGGGATTCCATCCTTTTATCTACAGGATCCCTGAGCATCTGAGCATTGTCTACAAGACAAGTCAGGCTATTATTTACGGAGGAAATGGCGGCATCAATAGCCGGTATTCCCCACATTTTAATAAACTTTTCTTCCATCGGATAAAGTGTTGAAAACTTTCTCGGCGGAAAAAAACGTTTGTCTGGGTGATCCCACTCAGAATAAATGAGCTTTTCAAGTAAAGTATGAACAGGAAAAGCATGTGCTGCTTGGAAAGGTTTCAGTGACCCCAAAACAGAAGAGGATTCTTTAGCAGTTTCAGGTATGGGCAACTTAAATGTGGAGCGGACCAATCCAGTAAGGATCTGCACTAAGACATTCTCCTCTTGGGAAGTCGCAGAGGGTCCCTCTCCACCTGATTCCTCCAAAGAGGAATCATCCGTCCCATCCTGAACCTCTGAAAGGGATTCATCTCCTTTATCCCAGAGCTCCTCTGTCTGAGGGTCTTGGGGAACAGAGGAAAGTAAGTGCGTTTTCTTCCACTGAGTGAAGACGTAATCACGGCCATTAATCTTTCCTCTAGACCATTAATGGTTGAGGAAAAAACCTCTTGTGTAATATATACAGGGGCTGAAGTGCCAGAAGCAGGTGTAGCCCCTGACCCCGATGGCTCTCCCTGGCTAGCCGTCCCTGGCCCATCTTTAGGGGGGGAGGATGCTGCCGACAGGGGGCCCTCAGAACCTGAACGAGATCCCCTAGTGTCTCTGGTTCCTGGGGTGCTTGAACCTCTTCTACCCATAGTGCAAAGCAACAAGGTGTGAGGTATACAAATGAACACTGCCCGCTGAGCGATGTAATCTGGCTAAAAGCCTTGCTACCCAATGCTCAGTCTGGTGTTACTTCAGTAAATGCTGCCTAGCAGAATGCCTGTGTCCCACTTTACATGCGACCGTCAGCTCTGTGTCTCTCAGAAGGCTGTGTGCACCTGTACAGAGTGCCTTTAATAGCCTGCAGCTGGCCTGAGTGGGAGTCTAAGCACCTGTGCTGACATCCCGCCCCCTCCTCTACGGCCCCCCCCTCTCGAGTTTTGAAAAAAACGAGCGCTTCCCGCGCTGCCGACTCTTCTGTCATGCTTATGGAGAAAGGCTGGGGATGGGAGGGGGAGGGAGGGAGGCTGGTAACAAGATCTGCCTGAACGGCTATCTTCAGAGATGGTGGCCATTAGGCCGCAGAGCCCGGGTGGTATAACCGCTTTCTAGACCCCTGTGGCCCCTTTCTAGCCTGGGAGGGAACATTCAAACATGAGAAATCCCCCCTTTCCATCTTACCTGTTTGCAGCCTGCTTGAGACGCTGGGATATAATCAGCGATGAAAACACCTGAGACAGACAGTCAGCATGTGCAGGTTTGTGCTCTTGGCAGCCCCCGGTGGTCACAATAGGCATAGCATGCATTTACCTTAAAGGAGAAAAGCCACTAGAACTCAAAAATTCTGTGGAATCTCCTCTTACCTTATCCAGCCGCAGGGTGCTGTTTACACAGACCCAATCTTCACCTCTCACGGTGGGCTCCGTTTGAAAAAACCGTCAGAGACTGGGGCCCCCTACGAATAGGGGGATCCAACAGTTCTGGGACCGTAAAGCACCTCGCCAGAAATTAGGAAGTTTAAAGCCATTTTCTGATCTGCGGGGTCCAGCTCTCTAAAAAGAGAGGCATTACGGGTAAAACCTTGTTTCTTCGGACACGAGGCCCGGGTACCATTCAATTCGGCCATGAAAAGACACTTTGAATGGATCCGGTTCGCCTGGCTTGCCCCAGTATAGGATCTTAAGATATTCCCTTTGGAGCTCAGCACAGGACATCTTTACACGTCCATCACCTAAGACACTGGCGTAAAAACTGAGGTATCCCTGCAAGGGGGAGGGATTATATAGGGGGTTGAACTTCCTGATAGGGTGTGCCAGTGTCCAATCACCAGTGATACCTATATAACCCATCAGTAATTACTGTGGCTCTGTGTCCCGTGATGTTCGAGAAAGAAAGTATTGATTTGCATTGGTCAGCACGGTCACATGGCCAGCGCTGACCAATTGAGCACTCGTTGTGCACAATAGCTGCTATACAGTTTCTTGTGCTGTTTAGGGAAGTTTTAAAGTGACAACTGTTATACCAGCTGGAGAGGGTGTTGGAAGATGGGTGTGACAAAGTATATGGCACAGAGGATTGGAGAAGTGTATGTGTGTGTGTGTGTGTGTGTGAGAATGTAGAATTGACATAGCTAGTCAGTAGAGCAGCAGCTCTGTGTCTGCAGAAGCCCCTGATGTCTGATCCAATATGCAGGCAAGAAACAGAGGATGGGAGCTGTAATATGCTATCAAAGAAAGATAAAAATATGAACATACCTCCTGCCCCAAGCAGCAGCCATATTCCTCAGACACTCTTTTGGCAACAGACATGGCAGCCACTCTTCTAGGCTGGGTACAGCCGATCTTACCCCTCGTCGTGTAGCCAGCTTCTGCTAGATACTGAGTGATCTGAGTGGTTTTTCCAGAGCCAGTTTCTCCGATTACTATCAGTATTTGGTTGTCATGAACAGCCTGGAAAGAGCAAAAATGTATATTAGAGCAGATATAAAATGTTTGCACAAATAAACTTTTTTTTCCCACATAAAAAGGGGAACACTCTCTCTATGGGGACAACCCTATCACTAAAGCAAGAACTGAAATCATAAAGGAGGGTGAAGCCAAACACAGGATAAAATGAACCAAAACACATTTATTAAGCACAGCCGTATGCAATTTTAGGTGTGCAATTGTGATCTGCACTACAAAGCGAATCACCATTGATTCAAAGGATTTCAGGGGGGGGTTTAGGGGAAGAGTCTGGTCATATGATATGAAACTTATGTGAGTAATATCTCCTTCAAATCACAGAGTTTATTGCAGCTTTAAACAAAGAACTCCATAGGACACTTGAAGCTCCACGCAGTCTGCATTGTTAAGTAAAAAAAGTATTTTCGTAATTCTTTTCTTGGAGTCCATTATAGGACACATGACATACTACCAGCATGCCTCAGTTTTGTAGAAAAGTACTGAGAGCATGGCCACAAGCAGTCCAGCTAGGGGGTTTAACCATTAACTAACACAGTAAATAAACGCTAACAGGCCAAAGAAACAACACAGAACCAGGGACTGCCTTCAGCTCAAAGATCCACATGAAGGACCTTATGTCTAAAGCTGGCATCAGATAAGGCAGCAACGTCCACCTGGTAGATAAGAGGATGGGTGGACAGAAGGCCAGTTGACAGCTTTGAAAATCTGGTAAAATAGTTGCTTGATGCTAGAAAGTCCAAGAGGCACTCAAGGATCTAGCAGGAAAAGCTGGAACCCAATCCTATAGACCAGGGATCTCCAAAATACAGCCCTCCAGCTGTTGCGGAACTACACATCCCATGAGGCATTGGAAAGTCTGTCATTCACAGACATGACAAGGCATGATGGGAATTGTAGTTCCTGAACAACTGAAGGGCCATAGTTTGGAGACCTCTGCTATAGACCATAAGCCTGGATAATGGTCTGCCTAAGCCAACTAGAGATGGTGCAATTTGAAGCTGGTGCAACCTTACAGGGTACATTGGGGATTACATAAAAGTTATAAGTCTTCCAGAAAGAAGCAGTAGCTGATCCAGGTAATGGAATAAAATGTCCTTTTGCTGAATTAAAGCCAAACAAATGAAAGGAAGAATGAGGTCCCGACTGAGGTGAGAGGCAGAAAACAAACTTTGACAACAAGGAAGTCCTGGGCTTCAACACCACCTTGTCCCTATGCAGAACCAGAAAGGGTTCCTTGCAGAATTAGGCCACCAGCTCAAACACTACCCTTGCAGAGGTGATGGCAGCAAGAAACACTACCTTGTAGGCAAGCATAGAGAGAGGAATGTCTCTAATGGGTTTAAAGGCTAAGTTCACCTTTCTAAAAACATTACACCCGTATTTAGGGTGTAACATGTTCAGCACGCAACCCCTCATCCCAATCCTCCTCTCCCTGTGACAGTGGGTGGGGGATCCTCTGTCACAATTTGAAAATAGCAAGGCTGTGTGGGGCTCCGCTTCCATGGTTGTGATATTCATTCACAGTTTCCTGTGAATAAATAGACTAAGTATCATCAGCCATTGCAGCTGATGGCTTATAGTTCTCAATGAACTATGAGGACACTGGTGAGCACTCTCATAGTTCATTGATCTTCCTGCTCTCAGGTAACTGCCTGCCTGAATTGGAGGCATGGCAGAGAGCTATCCTGAGAGTCTGCAGGTGCCTGACATTGCACCCGCGATCTGCTGATTGCAGGTGCAATGCTCTGCAGGCCCCTTAGGGAAAAAAAAATTATAAATGCACATTTTTTCACCTGCAAAATTTACTATTTTTCTTCAAAAGGTGAATTTATCTTTTAAACAGTTTATGATTATAAACGTGCAGCAGTTTATGAAGTGCAGAGAGAACCAGATTTAGATCCCTCAGAGGTGAATGGAATGACAAGCTAGAAGGGAGACAGGGGAGAAGGTTTCTGGGGATGAAAGGCTTTGATCAGGTTGTTTGGATTACACTGAGCCAGAAAGCCATCCACGGCTTTTGCTAGAGGACTCCTGTACCTGGAAAAAAAAATACAAAATCAGTCCAGTATGTTGTTCACACCTAGAGTGCACATGGAAGACAAGGCTGAAACATTAAGTTATGCCCTGCACAGGATCCGATCTACCTCTCTTGCCACAGCTAGACTTCTGGTTTCTTCCAAATAATTGGTATATGCTACCACCAGGGCATACAAATTGGATGACCATTTCATAGGTTGGTCCAATTCTGTGGAGACAGCCATCTCCGGATGTTGATTGGAACAAAGACTTCAATCTGGTAAATCTGCTGCTCTTTGGGTGCCAAAAACTCTACTCTAAAAACAATTGTGTTTCATTTAGTCTTTAGTCATTTTAACTGGGAAAAAAATGCAGCACTAAGAAGTATTAGGAAGTTACGGTGTAGTGAAACAATTAAGTAAGAGATGCTGTACTAAACAGTAAAGCATATGTGCAAAAACCATAAGTGAAATGAAATGAACGAACACAGTATAAAGTGTCCACATATGGTAAATGGATGATTCCAAACTCAAATTAATAAGAGGAACTGGTATGGACCAAAAAATGATGTGAAACTAGAAAATAAAATCAATGGTGCACGGTGTGGATCTGTGACTGAGTCAACAACGGGGTACAGAACTTCCGTAGCTGTAAACCAACATCTTGATATGGGGCATCAGAATGAAAACATCAGGAAGATAAGATGGGTACTCTTACCAGATGACGTGGACTCCACTGTCATATGACATGGAGTCAATGGTGCATGGAGCCAAACCTAGGCTGGAAAACGATATCCGGAACGGTGGAACCTCTGTCTCACTTCTCGACTTCTCTGGTGGGGTGAAGAAACATCAGGAAGGGCCGCCAACTGGATATCAGCCAATAGACCTTAAGGATGTGTTCCAAGGAGAAGCCAGGGACAGATTTGATCCAGACCCCGTGATGGAAGTAGGGCTACTGGAAGGCAGTTTCTTGCATCGGGGTAATATGCAAATAAAAAATAAAAAGCTTCTGCATAGTGCAGGTAAACCAGGGATTTTTATTTCTAAAAATACCATACAAAAAATGGATAAAAGTGATCACAATTGAAATAAAATCTAAGCAGCGTAAGGAAGGGGAGATCGCCCTTTTGGTTCGTTTTCCAGCCTAGGTTTGGCTCCATGCACCATTGACTCCATGTCATATGACAGTGGAGTCCACGTCATCTGGTAAGAGTACCCATCTTATCTTACTTCCTGATGTTTTCATTCTGATGCCCCATATCAAGATGTTGGTTTACAGCTACGGAAGTTCTGTACCCCGTTGTTGACTCACAGTCACAGATCCACACCGTGCACCATTGACTTTATTTTCTAGTTTCACATCATTTTTTGGTCCATACCAGTTCCTCTTATTAATTTGAGTTTGGAATCATCCATTTACCATATGTGGACACTTTATACTGTATTTGTTCATTTCATTTCACTTATGGTTTTTGCACATATGCTTTACTGTTTAGTACAGCATCTCTTACTTAATTGTTTCACTACACCTTAACTTCATAATACTTCTTAGCACTGCATTTTTTTCCCAGTTACCAGTTATTGTTTGTCACAATGTATGCAGCTGCTGGCTCACATATATTTTAATTTTTGCTATTAGAGCGCAGTGTTTTCATATTCTCTTGTACCTTATTTAGTCATTTTAAAAATGGAAAGTATATGCCAAGGCAAAAAATAAAAAAGTGCAGTAGAGAGAAATACCCATTTAGCTGCCATTTTTTTTTCAAACACATATAACAAAACATTTCCAATGGTATATTTAACAGGGCAAAATGGCATAAAATAAGAAAATTCATTGTTTGGGTTTACATACATTTTAACGTAGCAATATAGTAGGGAAACTCAAGCAATTAGATCTAGACTACCTTCTAGCAGGGCATTAATACTGTAGCACTAGGGAACTAAAAAAAAAATGGAAAAAAGGTGGGGGGGAAGAGTCTTAACAGACAAAAGGGCTTGTTTAGTGCCCTGTACCCCAAGATCATCATTTATCCAAAACAGACTCCTGAAAGAAACACAGAAACATTATAGCTTGTTATGACTTTTTACCTGCACCAGCTGGTCTTTCAGCTTATAAATGGGGAGACTCTCCCTCTGTTCAATAATTGACATCTGAGTCTTCTTTCCATAGGAGGCCTTGTTGCCACCAAATGCATGCTTTTTCCATTCTGGAATATCATTCGGCATCATTCCAATACCCCTCATGTTAGCAGCAATCTGTCGGCCATCAACTGTGAAATGAAACACAATCGTATGAAACTCAGATATTAAAAACATAACTAAAAACACAATCCAAACTTTTTAAGGGAAAGTACAGCAGCAGGTGGGAAACTAAAGCAAAGTATGGCTCACGCTACCATTTTCCAAATAAACAGTTCCTCTTCAGTTGTAATGAAACCATCACGCTTCAGATTTCACCGTCATTACCATCAAGTGAAAACCCAGATACATAAAGGAGGACCACTGCTCAAATTATAATTTTTTTTTAAAAAAAACTTCAGCCCCGGAAGGATTTACCCCCTTAATGACCAGGCCATTTTTTGCGATAGGGCACTGCGTCACTTTAACTGACAATTGCGACGTCGTGCGACATTGTACCCAAACAAAATTTATGTCTTTTTCCCCACAAATAGAGATTTCTTTTGGTGGTATTTGATCACCTCTGCGGTTTTAATTTTTTTTCGCTATAAACCAAAAAAAAAAGCGACAATTTTGAAAGGAAAAAAAACAATTTACTTTCTGCTATAAAACATTTCCAAAAAAAAAAAAAAAATGTAAACAAATTTATTCATCAGTTTAGGCCAATATGTATTCTGCTACATATTTTTGGTAAAAAAAAAAATCCCATTAAGTGTATATTGATTGGTTTGCGCAAAAGTTATAGCGTCTACAACATAGAAGATAGATTTATGGCATTTTTTTTTATTTTTCACTATTAATGGCGGTGATCGGTGATTTTTAGCAGGACTGCAACATGTCGGCAGACAGATCGGACACCTGGCATTTTTTACACTTTTTTGGGAACCAGTGACATTACTACAGTAATCAGTGCTTAAAATATGCATTGACATTGTACTAATGACACTGGCAGGGAAGGGGTTAACATCAGGGGCAATCAAGGGGTTAACTGTGTTCCCATAACTGCGATGGGTGGTCAGCAAGTGGTTAAAGTTATAATTTCACAATTAGGCATGCAGAACAGAAAACCCACCATCAGGCAAGGGGTCTACCCAGTGTTTGTTCAGTCCCATGGGGATAGAATCCATTTCAGCTTCCCTTTGTGCTTGTTTGACTTCTCTTCTTTCTTTAGCTAAAGCACTCTGCATCATAGCTGCTTGAGAAAGAGAACCATCAGGGTTCTACAAAAAAAGATCAGAAAAATAACAAAATGGTTTTATTAGTGTATTGTGAGTAATCCTGTGAATTTGGCAACATACTTCTCCAAATTCTCCAATGCATCTTTACCTTCACTATTTTGATAGGGCTCATGTCCATGCTCTGTTTCGTATGTCCTCTGAGGAAAGGAGGCTCCTCTTCCACCAATTCAATTTCCAGATCCTCATCTGATCAACACAAAACAGGTACAAACACTTAAAGTATGGGTAGAATTTAGTAAAAGATATGTATTTTAAGAAATCTATGAATCATGTGTAATATTCCCATCGCATAGGTTCCTGGAAATAGCCAAAAGTAAACAGGTGCTGTGGCAACAGGTAACATCTTAGACCAAAGCTTATATCGCCAGCACACCAACAAATCTTTGGAAAATTGTCTAAACATTTAGATGGTCACATAATTAAGCCGCAACACTTGGCCAAAGCAGGACCCCTTACCCCTTTTGTCAGGGATGCGAGAACATGCTGAAACTTTACACCTTGCTGTGATGTGATCACCTAAATAATCATTCAGACAATATCTCTAAGATCTGTTGGTGTGCTGACAATATATACTATGATTAACAAATCTAATTACCATTTAAGAAAATAAAGGTTAACATAATTGGATTTTTTTTTTTGGACAGTTTGAAAGCTAAAACCCTGTGTGTTCCTGCTGGGAAGGGTCACTGTCTCTACTTATCCTAGTGGCCAGAAAGTTGTGCTTGTCACCATGAGGCAGGTTAAATCTTCCAGTCGGGACACCTGTTCTAGTGATAACAGAGGATTTCTCATCACCTCATGTGACAGAGCCAGCTTAAAAAAAACAAAAAAACAAAAAAAAAACAAGGTGGTATTTAAGTCTTTACTACTCTATCCAAATCTATAACTAGGGTTTTCCCGATACCGAGCATTTGCGCAAGTACTTGTACTCGCACAAATGCTCCCGATGCCTTAGCCGATACCTTGGAATGGGAGAGACAGGAACTCAGCTGGTGGAGTCAGCAGGCGGAGGGTGGAGCAGAGAGCTGAGCAGGTCCTCCGAGTCCTCAAGCAGGTAGTGCAGAGTGCAGGGCTCGGCGACCGGAGCCGTCACATTCGGTAATGGAAGTGACGCTCCGTGTTGTCGTTACACCGTCGTCAGTGCTTAAAAATCCCGACGCCCATTTTGGTACACCCTACCAGCAGCGGACATCTTGTTACACCCAGCCCATATAGTTCAGGCTTAACTATATGGGCTGGGTGTAACAAGATGTCCGCTGCTACTTTTTTGAGGCCGAGTGCAAGGTGTACCAAGATAGGCGTCGCAGAGGCAGCATAGAAAAGTAAATCCTCTCATGCCCATAAGTGCCAGCCATCAATCAGTGATATCTGTTAGTGCCCATCCAGCCAGTGCCACTGCCAGCCATCAGTGCGTGCCACCTATCAGTGCGTGCCACCTATCAGTGCCCATTAGTGCGTGCCACCTATCGGTGCATGCCACCTATCAGTGCCCATCAGTCAGTGCCACCTTTCAGTGCCACTGCCCAGCCAACAGTGTGTGCCTCCTATCAGTGCTCATCGGTGCTGCATAATCAGTGCCACCTATTAGTGCACTGCTCATCAGTGCCATCTATCAGTGTGCCTCAGTCAATGCCAGCCATCAGTGCGTGCCACGTATCAGTGCCCATTATTGCGTGCCACCTATCAGTCAGTGCCACGTATCAGTGACCAGCCATCAGTGTGTGTCACCTATCAGTGCTCATCAGTGCTGCATAATCAGTGCCACATATCAGTGCTCATCACTCAGTGGTATCTGTCAGTGCCAGACAGTCAGTGCAACCCATCAGTGCCCAGCCATCAGTGTGTGCCACCTATCAGTGCTGCATAATCAGTGCCACCTATCAGTGCATATCACTCAGTGCCAGCCAGTCAGTGCCACCCATCAGTGCGTGCCACCTATCAGTGCCCATAAGTCAGTGGCACCTATCAGTGCTGCTTAATCAGTGCCACCTATCAGTGCTACATATCAGTGCCACCTAATCCTATCAGTGCCCAACAGTGCCGCATATTAGGGCCTCCTTATCAGTGCTGCCTCATCAGTGCCACCCAATCCGTGCTGCATATTAGTGCAGCCTATCAGTGCCACCTCAGTGCAGCCTATCAGTGCCCCATCAGTGCAGTATCATTAGCACACATCAGTGAAGGAAAAAAAGTACTTATTTACAAAAAAAACTGTCACATGACATTAAAAAAAAAAAAAAAAAAAAAAAGTATCGGTATTGGCAAGTACTTGAAAAAAAGTATCGGTACTTGTACTCGGTTTTAAAAAGTGGTATCGGGACAACCCTATCTAAAACAGTTTTGGTATTAGATATATTTTAAGTCCCATAACTGTGAAGGTTGAGCTTCACTGGCCAAAAATAAAACAGCCTTATAATGCCGCGTACACACAAGCAGACTTTACGGCAGACTTTGCCCGGCGGTTGGGATTTCGTCGGACAATTCGATCGTGTGTGGGCTCCAGCGGACTTTGTTTTCTCAAAAGTTGGACGGACTTAGATTTGAAACATGTTTCAAATCAATCCGTCGAAATCGAGTCCAGTCGAAAAGTCCGCTCATCTGTATGCTAGTTCGACGGACAAAAAGCCACGCTAAGGCAGCTATTGGCTACTGGCTATGAACTTCCTTGTTTTAGTCCGGTCGTACGTCATCACGTACGAATTCAACAAACTTTGGTGGATTGTGTGTAGGCAAGTCCGTTCATTCAGAAAGTCAGTCGAAAAGTCCGCTGGGCAAAGTCTGCCATAAAGTCCGACCGTGTGTACGCGGCATTAGACATGAAAAGAGCGACCAGGATTCCAACACAAGAACCCAGCAGTAAGTGCTTATTGGAGCACCTGGTCATAGTGGGCAAGAGGTTCAACCCTTGCCCTAGAACAGTGCACCTTAAAGTGGAATTCCAGGCACCACCTAACTGATCTTAAAAATCTCTATGCTTACTTATTTTAAGGCTGCTCTGGATCAGTCGCGTGATTCAGCTTCCCTGTGTCAGCTAGCACAGCTTCAGGGGAGAGTGGGAGTGCCAGCAATGATGAGCAATAGTAAGCCTATGGATGATGTCCCCGCTCTGAACATTATTGGCAGTTGTTAAAATGACCTCTACTCTCCCCTGCAGCCATGCTGGCTGACACAGGGGAGATCACATGACCATAGCAACCTGAAAATAGGTAAGTGTACAGGTCTTTCTTATACAGGTTAGTCAGAACACGTGTTAGGAGGGGACGATTTTAAGATTAGTTAGGTGGTGCTTCGAATTCCACTTTGTAGATAAACAGTGATCTCGCGCAACAGTCAATTAGTGCTATACCTATAGGTAATGGATAAAAACATAAATAAAAAAACATAAATGGTGCAATAAACAAAGTAGTGGGACAATGAAATAGTGATAACTAATAAAAGTTCATATAGCATGTAAGTCCTCTTCTTATTGGGTAATCAGCTCGCTTGAATAAGTCCCAAAATGCGGTGATGGTTTATATATAAATAACCAACAAAATGGAGAAAAGAAGAAAAATATGAGATATCCGCGAATGAGCTCACAGAAATCTCACCTCTAATTCATGGATAATCAGCATTGAAGTAGGTGGACACTGGTCTGCTATGTGAGATGATGATCACCAGGGGGTGCTCCGTCTCTGTTTGGCTGATAACCATACAGGTATCTTGTATCTGGATCACTGTCTCCTATGCTGAGCCTCTAAAGTCCAGTTTGTATATACGGGTTCCGGCTTATCTAGCCCCGTACTCCTTTTTTGATGCTATTGCGGATGTGACCCTAGCCAAGTAATTTTTCTATGTTTTCAGAGAATAATCATTGGGTAGCACTCTCTGGTCTGTGTATCAGCTTAGGGACCATGCTCTCACACCTGTGTGTTTAAGTAATCTTTAGTTTAAGTTTAAGGAGAAGATTACTTAAACACACAGGTGTGAGAGCATGGCCCCTAAGCTGATACACAGACCAGAGAGTGCTACCCAATGATTATTCTCTGAAAACATAGAAAAATTACTTGGCTAGGGTCACATCCGCAATAGCATCAAAAAAGGAGTACGGGGCTAGATAAGCCGGAACCCGTATATACAAACTGGACTTTAGAGGCTCAGCATAGGAGACAGTGATCCAGATACAAGATACCTGTATGGTTATCAGCCAAACAGAGACGGAGCACCCCCTGGTGATCATCTCACATAGCAGACCAGTGTCCACCTACTTCAACGCTGATTATCCATGGATTAGAGGTGAGATTTCTGTGAGCTCATTCGCGGATATCTCATATTTTTCTTCTTTTCTCCATTTTGTTGGTTATTATATATAAACCATCACAGCATTTTGGGACTTATTCAAACGAGCTGATTACCCAATAAGAGGAGGACTTACATGCTATACGAACTTATTAGTTATTACTATTTCATTGTCCCACTACTTTGTTTATTGCACCATTTATGCTTTTTTATTTATGTTTTTATCCATTACCTATAGGTACACATTTGCTTTAGGTATACATTGTTTATTATTCACATAGCACCAATTGACTGTTGTGCGAGATCACTGTTTATCTACATTTTGTATATGTGTTTGTGACACTATTAGATTTTGCTGCTGACAGCATACACATTGCACCTCACCTTATTTACACGTTTGATATTCATATCATTTATTACTATCTATTTAGTTTTTTTGTGACACACTTTGGTAGCGCGAAGGCTTTTTTTTTTTATTTATATCACTCGAATTCCACTTTAAGGCAAGTTTTTACCAATGACTTACCTTCTTCATCATCCACCTTGGGCAAGATACCAGTTTCCTCATCAAAATCAGGAAACTCCTCTTTGGAAAGGACATTGGCTGCAATCATCTGAAGAAAAAGAAATTAAGTGATCACTACTGAACTAAAAAAAAAGGAAGCTACAGACTAGATCATTCTAACACTTGCACATGTTAAAATGTTGTTGATGCAGCATGCTTTGCATAAGAAGTTTAAGGTGCAGTAGTTTGTAGAAAGAAGGCAAAGATGAGCAAAAAGACACATAATATGTTCAAGAAGCACTTCAGGAACGGCAGCAATTTTAAAAATCTGCTTATAAATAGTTTTATGGCCACACTTCTGTTGTAGGACATAGGAGTGCACTTCCTGTGACCCAGAATCAGCTGACCGAAGATTATAAACTATAGCAGCTAATGTGGGGGAGTCACTCCAGGCTCTAGAAAGTTAGCAACCAGACTGAGGCTGGCTCTGGTACTCAGCGTGCAGCCGAGAGCTGTAGCCAAGCACCGCCTGCCTCCTCTTTTGCCCAATGAGAACTGGAGGAGCAGAGAGCCCAAACCCAATTCCTTGGCGCACTAGGGGACTTTCTGCATTGCCCAGTCTTCAACTCTCTACCTGGCTCACCATCAGTTTTCTGAAATTTACCAGCATCTGCTTGATGCTCAAGTGCAAAAGCCAGCATATGTTATGAAAACCTCCTGGAAAATGGATGTAGGCCCCTTGGATGATAATTTGGAAGAGGCTTTTTTTAGCTATTAAATTGGACTCCTTGAAGAGCTCCGATAAGCCTACTCAATTGTAGAGATAACATGGGGCCTAGCTCCAATTCACTGTAGTCCAAGTATAAACCACAATATAACCCTCAAGTGTTAACAACTCCCAAGGACCTTCTCTTGTCTAATCCAGGCATGCTCAGAAATCCACAGATATTGCAAACAAATAGTGGAATTCTTTCACGAGCCAAGTGATTCCCCAGTTGGACTAGGCCCCAAAATCTGCCTACTGGGTATTACTGAACACCGGTATACTAAGGTTTTCTGGCTCAAAACTCTTTATACAGCCAAAAAAGACATCACTTAGACCTGACTGCAGGCTCGCCCCTCCCACAGTGGCATTTTAGTTAATTAACAATACCTTAAAAGCTAAGGAAAGTAATTTATGAATTTGGAGGTTGCCCAGCCCAATACAACATTTGAGGTAGGTGGCTCTCTATAACCTGCTCTCGGTTATTTTTGCAATGGAGCATTTTTCTCTCCTTAGCAAGAGGACCACAAATGGAAAGTGCTTATTGATAATCTAAGATTCAAACTGTACATAGTTGAATGTGTTCTAATTTTCCCTTTATACTGTCTCATGGTATGACAAAACATTAAAGTGATTGTAAAGTCTTTTTTTTTTTTTTTTTTTTAAAACAACAAACATGTTATTATACACCTCCTCTGTGCAGTTGGCACAGAGCAGCCCTGATCCTCCTCTTCTCGGGTCCCTCTTTGCTTCTCCTGGCCCCCCCTCCCATCGAGTGCCCCCTCAGCCAGCAGCTTTCTATGGGGGCACCCGACTTGAGTCAGAGCTCCGTGTATCCATTCAGACACAGACCACTGACCTGGCCCCACCCTCTTTCTCCAGATTGGCTGACTGACAGCATCGGGAGCCAATAGCGCCACGGCAGTGTCTCAGCCAATCAGGAGGAGTATCCCTCAAAAACCATTACTGAATGAAGTGTTGAGTTTCAAACCTTTTCTAAGATGTACACAGAATTGTGACAAAACTTGGAGAATCTTTCAGGTTTGTTTCCCTCCCCCCTATTTTTTTCCCCCTTGCTTTCCCTTTTTAATTTTTCTCATAGTTTCCTTTTTCTCTTTCCTACCATTCTCGTGCTCTCTCCTTTCCTCGTCCTTGTCAATGACGTATCATCCATGTGTGCAGAGGGTGCATTGCACCCCTGAGGAAAGGGGGCCCACTGTGCCCTGGAACTTTTTTTCCCCCATTTTTGGGCGGCAGCGTACAGATAGAAAGATTATAGTTCTGGCAGCCATTGCCCACAGCCACTTGCAGTCAAGCGCCTCTCCTCTCTGCTTCTCCATGCTCACTGGAGCACTGAGCTGTGGAGGGGCAGGGAGCGGCCGTCTCAGCGGCTCACTGAGACTGCTATCAATCAAGGCAGCTGGCGGATCCAGACTTGGGAAGTCAGGACGATGCACTGCCTCGACTGATGGCAGTGACGTCAGCGGAGATCGGACTTCAGACCGCTCTCCGCTGAAAACGGGTCACGAAATTGCAAAACGAATTGCACTCCTGTGTTTTATAGGCCAGGGGATGTGATGAATACAGAACCCCTGGCAAAAAAAAAAAAAAAATCTTTCTTCCATAGTTCTGTCATGTTGAATACTAATAGGTCTTGAATAACCTGTAATATATCCTGTCTTTCAAACGCGATATATGATATGATAATAAAGTACGTTTACTTTCCAAGCTGCGCTACTATATTATTCTGTATATACACTATATTCGTTGCAATAAAGTTTCCTCCGCAAGGTGGGGAAAAATAAGAGAATGTCATTTTGAAAAGTGCATACCTGTTTAATTTCCCACTTTTCTGGGTCAGAAATCTTGGTGAGACGTTTTCTTTCCAAGGTATCATCTTCTACTTCAGGAGCATTTACTAAAGAAATGTGACTGGGTCTGTCTGGATTCCTCAGTAAAGCCTCTTCATTGTTCTCACCTACAAAGTTTCTCCGTCTGTTGGGATTTAAGTCTTCCCCTGTATCCTGATCCACATCCTGTGTTACAAGTGAAAGTATAATATGGATGATGTATATGTAACAAAAAAGACCTGCAAAAAGCACTCAAATTTCTCAGTCTGTCTAACCCTTCCAACCAACAATCTTTTTTTTTTTTTTTTTTTTTTGCCACTTCAGCGAAATTTATTTTAAGAGAAGTCGTATCAACTTTGAAAATCAAAATTTGTCCCGTCTTTTTTTTTTCACATCATTGTGGCTAATATATTGTTTATTTTTATTAATCCTAGACTTCATAGTTAAAAGTAAAGCACAAATTTCCTCCAAGCGAGCAGATCATATAGAAACCACATATAGATATACAATCTTTAGTAATATCCACAAGCCTTTAAAACCTCCATTTTCCCCTCATACACCCCCCCCCCCCAACCAACCAACAATCTCACACTTCCGGTGGCTCATTCCAGGCTGCCTAAGCCCCTAATGCCCATTGGCTATGACATAGCCAATGTCACTTGCAGGCTGGAGGCTTCACAGATTAAACAGCAGTGTTTTTGACTATTTGACTTGGTAAAATCCTTTTCTTGGAGTTCATTAAGGGATGCATGGTGAAGTAATTCAGAGACCATGGGTTACACTGCTGCTTTCAGGAGATTGGACACTGGCAAACAAAACCTAGTTTAACCCCCTCCTACTCCCAGCATGCTCCAGGTTTGTAAAAAACCAAAAAAAAAAGTGTGGGTCATAGGAACAGATCGATGTGACTCATGTCCCTTAAAGTGGTTGTAAACCTTTACAAATATATACCCAGTGAAGTAACTGGCCTCAGGTGATACAAGTCATCCTACAGAAATTGTACCCGTTTATCTGCAGCCCTCTCTCATCTACATCCATTTAAAAGTGCAGAATTTATACAGCTGGTCTGAGCTTCCAGAAAGTAGGGGGTAGGGAGCTGAAGTTACTCTTCGGAACTCAGTGAGAGCTGATTGGAAGGAAGAGAAGGGGAGGGGGGGGGGAGGGAAGGAAACGGGAAGGGATGGGACGGGACGGAACGGGACAGAACGGGAAGGGAAATGACGGGACAACCCCCCCCCCCTTTCACACAGGAACAGAACTGATGCTGTCAATCTCAGGCTGTGTGCTGTAGCTCCCTCCCTCACCCTTTTTACCTCTTGGTGTCAAGAAAACTTATCAGAAGAAGTGACTCATGCTGATAGAGGAAAAAGGCAGCAGACAGAAATGACACTTCGTCCTCTGGATTGAGACAGGTACACACTATAAGAGGATATGCTTTGTTCATATATCATATCTAAGGTTTACAACCACTTTAAAGTCATTGTACAGGTAAAACATTTTGCCATAATGCATTCTCTGCATTAACTGCTTGCCAACCAGCCACCATCATAATACGATGGCAGGTTGGCTCTACTGGGCAATTCGCCATAGCTGTAATGGTGGCCCTTTAGATATTCAGCAGGTGCGCGCCGATGCGCGTGGCTGGTGGCCGTGATGTCTGCCGGCCACCCGCGATCTCTCCACAGAGAGCCAGAACAGGGATCTGTCAATGTAAACAGACAGATCCCCGTTCTGACGGTAGAGAGATATCTGCTGTTCCTAGAGATTAGGAACAGCGGTCTCTCTCTAATCCCAGGCAGCCCAACCCCCATACAGTTACACCCCTTTCACACTGGAGCATTTTGCAGGCGCTATAGCGTTAAAAATAGCGCCTGCAAACCGCCCTAAAACAGCTGCTCCATTCACTCCAGTGTGAAAGCGGTGTACTGGCAGGGCGTCAGAAAAAGTCCTGCCAGCAGCTTCTTTGGAGTGGTGAACTCACCGCTCCTCCACCGCTGCTCCCCATTGAAATCAATGGGGCAGCGCTGCGATACCGGCGGCATTTTGCGGGTGGATTTAACCCCTTTTCGGCCGCTAGCGGGGGGGGGGGTGTTAAAACTGGCCGAATAGCGCCGCTAAAACGACGGAAAAGCAGCGCTAAACCGCTGACAGCACAGTGTGAAAGGGGTCTTAGAAACACCTGCCAGGGAACACATTTAACCTCTTCCCTGCCAGTGACATTTTTACAGTAATCAGTGGTTATTTTTTAGCTCTGATCGCTGTATAAATGTCAATGGTCCCAAAAAAGTGTCAAGTGTCCGATCGGTCTGACGCAATGTCACAGTCCGCTAAAAATCGCTGATCACCGCCATTACTAGTAAAATAAAAAATAATAATAAAAATGCCATAAATCTATCCCCTATTTTGTAGACGCTATAACTTTTGCACAAACCAATCAATATACACTTATTGCAATTTTTTTTTTATACCAAAAATATGTAGAAGAATACATATTGGCCTAAACTGATAAATTTGTTTTTTTTGAGCAGCCCGACCCTCCTCTTCTCAGGTTTACCACTGGTTCTCCTGGCCCCTCCCTCCTGCCCAGTGCCCCCAGAGCAAGCTGCTTACAAATGGGGGCACCCAAGCAAGCTTGGTCCCGAGCCATGCCTCTGCGTGTCCATTCATCCACCCCGCCTCTCTCCTCATTGGCTCACTGGCTGCTCCGGTTGCTCTCAGAAAATTAGGAGGGAGAGTCCCCGGGGAGCAGAGTCTCTCATGCACATCGCTGGATCACGATGGGGCTCAGGTAAGTATTGGGGGGGGGGGGTGGGGGTCTGCTTCACAGAGAAGGTTTTTTCAGCAGCAGTAGGAGCTATTGGCTCCTTCTGCTAGCAGTCAATGCCTGTGAGAAGAAAGCAGGGGCAAGCCGCACAAAGCCTGGCTCAGAAGCAAGCTATGGGAGCACTCTGAGAAGAGGAGGAGCCAAGAGCGCAGGCGGGGAACCCACAAGAGGAGGTTTCTTTATCATTTTTATTGCTAGTCAAAAGCTGGGCTCATTTAGAGCATATATAATAACAAAGCACAGGAAAAGGAATTTATTCTACAGTATTCACAGATTAAGAAAAACAATCCATTGGCACCATAAACACTTATGCATTATGGGGGGGGGGGGGGGGGGGATAGATATAGATATATAGATAGATATATATATATATATATATATATATATATATATATATATCTATCATACATACACAGCTGTGCTCATAAGTTTACATACCCTGGCAGAATTTATGATTTTGTGGCCATTTTGTGGCCATTTTTCAGTGAATATGAATGATAACACAAAAACATTTTTCACTCATGGTTAGTGTTTGGCTAAAGCCATTTATTATCAATCAACTGTTTTTACTCTTTTTAAATCAATCATAATCACAACAGAAACTACCCAAATGACTCAGATCAAAAGTTTATATACCCTGGTGATTTTGGCCTGAGGTCAGCTGATCAACTCCTTCCTGTGTCATGATCTATAGTCTGACCAGGAAGTAATGCAAACCAATTTATAACTTTTTTTAAATGCGTTTTTCTGGATATTTTTGTTCTGTCTCTCTCTGATAAACCCACCATTAAAATTATACACTGATCATTTCTTTATCAGTGGGCAAATGTACAAAATCAGCAGGGGATCAAATACTTTTTTCCCTTCAAAACACACATACATACACACGCACACACACTCCTGTTGTTGATACTATAGGAATAATCTTTATTACGTAATATAAAGTAGAAAATGAGTATTCATCAAGGCCAATATCCATAGAACAGTTAAAGCGTAGTACAATGTCTGGGTTATAAATACAATAAAACACAATGAGGTTTATTTTTAGCCATACCTTCATACTGAGGCTAGTTTTGCATCCAGTGAAGGAAAGTACCTTGACTTTCACTCTCTGACCTTTGCTTACAACATCAGCAACATTAGCCACACGACCTTCCCTCCTCAGCTCGGATATGTGTACCAACCCTTCCCAACGTTTTCTGTGGACAAAACAGTAAAATTATAACCATGAGGTAAAAGTACTTTAGAAGAGCTTCCAAAAACTAAACAGGTGCTACAGCCCTAGCTCAGATAATCAGTTACCTTAGGCCTTCCAGTTGAACAAAACAACCAAACTGCATAATGCTGGTGACTTTGCCATTGTAGATATCACCAATGGCTGGCTCCTCAGGGGGGGGTCTGTCCACAGGTTTCTCCCTCCAACGATCATTAAACCTTTCAGAGTGTTGCTCCCGGCTCTTGATGGGGCTTCGACTCCTTGACCTGTGTGGACTTTTCACCCTTTTTCTGTCTCTGGATCTGGAAAGGGATCTATCTTTTCTTTTCTGACCTCTGTCTCGGCTGCAACTGCGGTTCTTCCTTCCTCTGTCTCTACTGTGACTGCGGCTTTTCCGTCTTCTGTCTCTGCTACGACTCCTCCGACCTCTGTCTCGGCTGCGACTGCGACTCTTCCGACCTCTGTCTCGGCTGCGACTCCTTTTCTTCTTATTTCTAATAATGACACAACACTAAAGTTTCTGGCAACCATTACATAAAATCAAAAAGGTAAAAACTAAAAAGTCACAGCCTGCATATTGAGAAGTACAAAGTCATATTAAAAGTATTTTAGATCCATTAAAAAACTAAAAATTACTCAGATGCCTTCTCATATATTGTAAATGCAATTATATTTAAAGTAGTGATACATACTTGTGTTTACTACTTTTTTCCTTGTCTTGGCGGTTTGCACTAGGCATTAGAGCTTCAAGTTCTTTCAAGGTATCTGCTGCCACCTTCAGATCCTCTGGATCAAGCATGGTCTAAAAGACATTAAAAGGACAACTCCAGTAAATCAGTTAAATGCACAGATGAAAACACATATCAAATGGTTCCCATCTTCCAAAAGATTTGTAAGTGTTACACTAATGCTTAAAACACACAATGAGAAAATGGAACAAAAAGGTAGCTTTCAGAGCAATCGTCAGATAATCTGATTGTTAGTACACAGCTTTCGAGACACGATCATGACCGTTCATGTGAAAATACCAGAAGGGACAAACACGGAAAGTTCTCTCGTACCTTACCAGAACAAATGATTTTTGTGCAATTAGTATGGTATTTGTACAAAAATTAAAAAAAAAAAAAAAAAAAAAAAAATCGCAAGACCAAGACCACACATGCTCGTAAATTAAAGAATACTAGGGCTGAAAAAACGAATCTACATAATCGATTATGAAAATAGTGGTCAACTATTTTCATAATAGATTAGTTGCTCTGCATGCAGAAAGCATTATTTTTATGTTTACATATCAGAAAATACAGTGCAGCACACATACATGTCAGTATACACAATACAGCACACATACAGCTCAGTACACCATCCATCCAGACCTTCAGGCAGTTTCTTTGACCTCATGATTCTCATTTGCTCTGACATGCACTGTGAGCTGTAAGGTCTTATATAGACAGGTGTGTGGCTTTCCTAATCAAGTCCAATCAGTATAATCAAACACAGCTGGACTCAAATGAAGGTGTAGAACAGTGGTTCTCAACTGCTGTCCTCAGGACCCACTAACAGGCCAGATTTGCAAGATAACTGAAATACATCACAGGTGATATCATTTTGCTGCTCAGTGATTGCAGTATTGTAGTCTGCATCTCCCCAAGGTAATACTTAAAATCTGGCCTGTTAGTGGGTCCTGAGGACAGGAGTTGAGAACCACTGGTGTAGAACCATCTCAAGGATGATCAGAAGAAATGGACAGCACCTGAGTTAAATATATGAGTGTCACAGTAAAGGGTCTGAAGACTTAGGACCATGTGATATTTCAGTTTTTCTTTTTTAATAAATCTGCAAAAATGTCAAAAATTCTGTGTTTTTCTGTCAATATGGGGTGCTGTGTGTACATTAATGAGGAAAAAAAATGAACTTAAATGATTTTAGCAAATGGCAGCAATATAACAAAGAGTGAAAAATTTAAGGGGGTCTGAATACTTTCCGTCCCCACTGTATGTTCTATTTTCAGACAGTGAGATCTGTTCTCTTTATTTGCTATCTGTAGAACCTTGACTGTATCCTGAAGAAGCCTAACGGTGAAACGCGTAGATACACAAGGGCTCACTGCACATTATGTACAAGTATACGTGATTTTTACTGTACTGTTCTATTCATGTTGTGTATTTTTCAATAAATAGTGTTTATTCTCATGCCTCTTCGTTGTTTCTTATGCCTTCAAAGTCCAACCTAGGTTTAGTACACCCCTGTTATAGTACACCTTTTTTTCTTGTGGATTTAAATCAAGCCTCTTTACTAGGGATTTAAATCGTGATTAAAATCGACTTGATTTAAATCAAATCCACCCTGTCTCTCCAGCAAGCTGTGGCACTGTTCTCCTCTCCCCGAAGTTCCAGTCGTTGTGGAAACTCCCATGATGATCATAGCGGTGCGTTAGGGTGACCACTTCTACTGGAGGAGGAGGTTAATTTGATTTCCAGTGGCAAATTATTACAAGTCTGGCCGCTAACAAGATATGGGGGGCAATATTTTCTAAGTGGCGAGGAAGATCATCAACACCAATGTTTAGGATGGCTAGTTCCAGAGTGAGTAATAGAGGCACATTCGTAACAGCATAAATAATATGGGAGACATTCACCCAGAAGCTAGATATTTTAGTACATTCCCAAAGTATGTGAAATAGATTGCCTCCAGCAGGGGGGCGAAGTGAAAGAATGCAACTCTGTTCTTTAAGAAACTTTTCAATAAAAATCTATTGAAATTAAAATTGAAAAAAAAAAAAAATCAATAATAATAAGTAGTACTAAGAATGAATATAATTTATTCTTAGTACTATATTTTAACTGTGTTTGCCGGTTTCCAGTTTCACATACAGTATATTTATTAGAACTAGTTTTAGAGTTCAAAAGCACAAATGTCATTACTTACTCGAACATTTGGATTGTCTGGTCTGCAAAGTGCTGGAAATAATTCTTTTATCTTCTCTTTCTCGTTTTTTACCTTAACAGTGTCTGTGTGTAAAAACAAAAACATTTTAACTACAATAGAAGATATTGTAAGCCTAATTTCCAGATTTTTAGAGATTTCTATATAAAACTAACATAATGCAAAACCGTCCACAACTCTGCCTTGAGCTACATCACCAACCTCAAAAATAAAATCGATCAAACCACCCTCTTTGCTTCTCCCAAGACCTCCTCCTTAGCTGACTTGTCATCTCCTTTCATGTTCACCTCTAGGACTCCTCTACAGACTCCCTCATCTCAATGAACTTCCTACCCCAATCTCTCCAGCTATATCCTACTCTGTCCACCTTTACCTGATCCCTGAAAACTCATCTCTTCCAGAAAGCCTAACCCCACCTCTTCCTAAAAATGGAACTTTTACTTACTCCATCACTCATCCTCTCATAGTTATTACTTCCTCATTCCTTTTAGACTAAGTTTTCATGAGCCGTCGTGAATTGTATTCTAAAGTGTATGTGCCTCTTTATTCTTAAAGCACTGCACAAACAGAGCTATATAAATCTTGCCCAATAATCAAAAGTATATTACAATATAAATAAATCCATGTTAAAGTATTTGTGAACACACTGCATTAAAAGGCCATCTTAATTAGCAAATAGAAATACATGGCTCATTTAGTTTAACTGACCACGCGGCTTCTGCACACTAAACTATCCACCCACTGTGTGATGTAAGCCACAGATGGGGAAACATCCTCTTCCTCTTACTGTTCCAGGAAGAGCTGGGAGTGGGGCATGGCCACACAACCACCAACAGGAGATATAGGTATGCTGTGTGTAGGCACAGCATCCTGTAACTCCCAGAAGTCTTCCCATGGATGATACTTGGCCAAGGTCAAACAAAGATCTGCTTCTGTGTTTGTCTTGGTCAGTCTGAAACAGCATCACCAGGTTTACCAAGGCTAAATTGAAAAAAAAAAAAAAAAAAAAAAGAAAGAAAGAAAGGAAGGAAGGAGAGCACTATATGTATGTACAAACACATATTTCATCTAATTTTGTGGGGTAACCTGCACCTTAAATGTTAGCGCCTAATAAATGTTAAACAAAGGAAAAAAAAAATTTAAAAATCCACAATACCCTCTTAAAAGGTGCCATTTCATTTGTGCTGGTCACAACACGTCAGGACAAAGCTCAGACTTGTGTCATGATGAAGCCTTACATGTAAGAGTGTAATGAAAGCCTGGATCACAAGCCCTAGCAATTGCATACACAAGAAAAAGTTTTATTATTAGGGCATATCTTTGCAGGAAAGACGGGGAAAGGAGTCCTACTGTAAAAAAAAATCTAGTTTATTATGATGTTTAGGGATTTCCATATGGAAATCTTTTTTTCTATGGAATTTTGCCCACCTCATACAGCCCCTTAAAACATGATTTCCATCCCAAAGTTAAATTTAGAAACCAGAATTGATGGCCATCATTTGACAAGAGATACATCAGTAGGTTTTGCTACAGAAGAAAGTGACATGTGGGGGTGACGAGAGTAAGAGTGCGACAAGTGAAACGTCCACATTCTAAATCTTTGTATTAGAAGTCATACACACCTTTACTTGTAGATGGCTTTGTTGGACACCTCATTGTCTGGATCAACCTCAGTAAATTACCAATAAGAGAATCCTGTCAAAAGAAAGATATTGGTGAACAATCAAATCAGTAATATAAAATTTACTAAGAACTGTAAAATTGGATTTTTGTACTTGGCATAAAATCTTTTATTGAAGTCCATTGAGTGGGTCTTTGCAGTGATTGCAAACCCTCACCTTGTAAAACAACCCTTTCAGGTGAAAAAAGAAATGTAAGGCAAAACATTTGTGTATAAATATAAAAAACCTAATAAATACCTTTTCCCCCCTTTTTTAGAAGTGATCACATATTCTCTGTTCTCAGCTGCATAAGAGCTGGGGGAGGATAAACTGCAGCACACTAATCTTCCCAGTGAAAGGCTGTGAAGGGAGGGGGGGTCTCAGGACAAGTCTGATCATTGGAGGAGAGCACGAATTCCCACCATAACGAGAGAACCGACCAAGGTGTGCTCTACTGATTAGTGTGGTCAGTTTTTAATAAGAAAGCAGAGGGACTGGCAGGAAAACCAGGGATTTCACATAACAGGAAACAATACAAAGAGAACAGAATACGTTTTCATACAAGTACATGGTACAGCAGGCACATATCAGGAATATGCAATGTTGGGTTTTGTGTTGCCATGGCTATTTGTAGTGATTTTATAGCACTAATATGGAGTTGGATTTTAAGACCAGGTGTTGTTAAAAGCAAAGGCTCTCCCCACTGATATGTAAATGAAGAAGTCAAACTAGTTTAAGTCAGGTTACAGGAAGTATGGGGGAGGAGCCTAGCACTTTTGAACAGGCATGGGAGAGACAAAGAACAGAGTTGATTTTGAACACAAAGAACAAGGACATGTGCTGGAGACTTTGGAGGAAACAGAGGTTTTGAGAAGGACATTACATCTTGAGTCCATCTCTAAGTTGAGTTATAACCGTTTAGTTTACTTATTGCATATATATTGTACATGCTTATTTTGCTAGAAAGGATAATTGGCTTGTGCATGTTGTAGGCATATTTTGTAACTATGAATTGTGTTTTGTGCAGTTGTATGTGCGGCTTTTCTGTTTAGTAAAAGCATTGATATACTACAGAGGTCTAGGTTCCCTTGACTTCTACAGCAAGAACCTTTTTAACCACTAACCGACCAGCACACGACGATGTACGTCGGCAGACTGGCACGGCTGGGCAAATGGGCATATGGGTACGTCCCCTTTAAATCGCGGCATTGTGGGCTTGATGTCCACCGGAGGCCCGTGATCGCGTGACACAGAGTGGAAGAACGGGGAGATGCCTTTGTAAACAAGGCATTTCGCCGTTCTACCTAGTGACATGACAGAGATCTACTGCTCCCTGTCATCGGGAGCAGTGATCGCTGTCATGTCAGTGGAAGCCCATCCCCCCCACAGTTAGAATCACTCCCTAGGACACACTTAAGCCCTTGATCGCCCCCTAGTGTTTAACCCCTTCCCTGCCAGTGTAATTTACACAGTAATCAGTGCATTTTTATAGCACTGATCGCTGTATAAATGACAATAGTCACAAAATGGTGTCAAAAGTGTCCACCATGTTGCAGTCACGATAAAAATATCGCAGATCGTAAAAGTCATAGATGCTGTGACTAAGCACTGTTAAGTGTGAAACGCATCAGATCGTTTGTCCCATTTTTTGCTGTGGCTTGTATTTGTTGGACTTTTTACTAATAAAGGCTATATTCCGGAGTGTGGCTGTCCAGAAGTTCCTTTTTGCCTTATGTTGCTATATGGTTAGTCAGCACCTGGTGTTCCATTTCCGAGGAGAGTTCTATATCCACGTTTCCACCTGGGAGCAGTGATCCCTTTCCCTTCCCCCAAAAATCGCAGATCGCCGCCATTACTAATAATAATAATTAGAAAAAAATTAATAAAAACGCTATCCCCTATTTTGTAGACGCTATAACTTTTGCGCAAACCAATCAATATACTGGCCACATATTTTTTACCAAAAATATGTAGAAGAATACATATCGGCCTAAACTGAGAAAAAAAATTATAAAAATATATTATTATATATATATATATATATATATATATATATATATATATATATATATATATATATATATATATATATATATATATTATTGGGGTTTTTTTTCAAAATTGTCAGTATTTTTTTGTTTATAGTGCAAAAAATAAAAACTGCAGAGCTGATCAAATACCACCAAAAGAAAGCTCTATTTGTGTGAAAAAAGGGACATCAATTTTGTTTGGGTACAACATCGCACGACCACACAATTGTCAGTTAAAGCGACGCAGTGCCGTATCGCAAAAAGTTTTTTGGTCACGAAAGCAAAACAGGTTTACAATACGCTTTAAAGCCAAACTCCAGGAGAAAACACAACTGGATTTTTGTTACTCACCATAAAATCCCTTTTTCCGAGTTGATTGATAAACACAGCTTATCTGATTCTTCACCAAAAAGTTTTATAGCACCACCTACAGGAGTAGGACACTAGACAGAGAGAAAACAGCGCCTCCTATGGGCAGTCCCCTCTGGTATAAAACCACCTCTGCTATAGGCAATCCAGTTGGTAACAATGTAGTGTCAGAAGTAAAAACTTGAACAAAGGGGTAGGTGCTTTGTCTGTCAACTAACACAGCAAAGGGGATTTTATGGTGAGTAACAATGTCCTCATTAAAGTGAAAAATTCAACACTGCTTTTGGAAGAAAGAACACAGATGGAGAACCACCTTATCCCTGCGAAGAACCAAACAGGAAGACCTACAAGGTCAAGCCGCCAGCTCAGACACTCAACTCGCAGCAGTGATGGTGACTAAAGATAGCTACACATTATACTTTTTTTTTTTGCTCAATTTCCTTTAGATTTACCTTCAACTATGTAGTGTATGGGCCTGCCTGATTACATACAATTTAAAAAAGTATTTAGGTTTGACCTCAAATTATATAGTTTTGGTAAATCTAAAGGAAAATTGTACAAGAAAATTGTATTATGTGTAACCAGCTTAAGAAGGCAACTTTTTGAAAGGGAAGGCAGGGGAAATCCCAAATACTCTCAAAGGGAGGCTTCTGGTAAACATTTGAAAACACCAGAGCTGTGGCCGATTCTGCCCTGCGGTCCGCAGGATCTTTAACCTCTTTAGCCCTGGAAGGTTTACCCCCCCTCATGACCAGGCCACTTTTTGCAATATGGCACTGAGTTATTTTAACTGACAATTGCGCAGTCGTGCAACGCTGTACCAAATAAAATGTATGTCCTTTTCCCACAAATAGAGCTTTCTTTTGGTGGTATTTTGTCACCTCCGCGTTTGTCTTTGCGCTATAAACAAAAAAAGACTGACAATTTTGAAAAATTCTTTAACTTTCTGCTATAAAACATATCAAAAATAAATAAATACCTAAAATTTCTTCACCAATATGTATTCTGCTACATATTTTGGGTAACAAAAAAAAAAAAAAAAACTGTATACTGATCGGTTTGCGCAAAAGTTATAGCATCTACAAAGTGACACTTTTTGGGGACCAGTGACACCAATACAGTGATCAGTGCTAAAAAAAAAAAAAAAAAAAAAAAAAAAATGCACGGTCACTGTACTAATGACACTGATAGGAAAGGGGTTAACAACAGGGGCGATGAAGGGATAAAAAGGGACTGCAATACCTCATGGTTTTTCACCTTAATGCATTCGATGCATTAAGGTGAAAAACCTGTGCTGCAGCAGCCGCCCTTTTTCTTACCTGAGCCCAATCATTCCAGCGACAGGGATGATCGCCCCGAGTCCTGTTGTCTGTGTCAATGGATGCAGCAGGACTCAGGAGCACACCCACACGAGTGGCCTCATGGAATGCGGCTCTCCGTGGGGGCACTTGAGAATAGGAGCCAGGAGTGCCGTGGGGCACATACATAGGCAGACCGGCGTTCTGCGTCCTAAACTATCGGCAGGTCCTAGAGGACAGCGTGTCCACCGGACTCGCTGATTGGTTCCCAATCACAGTATGCATGCCCCAGACCCGGAAGTGCAGGATCATGTACAGGTACGTGATCCAGCCCAGGAGAGCCACCTTGCCGCCGTACATATACAGTGTGCGGTTCAAGGAAGTAGTTACTTTATTCAATGTCGAAATAGGAGGACCCACTTCTTCAAAAGGGTTTCCTCAAAGGAGTAACATACCGCAAAGTGCTTCAAAACCACAAAAGGACGCATCAGACATTCCCAATGTTTTTAATTAAATTGATCAAAATATGGGGGGTTAAGGGAATACACCAACAGACTTCTCCAACCTGTGTGCACCAAAGGAGACAGGCATTTCATCAGCTGTCCCAGCGGATTCCTCAATTTTAAGCGTTTCTTGCCTGGAAGTAATCAGTGCAGTCACTAACACTTTCTCCTGCACGATTATACAGGCAGAGGACACGATCTTGCTGTCAGCCGCAGAAACGAGAGAGAATATATAGCGCCAACAGTTTACACAGCGCTTTACAACTTGAGCGTTTCAAAAATGCTTGATTGGATGACTGCTACATCACAGAAGAGGGCATGTTCACCTGTCTGGACCACACCTCCCTCATTACTATACCACCTCTCATTTTCTACCAAGTGTCTGTACAATCTGATTGTACAATCCCCTTTAGATATCCCATCAAATATGTAGTGCAAGGGCCTGTCTGATTTGATACAAATTGAATGGATTGTTCCTATTCCATAGTTCTGGTAAAGCTAAAAGGAAATTGTACAGAGATTGTAAAATTAGATTGCATAGTGCATGGCCAGCTTTATACAAGTACATAGGAGGACAGAGACACTCAGCTGTCAGGCCCTGTTCACATCCCTGCATGCGTTTTTTGTGGCACTTTGGAACATTTTCCTTTATCACTTGAATGGGCTGCCCCATGTGTGACAATTGTCCCAAATCATTTCAAGAATTTTTTATGGAGCTGAGCATGGTGGGTTTTTACCACTTTTTGCTGCATGTGCTGTGTGTTTGTCGCATGGAAAATGCACGCACAAGAACCTGCATTCACTTAATCTGGTCTCCCACAGAACACGGAAATGCTATTCTTTTAGTAAATACCCTTTCTCATTAGCAGTATATAACAGTCTTCTTCAGTGACTATCAGGGTCTGGTTAAAGCTTGTAGGAGGAGATTTCATGCTCCTCTGACTGTCCTATGAGGCTGCATGACTCCTGACCCTCTGTGCAGATAGTGCTGATTGGCCCTGTGCCAATCACATGCACCCTCCCAAGAAAAAAAAATAAACTCTCTAGCAATACACACCAAACTGAGCATGTGCAGAGTGCCCCCAGGGCTCTGTACTATCAGGAAATGGTTTAGGGACAGTAGAAGAAGGGGAGGATCAGAGAAGACAGGATCAAACAGCCTTTTTACACAGTGCAGAGGATTAACCCCTGAGGTTCCACAGTGAATATAACAAGCATGCTTTACTGCATATACAGACTGATTTTAATGTTGCGCGTTTAATAAAACTTTAACATGTGTTGACAACACAATGCAGTGCGTTTCTGTGCAGCTTGCCATGAGTTCTGAAATGCACAGATTTCAAAGGAGCCTCATTGTTCTTGTGTAAACACTAGGGCTGCAACTAACGATTATTTTCATAATCGATTAGCTGGCCGATTATTATTTTGACTAATAACCTTAAAAAGTGTAGTGTATAATTTAGTTAATATGAAAAGTTAAAAAAAAAAAAAAGTCAATTTATTCTTAAAAAGTGGTTGAAAACCCACTTTTTGGACTTCTACCTGCAGCTAAGCCTAGAATAAGGCTTACCTATAGGTAGTGGAAAAATCTCCTAAACGTGTGCCGTTTAGGAGATATTTCACTTGTAGTCTGCCGAAAATTCCAACGGCGCATGCGCGGGGAAGAAACTAAACTAAGTGTGGTTTCTTGCCTAGCCTGTGCCGTTAATTGCGGCTCCCTTGTGCATGCGCGTGAGTGACGTCATGTGGCTCCGGCGATTCACAGAGCCGGAGTCTGCGGCCCTGAAGGAAGAGGGGCCAGAAGATGGACGCTGCCTACACAGGGGAGATCGCTGTATTCTTTTTCAGGTAAGTGGCACATAATGGGCTAGTATGCGATGCATACTAGCCCATTATGCTTTTCATTTGCAGGCTTTGCAGCGAGCAAAAGAGGAAGTAAAACCCATCAGGGTTTACTTCCTCTTTAAATGTCTATATGCAGTGGTAAATATAAATAACCAACTATATGGTTAGGGAGCAACCACTCTGAGAATAACAGACAGAAGAGATATAATGTATATACTATTAGAGGTTGAATCTGGTAAATATCAGATTCAGATCAAATTTTTTTATCTAAAGAAAAAAAAAAAAAAAAAAATGAAAGGCTGTTGCCGATTTTCATACAGAACTGTAATATATTATATGCTGGCCATACAAAAACAATGTCTTCCTTCAAAAAAAAAAGTAATTTTAAGAACGTTCGTTTGATTTTCTAATTGTTAGTGGGGTCAAATCAACGTTTTTGACCACAGCGATGGGAAAATTCGAAGGAGCAGAAAAGAAAACTTCTTGGTCAAAAGGAATTCTCAGACAGTGTATGTGGTTTTCAGTCAGAAATTACATTCATTTTAAAACGGAATGTTAAGCACCTCAATACTGGGCACTTTCGCCCCCCTCCTTCCCAGCCCAATTTTCAGCTTTCAGCGCTCTCACATTTTCAATGACAATTGCACGGTCATGCTACGCTGTACCCAAATTAAATTTTTATCATTTTGTTCACACAAATAGAGCTTTCTTTTGGTGGTATTTATTCACGACTCTGTTTTTTATTTTTTGCGATATAAGCGAAAAAAGAGCGGAAATTTGGAAAAAAAAAAAAAACAATATTTTCTTCTATTTTAAAACAAATCCAATAAAATCAAATTTTGTCATAAATTTAAGCCAAAACATATTCTGCTACATGTTTTTGGTAAAAAAAATCCCGTTAAGTGTATAATAATTGGTTCGTGTGATCACGGACACGTGCGCAAATGATCATGTACAGATGTGCGCAGGTGACATATGTGTGCAGATAATCATTGGGACATGTTATTTTACTGGGACTTATGTGGGGACATGTGTTTTGGGGACATTGTGTGTTTACTTAGTGTTTGTTTTGTATTTTTACATCGTGTGGGGTCACTAGACTGGTGATCAGTAAGTAAAAAGCTGTAAAAAACAGCTCATACTCGCTGATCACCAGCCGGCTGCAGCGATCCGCTCTCCTCTCCTCACTGACAACTTCCGTGTGAGGAGAGCAGAGTAGATTGACTAGCAACCGGCTCTGTGTTTACATCACATGACGGCTGTGATTCGACACGGCCGTCATGTGATCAGGAGGGCCAATCGCAGAGCCCTCCTGGCGATCGGAGATGCGCCATGTCCGGGTGACACGAGCGCATCGGGATCGCGCCGCTGCGCGGGCACGCGCGATCCCACTCCTTCTGAGGGACGTTCCTGAACGTCCACTCAGAAGGAGAGAGCGCCCACCCGGCTGTATATGTGCAGTGGCCGGGTGGGAAGTGGTTAAAAGCAAGTGAAATTCTCAAAATTACATTCTTTCATTCAGCGAACATACAAAGATTTTTCCTATGAATATTCTTGTCCAAAAACCGATACATGTATGGCCAGCATAAGGCTCGGTTCACACCTATGCAGTTTGCTTTTGATCCGTTTCTACAGTGCTTTTTTCATGCACGATTTTGCTGCGATTTGCATTTTTTATGCTTTTCTTTTTTGGCCAACTTGTTGTTGGGCAGAATAAAAAATAAAAAACTGCTGCAAAAATGCACTACATGCTTTTCTGCAGCTTCTCCATTGAAGTCTATTGAACCAAAAAAAAAAAAAAAAAAAAAGCACAGGTTTTGCATTGGAAATGTCCTTCACCCTTTCCAAATATGCAGCGGCTGAAAAAAGCATAGATGTGAACGTGTCCCATAGGAAACCATGGTATATGAACTTTAGTGCGTTTCTGCAAAAAGCACTAAAAACGCATAGGTGTGAACAAGGTCTAAGATGTTTAGTAGCAGCAGCATGCTTTTGTTTGGACCACCTGTCATAATGGGGTTAAAAAAAAAAAAAAGCCCTTTATAGTACAAAAAGAGCAGATAATCACTGATGTAAGGGGTCCATTTATACAGTGAAACAGTAAAAGTAATAGCTTTTAGTACTACTTTATTATAAAATATTTGAGACTTTTTTCCATGGATATGATCATTTTTAATATAACGTGCAATAGTGGTAAACTTTTACTTTAAATGTAATTGTAATGCCTTCTAATACCTCCAGTCTATCAGCCTCCACCTTCTCTGGGTGCAGATGCTGATCTTCCCTGCACACAATCTTTAACCACTTCAGCCCCGAAAGATTTTACCCCCTTCCTGACCAGAGCACTTTGTGATTCGGCACTGCGTCGCTTTAACTGACAATTGCGCAGTCATGCGACGTTGTACCCAAACAAAATTGACGTCCTTTTTTTCCCACAAATAGAGCTCTCTTTTGGTGGTATTTGATCACCTCTGCACCTCTATAAATAAAAAAAAAAAAAAAAAAAAAAAAAAAAAGAAGGAGCACAATTTTGAAAAATAAATAAATAAATAAATAAAAAAAGCTTTTTTTTACATTTTGCTATAATAAATATCCCCCAAAAATATATAAAAAAACATTTTTTGTCCTCAGTTTAGGCTGATATGTATTCTTCTACATTTTTTTTTTTTTTACCAAAAATATTTAAAAATGGCAATAAGCGTATATTGATTGGTTAGCGCAAGTTATAGCGTCTACAAAATAGGGGATAGATTTATAGCATTTTTATTTATTTATTTATTTTTTTTTACTTGTAATGGCAACAATCTTTTTTACACATTTTTGGAACCATTGGCATTAATACAGCGATCAGTGCAATTAAAAATGCATTGATTACTGTAAAAATGTCACTGGCAGTGAAGGGGTTAATGCAAGGGGGCGGTGAAGGGGTTAACTGTGTAACCTGGGGGGGTGATTCTAAATGAAGGGGGAGGGACTAACTACAGGAAGTGACAGATCATGGTTCCTAGCTAATAGGAACACACGATCTGTCCCTCCTGTCAGGAAGTGAGTGGTTCTAAAGGCAGAAGTTTTTTTTACCTTGCTATAGGGGCATACTATACTATACAGCTTGCTATTAGGGCACTCTGAAGGCAGGAGGAGGTCCCCAGAAGCGTCAGTGGGGGACCCCAGAAGAGGCGAATCAGGGCTGCTCTGTGCAAAACCATTATACATAGCAGAGAAGTATAACATGTTTGTGTAAAAAAAAAAAAAAAAAAATCACTTTAACCGCTTCTGCACCAGCTGCCGCTGTTTTACTGCGGCAGGTTGGCTCCCCTGCGCGAAATCATGTTATTGTACATGATCTCGTGGGGCCCGGATAGCAGGTGCTCAGGCGCGCACCTGCTGCACAGCAGGGGGTGCTGATGCTCGTGGTCGCCGGTAGGGAAGTGTGCGTTTACACACACTCATCCCTGTTCTGTGTCTCCAGCTCACGATCGGTCGTGTCCAGCGATCATCGCGACCGGTGACCACGAGCATCAGCACCCCCTGCTGTGCAGTGGGTGCGTGCACGAGCACCTGCTATCCGGGCCCCGCAAGATCATGTACAATAACGTGATTTCACGCAGGGGAGCCAACCTGCCGCAGTAAAACAGCGGCAGCTGGTGCAGAAGCGGTTAAAGTGATTTTTTTTTTGTAAACAAACATGTTATACTTCTCTGCTCTGTATAATGGTTTTGCACAGAGCAGCCCTGATTCGCCTCTTCTGGGGTCCCCCACTGACGCTTCTGGGGACCTCCTCCTGTCTTCAGAGTGCCCTAATAGCAAGCTGTGTAGTATAGAATGCCCCTATAGCAAGGTAAAAAAACTTCTGCCTTTAGAACCACTCACTTCCTGCCCAGGACTACATGTCCCATGAGGCATTGCTCCTCACACATTCACAAGTTCTCAGGCACTTACTGACATGTATGAACGGTGTAATGAGCTGTATGTGTGCTGCACTGTATTTCCTGATATGTAAACAAATAATGCATTCTGTATGCTGGCTGATTAATCGATTATGAAAATAGTTGACAACTATTTTCATAAATCAATTAATCGATTAGTTGTTTCGGCCCTAGTAAAACACATCAATTTCACTTTTAGGCCCCATTCACACCTAGCGTAGTGGGAGTTCGCAATTTTTTGCTTGTTGTGGGAAAAACGAGCCTAGTGCAGCCCATTGACTTCAGCTCATGGGAAATTTTGGCGTGTTGCAGTTTGCACCTTTTTACAGTGCGTTTTGCTGCATGTGTCTCTCATTTTTTCATGTTCCAAAATGTGTTTGCTTCTGCGTTTGGGGTGCCATTAACAATTAGGTGTATAAAGATGGCCATACACTATACAATCTGATTGTACAATCTTTTAGATTTTCCAAAAATATATAAATTGGAGGACACGCCTATCTATCCAATCACTCTGTATCTAAGCAGGCAGGCCCATGCACTACGTACTTGACGGTAGATCTAAGGCTGTGTATTCAGTGAGAATGTTGCACCTAAGAGCCCTTTCACACTGTGCCGCCCCGGGCATCAGCGGTAAAGCGGCGCTATTTTTAGCGCCGCTTTACCGTCATTTTAGCGGCGCTATGCAGCCGCTTGTGGGGCGGTTTTAACGCCCGCTAGCGACCAAAAAGGATCCGCCCGCAAAACGCCACTGCAGCGGCGTTTTGCCAGCAGTATAGCAGCGCTGCCCCATTGTTTTCAAAGGGGCAGGGGCGCTTTAGGAGCGGTGAGTTCACCGCTCCTAATGCGCTGCAAAGAAGCTGCTTGCAGGACTTTTTCTGACGCCCTGCCAGCGCACCGCTCCAATGTGAAAGTACTCAGGCTTTCACACTGGGTTTGCAGCTGAGGCTTCTTTCAGGTGCTTTACAGGCACGATTTTTAGAGCTAAAGCGCCTGAAAAACGCCTCAGTGTAAAAGGGGTCGTAACATTGATTGTATCTGTGCACAGAGGTGGGTGGGAGCAATCTCCTGGAAGAATAGGACAGCTGCAGGGTGTGTGCTAATGCAGTCAGTGTGTCGACTCCTTCCTGTGGCTACTTTCACACTGAGGCGCTTTACAGGCGCTAGAACTCTAAAAATAGCACCTGCAAAGTGCATGTAAAGAGCCTCTTCCCCTCACTCCAGTGTGAAAGTCCGAGGACTTTCACACTGGAGCGGTGCGTTGGCAGGATGGTAAAAAAAGTCCTGCAAGCCGCATCTTTGGAGCAGTGTATACACCCCTCCTAAAGTGCCTCTGCCCATTGAAATCAATGGGCAGCGCCGCCAAACCGCCGGCATAGCGCCGCTGCAGCGGCACTTTGCGGGCGGTTTTAACCCTTTTTCGCCCGAAAGCCTCCGCAAAAACAACTGTAAAGCGCCGCTAAAAATATCGGCGCTTTACTGCCGACTCCCCCAACACAAGTGAAAGTAGCCTTACCAGTTTTCACGCCCTAAGATCAGTTCAGGAAGTAATTGAGAAGTTTATCATACAACAATCTGGATGCTAAAAGTAAGGGCTGGTGAAGGATATTATAGAAAGCTTTTTCTTTTCTTCAAAAAAAGGGTACATTAATCATTTATTGGTACATTGGGAAGCTGAAATTTAGAAAAAAAAAAGTGAACTTAGGGGAGCTAAACATGGAAGGTTTATGACCTTAATGCAAAGAATGCATTAGAGAAGTACAGCCAAAGCTCATTTGGCTGTACTTCTCCTGTGAATCACAGGTGTGCAGATTTTGCACTTCTGTGACCGGTTTTCAGCAGACAGCTGACATCACATAGCCAGAAAAAAATAGCAGCCATATGGTCGGGATCCACCCACATGCCTGGACCGGCACCTGCCTCAGCTTCTCATCAAGCTGCTGAGAGCGTGAGCCGGCCACTCCCACCCCCTCCAAGCTCAGAGCTCCGGTGGGGGGGGGGGGAGCTGGTGGGCAGGGCAGAGAGCCAGTGACTGACAGATGCTATACGCTCTTGTATAATATGTAAGCAAAAGCATGACCTACAATGATTTTAGGGTATTTCTGAATCCAAGAACAAACATTTTATATACTGCAGATTAAGTGGCTGCAGTAGTTTCTTTTTCAGGGTTTTTTTTTTTCTCCACCTGGTTATCCTGCTAGTAACACAATTCCTTTCCTAGGGTGAGGACGCTCACTTGTAGCTATGCAGGAGCAGCATTGTTACTCTAACATGGCTACAAAACTCCTCCCCCTATGGTTTGGAGAAAAGGAGAGGGAGAGGTATTCTATAGCATAGAGATAAAGCTGTGAACAATGTAACTGAGAATAGAGCACATTCAGAGAGTACAGGAAATCACAAGATTTTCAGCAGGATCAAAAGATCTTTCTGCACATTTCAAACAAAATTTTACAACTTTTTCAAAGATATACTGTATTTAGGCTATGTTCACACTGCTGCAATACGATTTTGATCCAACTTTCATTGTAATTATGTAGTGCTACTTGGATACAACCTTGATAAGGTTTGCATATTCTTTGGTGCCAAAAATCACACTGGAATCGCAACAGAGTAGTAAAGAAACCTCTTCCAAAATCGCTTTACCTTGTCATGCGATTCTGAGCAGCTCAAGTCACATCTGAAATCGCATTAGTGTGAATCAGACCTTAAGAGACCAAAATGTAGCAAATAAGACGTTCTTTGCTAGGTCTTCCATACATTTTACAGTTTAACTAAAAGGCAAAGCTTCTTTTTTTTTAATAGGCAATTATAACCCCCGTCAGTTTTTATTGCTGCCTGTGCCCTTATTAGAGAGAATGACCCTCTCTATTTATCCCGTTTACCATGATCATTGAAAGTAAAAGTAACAGAAAAAAAAAAAAAAAACACAACATTTTGGGTTGTGCCTAGAACAGTTATAAAGGGGAAATCTCCTATAGGGACACTAATTCTGGTGACCTGGGGGGGCCACAAGGGGTTTCTCCTCACTTCCTGTTTTGGTTATGGAACAGGAAGTGAAGTTAAATCTACTCAATGGGACACAGATGGCATAAAAAACTGACAGGGATTATAACCCTCCCTTACTCTAATCAAAACTAAAAAAAAAAACAAGTTTTGCCTTTAGTTCTACATTAGGTAGTTAGATAGACAGAGACAACGTAATCAAAGCACTTACTGCAAATTCTGCACCATTCTTTTCCAGAGCAGATTTAAAAGTGTCATGTGAAGGAAACTTCTCTGCAAGGTCAATGATGAATTCAGCTGCAAGCAAAAAAATTATAGCTAAGAATCTTGAACTTGACAAATAAAAAAATACAAGTTTCTGCTGACCAGAGAAATTATAGTGATGTATTGTAAAGTGTAACTAAATAAAATCTAAATCTGAGCTGTTGTACTGGATTCAATCAAATGAGGCCATGCATGGATTTCAATAACTTAACCAGCATAAAAAATAAAAAGTGTGTTTCTGTATTACGGATACCCCTGCTAGGAATCTTCAAGGACAGCTACTTCCTAAAAAAAGGTAACACTATACTGAGAACAGTATAAAATCCCTTCTTTTCATGTCTCAGGTCCCAAGTAGTGAGAGATGGAAGCTACAAAACCAAACAAATTGTATACAGTATATGAGCTGTACTGAAGAATGCCTTGAAAAAGTACCAGTTATCAACCAATTTCTCAGGAACAGCTAGAGAGCAAGACAATATCTCTTACTAGCGAAGAACAACTTCCTGCATAACCTTCAGGTAAAGGCCCCTTTTAGATGGGGTGGACTCCATCAAGCAGATCCACCTGTTTAGTGGGGGATCTCTCCGCCGATTCCCGCTAAGCAGGCGGATGACAGGTCTGTGTCCACTTCGCTATGCAGAGCAGACACAGACTGCTGTTCTCTGTGGGGCAGTCAGATGGAAATGGACTGCCTGCTCATTTTCTTTCGACTGTCATTCGATCCGATCAACTGTTTTTAGCAGACAGGATTTGATCGGATATGGTGGGGATGTCAGTGGACATCCGCGGCTCCGTGGAGAGCTATGGATGATCCAATCGGGTCCGCTTGACAAACTGACAGGCGGACCCGATCGGTCCACCAGTGTGACAGGGGCCGTAAGCCCAAACGTGTATAACAGTTCTTGATGAAAGCTGGATCCAGGTACAACTCTGCTTGATAGTGGCACCTGCTCATTACACCAAAAGCATAAAAAGACTCTTGGATCACACCAAGCCTTTGGTGTTACAGACTTTCTGACATCCAGATCATGAATCTTCCCTCTCCATATTGTTTTCTGGATTCTTACAAAAATAATCTAAAAACACAACTCCAGCCTCGCCTGTTATTTACCAGAGAAGTGTCCTAATCCTGATGTAACGTTCCAGGATTACAATGCATCCGGAAAATAATTCACAGAGCTTCACTTTTTTTCACAATTTTGTTACAGCCTTATTCCAAAACTGATTAAATTCATTATTCTCCTCAAAATTCTACAAACAATACCCCATAATGACAATGTGAAAAGACATTTTGAAACCTTTGCAAATTTATTACAAATATAAAAATCATAAAAACTCATATCAAATATAAAATATATAAAGTCCATAAATTCCAGTGCACAAATATATAAAGTTCTTGTGAATCCAAGGAGGTTTTTCCAGTGCAGCTTCAACTTAATCGGATGTGCAGTATAAAGTGCCAAGACAAACATCAGTGCAAAATCCGTGCTCCCCTCTGTGTGCCCTCTCACTCACCAGAGATCCAGGACTCCCATAACACAAGTCGGATGCGCTTTGAGAGGGTGGCTGGGTTTAGTAGTCCCAGTGTCACTGTGGCTTGCGTTGTCCTCACTGAGCCATCAGAAATCCCAGAATCCCGTGAAGTGTGCAAACGTTATGAGGACTGCTGGGCTCTGTGATCCCACAGGCTGTAACTCCAGCTACAAAAGGTGCTGTCCTCAATGAACCTCCAGGGATGGGTACAAATGGGAAAAGAAGCTATATAGCGTAATTCTGTATATTTATTGTATAAAAATCAAAAATTCCAGGACATCACCGCCTGTGGTGACCACAGGCGGTGATGTCATTTCCGGCCGGCCACTTCCAGCTTTACATTGTTTTGATTGGTGTCCACCTGTGGTAAATTCAGTTGATTGGACATGATTTGGAAAGGCACACACTTGTCTATATAAAGTCCCACAGTTAACAGTGCATGTCAGAGCACAAACCAAGCCATAAAGGTCAAGGAATTGTCTGTAGACCTCAGAGACAGGATTGTATGGAGGCACAGATCGGGGGAAAGGTACAGAAACATTTCAACAGCATTGAAGGTCCCAATGAGCACAGTGGCCTCCATCATCCGTAAATGGAAGAAGTTTTTAACCACCAGGACTCTTCCTAGAGCAGGCCTCCCGGCCATACTGAGCAATCGGGGGAGAAGGGTCTTAGTCAGGGAGGTGACCAAGAACACGATGGTCACTCTGACAGAGCTCCAGCATTACTCTGTGGAAAGAGGAGAACCTTTTAGAAGAACCACCATCTCTGCAGTACTTTCCGTCTGGCCACTATACCATACAGGCCTGATTGGTGAACCACTCCTCAGTAAAAGGCACATGGCAGCCTGCCTGGAGTTTGCCAAAAGGCACCTGAAGGACTCTCAGACCATGAGAAAACAAAATTTTCTGGTCTGATGAAACAAAGATTGAACTCTTTGGCCTGAATGGCAAGCGTCATGTCTGGAGGAAACAAAGTACCACTTACCACCTGACCCATACCATCCCTACATTAAAGCATGGTGGTGGCAGCATCAAGCTGTGGAGATGTTTTTTAGCAGCAGGCACTGGGAGACTAGTCAGGATCGAGGGAAAGATGAACGCAGCAATGTACAAAGACATCCTTGATGAAAACCTGCTCCAGAGTGCTCTGGACCTCAGACTGGGGCAAAGGGTTATCTTCCAACAGGACAACGACCCTAAGCACACAGCCAAGATAACAAAGTAGTGGCTACGGGACAACTCTGTGAATGTCCTTGACTGGCCCAGCCATAGCCCAGACTTGAATCTGATTGAACATCTCTGGTGAGATCTGAAAATGGCTGTGAACCGACACTCCCCATCAAACCTGATAGAGCTTGAGAGGTCCTGCAAAGAAGGATGGGAAAAAAGGCCCAAAAATAGGTGCGCCAAGCTTGTAGCATCATACTCAAAAAGACTTGAGGCTGTAATTGGTGTCAAAGGTGCTTCAACAAAGTATTGAGCAAAGGCTGTAAATACTTATGTACATGGGATTTTTTTTTTCTAATAAATTTGCAAATATTTCAAACAAACTTCTTTCAAATTGTCATTATGGGTATGGTTTGTAGAACTTTGAATAAAAAATATGAATTAAATCCATTTTGGAATAAGGCTGTAACATAAAATGTGGAAAAAGTGAAGCGTTGTGAATACTTTCGGATGCACTGTAAGTAAAAGGTCGACCGATATATCGGCCGATATTTGGCGTTTAATTAATCGGGATCGGCCGATTGTGCTGATAAAAAAAGGCTGATTATAACTTCAGCGCGACTTGCAAATGACTTCTGTAATAGAAATCAATGACTTGTTTCCCCTCTCTAGACAGCCTGCCAAGTCTGAGAAAAGAAGCTAAAGAGATACAATGTTTATACTTATCAATGGACTGAACTCCTTGTGTAGGAGTTCTCAGTTTAACCATTTAAAGAATAAATCTTTTCTGACACTTGTTGCTTACAAGTAAAAATCCTGTATTTTCTGCTAGAAAATCACTTAGAACCCCCAAAAATTATATATATTTTTTTTTAAAAGAGACCCTAGGGAATGAAATAGCGGTTGTTGCAATATTTTATGTCACATGGTATTTGCGCAGAGGTCTTTCAAACGCAATTTTTTTGGAAATAAATACACCAATGAATTAAAAAAAAAAACTAAAAACAGTAAAGTTAGCCCATTTTTTTTTTTCGTCCAAAAGTTTTCATTACCTGTTTTTGTGTATTTAATATGTAAGATAGTTTTTTGTTTTTTTTTAATCTAAATTATACATACAAGTGAACCGATTAGAGGTTTGTTTTGTTCAATAAATGTTTAAATGCAAGAAATTTTCTGTTTTACTTATTACTTAAGGCTGCTTTCACACTGGAGCGGGCAGGCATTGACAGTAAAACGCTGCTAGTTTTAGCGGTGCTTTACCTTCATTTTAGCGGAGCTATTCGGCTGCTAGCGAGGGCCACTAACCCAGCTAGCGGCTGAGGAAGGGGTTATATGCGCCCGTGAAGCACCGCTGCCGAATCGCTTTGCAGGCGCTTCAGCAGCGGTGCGCATTCATTTCAATGGGCAGGAGTGGTGGAGGAGCGGTATACACCGCTCCAAAGATGCTGCTTGCAGGACTTTTTTTTTACATCCTGCCAGCGCATCGCCTCAGTGTGAAAGCACTCGGGATATCACACTGAGACTGCAGGGGAGCCGTTTTGCAGGCACTTTACAGGCGCTATTTTTAGCCCAAAAGCGCCTGAAAAACGCCCCAGTGTGAAAGGGGTCTAACTGTTAGATTTTATGAGATGAAGAAAAAAAATTTAAAAAAATAGAAAAATCGGCCTAACATATCAGCCCAAAAAAATAAAAAAAATATCGGCATCATATAATCAGTCGTCGGCCACTGCAATTTCTAAATATCGGCATTGGCCAGAGAAAAAACCATATTGGTTGACCTCTAACTGTAAGTAATCTGATTGTTATTGCTAGCTGCTGTACTTCTGATCTATGTGATTCTTAGCAACACAAGTCTAGCATCAGTGCTCTGTCACAGACATATACCCTAAGCCCTCCAGACTACATGAATCATCCTGCCTGGGCGTTACTAGTGGGGGAGAAGGCAGAGGCACCCTCCCTAGTGTTCAGGAAAAATCTGGTAAACACAGCATTGCCCCTTTACAAAGCCATAAATAAGACCCAGATCTGTCCTCCGCAGTCTGGAAAAGTACTTGTTGAATGTGCTCAAGCCACGACTGCGAGCCAAGCATTTGGATTGCGGTTGCAGCGGGGGCCCCACTGATCTCTGCAACCAGAGTTTGGCAAGGCTTTGGCATGTATACATTCCTGTTAGGCTGTAATGCTAGCGTTCAAGTGGGCAGATTTTGTTGGGGGGATGGGGGGTGATAAAATCTCAGCTTAGCCATCTGTTTTTACTGCCCCCTACCCCCCTTATACCTGTGTGCAAGAGCACTTCCTGCTCTAGGGTATCTCTACTATGGATGGCAATTGAGACGCCTTTGGAAAGCAGCATTGTCGATCTAGGGAGAGATTTCACTAACAAATTAAACTTTTTAAACAGTTGCAGTTTTTTCATTTTGGAACAAAACAAACAAATAAAAGCTAATCATTGTAAGCACTCCTGTCAGTGTTAAGGTGGAACTAAACCCTCCAATTTTTTACAGCCAAAAGAAGTTGCCATCTTAGACTCTTGGTTGATTTGTAATTACCAGGGTGATGCACATGTGATCAGCCATGACACCAGCCATTTCATGGCTTGGTTAAGACCTGACCTAAGCACCCTAGCAACTTTAACGGTCATCATTCAAAGCATGCCTTGAATGTAAACGTTTTACAAAACATTAGTTGGTTCAGCTTTAAATGGTTTGTCTTAACCCTCTAACTGTCACGTCATCTGTTAAATGGGGTGGAAATAACAGACTTACTAGCTGGATCACCAGGTGAAAAATATATATATACTGTATTTATCGGTGTATAACATGCACTTTTTCCCCCTGGAAATCGGTTACAAATCATGTGTGTGAGATTTCCATTGGACTGCCTCGGAGAGGGAAAGGCCGCTGGATTACAACCTTGATCTCCCATTTACTCGGCGGTGTCCTGTCCATCATAGGAGCCGGGACTTCGTATTACAGAGGCCGCCAAGTAAATGGGAGATCCACGCATTGTGTAATCTAATCTCCGTACACTGGTGAGGCTGCATTGATGGGCAATGGTGAAGCTACAGATGGGCACTGATCCTTATTTTGCTTCAAAGTTCTTTATTCAAAATGTAAGTTTTTTTTTTTTACCCTGAAACCTCCCTCTTAAAATTAAGAGAGATAGATAGATAGATAGATAGATAGATAGATAGATAGATAGATAGATAGATAGATAGATAGATAGATAGATAGATAGATACACATACATACATACAAAAATTAAAACGAATGAAGCCACCACATCTAAAAATTGGTGATCTGCATTATTTTTTTTTTTTCACTTTCGTTTTTTCGAACAGTATTTTTTTTTTTTCTCCACACATCATGATTGCTTATACAAATGAATTTCACGGTTCTAAGCAATTATTTTTTGGTACAGATGGGCTGTGGATTGGTACATCTGTACTATGCGATCACTGTGACCAATCCCAGTCATCAATGCAATTGGACACAATGAACGGCATGAATCACAGCCATTCATTGTGTACAACTGTTATATGATCTGCTGTGACTGGTCACAAAGATCACATGGTACCAGCAGTGACCTGTACACTGATCAGTCATCCGCTGTGTCTGGTGGGATGTCATAAAAATGTCCCGGCCGTCAGTTGTCTATAGGCCAGGCAGGAACTGGTTATCACTCAGCTTCCTCCAAAACCCTTTTTTCTCCTTTTTGCTGGCATAATCTGATTTCCTATTAGAAGGAGGAGACTATGTTTGTTCTCCATGGCCCCACTGTATGTAGGAAAGTAGCCACCATCTCTTGCTCACTCATGAGATGTACTATGGGATGTGTAGTGTAAATAGGGCAATGCACGGCTCGTTCCAAACAAGTGAGGGAAGAGGGGGTGGGGAAAAATCTCAAAAGAGAAATGAGTAAACCATTTCAAGAAAAATAGATTACAGGCCCCATTAAGTAGTGGATGTGTATGGGTTATTTTTGGAGGAGGAGGATATATTTTTTTACCTTTAATGTCAGCATTACAAAAGCATGACTAGACCACATTAGAAAACATCATACTACCTTTAAGCTTCTCTACAATCTGATAAATATTTGACATTGCTTACCTAAATCTTTGTCATTAATGCTTAAATGGTTATCCAGCTCCGTGCAAACCTTTGACACCAAAGAAAGGTACTCAAGTTTTCGCAGTTCCTCCAGTGCCACATCTGCCATGTTTATTACTCAGACAGGACAGTCCTACAATAGTAATAATAATAACAATTATAAAAACTAGAACAATAGTTACAATAGTAAACAAGAAATAAAGATATTGTTAATCAGCGCACCAGCACCCACATAGTTCATTGAGAACTACAAGCCAGCAGCCACAATGGTTGGGTTCACATTAGTACGACACTAGGGCTGGGGAAAAAAAAAAAAAAAATCGACCTAAATCTTGAATCGAGTTGAGAGGTCAAATCGATTCAAAATTTAAGCAAATCGATTTTTTTAGATTTTTTTTTTTTTTGGACACCACGCCGGTCCTGAGGAGCTGCGGGCAGGAGTTTTTAGGTGAGGCCACGGCTCCGGCCTAGTCCGTGAGGCCAGACGCCTCGCCTAAAAACTCCTGCCCGCAGCTCCTCAGGACCGGCGCGGTGTCCAAAAAAAAAAAAACTCGATTCGAATCATGAATCAAGTTTTTTTTTTTTCTAAATTGCAGAAAATCGCCCAGCCCTATACAACTGTCATCCTACTTTGCCCTGACATCTGTCCTATATTGGTCCTACTTCCATCAGACTTGAATGAACAAGATAAGATTTTGCTCTGACTTTGAGATCGTCCGACTTGTCCTTTGACCAATCAAAACAATCCCAGTGTGAAAATCCTTTTACTGCTGCTGTAATCACCATGTCGGATGTCACAAGTCGGAAGGTTAGGACAAGGATCTGACTTCAATGATATTCAATGGGCTAAAGTCGGACCAAAGTAGTACAGGAACCTTTTTCAAAGTCGGACCAGTTAAGACGGCTCTCATAGGGAACCATTGATTTATACACGTCATGTGACATGTGCTCCCAATGTTGGAGCATTTGTCATACCAGTATGAACCCGGCCTAAATGAACGATATGGCTGGGGGTGGAGCGCCACGCAGCCATGATTTTTTTTTAAATTGTAACAGCAGATGCAGTGAGAAGATTCTCTATCCGCTGTCACAACAGGGGCTCGGAGGGTTTTGGGGCTGCTGATTTAGTAACATGTGACACCCTGAATACGGATGTACCATGTTATGAAAGGAAGACTTTCCCTTTAAACCCAAAAAATGTTTTATATTGCAGCTTACCAATCAGTAGATGAGGTGGCTGCATTTGTTTTCTTTGCCTCCCCCCCCCCCCCTCTGTTTTCACCTGGTGATCTGGCTAGTAAAAAAACCTGCTGCATTAGTGAGACAACTCTGGAGGAATGAGAATAGGAGGCACAGCAGACCGCAGCATTGTCAGTCTTGGGGATGGGAGTGTTGGATGCATTAGCAGATTTAATTACACTAACAAAATGAAGCCAAACTCAAGCTAGTACCTTATAGTCAGTCAGCTATGGAAAACGGATTTTTTTGGGATAAAGGTTTTGCATGATTAAATAAAGTTGATCATTTTAATCTCCCCTGCAAGTGTTAAATGGTTTGTTTCATCCAGAGTGGATAAAAATCCAGGATTTTTATTTTTAAATAATAAAAAAAAAAAAAAGTTTTTTTTTTTATCAAATGTATTTCAATAAAATGCTTTGGAATTAAAAATTTAAGATACAATAATAATTTAGTTTATTCAGTATGAAATGAAGCTTAGTTATGTAGCATGAGGCTGTATATTCTGCAATATTTACATTTTTAGTAAACTCATTTAATGAATCCAAGCTTTGCAGGTGCTTCGGCAGTGCTGCCCATTGATTTCAATGGCAGGGGTGGTTTAGGAGCGGTGTGTACACACTGGGGAGGCTTGAGAGGCGTTTTTTTAGGCACTATTTTTAGCACAAAAACGCCTGAAAAGCGCCCCCCAGTGTGAAAGGGGTTTTAGACGGGTGTCTCCGCATCCAATTTACATGTCAGGAGATTGAGAGCGTCTCTCTATGGAGCCGATTCACACATCTCCGGAGTGAACTGCACTGGAGTCCTGTACGTCTTCTGGTACGTTTCAAGTCCGAATTCAGCCAAAAATTCAGACTGAAATTGGACCTGAAACGGTGAACAGGAACTCCTCTCACCCATCCTATATCACACTCCATATCCCGTACTCCTCTCACCTGTCCTATATCACACCCCATATCCCGTACTCCTCTCACCTGTCCTATATCACACTCCATATCCCGTACTCCTCTCACCTGTCCTATATCACACTCCATATCCCGTACTCCTCTCACCTGTCCTATATCACACTCCATATCCCGTACTCCTCTCACCCGTCCTATATCACACCCCATATCCCGTACTCCTTTCACCTGTCCTATATCACACTCCATATCCCGTACTCCTCTCACCCGTCCTATATCACACCCCATATCCCGTACTCCTTTCACCTGTCCTATATCACACTCCATATCCCGTACTCCTCTCACCCGTCCTATATCACACCCCATACCCCGTACTCCTCTCACCCGTCCTATATCACACCCCATACTCCTCTCACCTGTCCTATATCACACCCCATACCCCGTACTCCTCTCACCCGTCCTATATCACACCCCATACTCCTCTCACCCGTCCTATATCACACCCCATACGCCTCTCACCTGTCCTATATCACACCCCATACCCCGTACTCCTCTCACCCGTCCTATATCACACCCCATACTCCTCTCACCTGTCCTATATCACACCCCATACCCCGTACTCCTCTCACCCGTCCTATATCACACCCCATACGCCTCTCACCTGTCCTATATCACACCCCATACGCCTCTCACCTGTCCTATATCACACCCCATACGCCTCTCACCTGTCCTATATCACACCCCATACCCCGTACTCCTCTCACCCGTCCTATATCACACCCCATACTCCTCTCACCTGTCCTATATCACACCCCATACCCCGTACTCCTCTCACCTGTCCTATATCACACCCCATATCCCGTACTCCTCTCACCCGTCCTATATCACACCCCATACTCCTCTCACCTGTCCTATATCACACCCCATACCCCGTACTCCTCTCACCTGTCCTATATCACACCCCATATCCCGTACTCCTCTCACCTGTCCTATATCACACCCCATACCCCGTACTCCTCTCACCTGTCCTATATCACACCCCATACCCCGTACTCCTCTCACCTGTCCTATATCACACCCCATACTCCTCTCACCTCTCCTATATCATATCCCGTACTCCTCTCACCTGTCCTATATCACACCCCATACCCCTCCTATATGAAACACCCTCATATTCTGTATCCTTCCTTACTGATCTATATGATACTTATACACCAGCCGTATAAAAAAAACTGTATACAATACCTAGAAACAAAACCCCGGTAAATCCCTCCTTCCCGGAACCACCCGATGTAAAAGGTCCCGTATATCAACAGCAGGGCAGCCGTTCTCCATCCGGCGGAAGTGATGCTGCGTTTCACTGGCAGGAAGTGTCGTAGAGTCCATGGGTGTTGCGTTCCAAGCCGCTGGGGAAGGGGGGGAGTGGGCGTAACGAGGGGAGGGGCTGTGAGATCGGGGGTGTGGTTCGAGGTAGAGTACTTGTCATATAGAAAATGTGGACGTGAGAGGATAAAACATTAGACATAGGAGTGGGATATACGGACTAACAATGACCCAACTAGAAGAGAGACATATACCATGTATATAATAAAGATGTGTGTGACGTCATTGTCATCTGCATTCACTGCACTGAAGTGGGCTAAGCTTGTATTAGTGCAGAGGAGTACCTAGAACCTTCACCAACATTATCATCATCATCATCCCTCCCTTTCTCATCCAATGTCATCATCATCTTCAGCATCATTATATTTATCCTCATTTTTATCCTTTACTGTCATCATCATCCTCTCTATCATCATTGTTATTATTATTTATTATTATTATTATTCACGATTTATATAGCGCCAACAGTTTACGCAGCACTTTACAATGTAGAGGGGGAAACACAATTACAGTACAATACAGAAGGAACAGGAGGGCCCGGCTCGTAGAGCTTACATTCTAAAGGGAGGGGGTGGTACAAAAGGTAATAGCTGCAGAGAATGATTAGATGGGGGTGTTGTTATCATCCTTATTGTATCCCGTATACTGTCATCATCATCCTTCCCAGCATCATTGTTATCATCCTTATTCTATCCCGTATACTGTCATCATCATCCTTCCCAGCATCATTGTTATCATCCTTATTGTATCCCGTATACTGTCATCATCATCCTTCCCAGCATCATTGTTATCATCCTTATTGTATCCCGTATACTGTCATCATCATCCTTCCCATTATCATTGTTACCATCCTTATTGTATCCCGTATACTGTCATCATCATCCTCACCATCATCATACTCACCCCTAGCATTACTTTCTGTGCCATCGTCCTCCTCACCATCACTTTCTCCATTACATTGTCATTGTCATCCCTGTCCTCATCATTATCCTCTTTACTGACATCACCATCATCATTGTTATTATCCTTATTGTATCCTGTATACTGTCATCGTCATCCTCACCATCATTATACTCATCCCTAGCATTTTTCTTCTATGCAATCATCCTCACCAATATTTTTTCCATTACATTATCATTGTCATACCTTTCCTCATCATCCTCATCATTATCCTCTCTACTGTCATCACCATCCTCACCATCATTATCATTATCGTCGCATTGTTTGCTCTTCTTCCATAATCATCACCCTCACCTTCACTTTTCCCACGTCTCCCAATACTATACATGATCCCTGTCATCTCTGTCCTCACAATCCATTATTATCATCCCCATCACTGTCACCCCCTTCCTTATCATCATCCTCACCATCACTTTCTTACTCTCCTTCTATCATCTCCATTATCCTCCTTACTGTCATCCTCCTCCTCATAATGATCCTTCTCTCCCTCTCTCTTCTCTCCTTCTCCCTATCACTTTAGATTGTCATCCCGATTTTCACCCTCCCAATCTCTTCCCCCAGCTCTGGACTCACATGGAGTGATGTGATGCAGTAGGGCTCACCTGGTGGGGCCCAGGGAAGGCAGGAGGGGCCCCTGGAAGGGTGCCCATTTAGCAGCTCAGGAAGAAGAGGATAAGGGTGGTGCCCCATATCACTGATCACCTAGCCAGGGGGTCAGGGGCTGTGATGTCACCCTCGGGAGGTGTCGGCTTTCATGTGTCCCCAGGGATTGCAGTCCATGGCTCTCTCAGGTTACCAAAGGGGTAGTGAGGATCAGGATGGAGCAGAGGAGAGGGGCCCTCATCAGTCACCAACAGTCCTGAAAGAGGACCCGCCTCCTCCTTCTCCTGTTCACCTAACACTCACATCTCAGTTTTGGTTGGAGGGATTCAGATTTTACTGCCCCTGACTGTCTTGGCTGACTAAGCAAGATTATGCTGGTACCGGCCCTGGTGACAGGGCGTGGATCCCCTGGATCATGGGGACCACGGCGTCCCTCTAAGTGCCTCTCCCTAGTTTTGGCCCTGCATCCTGGGGCCCCCCCACAGTGGCGGAACACCAGAGCCTGGTCACAAGTGCGACCTTTGTGACCCTGGTAGTTCCACCACTGCACTAACTTGAAAAGCAGGCCTTTCATCAATGTTTTTGAAGCTCCACCATCGCCTGTCAAAATATCAGCACCCAGTATTGTTCACATGGTTGGCCTGATATGTGTCATTTACCAGGTTTTACAACACCCCAAGTGCTTCCATAGATGATAAACACACTGCAAACACACCACAAATGCCCCTATGGTGTTTACAACACGTCTGAAATGTTTCAGATGTGTGAAAGATAATCCATTAACCACTTCAGCCCTGGAAGATTTTACCCCCTTCCTGACCAGGCCATTTTTTGCGATACGGCACTGCGTAGTTTTAACTAATAATTGCGTGGTGGTGTGACACTGTACCCAAACAAAATTGATGTCCTTTTTTTCCCACAAATAGAGCTTTCTTTTGGTGGTATCTCTGCGTTTTTTATTTATTGTGCTATAAACAAAAAAAGAGCGCCAATTTTGAAAATAAAACAATATTTTTTACTTTTTGCTATAATACATATCCAACAAAAAAATATAAAAAAAAACAAATTTATTCATCAGGCCAATATATATTCTGCTACATATTCCTGATAAAAAAAAAAAATCGCAATAAGCGTATATTGATTAGTTTGCGTAAATGTTATAGAGTCTACAAAATAGGGGAAAGATTTAGGGACTTTTTTTAAATTTTATTGTTTTCACTGGTAATGGCGGCGATCTGCGATTTTAGCGTAACTGCGACATTGTGGCGGACAAATCTGACCCCAAGTGACACTTTTTGGGGAGCACTATAGAGGATGTGGGTTCACATTGACAGATCCCCGTTCTGGCTCTCTTTCCTGTGATTGTGGGTGGCCAGTGGACATCGAGTCCACCGGACCCGCGGGCGGGCTTCCGTGGCGGGTGCGCGCTGGAAAAGACACACAAATACGTCAATTCGCACAGCTGAGCCAATTTGCCGCAGTATAACTGCGATGGCTGGTCAACTAGTTAATTGTTCCTCCACCTGCATCTAGAACTGCTTTTCAGAGCAATAGACCCCACATTCAGCCTAGATTTACACACTGGTGCATGGAAAACACTGAATGTGATTCACACAGGAATTTTTGTGCATTCCTGTGCACATCACATGCGATGTCTGTGCGGTTTGATTTCAGCCATACATTTTGTATGGCTAAAATCGCAATACATTCGCACCAAAATGGTGCAGGACCCTTTTTTACCCCCGCACCTGAATCACATTGCTTGAGTGTTCACACCCATGCCATAGTTGCCAACTGTCCCGGATTTCCTGGGACATTCCCGGGACTTGGACTCCATTCCCGAATTTGTGGTGTCCCGGGAAATGTCCCTCGCCCCGCTTACCCCCCGCCCCGCTGCCAGTCTGCTATGGAAAGGGGCGGGGGTTCTAGCCATATGGCCGGTGTTGTGCCGAGAATGGTTTCCCCGTCGAAATCTGTTCCCCCTGTCTCTCGGCTGAGATCGGAACTCCGCCTCTCCAGCCCTCTGCACTGCCGCTCCTCCCACTCTCCCCGGACACACTAGGACACGTGACCTCTGAGGTAAGGGGGGGGCGCACCGCATCCTTTTTTTCCTACAAATAGAGCTTTCTTTTGGTGGTATTTGATCACCTCTGCGGTTTTTAGTTATTGCGCTATAAACAAAAAAGAGCAACAATTTAAAATTATATATATATATATATATATATATATATATATATATATATATATATATATATATATATATATATTTTTTTTTTTTTTACTTTTTGCTATAATAAATATCCCCAAAAATGTTTTTAAAAAACAAATTTCTTCTTCAGTTTAGGCCAATATATATTCTTCTGCATATTTTTGGTTAAAAAAAAATCGCAATAAGCGTATATTGATTGGTTTGCGCAAGTTATAGCATCTGCAAATTATGGGAAAGATTTATGGCATTTTTATGGCATTTATTTTTATTTTTTACTAGTAATGGCGGCGATCTGCGATTTTTAGTGGTACTGCAACAGATCGGACACTTTTGACACATTTTTGGGACCATTGACATTTTTACAGCGATAAGTGCTATTTACTGTTTAAATGTCACTGGCAGGGAAGGGGTTGACACTAGGGGGTGATCAAGGGGTTAAATGTGTTCCCTAGTTAGTGTTTGTAACTGTATGGGGATAGGATTGACTGGGGCAGGAGACATATTGTTGTTCCTACTTACTAGGAACACACAATATGTCTCCTCTCCCCTGACAGAACAGGGATTTGTGTGTTCACACATACAAATCCCCGTACTGGCTCTCATGCCCGCGCGTGGCTGGCGGCGATCGCGCCCGCCGGCCACACGCATCTGGTCCCCCGCTGTGCCGCCGGCGCGCGCGCCTCCGTCAGCTCTTAAAAGGAACAACATACCCATATGTTGTTTTGCGCAGCCATGCCATTCTGCCAACGTATATCGGCGTGAGCCGGTCGGCAAGTGGTCAAATACCACAAATCAAAATCTCTATTTGTGTGAAAAAATTACAAAAATGTAATTTGGGTATAGTGTAGCAATACCGCACAATTGTCATTCAAAGTGTGACAGCGCTGAAAGCTGAAAATTGGACTGGGCAGGAAGGAGGTGAAAGTGCCCGGTATTGAAGTGGTTAAAGATGCCAATATGGGTCTGCAAAGCTCAATAATATTCAGGAGAAAACACATCACAAAACTTCATAGTGTGGTATTAAATACACCATTTATTATTGTAGGAAATATCACTACAAAAGACTCATCAGCATAACACAGATGGGATGAAACGTGCATAGGGTGGAGTGTGTGTATGTGGGGAGGTACAGCGTGGTGCGGATGCAGTTGCAAAGAACAGGATTTATATTGATGTAGAGGTTCAGCAGTTATAAGCAGCTCAGCGGGAAGGCACCCGACCGGGAACACTCACAGATAGCAGTAGCAAAGTGACACAGAGCAGGTCTTTTTGTGCCGACAGCGTCTGTTTTGAGGGGTGGAATGTGACCTGGCCAGTTCATACCCAAATAGGGGGGTGTTCAGGATGGATGGCGTATCCCTGTCCTTTCCTTACTCATCTAGAACCTCTCCCTGCCGCTAACCACTGTCCCTGTCCGATGGGTGACCTGTCCCTACACTACCCACATGCGAAATGAGCGCCAAGCCTGGCAGCCTTCAATGGGCTCAGCCTGACCCAAGATGGCTGCTAGTCATCTATGCATACCTCCCAACTTTTTGAGATGGGAAGAAGGAACACCTATTAGCAAAAGTATGTAGGCATAGGACACATCCCCCTGCCACACCGCCTTAAAGGAGAATTAAACCCAAAAAATTATTAGTTAAACCCACAAGTGCTTTTATTTACCACTACTATTCCTTTATACTGGCTTTTTAAATTTACAAAGGTAGCAATTTAGACATTGGATGAAAGTTTTAGCATTGGGAAACACTTTTTAAAGATAAAAAGTGCATTTTATATAGAACTATATAAATCAGACCAAAATGAGAGACAAAGGAGGAGGAAAGAGGGACAGGGGGACTTTTTTTGCGAATGAGGGATACTCTCTTGAAATCAGGGACAGTTCAGGTCCAGTTTATCCCACCATGAAGCCGTCAAATGGACAGCCATTTAGGCGATGGAGGCTTTCCCTGCCCTGCAGCCACACATGTACTGTACCTTATTGTTTTAGAATACGTTTTAGTTTTTAGTTTGAAGATGTAAAAAAAAAAAAAACCTAAAAATAAGAGAAGTAAGGGAATCTGATCCACCCAGAGATGTACAGTAGTCTGCTGCATAATTGACCACAAACTAAAGGAAGAAATCTTCAGAAAAGCTTACAACAAGACCCAGCTTTCCTTCAACGGCAGTGAGATACGATTATTTCAAGATCTTTCACATATCACACTCCAGCAACACAAGGAACTCTGTCCACTGCTAGAGGTTCTTCGCACGAGGGGAATCCATTACAAGTGGAAATTCCCCTTCTGCCTGTCAGCTTCCTCTCAAGGCCGCACCGCACTACTCAAAGTCCCAGAAGACTTGGGACACTTCTGTGAAACCCTAGATGTACCTCTAATGGAAGTGCCAGAAGGGTATGCGGAATTCCACCCACCCTCTACAAGGCCTGCACAACCCAAAATTGAACCCATGGAAACCCAGGAGCAAAGATACCGCCGACAGCAATCATGTTCTGAAGTCACATCCCTCTGTGGGTCTACAGCATGGTGGCCGCCCTACACCATTACCACAAACCCGAAGAGCCCACTGGGATCGCTGATCAGGCACACTGATGGCTCCAGAGTCCAGATAAGTACATTCTTACCTGTTTTACCTGTTCCGCCCTTACCCCAGTACCGCTTCTCATGCCCCATTGCCCACATACAACCCAAGTCATAGTTGTATGACTGAACCACTCATTTTAGGGACTATTCGTCATATCAACCCCCTAAAGCCAATGATCTACCCATGGACCCGAGAATCCTCTCATGACTTTGCCCGCAATTTATACCACCTTCCTAGTCTTGTACCTTAAACAGACTTGTCTATACCGATGGTCAAACTGACTGCTCCATAACACCGGTGTGCATAACCCTGATGTTCAAACCATTGCCTATAATATTTTGGACCCATTCTCTGGAAAGCTTCGGGGTTCCAAGACATTGTTATACAAAACCCCCAAGCAAGGACTACCCTCCTTTTAACCCTTGTGTTTTTTTGTTTTTTTATCTATACATATACCCTGCAAGACACCTCAGATTATATCCATCGTAAAAATTCACAATTAGGTTAGTCTTCCTCATTTTACCACTAAAACGCTATCCACATGTAGCAATGTCCCAGGCGTCCTTCGGTGTAGTGAGAACCTCCAGGGCCAGAGATAGCTGAAATCCTTCTGTATGTGGTGGGTTGTGAGGCATGGTGGGTGCAGAGTAGTTAAAGTTATTGGAAGCCAGACACTTCTTGAATGCAAAAGAAAGTTGATTTATCTTACCAATCTTTTTGGGGGAAAGAGCGTTAGGGCCAGGACACCTTTAGGTAGTTGCAAGATCAATTGGCAGACTCTGAGACTTCAATAGGAGGACAGCCATGCAGGGAAAGGCACCCAGCAAGACGCCACATCTGCATGTGCAGGAATGCTGTCTCCTATGGCAACAGTCTTTAACAGTTCCTAACACAAACATAAAAGTTCCTTTCTCTTTTACTACAATCACTCCTTGTAGTTCTTCATCTCACTGAGCTCCCAGTCTCTCACTAGATCCACTGATTCACTGCCATCGAATTCCTTGAGCTCCTCAAATCTTCACTGTAGTATCTTCCTCAAGCATCATCCCCGCTTCTCTGCTGGGCCCCCAGCTTGGCACTCAAGATACCTCAGAAGCTTCACCCACGCTGGCCTGCTCTGTCCCTAGCTTGACACACAAGGCTGCAAACGTCACCTCCGCTGGCTGGAATGCTGGCTTGATTTCCACTGAAGCTTCCCAATTCTTCACCATCTCCATCTGGTGAGAATGCTGCTCCGGCAGAGGCAGGTCTCTAAGTAGGCAAATTAGGCAGTTGCCTTAGGCCTCTCACTCCCAGGGGCCTCGTGGCTGCCTAATTTGCCTGACTTGTGTGTGGGAATGAGAGGGGATATCCCCCAGTTGGTGTCCCCCGGGCCGTCTCTCTCTACAACTAGTTTTTCCCTGCCTGTGGACTGACCACTTGAGCACTGCCTGAGGTTCCAGGTTCAGTGGGTACTCCCCTCCTACGGCTCCTTCTCTTATGCTGAGCTCTGTGGATCTCCTGCAATGTGCAGAGCCCGGATAATGCCAGCAGCAGACGAGCACCTCTCTGATCTCCTCTGCAGGTCAGGATGGACATCTGCAATGGAGGATGTGCGCCTAACGATTATCGGGGAACCTGTCTGCCGGAGCAGGGGCGTAACTACCACCATAGCGACCCATGCGGGCGCTATGGGGCCCGCAGCCGAGTGGGGCCCAGTGAGGATAAGAGCACCGCCGGCACAGTCTCCCAGCCAGGGGAAGAGAGAGGAAAGAAAGAGGCGAGCTGTCCGTATCAGCAGAGAGCTGAATTGCCCGATGTAAGAGCTTTCATTAGAACTTTCAGTGTTCCTGGGGCTCACGTCACATAGCTCCACCTTTTGGCCTGGTGCCTTTGATAGACAGAACGCCGATCCAATGCGGGACATGTGACGTCATCAAAGGCGTCGGGCCAAGAGGTGGGGCTATGTGACGATGAGCCCCGGGAAGACAGGAAATTCAAATGAAAGCTATTACAGCGGGCAATCCCGCTCTCTGCTGATCCGGGTGGCTTGCCTCTTCCTCTGCATAGGTGGGGCTGTATGGGGCACAGGCAGACCAGGCTGTATTGGGCACAGGTCATGCTGTATGGGGCACAGGTCATGCTGTATTGGGCACAGGTCACGTTGTATTAGGCACAGGTCATGCTGCATTGGGCACAGGTCACGCTGTATGTGGCACAGGTCACGCTGCATTGACACTAGGACAGCTGTGGGGGGGGGGGCTGTTTGCAGGGGGGCACCATACAACATTTTGCTATGGGGTCCTGCTATTTCTAGTTACGCCCCTGATTCCACCCATGATCCCCATGTAGAAATATAATTATATGCAAATTCTCATCATAAATGGGTTAAAAATGTTGCTATGTTTATTTATAAACAATATTCCACCAATAATCCCCATGTAGAAATATAATTATATGCATGCAGTAGAAAAATTGGGACTTTGGTGGTGGTGGTGCTGGTGCCACAACACTGTAAGTCCTCACAGTTACTCTTGGTGGGAGCTTGAACGGGCCCTGCTGTGAAATATTATATCAAGAATTGTAATTACATGTCCCTGTTGAACAGGGGCAGAAAAATTGGGCCTTTGGTGGTGGTGGTGTTGTTGCCACAACACTGTAAGCCCTCACATTTACTCTTGGTGGGCGCAGGAATGGGTCCTTCTGTGAAATATTAGATCAAGAATTGTAATTTCATGTCCCTGTTGAACAGGGGCAGAAAAATTGGGCCTTAGACACTGGTGCCTCAACACTGCAACCCTTCACAGATACTATAGTTGGAGCGCAGGAATGAGCCCTGCTGCAAAGTATTGCATCAAAAATTGTAATTACACACCCCTGTTAAACAGGGGCTGAAAAATTGGGCCTTGGGCACTGGTGCTGGTGCCACAACACTGCAACCCCTCACAGATACTATAGTTGGAGCACAGGAATGAGCCCTGCTGCAAAGAATTGCATCAAAAATTGTAATTACACGCCCCTGTTAAACAGGGGCAGAAAAATTGGGCCTTAGCCACTGGTGGCGGTGCCCAGAACCAAAAATGTTCTTACAAACTATCAGCATGAAAATTAAGGGGGAAAAGGATTGTCACTCAGCATAACAGGATAGTCACTCAGCATCAGCATAGACAGTCTTGAAGGGATCCCACATTAAAAAAAAAATTATTCGGTTACATCAGCATCAGGTGCTTGGTAGCTGGTGATCCAAGACTGATTCATTTTTATGAAGGTCAGCCGATCGACCGATTCGGTGGACAAGCGCACCCTGTGATCGGTTACAAAGCCTCCAGCAGCACTGAATGTGCGTTCCGAAAGAACGCTGGATGCAGGACAAGCCAGTAGCTCAATTGCATACTCTGGCCAGTGATTCATCCTCAAGACCCAGTAACCAAGAGGATTTTCGGTGGGAAAGGTGTGCAAGTCTGATCTTGCCCCTAGGTATTCCTGCACCATGTGAATCAGACGCTGGCGATGGTTGCTGGAACCGATGATACCTTGGGGCTGTGGACTAAAAAATTGTCTGAACGCATCGGTCAGACGGCCACCTTCTCCACCGCTCCTTCTGTGACTGACCGAAGCCTCAGAAACACGTTGTCCAGGAGGATCAGGAAATTGTAACCTCCCAGGCTCTGGAAATGCGTTGCACAAACCTTTCTGCAAGGCCTCCCGAAGATGTTTCATCCTCTGCTCCCTCTGTGAATATAAGGTCCGCAACCTTACCCTGGTAACGTGGATCAAGGAGGGTTGCCAGCCAGTAATGATCCCTCCCCTTGATACCACGAATAGGAGGATCCTTCCACAGGCTTTGCAGGATCAGGGAGGCCATGCAGCATAGGTGTCAGACTTGCACGTACCTGACTGACGAACCCGATATAGCAGGGGAAGGCCTCCTGTATGTATCTGGTTCCCGGCCCCTGGTAGTGTAAACAGAAGGCACAGGAGCGCAGAGTGGTAAGAGAGCCTGGCGGGTGACTTGCGGAGGTAAGGCCCAGGATCCTGATGCGAATGGTCTGGAAGTCCTTAGAAGGCAGGGGCCTAGGCAGCCGGTGCAGAGCAGGAGCAGAGAGGGCAGGTCCGGTCACAGGCAGAGTTGGCAACAAACGGTCAGCAAGGTACAGAGGAACAGGCAGGCTCAAAGTCCGGGTCACAGGCAGGGTTGGCAACAGGCAGGCAATGTGGTACAAAGGAGCAGGCAGATTTGTGGTCAAGGGAAGCCGGGGTCAGGTGCAGGCAGATAACAGAGAGGAGTCCAAAGACAGGCCGGGGTCACAAGGAGATCAGACAAGCAAACAGGAAGCAAACAGGAAACAGGAACTCAGGAACTGGGAGCTGCAGATCGGACAGCACCGAGCAGAAGGTTCCAGCAAGCTAAATAGGGTGATTGGCGCCAAGCGCCGTGCGCGCGCCCGTGCCGACGCGCCCGGGCGCGAACCGGCGCACACCAGAGTGCCCAATAGCAGATCCAGGCAGGGTTGGCAACAGGCAGGCAATGTGGTACAAAGGAGCAGGCAGATTTGTGGTCAAGGGAAATAGGGTGATTGGCGCCAAGCGCCGTGCGCGCGCCCGTGCCGACGCGCCCGGGCGCGAACCGGCGCACACCAGAGTGCCCAATAGCAGATCCATTCCGAGACCTCCTCTGACAGTAGGTTTGCTGAGGCATTCGGTCCAGAGTCCTCTGGGTCACTAAAGATGACATGATCCGCAGCCACCTCCTCCCAGCCACGTACAAGTCCATGGGTTTCTTCGGACTGTAAATGATCCCATGAAGACTGCTGCTTATGCTGAGTCCCAGGCTCCACCTCCATGCTGACACAATCCTCCTCCTCCTCCTCTTCCTGTGTGATCGGCGGGCATGCAGGAACACTGTCTGGATAAAGGGGGCCTTGAGAGGTAAGGAAGTCCTCCTCTCCTCCCTCTGTTCTGCCTCAAGTGCCCTGTCCATTATTCCACGCAGCGTGTGCTCCAACAAGTGGACAAGAGGGACAGTGTCACTGATGCATGCACTGTCACTGCTCACCATCCTCGTGGCCTCCTCAAATGGTGACAGGACAGTGCATGCATCCCTGATCATAGCCCACTGGCGTGAGGAAAAAAAAACAAGGTCCCCTGACCCTGTCCTGGTGCCATAGTCGCATAGGTACTCATTGATGGCCCTCTGCTGCGTGTGCAGCCACTGCAGCATGGCCAACGCTGAGTTCCACCTGGTGGGCATGTCACAGATTAAGCGGTTCTTGGGCAGGTTAAATTCCTTTTGGAGGTCAGCCAGCCGAGCACTGGCATTATATGACCTGCGGAAATGCACGCAGACTTTCCTGGCCTGCCTCAGGACATCCTGTAAGCCCGGGTACCTGCCCAAGAACCGCTGCACCACCAAGTTAAGGACGTGAGCCAAACAGGGCACATGGGTCAGTTGTCCCTGTCAGAGGGCGGAGAGGAGGTTGGTGCAATTGCCCCAAACCACCCAACTAGAGTATTGGTGAGGGGTTGCAGTGTTGTGGCACCAGCACCAGTGTCCAAGGCCCAATTTTTCAGCCCCTGTTTAACAGGGGCATATAATTACAATTTTTGATGCAATACTTTGCAGCAGGGCTCATTTCTGCGCTCCAACTATAGCATCTGTAAGGGGTTGCTTTGTTGTGGCAATTTTTCTGCCCCTGTTTAACAGGGGCGTGTAATTACAATTTTTGATGCAATACTTTGCAGCAGGGCTCATTCCTGCGCTCCAACTAGAGTATCTGTGAGGAGTTGCAGTGTTGTGGCACCAGCACCCGTGCCCAAGGCCCAAACAGGGGCTTGTAATTACAATTTTTGATGCAATACTTTGCAGCAGGGCTCATTTCTGTGCTCCAACTAGAGTATCTGTGAGGGGTTGTAGTGTTGTGGCACCAGCACCAGTGCCCAAGGCCCAATTTTTCAGCCCCTGTTCAACAGGGACATGTAATTACAATTCTTGATCTAATATTTCACAGCAGGGCCCATTCTTGCGCCCACCAAGAGTAACTGTGAGAGCTTACAGTGTTGTGGCAACATCACCACCACCACCACCACCAAAGGCCCAATTTTTCTGCCCCTGTTTAACAGGTGCATGTAATTACAATTCTTGATATAATAAGTCACAGCAGGGACCGTTCCAGCGCCGACTAAGAGTAACTGTGAGGATTTACAGTGTTGTGGCACCAGCACCACCACCACCATCAAAACCAAAGGCCCAATGTTTCTACCACTGTTCAACAATGGCATGTAATTACAATTCTTGATCTAATATTTCACAGCAGGGCCCGTTCCTGCGCCCACCAAGAGTAACTGTGAGGGCTTACAGTGTTGTGGCAACACCAACACCTAAGACCCCAATTTCTGCAGAGTATATAGGGCAGGCCCCTACTTTCAAACATCCAACTTACAAACGACTCCTACTTGCAAACGGAAGGCGACAACAGGAAGTGAGATGAAATCTCCCCTAGGAAGGGAAATTCTCTACTGTAAGAGTTAATATGGGAAAAACGTGTCTCCTCTCCACTGATGCTTTATCACCTATTCTTGTTTCACTAAAAACCCCAAATTTTCAAAAAACATTTGTCATTGGGACAGAAAGTGAGGTGAAATCTTCTGAAGAGGTGCACAGACAGCAAAACAAATGGTACAGGGGTGATAACCCTTCCCTATGTTTTCCAAAAAGCTTAAAAATAGATTTTTTGGCTGGAGCTACACTTTAAAAATGTACCAGTTCAAAATTACAAACAGATTCTACTTAACAACAAACCTACAGTCCCTGTCTTGTTTGCACCGCCTGTATAATGCTGTTCAGAGTATATAGGGCCTGGGGGCCCCACGCCTTTCCTTTTTTTAATTTGGGTGCAGGGTTCCCCGTAATATCCATACAAGACCCAAAGGGCCTGGTAATGGGCTGGGGGGGGGGTATCCATGCCGTTTGCCTCACTGATTTTCATCCATATTGCCACGATCCGACATTACATTAAAGCCGCAAGCAGTTTTAAATGACTTTTATTCCTTTAAAAATGTCATTTTGTGCAGGGACTGTTCTAAGCACGGGAAACATGCGCCACTTTACAGGCATACTATAGACACCCCCCAGGTAGGATATTTAAAGGAATATTTCACTTTTTTTTCACTTTAAGCATCATTAAAATCACTGCTCCGGAAAAAAACGGTCATTTTTAAAACTTTTTTTTGCATTGATACATGTCCCCTGGGGCAGGATCCGGGTCCCCAAACCCTTTTTAGGACAATAACTTGCATATTAGCCTCTAAAATTAGCACTTTTGATTTTGAACGTTCGAGTCCCATAGATGTCAATGGGGTTCTAAAGTTTGCACAAACTTTCAGTCCGTTTGTAGGTTCTGGTGCAAACCGAACCGGGGGATGTTTGGCTCATCCCTAGCGGTGACGAGGTTGATCTATGTGGACAGCTTTACCCCAGATGTCTGCATACTTAGATATGCCTGTTTTAATCTTCAACCATGTGAGTTGCTAAATGTTGTACCTTCATTAAATGTAACCATAGTGCTACACTTAGAGGCCCCTCTCTTCTCTTTTATACTCAGTTGTGACGTGACAATACTTGTATATTAAAGCGGAGTTCCACACAAAAATGGAACTTCCGCTTTTCGGAACCCTCCCCCCCTCCGGTGTCACATTAAGACAGGTATTTGGACCCACTTCCGGCATAGACTCCCATGGGAGTCTATGCCTCTTCCTGTCAGTCCGCGCTGTCTCCTGGGAAACACACAGCTCCCAGGAGATAACGGGGACCAGTTACGATGCGCAGCGCGACTCGCGCATGCGCAGTAGGGAACCGGGAAGTGAAGCCGCAACGCTTCACTTCCTGATTCCCTCACCTAGGATGGTGGCGGCAGCTGCCGACAACCGAGCGGGTTTTCGGCGTCGCCTGCCGACATTGCTGGACCCTGGGACAGGTAAGTGGCCATGTATTAAAAGTCAGCAGCTGCAGTATTTGTAGCTGCTGGCTTTTAATATTTTTTTTTTTTAGGCGGTTTAGGTGGACCCCCGCTTTAAGACATCACTTGTATTACAAGTAAAAAATGGATTAAAAAATTTTGCTTGTCTTGCAATCCGCTCTCAATCCAAGTTAATCTTAAACCGAGGTTTTACTGTACCATAGTTTGGAGACTCTCACAAGGCTAATGCACCCTGGTTTGGATTATTTTTACCAAAGAAATGTAGCAGAATACGTTTTAGCCTCAATTCATGAAAGATTATTTATTTGCTAAATTTTATAACAGAAACAAAGAAACATTTTCGGTCTTTTTTAGTTTATGTAGCAAAAAAACAACAACCCAGTGATGATTAAATACCATCAAAAGAAAGCTCTATCTGTCTGTTGAATGACTGAGTAATTGTCATTCAAAATGTGATAGCACTGAAAGCTTAAAATTGGCCTGGGCAGGAAGGGGAAGAAAATGTCCAGTATTAAAGTGGTTAATAACCACAGTTTTTTTTGTTGTTACTATATATGAAAATACCAACAATTAAACTATAAAATGCTATAAAACTTTGCAATTAAATAATCATTCTTCATAAATTTACACCAAAATGTATTCTGCTACATTTCTTTGGTTGAAAAACAAAACAAAATCAATGTACATTAATGCAAAAATGTGACGCTTGCTCTAATAATTAACCATACACCATATGTAATAAGAGGATTATTATTCTCATGAAGCTAGAAAGTTAATATGATCTGCATACACAGTAAACTATATACAGAATATACAGTACAAAGGATGCTAAAACATATTCATAAAAAACAAATATTAATTTATACATAAAAATGCAGGTGCAAAACTTCTCCAAACAATACTCATCAATAAAAGCACCGATAGCGATATGCGCTTTACTGGAAATTGAATCCACAATTCCAGCCCCAAAAATAAATGCACAAAAATAGGTAATCCAATACTAACAAAATGTAATTCAAAAGTGGGAATTGGTACCATAGTCCCAATGCTGTCAGTAAAGTTCATATTATTCACTAAAGCGCTGTCAGTAAGTGTACATACAGGTAGGAAAATATATTAGATTTAAAATCAAATGTCCAAAATTCATAAATTTCTCAGTCCATGCCATTCTGTCAGTTGTTAATTCAAATAAATTCAGTCCACTTCGCTGTGCTCATAAACCCTGTGCTCCAGATATCTGCAGAGTGCTCGCTCACCTTAAATATAGACCCATATTTTCATACAGGTCATATCACATTCATTTCATACATTCATATCACTTAAATGAGAAATACTCAATCTCTGCTCCTCTCCTTCATATGCCCCAGTGATAGCAGTCATGCAAAAAAAAAGGAAGTCTTCCATAGTGTAAAACAGTCTAAAACACATTTTTATTCAAGTAAAAATGCACTTATATTTGAACAATAACACCCACAATTGAGTGCATGTGCATTAAAATCAATTGCTGTAGAAACAGAGATCCTCTCACCAGGACTTCTGGTCTCGGCTGCGTCTGGAAGTGACATCACCTGACTCTATCCGACGCGTTGCGTCACCGCTCACATGACTTCAGGGTTGGAGTCGGGTGAGTGATGGCGGGACATTTAAAGCCATGCATTGTTGAGATGTTACATAACTATCAGATGCAGCTTTTCTTGCACATTGGAAGCAAAATTTTTAGATATTAAATATTAAATAAAATTGTCACTTCATTGCTATCTATTTTTGTTTTGTTATGAGTTTTTCGCCTTCCTCTCAACTGTGGGTGTTGGATTGTGTACATGGGATTGTATGAATTTTTTTTTTCTTGTTGAATTAGATGGACTTGTGTCTTTTTTCAACCTGACTATGTAACTGTTATTTTGGATTTGTTTAAATTTGTTATTGTAATTCAGAAATTTGGATGTAAAAAAAGTTTGTCTGATTTTCAATTCTTTTTTTTTTTTTTTTTGCCACTTCAGCAGACTCTTATAGGGAAGCTTAAAATCATCTTTCAGCTCATTGCTTTCCCTAATTCTTGTCTCATCATCGTAGCTTAGCATATGCTGTAATGAAGGTGTAAGAAACCAATAATTCCCAAGTATCTCCATCTTTAAATCCCCTTCCCGGATCCCCCCCTAGCCACCCCTCAGCCCCCCCCCCCAGCCTCGCTATTTCGCCCTATAAGAAAACTTTATTTCGTCAACTTCCCTGAATCTAAAACTCATATCTCAGCTCCTCGGCATAACTCCACGATCTTTTAAACGCCCTCCAACAGGCCCATTTCACTCTAAACCCTACTTTGTTATCTTCGAAATTTGTTCTTAGGTTCTCTAATTTAAAAGTTTCCTCAACCGTGTTAATCCATTCCCTTACTGGAGGGCTTTCCTCCTCTTGCCAATTCTTAGGGATGAGTTTTTTGGCCGCGTTTAGCTGATGTGGTATCAAAGTATCCCTATATTGCCTCACGTCTCCCTCTACTCCATGAAACAACACCACCCACGGGTCCTCCCTGATTTCTTTTTTAGTGATTTCTTTTATATACTGAATAATATTTCTCCAATATCTTCTGATTTTGGGACAGAACCACCAAATATGTGCCATTGTCCCTCGTTCACCACACCCTCGCCAACATTCTGCTGGTCTATCCTTTTGATATTTACTAATTCTATCGGGGGTAGCATACCATCTCGCTATGCATTTATAGTTCATCTCTGTGGTTTTGGAATCAACCACTGAGCCATGTGTCAAGGTCAGCATTTTTCCAATACTAATGTTATCCTTCTGTGACCTCCACCTCGTTCACCCTCAACACCAGATTGTAAAGCTTAGAGATCGTCTTTTTGACATTGTTTGTACAACACATCCTTTCCAGAGGGGTCAGCTCATCTCCTGACCTAATAGGGTGAGGAAGACTCTGTGTGAAGTGATACAGCTGGAGATACCGCCACTCGTCTATCCGCAAAAAATTATTACTGTGTTTTAGCTCCAAAAGTGAGAGAATTTTCCCTCTTTTTAATATATCTCTTAACTGTGTTGTATCTTTTTTTATCCAATTTCCACCTATAACCTTTACCCCTCGTGCAAAAAACTTGTTATCTTTTAACCCAATTAGTGGAGAGTTATAACTCCCATTTAATTGTTTGTACGTTTTATCCCATATTTTTAAAACATTCCGTGTAAGCGAGGGTGTGTTTACATCAATCGTTCTATAGTGTGGTGGATTCCATATTATTTTTCCTAATTGTGCCCTACTGAGTGTTTTTTCTATCTTGACCCATCTTTTTTCGTTCTTTTCCTTGGCCCATTCCACCGCTCTCGTCAAAACAATGGCTTTATAGTAACTATAGATGTCTGGTACCGCTATGCCTCCCCTTTCCTTTGCCTGTCTTAGGACTGCAAAAAAGACTCTCGGTTTTCTATGCTCCCATATTGTATTCATGATTATTGTTTTTAGTCTTTTTAAATAAAATAAAGGCAGAGCTATTAGCAACATCTGGAACTTATAAGAAATCTTTGGTACTAAAGCCATCTTTATGATATTTATCCAGCCAATCCATGATAAGGGCCTCCCAACTATTCTATTGCACTCGGTTCTAATTTCATCCAGTAATACTACAAAGTTTATTTTGTAGATTCTGTTCATGGTATTTGCTAGTTTAATCCCCAAATAATTCAGTTCTCTCCTCCATACAAATTTAAATTCCGTTTTCAGTGTTAATTCTTCTGTCTTACATATGTTTATGTTGAGAATTTCTGACTTTGCAAGGTTTAATCTGAAATTGGATATCTCACTGTAATGTTTCAGGGTGTCCAATAAGTTAGGTAAAGAGATTCGCGGATTGGTAACGTAAAACAGTACGTCATCCGCATATGCTGTGAGTTTATGCTCCTCTTCCCCAATCTTAAATCCACTTATATCGGGGTTCTTTCGTACCGTGGCCAATAGGGGTTCCAGGGATAGGACAAATAAGAGCGGGGATAGAGGACATCCCTGCCTTGTCCCGTTTTTCATCTCAATGCGAGAAGATAATACGCCGTTTATTCTTATGGTTGCTGTTGGATGATGATATAAGGTTTTGATCCACTGGATCATTCTTGGACCAATTCCCATTACTTCCAGAGTCAGTATCATGAGCCCCCAGTCTACCCTGTCAAAGGCCTTTTTGGCGTCTATTGACAGGAGTAGACCTGGGGGCCCCTTTTCTTTTATCCTCTGGAGGAGAAGGAGTGTTCTTACCCCATTATCTCTACCCTCTCTTCCAGGAGTAAAACCCACCTGGTCCGGATGGACCAGGAAGGTCATCACTCCTTTAATCCGCCCTGCTAGAACTTTGGCGTACAGTTTTGTATCTGCGTTCAGCAGCGAAATGGGCCTGTAGCTGGAGCACCTCGTCCCGTCCTTCCCCTCCTTTGGAATGACTGTGATGATTGCGGACAATGCTTTTCCCCCTATTTCGTAATCTGCCCCCAGGCCATTCATATATTGACATAGCCTAGGAATAAGAATAGCCTTAAACGTTTTATAATAGTATGTTGTAAACCCATCTGGGCCAGGACTTTTCCCTTTGGCCGAGTCTGCAAGAGCCCTACTTATTTCCTCCTCTGTTATCGGGGACTCTAGAACTTTTCTCATATTCTCTGGAATTTTGGGTAGTTCGGCTTTTTCTAGGAAATGTTTTTTGTTTTTTTTTATCTCCTGTCTGACCCCTATCATGTGCTACGGCGTACAAGTCCTGATAGTAATTTTTGAATGTTTACGCTATTCTCTTAGTGGTATAAGCCATTTCCCCTCCTTTTGTTAGAATTTTGTCTATAAAATTTAAGTATCTTTTCTTTTGCAACATCCGGGCTAGGTTTCTACTGGCCTTATTTCCCCATTGGTATCTTTCTTTAGATATTCTATTAAAAACTCTTGTTGTTTCCTGATCTATGAGATCTTTCAATTCATCCCTTTTCCTGACTAACTTTTTGGTATTTCTGTATGGTTACCCTGATATTTCTTATGCTCCTGCTCTATTCTGAAAATCTCTTCCATTAATTTTTTAATTTTCTCCAATCTCTCTCTCTTTTTTCCTTGATCCTATTTTTATCAGAATCCCCCTTATATAGGCCTTGTGAGCCTCCCACAGGGAGGACCCCGCAACCTCTCCTGTATCATTACTTTCAAAATATTGTTCAAATTCCTTTTTTACGACATCTGAAGTCTCCTCATCTTGAATAAGCTGTTCATTTAGGCGCCAAGCATGTGACTGTCTAAAAATACCCGGGACCACCATTTTCATTTTTACCGGGGAGTGATCTGATAGTGTTGATATTTCTATGCCAGCATGTTTCACCCACTCAATCAATCTATGTTCGACGAAGATATAATCTATCCTTGAGTACGACCCCTGTACAGGAGAGAAAAACTAAAAATCTTGTTTTTTGGGATTAATAATATGTCTACTAGTTGACACACATGCAATCTATGTTTTACCCTTTTCAATTGAACATTACTTGTCTCCTGCACACGGGACGTACTATCCAAGCTTGGGTCCACACAGAAGTTCCTGTCACCCATCAGGATCACATACCCGCTCTTGAAGTCCATCAGCTTTCCCAAAATATCCATTAGATATTTAATCGGGTTCGGCATATATATTTGCCAATGTACACTCCATTCTACCTAGCTTACCTTTCAGGAAGAGAAATCTTCCCTCTGGGTCTGTCAACCTATCTTCTAGTTCAAATCTGACCTCTTTCGAAAACCTTATCACTACTCCCCTAGCTCTCTTTGTGATGGTGTCTCCTTAAAACCATGTTGGAAAATGGACCGAGTGCAATTTCATGTTGGACTCATGGGACAGATGAGTCTCTTGTAGAAAGACCACCCCTGCCCCGTGTCTTCTAAGTCCTTCTAAGGTCTTATATCTCTTAGTAGAGGTATTTAGACCCCTTACGTTGTAGGTCATGAGGGTTAGTGTTGTCTCTTCTATTTTAGTTTTAGTTAGGAGCTCCCTACTTGGGTTTCGAAGGGATAGTCATACTTCTTAGCGAAATACCAGAGGATCCCTCCCTTGCCACCCTCCCTCCCAGAACACCCCTCACCCTCCACTCCCCTATCCCACCCCCCCTCCCCTCTTCCCCCGCCAAGGCCCCACACCAGCCTTGGTTTCACCTTCAGATCTCTTCTGGTGACCATCAAATCCTAGGGTGAAGCTCTAATCGCGGCCCCTGTTGTCCATGTCCCTCCTCCCCTCCTCCCCTCCAAATGGGAACGGGGACAGGAACGAGCCCACAGGGGAAAAAAAAACTAGCACCCCAGTGACCCTTATCCTTCCCGGACTCCCCAAGCCATCTTTGGGGTCCCCCCTCCCCCGTCCCAAAAGAAACCCCTCCCACACCCCCCCCCCAGCATATGTAAACTTGTACACATGTTCAAGCTCTCTGCCAATGACCGCCCTCCCCCACCGCTCCTGCCCATTCCTGTCCACCCAGGATGTTTGGTATTGGAATCTCAAGTCTTTTACAAAAGTCATTGAGCTCTTCAACAAATTTTAGTCGTACTGTCCTTCCCTCTTTCTGGACTACTAGAGAGGCTGGAAACCCCCAGTTATACTTAATATTAGCAACCCTCAGCTGTTCTAATAGAGGTTTAAGCTGTCGCCTCCGCGCTAGAGTTCCCGCTGACAGGTCAGTGAACACCTGAAGGTTTATTCCATCATACTGTAGAGGGGGCGCTCTTCTCAGGTTGCTCCAAATTTTAGCTTTATCTTCGTATTTATGAAATTTTATTATAACATCTCGGGGTGTCTCTTCCTTCAACCCCGGGGGTTTCCTTACTCTATGCACTCGGTCTATCTTTAATTCGTGTTCTTCACTTCTACCCAATACTGGATTAAATATTTTTCTCGTTTTCATGACCAAGTCTTCCCCCTGCTGTTCTGGTAGGGCTCGTATCCTGAGGTTTTGACGTCTATTATGATTCTCTTGGTCCTCTAGCCTATAAAGGAGTTCTCTCTGGGCCAGTTGTAATTTCTTTACTTGTGCCTTTAACTCTCCAATCTCCTGGACTTGCTGTCCTGTTTTTTCCTCAGCCTCTTCCACTCTCTTCAACAAATGACCCATATCCCCTCTTACGTTAGTGATCTCGCTTTTGATAGAGCTCTCCAGTTTAGAGAACATTTCCATCATTTCTAATTTCATTGGCATTTGGGCCATACTGCCATTATCTTGAGAAGTGGTTGGATTAAGAGCCATTCCAATACGTTCCCTGTATTTGTCTTCCTGGGCTCCCTTAGATTTTGTTCCCTCTTTCTTTTTCCCTTTTATGGTCTCCTGTTTCTTCTCCTCTCCTGGACTTTGGGGGCTCTTCTCTTTTAAGTACTTCTGAATTGAGCTTGTGTTTAAACTTTCTTTGGGGGTCTTAGGTTCAGTTGTTCTCTGTGTCCTCCCTCTCATTCTTCTTGTTTCGGTTCCCTTGGGTAGAATTTTCCTAGGTGAGCTTTTAACAAGGGACTATCATATCATTGCCACAGGCACTATGTTGTAAAGGAAACCTCCTGCAGACCAAATGACAGTCCCTTATATGGCGAGTTATTTAATTCTGTCTCCAATACAGGATCAACGTGGAACAGCGGGCCGTCTGCACCTGTCCACATCCACCTGTATATTGAATAATCAGAAAAAAATAAACAGGCTCACTTACTTCCCTCCCCCGCTGAGATATAGTCCCACACCCCGGTGTATACTAGTTAAGGTTTACCGTTTACGGATTTGACAATATAAACTCTTGCTCAGTCACCTACTAATTTGTTGCCTTAATCAAATAGAAAGTATGCCATACATTTTCACAGCTGCACCGCACCTATGGGAACCATACAGTTCGGATATCTATTACCTGGGAGATGTTTTCTTTCTTCTTAACACATTTTCCAGCCATTGTTACCTGAACCTTATTTGAATTCTGCTTCGAACTTCCAGCCTGCGCTCCTTTACCTTTCAGTTGTTGTATGGATAGCTTACTGGGCGGCTTCAATCCTTGTGTGTCATCAAGCTAGTGAGCAGCGAAGCAGGAGGGCAAATGGCCAGGCTAGGAGACGGGGAGAGATGAGGGAAGGAGGGACAGGAGAAAAGATGAGGATTTAGCAGCAGCAGGCGGCAGCTCCGAAAGGTTCGCCTTGAGCTCCACCCTCTCGCCTGCCCATCCAGTCCAGCAACCTCCGATCCTCCTCCCTCAGTATTAGAAGCTGTGCCGCTGAGCTACCGGAGGCTGTTACTGCTACGGACGTTCTCACCAGCCTTCATCTGCCACGAACTCTCACCCCGCTCGGATCTCGGCTGGTCACTGGGCACTCCTCCACGGGCTCGCACAGACGTTGCGACAGGCCCCTCCCCCCGGCCGTGCATGCTACTCACGCCCGCATCACTCCCTGCAAATGGAGCTGTCTGATTTACAATTCTGAACTAAACGAACTGCACATGTCTATGAGGCACTGGTGATGTAGCCCTGGCCTCACAGCTACTTCCTGGCAGGTTCCTGTCATATGCTCCAGGAGGTATAATCCAGGTTTTAGGCTAAGATTCAAGAAGTAAAGGGAGATGGATACATCTGCCCCTAGTAAAAATGTCCATTTTGGGAAGAATGGGGAGGGAAAGAAAAATAAGGTATGCAATGTAGTGGCGGCTGGTGCACAATTTTTTTGGGGGGGCGCAAACAAACGAAAGAATTGTGAAAAATACTGAAAAAAAACATCAAATTCAGCCACTGTGCCATCAATTGCAGCCACTGTGCCATCAATTGCAGCCACTGTGCCCATCAAATGCCGCCACTGTGCCCATTAAATGCTGCCACTGTGCCCTGTCAAATGCAGCCACTTGTGCCCTGTCAAATGCAGCCACTTGTGCCCCGTCAAATGCCGCCACTTGTGCCCCGTCAAATGCAGCCACTTGTGCCCCGTCAAATGCAGCCACTTGTGCCCCGTCAAATGCAGCCACTTGTGCCCCGTCATATGCAGCCACTTGTGCCCCGTCATATGCAGCCACTTGTGCGCCATCATATGCAGCCACTTGTGCCCCGTCATATGCAGCCACTTGTAAACCGTCATATGCAGCCACTGAGCCCCCTGCTCGCTGACTGCCCATCTTGGTGGGGGATCAGGCAGTGGTTCAGGCGGCGAGCTGTGAGATGGTGGGATGAGCAGCGGGTCAGGCGGCGGCTCCTGTGTCCTCCATTTGTCTCACTCTCTTCTTCCATTCTGTTCGGTGTCCAATCGGAGAGCATGTGCCTTCAGCCAATCAGGTAACGGGTATTAGACCCGCACCTCCTGATTGGCTGAGAGGCGGTTCAGTGTTAGAAAAGCAAATGAATATTCGCTATTCTAACACATCTGGGTGGACTGCAAGCTCAATGCTCTGCGCTCCAAATCCACCTTTTTTGAAACCTATTAGAGCCTATGGCTCTAATCAGGTGCTTCAAAAAACACCCCCGCCGCTGGAATTCAGGCGCCCGGCGTTCAAAAAGGGTCCGGATGCCTGATGCCTACAGCGGCCATGGATAGATTCATGCAATGCATGAATCTATCCATTTTACACAGAGCGGGTAGCGTGACAGAGGGGGCAGCGCCCGGGCATCCCTAATGGACGTACCGCCACTGATGCAAAGAATAAAAAGCCTGCAATTTTAAGTATTACTAAACATTTCTAAAGCTGCCTTTGTTATAATTTTTATGATAAGGGGGAAGATCCCTCTTTAGGCTTTATGTATAGTGGGCATTTGCCTAGCTCTTCTAAATGCTTTTCTCCTAGCAGGAGGAAAGTAACCTCAAAAATGCACCTAAACCTGTGTTAGAGGGGCATTTAGAGGCATTTAGGGGCATAAAAAAAGTCAAATGCCTCTTTAACCACTTCAGCTCTGAAAGATGTACCCCCCCCACCCCCACCCCCCATGACCAGGTAATTTTTTGCAATACAGTAATGCAATACTTTAACAGTCAATTGTGCAGTCTCGCGACGCTGTACCCAAATGAAATTTATGTAATTTTTTCCCACAAAGAGCTTTATTTTGGTGGTATTTGATCACCTCTGCGGTTTTTATTTTTTGTGTTTATAATTTTGAAAAAAAACAATGTTTTTTACTTTCTGCTATAAAACACATCCAATAAAAAAAAAAAAATGTAGAAAATCGAATTTCTTCATCAATTTAGGCCAATATGTATTCCGCTACATATTTTTGGTAAAAAAATCCCAGTAAGCGTATATTGATTGGTTTGCGTAAAAGTTGTAGCGTCTACAAACTATGGGATATGTTTATGGAATTTTTATTTATTTATTTTACTAGTATCTACTAGTAGTAGATCAGCGACATTGCGGCAGACAAATCAGATACTGAGTGACACTCTTTTGAGGACTAGTGACACCAATACCATGATCAGTGCTAAAAATATGCACCGTCATTGTACTAATGACACTGGCTGGGAAAGGGTTAACATCAGGGGTGATCAAAGGGTTAAATGTGTGCCTAGGGAGTGTTTACTAACTGTGGGGGAGGTGGTTGTACTGTGGGAAAGCAGAGATCTGTGTTCCTGCTTAGCAGAAACACAAGATCACTACCTTCCCTACGGTGATCTGCCTTGTTTACATAAGCAGACTGTCGTCTGATTCTCTCCCGAACGATCGGCGGGTGCCGGCGGGACATTGAGTCCCCTGATTGGCACCCACTGTGTCCAATCACAGCAGGAGTGAGTCGCCAGCAGGCTCGAGTGTGTGTGCCCCAGCCTTGGAAGTGCAGAATCACGTACAGGTACATGATTCTGCGCAGAGGAGCCGCCACCCCGCAGTAAATGTATGTGGGATGGTTGGCAGAAGGTTACATTTAAATCAGTGCATGGGCTCAAATTTACTTAAATTATTTTTTTTTTATTGTTCTTGGCAACAATTTTGATGAAATTACAGAAGTTGAAATGTTTATTGATTTAGACATATCATTCCAATCTTCTACAAACATGTGGAAAGCCCAGTTTGGTCTGACAGATCCTGTAAACCATCCAATTAGGAATTGATAGGGGATTTTTCCATAGTTTGACAGTCCCACTGTGGAAAAATAAAAAGTTGTCAGGAATGTCAGCAATACGATTGAGTTTCCTAATTAAAGCGGAGTTCCACCCATTTAAAAGTCAGCAGCTACAAAAAATGTAGCTGCTGACTTTTAATAATCAGACACTCACCTGTCCCACGGTCCAGTGATGCGGTTGTACGAAGCCCCGCTCCCCTCCTCCTCCTAGCGGGGCCAGCATTCTATCTGTGTGCGCCCAGCTGTGGCTTCACAGCTGGGCACACAACGCATGCGCGAGTCGCACTGTGACTGGCCGGGAAATCTTATGAGACCTGTGACGTGTCCCAGAAGATTGCAGGGAGGGATGGGAGAGGTGATCTTCCTTCCGGTGCCAAGGGAGGAAATGGGAGCTGGGTGCCTCTTAAAACAGGGTACCCGCTCCTCCCCCAAAAAAATGACAATGTGGCATGTTAGGGGATCACCTGCACTTGGAACTTTGCTCTAAGCATACTGTGCAGCACAGTGGTTTAGTGGTTTGCACTTCTGTTTTGCAGCACTGGGGTCCTTGGTTTGAATCCTGTCCAGGACACTGTCTGCACTGAGTTTCATGTGCTTGTTCGGGTTTCCTTTCACACTCCAAAGATATGCTAGTGTGTGTATGTATGCTTGTGAGAGAGGGACCGTAGATTGTAAGCTCCTTGAGGACAGAGACTGATGTGAATGTACAATATGTAAAGGGTTGCATAAACTGTATTTATACAGCAGCTAATGTAATAAAAACAATATTGATAATATACCACTAGAGGGAGATAGTGTACCATACATTTAAGCCACAATCATTTTTTTTTTTTTTTTGTCCCATAAAGGCCCATTATTTTCAACAGTAACAGCCCAGAAATTGCAAGAAAAGTCACATTGTGGAAAATAACAATCCTTATTGCACATAACACATACATTTTAGTTAAGTAAATTGAGAATGTTATGTTGTAGGCTCTGGGTATGTTTTTACAAATTTTAATTAAATGAAGCTACTGGAGTGAATATAAAGCACCAACCTTATGTCAGATATTTTACAGGTGTGAGAAATTTATCATGTCTTTAATACATAAGGCATGAGGTTTTTAAAGTAAACGTAATATGTGAGAATTTTGTAGTTGCATATGCTGATTACCTTTTAAAAATGCAAGCTGTCTGGCTGTTAAAGTGGTCCTAAGTAAAAAAAAAAGTTTTCTACCTTTAATGCATTTTAAGGCCCCTTTCACACTGGGGCAGTGGGGGCGTCGGCGGTAAAACTGTGCTATTTTTAGCGCCGCTTTACCGTCGTTTTAGTGGCGGTATTCGGCCGCTAGCGGTGCGGTTTTAACCCCCGCTGGCGGACGAAAAAGGGTTAAAACCGCTCGCATAGCACAGCTACAGCGGCGCTATGCCCGCGGTATAGCCGCGCTGCCCCATTGCTTTCAAAGGGCAGGAGCGGTGAAGGAGCGGTGAATACTCCAAAGATGCTGTTTGCAGGAGTTTTTTTTCTCTCCTGCCAGCGCACCGCTTCAGTGTGAAAGCCCTTGGGCTTTCACACTGAAGAAACAGTAGCGGCAGTTTTAGGTCGGTTTGCAGGCGCTATTTTTAGCGCAATAATGCCTGCAAACCGCCCCAGTGTGAAAGGGGCCTTAGCATTAGGGAAAAAAAAAACTCCAAACTACTTGCTCCCCCAATCCCTAAACACTTATGCCATGTACACACGGTCGGACTTTTCAGCTACAAAAGTCCGACAGCCCGTCCGACAGACTTTCGACAGACTTTCGACTGACTTTTGGCGGACTTTCAACAGACTTTCTAACGACCGGACTTGCCTACACACGATCACACCAAAATCTGACGGATTCGTATGTGATGACGTAAAATGGACTAAAATAAGGAAGTTGATAGCCAGTAGCCAATAGCTGCCCTAGCGTAGGTTTTTGTCCGTTGGACTAGCATACAGACGAGCGGATTTCTGGGTCCGGTGGAGTTATGACGTAAAGATTTGAAGCATGTTCCAAATCTAAAGCCCATCAGATTTGCGACTGGAAAAGTCAGCTGAAGGTCCGGTGAAGCCCACACATGGATCGGATTGTTCGCCGGATTTGGTCCGTCGGCGTCCGTCGAAAAGTCCAACCATATGTACTCGGCATTACTTGTCTCCTCTTATGATCTAGTTCTGTCTTATCTGCAGCACCTCTTTCCCCTCTAAGGCCCCATTCACACTAGCGCGTTTTTTGATGCATTTTGCATTTTGCAGAAATGCACGGGAATTTTTTAACATGGGTTCCTATGGAACATGTTCACATCAATGCTTTTTTGTATCTCTGCGTTTTTGGAAAGGGTCGGGGACTTTTTTTCATGCAAAAAGCAGCGTTTTGCATGTAATGGTTTTCAATGGACAAGCATCAAAAACGCAAGTGCACCGTTTTTGCAGCGTTTTTGCAGCGTTTTTGGTGCGTTTTTTGTGCGTTTTTGCCGTTTTTTTTTTTTTTTTGTAATTTTTTTTTAAGACTGTAAAAAAAAAATGAAAAAAAAAAAAAAAAAAAAAAAACGCAAAACGCAAATCGCGGCAAAAACGCGGCAAAAACGCCGCAAAAACGCTGCTCAAAAACGTGCCAAGCATGAAAAAAAAACCTCCAAAAACGCTCAAAAGCAACATGCATAGGTGTGAATCGAGCCTAAGGGCTCTTTCACACAGGGCGGATCAGTGATGATCCGCCCCGTGAACACCCGCTTGCTCAGCGGGGATCGCTCCGCCGATCCCCACTGAGCAGGAAGATGACAGGTCCGTCGCTGTACACTGTGTAGCGACGGACCTGTCAGAGTGCCGCTCTCCCCTATGGGGGATCGGATGATGACGGACCGTAGAGTCCGTCGTCACCCGATCCGATCCGAAAACGGATGGAAAAGTAGAGTTTTTCTCCGTTACACTTTTTTGGATCGGATGTCAGCGGACATGTCACCGCTGACATCCGACGCTCCATAGGGATACATATATGTCCGTTTTTCATCCGAAAACGGAAGGATGAAAAACGGACATACGGATCGTCCGTGTGAAAGAGCCCTTACTCGTTACACAGGCAGCAGAAAGACTTTGTAAGGCGAGGTAAGGGACATTGCACAGAGCAGGTAAGTATAAAAAACATTTAATAAAAAAAAATATTTAAACAAAAATTTACTTTGAAATCACTTTATTGATCCTTTGACTTGAAGTGGTTGTAAACCTCAGACATAAAATATGAACAAAGCATATCCCTCTATAGCAGTGTTTCTCAACTCCTGTCCTCAGGACCCACTAACAGGCCAGGTATGCAAGATAACTGAAATACATCACAGGTGATATCATTTAATGCTCAGTGATTGCAGTATTCTAGTCTGCATCTCCCCAAGGTAATTCTTAGTGGGTCCTGAGGACAGAAATTGAGAACCAGTGCTTTATAGTGTGTACTTGTCTCTATTAAGAGCAATTATGCCCCGTACACATGATAGGATTTTCCGACAATAAAATCCATGTTTTTTTCCGACGGATGTTGGCTCAAACTTGTCTTGCATACACACGGTCACACAAAGTTGGTCTGAAATTCCGAAAGTCAAGAACGCGGTGATGTCCAACACGTATAACGAGCCGAAAAAAAGGAAGTTCAATAGCCAGTGCTGCTCTTCTGCTTGGTTCCGAGCATGCGTGGAACTTTGTGCGTCGGAATTGTGTACACACGATCCGAATTTCCGACAATGGATTTTGTTGTCGGAAAATTTGAGAACCAGGTCTCAAATTTTGTGTGACGGAAATTCTGATGGAGCCTGCACACGATCGGAATTTCCGACAACAAGCTCCTATCAAACATTTTCTGTCGGAAAATCCTATCGTGTGTATGAGGCAAAAGTCACTTCTGACAAGTTTTCCTGACACCAAGAAAAAAAAAAAGGTGAAGGGGAAGGACATCCAGCAGAATGACAGCCTCAGCTTTGTTCCTGTGTGCTGTGTAAAGGGGTGTGTGTCCCTCCCCTCTAATCAGCTCTCAGAGCTTTCCTGACTGAGCTCTGCAGAGTGTAACTTCAGCTCTCCACCCCTTTGTTTTGAACTCTCAGACAAGCTTTATAAAATTCTGCACTTTGAACAGTTGCAGAGAAGAAAAGACTGCAGATAAACTAATACAACTTATGTAGGAGGATTTGTTTAATTTCTGTGTATCAGCTGAGGCCAGTTACTTCACTGGGTATAGGTAAGGGTTTACAACCACTTTAAAGATAAAGTCGCCGACACAGAACAAATTCACAGATCGCAAAAGTCATAAGTCCTTATCTGCATGCTTATTTTAGGTCAAGGAATCATTTACATACTAGCACATTATGAAAGAGTTAAAACTAAGCCCTCCAGTGGCATGCTGTCACCACTGATAGGGCTTCCATATTCACCTGGTCTTCCTTCTGGGTTCATGGGCTCTGGCCTTTTAAATGGCTGAGCCACGATAAGGTCACTTCTGTACATGCACACAGGGAGTCAGGGCCATGGCTTTAAAGGGAGGGCATGGAGTTTGCCATCTCTTCAGAGTAAATGCGCTGGGGACATCACCAGTTGCAGAAACAGCAATTATCTCCTAAATGGTGCATGTTTAGTAAATATTCCTTGTACATACAGGTAAGCTTTATTATAAGCTTACCTGTAGGTACAAGTGTCCAAGCGGTGTTTACTACTACTTTAAGTGACACATTTTAGAAAACCTGCCCACAACCACCCAGATAATGGTGGAGCCTGCTGAGGGATGTAGTTCAGAGATAAAGTTTATGGAGATGCAACGCCAAGGTTCATGTTGAATAGGTAGAGGTAAAAAGAGACATGCTGGAGTAGATGTGCAAGACTTATGCCCCGTACACACGATCAGACTTTCCGACGACAACAAAACTGTGGAATTTTGTTTGAAGGTTGTTGGCTCCAACTTGACTTGCATACACACGGCCACACAAATGTTGGCCAAAAATTACGAATGTAGTGACGTACGGCGAGCCGATTAAAAAGGAAGTTCAATAGTCATGTGATATCTCCATTATGAAGGCTAGTTTTACAAGACCGAGTGCTTCCGGCTCGTCCTTGATTCTGAGCATGCGTGTTTGTACTTTGGACTTTTATCCGATGGACCTGTGTACACACGATCGGAAAGTCCGACAACACACATTTGTTGGCTGAAAATTTGAGGGCATACTAGCCAACATTTTGTTGGAAAGTCTGACAACCAATGTCCGATGGAGCATACACACGGTCGGACTTGCCGCCAACAAGCTCACATCCAACATTTCCCGTCGGAAAATCCGATCATGTGTAAGCGCCATTAGACTGCTCCAATATGGAGCAAGCCTGAACATAATCTTTAACATCTGCCAGAAGGGAGGGCCACCAGTAGTAATGCTACAGGAAAGCACAGGTATGTTGTACACAGTGGCGGTGCATCCATAGGGACGCATGGGCGCTGCCCCCTCGCTCCAACCACCCCTCTATCACCAATAGATAGATTTGAGCATTGCATGAATCTATCCATGGCCGCCGCTGCCACCCCCTATATAAGCACCCGGCCTCTTTTCGGGCGCTGGGCGCCTGAATTACAGAAGCGTTTTTTTTTTTTTAAGCACCTGATTAGAGCCATAGGCTCTAATAGGCTTCAAAAAAGGTAAACAGCAAGCGCCATGCGCCAAGTTCACCCAGCTTTGTTAGGAAAGCGAATATTCATTCGCTTTTCTAACACTGAACCGCCTCTCCGCTAATCAGGTGCTCGGGTCTATTACCTGTCACCTAATTGGCTGAAACGACATGCACTGTGATTGGACACCTATCAGGCATCTAATCATAGGAGAGGACGGGAGAAGAAGACATCAAGGAGCATGGAGAACACCGCCCGTCGCCCATCACCCACTGCCCCACCGAGACAGGGTAAGTGCCGGGCGGGTGCGGGGGGGGCACAGTGGGAGCGTTTGATGGGCGCATTTGATGGGCGCAGTGGGGGCGTTTGATGGGCGCAGTGGGGGCGTTTGATGGGCACAGTGGCGGCGTTGATGGGCGCAGTGGCGGCGTTGATGGGCGCAGTGGCGGCGTTTGATGGCACAGAGGCTGCAATTGATGGGGGGGGTTTCAGAATTTTTCAGCTTGTTTGCCCCCCTCCCAAAAGTTTTGAGCACCAGCCGCCTTTGGTTGAACACCGGGAGGTCCCGAAAGTATTGGAGTGATGTGGTCATTTGAGAAGTTTGGAGCGAAGGGCACCACATGGCCTACTACATAAGAAATGAAGACAGGTGGTGGCCAGGATACCATTGGCAGGAATAATGGGTTCTATCAGAAGCAGGCCAAAAGATAATGTCAAAGTTTAAATCTTGCATAAAAATGAGCCCATCGCACTTATCTGAGATTCAAACGTCGGACGGATTGCAGGTACTGGAGGTTCTTGTGATTGGTATAAATCAGGATGCGGTGTGGAGATCCCTCCGGTAGCTGCCACCATTCTTGCGGCACCAGCTTAATAGCTAAAAGTTCCTGATTCCGATAATGTAATTTATTTTGCCATCCAAAAACTTATTGGAGAAGAAGACACAAAGGAATTTAAAGAAAAACGACCCAAACACCCAAGGATGAAGCACCTACCTCCAAGAAGAAGGGCTGGAAAATATCAGGAAGTATGAGAATAGATGCTGAGAGAAAGGCCCCTTTAAGTTTGTGGAAAGCCTCGACTGTCTTGACAGGATCTGGCATCAGCACTCTTCCAGGGTCAAAGAAGTGATTGGGGCCACCAAGGTGGAACAACCAGAAATTAGCTTTCGATAGAAATTGGTGAACCCCAAAAACTGCTGCGCTGCTTGAGGCCAGTTGGAGATGGCCTGAAGTTTGCCTCAAGCCATAAGCAGTTCTTTTTCCGTGACTATGTAAACCAAGGAAAAGAACTTGGGTTCACTGGAAGAGTTGTTTCTCCAGCTTTGCATACAGATGGTGGTCCTGAAGATCTTGAACTGTCAGAACAGCCTGCAGAAGAAATGGCACGTCTGCTAGTGCCCAGGAGAATCGTAGATTGGCACATAGAAATTCACCATAGGCACATAGAAATTTGCCAATGCAAATACGCATGCACACACGGGCACGAACGACCGGCAAGATTCATGCGCCAAGGCGCACACAATGCGTGACAGATTCTGGCGCCCAGTGAATTTCCTTTTACTGACCTGGCTTGCCTTTGACCTGTCTTCTCTCCATTCCCGGCTTTGACCCTCAGCTTGTTCCATTGACTCCGCTCCTGTGTGCTGTATTCGTGTATGACCTCTGGGTTGCTCTTCTGGACTCCTCTGCTGCCTGATTAAAAGTGTATGGCCCCGGCTTATTCCTGACCTTGCTTGCTGCCTTACCCCTGGCTGATACTCCGTGTATGACTACTGGCCTGGCTCCTGACCCTGCTCCTGGCTCTCCCTTCGGCCTCATCTGGTACATCTGAGGGGCCCCTGCCCAGCAGTGTATCCTGTTCGTCCAGCTGCCATCCAGCAGACATCTCATCACTCAGCCTATTGCAGCTGGCAACCCCTGCTTCTTTGGGCATAGCACTCCCTGTCACCACCTTCAGGGATAACCTGGACTCAGTCGCAAGGGAAGCCCTCTCAGCATCTCAGCCTCCGACCAGGTATGTGACACTATCATCCAGCCACTATGTCAGAGGCCAACAGAGGTGCTTCCCAGCACAAGGCTTTGTGCCAGCAAGTTGCAGCCCTTACCCAAGCAATGATGAGCCTACAGGATTGAAGCTTCCAGTTGGAGTGTCGCCTATAGAACCTGACAGTGTCCTTTGCGACAGACTTCTCATCAACCTGCTGCAGTCACTACGTTTGCCTCACCTGTCTAAGAATGGTCACCCCCTGCTCCTACTGTGGTGGTTCCACCTCCTGAAACAAGGGTACCCACTCCAGAATGGTTCTCGGGTGACCGAAGGAAGTTCAGAGCCTTCGAGAATGTCTGCTTGCTATACCTAGCCCCAGGGGTGTACCTGGAGCATTTGGCATCCGGGGCGGATCCTATATCTGGCACCCCCCCTCACTGATCATGCCTGTACACACTCAGCCCACCCACTTGTACACACTCAGCCCACTCATACCTGTACGAACTCAGCCCCCTTCATACCTGTACACACTTGGCCCCCTTCATACCTGTACGCACTCGGCCCCCCTCACACCTGTACGTACTCAGCCCCCCTCACACCTGCACGCACTCAGCTCCCCTCACACCTGTACGCACTCAGCTGCCCCCCTCATACCTGTATGCACTCAGCTCCCCCCCTACACCAGTAGACACTCAGCTGCCCCCTTCACACCTGTAGACACTCAGCTGCCCCCTCACACCTGCAGACACCTGTAGACACTAAGCTGCCCCCCCACAGACCCCCTCCCACACACACATACACACACATCTGTAAACACACACACAGCTCTGCCCCCACCTTACACAAACAGCCTCCTCACTTGTACTTACAGCCCCCACCTGTAAGGTGGTCTTCTTTGTCTTAGGTCTTGAGTCCACATGTCCCTGTGAGAATACATTACTGGCAGTAACACAAGGGGTGCACATACATGAAGCAGCCAGAGGTGGCAGTATAGAGCCCGATGTGAGCTCAATGACACTCAACAACACAAGCTGCCAACTAGCATGAACACAGAGAGCCAGCACAGCTACAGAGCACCTCCTGCACCCACCACTGCCTTGTCCCAGCTCTGATAGCCAGCCTGACACCCCCAATGTGTGGCACCCGGGGTGGACTGCCCCCCCGCCCCCTCGTAGGTATGCCACTGCCTAGCCCTTCAGCAAAGAACTTTCTCCCTAGAGACTGTTAAAGTGGTGGTCATTATCTCTCTGCTCTCCTAACCTAAGTCTTGGGCTGACCACCTGCTGGAGCAGAAATGTCCTGTCATCAACTGTACTGTTTACTGTACAAAATAAGGTGCGTTGGCATGGACCATAGGGTGAGTACATGGATTGAAAACTGGCTACAAGGGCGTGTTCAGAGGGTGGTGATAAATGGGGAGTACTCAGAATGGTCAGGGGTGGGTAGTGGGGTCCCCCAGGGTTCTGTGCTGGGACCAATCCTATTTAATTTGTTCATAAATGACCTGGAGGATGGGATAAACAGTTCCATCTCTGTATTTGCAGACGATACTAAGCTAAGCAGGGCAATAACTTCTCCGCAGGATGTGGAAATCTTGCAAAAAGACCTGAACAAATTAATGGGGTGGGCGACTACATGGCAAATGAGGTTCAATGTAGAAAAATGTAAAATAATGCATTTGGGTGTCAAAAATATGAATGCAATCTATACACTGGGGGGAGAACCTCTGGGGGAATCTAGGATGGAAAAGGACTTGGGGGTCCTAGTGGATGATAGGCTCAGCAACGGCATGCAATGCCAAGCTGCTGCTAATAAAGCAAACAGAATATTGGCATGCATTAAAAGGGGGATCAACTGCAGAGATAAAACGATAATTCTCCCGCTCTACAAGACTCTGGTCCGCCCGCACCTGGAGTATGCTGTCCAGTTCTGGGCACCAGTCCTCAGGAGGGACGTACTGGAAATGGAGCGAGTACAAAGAAGGGCAACAAAGCTAATAAAGGGTCTGGAGGATCTTAGTTATGAGGAAAGGTTGCGAGCACTGAACTTATTCTCTCTGGAGAAGAGACGCTTGAGAGGGGATATGATTTCAATTTACAAATACTGTACTGGTGACCCCACAATAGGGATAAAACTTTTTCGCAGAAGAGAGTTTAATAAGACTCGTGGCCACTCATTGCAATTAGAGGAAAAGAGGTTTAACCTTAAACTACGTAGAGGGTTCTTTACTGTAAGAGCGGCAAGGATGTGGAATTCCCTTCCACAGGCGGTGGTCTCAGCGGGGAGCATTGATAGCTTCAAGAAACTATTAGATAATCACCTGAATGACCGCAATATACAGGGATATGTAATGTAATACTGACACATAATCACACACATAGGTTGGACTTGATGGACTTGTGTCTTTTTTCAACCTCACCTACTATGTAACTATGTAACTATGTAACTCAGTGGATGCATTCTTTGAGGCTATGGCCCAACTATATGATGACCCACAACGCAGGGCCACTCCTGAAGCTACTCTCGATACTTTGCAGCATGGGTGGCGCCCTGTAGAAGACTACACAGTGGACGTTCGTAAATAGTCTGCTGATACAGGGTGGAATGATGCCACTCTCACTCCGGGGCATCAAGTTGCTTTATGGACATTACCCTTGCAAAAGACTTTCAGATTCCCCTGTAAGCCAATAAACATAAACTTGAAGTTCATTTGGCCGATGGCACCACTCCACGATCTGGGCCTATTACACAAGAGACTTTACCCATACTTACCCTAACTGACTCAGGCCATCAAGAATTCCTTTGTTTTGATGTTCTTTGTTCACCCATATTTCCTGTAATTCTGGGAATACCGTGGCTGTGGGCGAACGACCCACAGATAGACTGGAATCAAGGGAAGAGCTTCTTTAAGTCAACCCACTGCCTTCAGCATTGCTTTGTGTCTAAATCTGTGTCACCTACCAGTTGCCTTACCGTCCAGCCAGTTTCCAATGTCAGTCAAGATGTCCCAGCACTCTACCATGACTTCCTGGATATCTTCAATAAAAATGAAGTCGACACATTGCCACCACATCGTCCCTACGATTGTCCAATCAAGTTGTTGTATGGTGTGGAGATTCCTTTTGGACGAATATTCTTGCTTTTAGAGACAGAGCTTGAGGCATTACGCCAATATATTGAATTATATTAAGAACTTAGAAAAGGGGTTTAAAAAAGCAAGAATTTCAATTTACATGGAAGACAGAATTAAAATATTTGGGAATAAGATTAACATTATCTCCAGGGAAAATATACCAAGTAAACTGTCCCACTTTTAAATGAAATGAAATCAGAAATAAGAAAAATAGCAACAAGGTCCCTCTCATGAAAAGGACGAATAAATATCATAAAGATCGTAATAGTAATAAAAGTTATTTATAAATTTCAAATGCTGCTTTCTCTTTACCCCAGACATATTTTAAAACATTAAAAAATATAATAACTAAGTTCATTTGGCGAAATAGGAAACCAAGAATCTCATTCTCGATACTAATGAAAGATAGAACGCAAGGAGGGCTAAAAGTACCAAACTTTAAAAAATATTATAGTGCGTTGTTAATATCACGAGTAACGGAATGGGTAAGGGAGAAAAACAAAAAAGATGGGTACAAATTGAGAATGTAATGAGTGGTACACGGTTAAGCAGAATTATTTGGATTCCACCTCAATTTAGAGCACTGGGAGAGAACAAACATGTAACGACACGAAATGTACTCAGAATTTGGGATCTAATACACAAACAAGGCAAATAGGAATACAATTCTCCATTATTAACACTGAAAGAAACAAATGATTTCACACCGGGAAAAGGGAAATTATTCGGAGCATGGATAAAAAATGAAAATGCACAATTAAAGGACATAATAAAAAAGGGGAAAATATGCACATTCCAAGAATTAAAACACAAAACAGATTTGATGGTGATTAATGAATGGTGGTACCTTCAGTTGAAGCATTTTGTTACAACTTTGCCACAACCAATAAGATCAGTGGAAGAGTTAAGGCCACTAGCGCGGCTGTGTATAGCATCTGTAGCACCCTCTACCAGAAGATAGGTGCTAGAATAGGATTTTTCTAGGTTTAGGATATCAGTGTAGGCAAATTTAGACAGGTCTGTGCTTTACGTTAGGCCTGTTTGTTTTGATTTGAGATTGGGAGTGTTTAGTGTAGTGGTGGGTGTGACCACCTGTGCTCTGACTCAGAGGCGCCTCCCCTGCTTTCAGGAAGATTGTTCTGGAACAGAGGTTGGACCTGAGGTCTGAGTGGCAGGCAGCTCGTGTGAGGAGCTCTGACCAATTACCATTCGGTATTGGCAGGGGACAGGCCTCCCATATAAGCCGGGGTCACATGCTGCTAAGGGGTCTGACGGTGGAGGAGAAAAGGAGAATGGAGTTTTAGATAGCTGCCGCAGGGCGTCCCCACGCGGGGGGCGCGCCGAGCGCGAAGGAGAGATGGAGGAGCTGCTAGGGTGTATTCCTGGATAAAGATCTTCACCATGGAGTTGGTGTCAAGCTGCTGTAACCGAGGAACACAGGACTTGCACTTTGGAGAAGATCGGTGAAGGAGAAGCAACAGTAGGACTGAGGAGAATAGAACAAGGTTCTGTGACCGGGGAACACAGAGCCTGCCCTTTGGAGAAGGTCATTGTGAAAGAAGCAAAAGGAGAATTGTTGAGAGTAGTGCAGAATGCTGTGGCCAGGGAATGCAGCGTTTGCAATTATGGACTGGCTGGGAACAGTAGTCCGCTTATTACCATGTGCTAGGCCGTCGGGGAGAGGTACCGAGTATCACTGGCCTGGTAAAGCACTCTGGTAATACCTTCCAAAAGACTGTGTAGCTAACAAATTCACTGAGCCGCCAGGGAGAGGTATTGTATGTCTCTGGCTTATTAATTTGCTGAAGCAACACCATTCAAGAGACTTTATTACAGTAACAAAGTACAGCCAGCAATCTGGGGTTATTCAGAGTGATCCCTTTTTGTCTTACTGAAAGTGAAGCAACAGGAATCTTATGCTGCGTACACACGATCGGAATTTTCATCGGAAAAACCTTGGATGGCTTTTCCGACGGAATTCCGCTCAAGCTTGGCTTGCATACACACGGTCATACAAAAGGTCTCTTAACTTTCGACCGTCAAGAATGCGGTGACGTACAACACGTACGATGGCACTAGAAAAGGGAAGTTCCATACGAAGCGCGCCACCCTTTGGGCTTCTTCTGCTAATTTCGTGTTTATCTCGTGTTAGTAGAAGTTTGGTGAGAGACGATTCACGCTTTTCAGCCTCGTGCTTTTCAGCCTCGTGCTTTTCAGCTCGTTACTGCTCTTCAGTTTGTGCTTGTGGGTTCGTATCTGTTCTTCAGTGCGTGTAGTCAGTTCGCATCTGGGTTTCAGTGCGTATTATTATAGTACGTATTTGTTTTTCCAGTGCGTTCTTGTCCACTTGTTTCTGATTTTCAGCTCACTCTTCTCAGGCCTTTCTTTTTGTCAGTGCTTTCTGTTAGTTCGTTCTGACCAGCCGACCGTTTTGAAGCCATGTTGCGGTTACGTACTCGTAGAGTGTTGGGGTTCTTGCTTTGACCCAAGCCCAGTCCATGAACAGGGCGGGGAGGAGTTCATGGACCAAGAATTGGTTGCTCCAGCATGATCAATTCTGTCATATGCCTTTGTTGCGGGAGATCCTGGAGAATAATACTGATGATTTCAGGATTCTTCTCCGGATGACGGACCCCATTTTTCACCATCTGTTGGCTTTGCTGTCCCCTTATATTTTGCAGCAAGACACCTGCATGCGGCAAGCCATCACTCCCGAGCAGAGGCTAGTTGCCACGTTGCAGTACTTGGTGACAGGGAGAAGTCTGCAGGACCTCAAGTTTTCAACAGGCATCTCCTCCCAGGCTCTGGGGATCATTATTCCAGAGACCTGTTCTGCCATCATTCAGGTCCTGCAGAAGGACTATATTAGGGTAAGATTTCTCATTTAACATTATTCTATGTATTTAACGTTTGCTAATGTATTGTATTTCTTTCATCATTTCCTAATTACCATGATTGTAATATGCTGTGAATGTCCTCTTTGTCCTCATGCATGCTGGAAGCTTTTCAACTTTTTTGTCCTTCATGCATATTTGCCTTCACTAACCTCACCAGCATGCTATCCTGGGCCCATACACACCTAGCCTAGTCACTTAACAATGTATTTTGTCAGCTCCATAGTAGCGCTTTACCCTAAACACCCCCTAAAATGTGTACAAATGTTATTGTTGTTCCTAAATTCAGGCAGAGTGCACCCACAAAATGTGTACATTGATATCCCATGATAGCACATGTTGACACACTGTGTGCATCTTCAAAATTTGGCTTTTAAAATGTATTAAAACTTTAGGAAATGTTTCAAAAAAATTCTAAAATGGTGTAATTTTGTTATTTAGATTCTCCCTAATACATCAATCATGTTCTTCATTTTTTGTTCAACATCTTTGTTTTTTTGCTTTATGATGTCTAAATCCCATCTACACACCATTATGTCTTGGATTAGCATTTGTGCACTTTCACTTGTGAAATGAGATTCTTCTTCCACAACATGCACATCACCTAAAAACATAAAACACACCATGTATTATAAATATGCAGGCATACATCTATTATGTGAAGGTGTGGTCTCAGACACTCACCTGTTGTGGTCACTATTTCAACCACATCATCCACCTCTCCTTCCTCCACATCCTCAGGTTGTGGTGTGCTGAGTTCCCCGTCTTTAGGAGGTGTGGGGTTCCTGGTGTCCTCAGACATCCCGAGTCTTTTCTCCCCTATGAGAATTAAACAAAAGGTATACTTGGCACACAGATATTTGAGGCCAGAAATAGGAATATGAAACATTGCTTGGAAGTGTCATACAATTGTCTGTTTTGGCAGAGTTCCAAGCTGAATACGTGATTTTTTCCCTTACCAAAGCTGGAATATTTACCTTTTTTGGAGAATATTCACACATGGAGAGTATCCCCTGGAGCACTTGTGCAGGATACCCTAAAAAGTTTGTTCCGGTGTCCCACACTAGTGCTCCTGAGTCCAGATGTGTAAACAGCTGCTGAGTGTCCTCTCCTTACATTACACTGAATCAAGTTTGCATTTCATTCTAGTTACAAGCACATCTAGACAACAATGTACTAAACTTATTTTAATACAAATAGGCATGACCAAATGTAGTTAACCCTGTATCTGCAAAAAACATTATATTATTAGTGGACGAACGATGTTTACTACGACCAATTACTGTGCCCACGAACCTGAAAGTTGCAATTTAAAACTGTACAACAGTAAAGAAAAGCACATGGAGCAGCATGCAAGTAATAATAATAATAATAGGAACACAGGACAAATACTTACTTTTTAGAAGCACTTTCTTGATCCTTCTGTACTGATCCTGCTCCCTCAATTTCAGGTCTGACCAGCGTTTCCTCAATTGCTCCTTGGATCGCCGTACCCCAAAATTCATGTGCAGACTTCTCACAACTTTAGACATGATCTTGGCCTTTCTCACATTTGGGTTTAGGTAAGGTCCATACTTCCCATCATAGTCAGCCCTCTTCAAGATGTCCACATACAAAGGACATGTTTGAGGCCTTAAATCTCCTTCGGGACGTTTCTGGCTCTGGACTTTCCTCGTTGTTACTGGAATTCCGCACCATGTTCTCTCCCACTGTGCCGAAAGAGAAGGGGCGGGGAATATTCTAGAGAGAACATCAGGGGCGGGGACGTGGGTGGAGTTTCATGCATGCGCAGTGTATATAAAGCGTAACGCGCTTGCGTCGGACGTATGATCTGTAAGTGGAGGAAGTGCCGATCGTGAGAACGAAGGTAACATTTTAACTTGGGGCATCAGTGGCCTATACTGCTTCTAGATTGAGGCCTATATTGTGATAAGATTATGAGAGTTGAGCCTGACGTTAGTATTTTTCTCTTGTTTTTTGTCTTGCAGAAATAATGAATCCATTCAAAAAGCCTGAGTTTATGAGCCAGTTTATCATTAGGTACAGGGTGCTGCCCAGTTTGTGGCAAGTAAAACATAATTTATACTATAACAGACCAGCTAGGAAGGCAGCGCTGGAGAAACTGCTGCAATTTGTGAAGACGGAGGTCCCCAACGCAGACAACGATTTTAAAATTTTTTTTTTGGACAGGAAAGTTGCTAGCTTGAGGAGGAGCATAATAAGGTCCTGGCATCCCAGAGGTCAGGAGCAGCAGCAGAGGATGTATATTACAGTACCCAGTCTGTGGTACTACAACAAAATGCGTTTTCTGGAAGACCAGACTGAAGTAAGGTCATCACGTTCCACACTTCCTTCCCCCCCAGCTGAGGCTTTCGAGAACCAACCTGGGCCTTCCATCCAGGAAGAAGTGGAGGAGCCCAGCTTGAGGCAGGTATAGTATTTTTCTACATATTTCTTGTCCCAAAATTAGTGATGTTAACTAGTAATTAGTAACATTATTAGTAAATAATAATGTTATTATTGATAAGAAATTGATGATTGAACAAAAAGTGTTTTACATATCAATAGACTGAAAAATGCTGAGGTCAGAATGATAGTCTTTTCTATTTATTAACATTCGATTTGCAACAGTCATGAGCTGAAAATTGTGTGTGATTGATGAAGCAAAAACTAAAACTATGTCCCTTTTTTATACACAGGAAAGCCTCAGCCAGGATGAGGGTCTGGAATGTGGCAGCCAGGAGGTGGCAGGGGGAAGTGGCAGCCAGGAGATGGCCGGGCCCAGTGGACTGACCCAATCCCAGGTCCCTCCCCTCAGCCTTCCACCCAAAAGGCCCAGGAAGGGGAGGAACGTGGAGGAGGCAGCACTTGCCCTCATTAGAGATGCTCATGCGACCCTGAGAGACCCCCCCAGCCTTCAAGAAGGCTATGGCTGCATAGTAGCAGCGAAAAAGCAGCAAATGGAGGAGGGCCAACGCCTCATCTGTGAAAACATAATTTTCCTGACCCTAAATAAGGGGTTGAGTAGCCAACTGAAGAAAATACACACCTTTCTGAGTTTGTCCATCCTCCATCTCCTCCTCCTCCTTCACCTCCTCCACCTCCTGCCACAACTCGATGAACAAAGCCACAGCCTGGAAGGCAGCATGCAAGTAAGACAAGAAAGTGATGGCCTGGGTTCAGTCTGGTCTGACAGAAGACGCAGGCTGTTGTAGTACCACAGCCTGGGGACATATATTTTATCTGCTGCTGTTCCTGATTTCTTGGAGTCCAGGACCAGATTGTGCTCCCTATTGTATGGACTCCTCAGGCTACCAATTTTCTTTTTCAAATAGTTGTGTGCCCTGGGGTCCAAAGGCTTCGCAAATTTCTGCAGTTTCTCCAGCGTTGCCTTCCCTCTTTCTTTTGTTATCACCCAGAATAAATGGTAATTTTGTTTTTAGCATATACTTGGCTATGTGTTTTTATTAAAAAAGGACAATTTGTTTGTGAGTAAGCAGATACATTTCAAAAATACAATGTCAAATTAACAAGGGACACCAACCTCCTTGGTTAAAAAATACAAGATAATATTGTTGTGGTAACTTGACACACAAAAAAAAAAATAATTATGGAGGTCACTAGAAAATAATTTTAAAATAAAAAAAAGGATCTTGATTTCAATAAAAAAAGAAAAAAAATCGCTATAAAAAATTATTCTAAACATTATTGAGATCTGGCTTTAAAAATGAAAAATATTATTAAGGAGATTACAAGAAATAATAAAGAAATAAGTTTGTCAGAACTCTGTGTGAATATCAGCAGCAAAACAACTTCATTCTTCTAGCATTAGAAAGAACAAAAGAATGCGCTGCATAAAACGATCCAAAAATTGACAGTGTGACGAATGTGCTATCTCCATTACGCACGCTAGTTTTACCAGACCGTGCGCTTCCATCTCGTACTTGATTCTGAGCATGCGTGTTTTTTTGTGTGTCGGAATTGCATACAGACGAACGGCATTTCCAATAGGAACTTTTTCCAACCGAAAAATAGAGAACCTGCTATCACGTACCTGGTAGAAGAGCCTGAATGGACGAGCAAGGCCTCCCTTACCACTCTGACTCAGGGCCCCTGATAGTGTAGACAGAAGGCGCCAGAGTGCAGAGTCGCATGAGCGCCAAGAAGTCTTTGCTGGCAGTAGATGGCTTGTGTAAGTGGGGCTGGTGAAGTCACAGGAAGGCTTCAGCAAGAAGTTCGACGGGCAGGCAGCTGGTGCAGATGACAGCAACAAGTAGCAAGGTCAGGCAGGCAGGGTCATACACGGCTGGCGGAATCAGATACAGGGTTCAGGCAGGATCGTGGTCACGAGACAAGCCAGGTCAAAGCCGGATTAGTAGTGCAGGTGCCAAGGAGAAGACAGGAGATTAGTCACAGGACAAGCCGAGGTCGATACAGGTGGAGTTCAGGGGATGGTTAAGACAAGCCAGATGGATAATAGGGATCAATAGGCAGGTTCTCAGGAAACAGGATACACAGAAGCTGAAGACAAAGCCACACTGGGGCTAGGTACTGTCTGGGTTTAAATAAGCTCACCTGGCACCAGCGCCAGTCACAGGTGCACGCATGAAGGTGCGCGACAGCTTCTGTTTGCGCTCCAGTTCACGCGTACGCACTTTTATGTGCCATAGCCCGATTTCTATGAGCAATAGGAATGCACATTCTTCTGTGCCTCTGGGTTCTTCTGGGGAGATGAATTTGTCTGCTGGCGGGTGCATCCTGACATTGCCCCCCTCCAATGGGCAGCCTCCGGATGCCCAACTGAGCTAGTCTCTCTGGGTGGTTTTGACAGAAAGCTTGGACAAGTCTTTTGGCATGGATATTGCCCTCCGGCTCCCACAAAATTTCCTCAGGTCCGTACCCCTTCCATTTGACCAAGTACTGGACCTGACTCAGTTTCTTGCTGCAGTCCATGATCGTCTCAACTTCATACTCTTCTTCCCCATTTACCATTACAGGTTCAAGAGGATTACTACTCCGTTCAGGAAATGGATCTGGACGAGCAGGTTTCAGAAGAGCTATATGGAAGACTGGGTGAATTCTGAAAGAATCTGGAAGTGCCAATTCATAGGCCACATTATTGATCCTCTTCTTCACCCTGAAGGGTCCCACAAACCTAGGGCCCAACTTTTTAGATGGGCAGGCTAGCTTTAGATTAGTTGTGGCTAACCAAACCTGATCACCAGGTTCCAAGATCAGATCTCCCCGTTTCCTCTTGTCAAAGGATTTTTTATAGTCTTCCTGGGCTTTGGCCATGGTCTTCTGCAACAACTGATTGTTGGAGTTGAAGAAATTTATTGTGTTTTGAACTGAATAGGGCATTCTGGGGCTGTCGTGGCCAGAAATGAAGGGTGGAACCCGTAGTTGGTGAAGAACAGGGCTTGCTTGATAGCAGAATGTTCTGAGTTCTTGTACGCAAACTCCGCTAATGGTAATAGCGCCACCCAGTCATCCTGCAAGAAGGAAGAAAAACAGCGTAAGTACTGTTCCAGCGTCTGATTGGTCCTTTCAGTTTGACCATTGGTCTGTGGGTGGTATGCTGAGGAAAAGGACAGTTCAATTTTCAGGGTCTCACACAAAGCTCTCCAAAATCTAGACGTGAATTGTACCCCGGTACACGATATTAACAGGAAGTCCATGCAGTATCACAATTTGTTTAATAAAGATCTGTGCTGTCTCTAAAGCTGATGGTGTACTCCTCATGGGTAGGAAATGCGCCATTTTTGACAAACGGTCTACGACTACAAACGTGGTAGAGCAACCTTCGGAAGGGGGAAGTTCAACTAAAAATCTATTGAAATCATTTGATAGGGTCTATCCAGAACTGGCAAGGGTCTCAGCAGACCCCAGAACTTTGTCCTGCTGGTATTATTTCTGGCACAGGTAGGGCAGGTTTCAATGTACTTTTTACAATCTTCTTTTAAGCAGGGCCACCAAACGGTACGCTGTAAAAGTTCAGCTGTTTTGTGGACTCCAAAGTGACCTGCAAGGGCATGGTCGTGGCACCAAGGCAGAAACTAGCAAACTTTCAGGCACAAAGATCTTATTATTGCGCCAAAATAGTCAATCCTTTGCGTGTACCATCAGAAGAAGGCGAGATATCGATAGAGGCTTGCTTAATCCGAGACAAGAAATCTTCTTGCAACAAGAGGAAGTTTCCGGGGGAAAGAATGGTATCTGGAGGGGCTGGTTCTTCTGACACACCAAACATCCGAGACAGCGCATCCGGCTTTGTATTTTTCAATCCTGGCCTGTAGGTAATGTGGAAAACAAATCTCGTGGCCACCTGGCCTGCTGGGGTTTCAGGCATTTTGCAGATCGCAAATACTCAGCAAAAGTTCCGGTGGTCGGTATAGATTAAGATCGGATGGGCTGCCCCTTCCAGCAAATATCTCCACTCTTCAAGAGCAGCTTTAATCGCCAGAAGCTCACGGTCTCCCACGTCATAATTCTTTTCTGCCGGAGAAAACTTGCGAGAAAAGAATGCTACAGGGTATAGTAAGGCCTTGGCCCCTTGACGTTGAGACAGAACTGCCCCTACTGCCATCTCTGAGGCGTCTACCTCTAGAACAAACGGTAGAGCAGGGTCTGGATGCTGAAGTATAGGTGCAGCTGTAAAAAGTCCTTTCAGAGTCTCAAATGCAGTTTGTGCTTCGGAAGACCACTGGAACCATTGGGATTGTCTTATCAATTGGGAAATGGGGGAAATTATTACGGAGAATCCCTTGATAAACTTCCTACAGAAGTTTGCGAATCCTACAAACTGTTGCACCCCTTTCTTGTCTGTAGGAGCTGGCCAATCCAGGATGGCAGAGACCTTCTGGGGGTCCATCTTAATGCCATCTGTGGAAAGGATAAGGCCCAGGAACTGGATACTTTGGCACTCAAACTCGCACTTTTCAAGTTTTGCGTACAAGCCCTGCTGTCTGAGACGGGCCAGGACGTTTCTGACGTGTCCCCGATGAGCTTCTAAAGAAGAGGAGAAAATTAAGATATTGTCTAGATATACAATAACAAATCTAAATAGTCCCGGAAGACATCATTAATAAAGTTTGGGAACGTTGCTGGGGCGTTGCAAAGCCCAAAGGGCATTACTAAACATTTAAAATGTCCAAATCGGGTACGAAAGGCCGTCTTCCATTCGTCACCTTCACGAATACACACCAAGTTATATGCCACACGTAATTTCGTTAAGATGACGGCAGAAAGGAGTCTCTGAAACAACTCCGGCACAAGAGGTAAGGGATAACGATTCTTAATGATAATTTTATTTAGGTCCCGGTAATCCACACATGGGCGGAGGGAATGATCCTTTTTTTCAACAAAGAAAATTCCAGCTAAGGCTGGGGACATTGAGGGACAGATAAACCCCTTTCTCAGGGGAGGGGCTTGAACATGGCCTAGTAGAGACACATGCTCACAGAGCTCCGAACACTCCTCCGGCTATTCTTTTTGAAGTATGCGGTTATACCTGCTATACTAACCGGCCAACGTGCTATTAAGGCAGCATCTTAAACCTGGTAGTCCCCCGGAATGAAGAGGAAGGATAAGCAATTACAGGGGATACCACTACAACCTGAGATTCAGCAGTACTTTCTGTGCACACGGGCGGCCAAATCCAGGGGTCAAACAGCGGAGACACGCGGTGTAGCAGAGCCTGGAGGACTGGTGAATACTGCCTCACTTACCATCGCAGCAATGCCTGGAGGGCTGGCGAATCCTGCCCTATCCTACTCTGCAGCTAAGCCGGGGTCCTCCTCGGGAACTCAGAGCAGCATGGACGGCCAACAACAGAGGTCTCCAGGACTGCGGGAAGCTCCGCCTATCGAGTCCATGGAGATGGATCTCAGAACACTCATGCAGGCGCTACCGATGAGAGCGGACCTCAAGGCGATGATGGCACGCCTGAAAGAGGTGCATCGCAGAGACCTGAAGGTGGTACAGACGGAGGTTGAACAGCTGACTGCCAGGCTCACAACTGAGGAATCATCCCTGGCTTCCCTGGAAAATCGGGTTGCTCATCTGGAAGAGGTACAGAGTTTACATGCTTCCTATGCATCCTCACTGCAACTCCATTTGGAAGAGCTCGAAAACCGGAGCCGACGCAATAATTAGCGATTTAGAGGTATTTCAGAGGGGGTAGGACAAGAAGCTTTACAACCTACGGTTCTGGCAATTTGCCAGCAACTAGAAATTCCTATCCCCCCCATGACCTAGAGTTTGAGAGAATCCATAGATCCCTCGGACCCCGTTCGGTGAATCCGAATAGACCTAGGGATTCGATATGCCGCTTCCAGCGCTATGCCCACAAAGAACTAATAAGCCGCAAGGCATGGGAGGTTGGGGAAATTGTTTACGAGGGGACACCAGTAAAAATATTACCTGATTTATCCCGGGCTACCCTACAGAGAAGAGCGATGTTACGTCCACTTTTAGATAGAATTAGGAAGCTGGGGGGAACTTACCGGTGGGGGTACCCCATTTCACTTATTGTAAGGAAAGGCTCATCGTCTTTCGTTCTGCATCACCCTGCTGATCTCCCTGAACTGTTTAGCTTTCTTGAGATAGAGACCCTTGCTATTCCAAGTTGGCTGCAGCCTATACTAAGACCAATGAGACGATTAGTTACCCCAGGCGCAGCAGAAGAATCATTACCCCAAGCAACAGGGAGAAGCGGGGGACCGGGTGGTATGTCTCAATCTGGAGGAGGACAGGAGGTTTAACCCCAGTGGATGACGTGATTAATCGGCCTAGGCCTCCTCCTTTCCTTTCTTCCCTAGTTTTTTGTTTTTTTTAGAAAGGAGAGAAAAATATTTTTACATCCCCCCTGCCCCTTTTTTTTTTTTTTTTTCTCCCTCCTCTCAGGGAGACGTCAGTAATACCTGGTCTGCTTTTATTTATTTATTTATTTTTTGTTGTTAATACTTGGTTTACTGCAACCTCGTGGAGAATGTGGACATTATTGGCACTGTATAGGTATAGACATGGTATAGGCACTATATATTTTTATTTATTTATTTATTTATTTATTTTTCTTCTAACTGTGTGGGTATGAGGTGTATAATTAGAAGTGCTATATTTATTTAATTATTTATTTATTAATTTATTACTTTATTTACTTATTTTTTCACTCTGTGAGCATGATGTGTATAATTTAAGGCGGTATAACACATTCGGAGGGTATTGGAATATAATTTATTATTTTTATCCATTATTTTATTTATTCTATTTATGTTTTGGGATTGATATGAAATTTTATTTTTATTATGTATGTGTGTATGTATGCGTGGATATGTATGTATGTGTTTGTGCATGTGTATGTATGTATGTATGTATGTATATGTGTATGTGTGTATGTATATGTATATATATATATATATGTATATATATACATATATATATATATATATATTTTTTTTTTTTCCTCTTGTGGGTATAATGTGTATAATTATAGGTGTTTTAGGGGCACTTTTTGAGGATAGGGATGATAGAGGTGTCCCTTGTTAAGTGTCACGAATTAGAAGGGCGCATTGCAAAAGCACTATATATAGAGATGGGGGAGGGATGTTTGTTAGGTGGGGGGATCCCCTCCTTCCCCTCCCCCCCTTTCCTTTTTTTTTTTTTTTTTTTTATTTCATTCTATCTATTTATTTTTTTATTTATTTATTTATTTATTTATTTATTTATTTATTTATCTTCTTCACGGATCCAATGGGGATGCCGATGACTAAATGGGGGAAATGGAGTTCTTGAGATGGAGCACGGGTGTGGGGGTGTATATACCTATATGTGTATGTTTATATGACCTAAGTAGATGATTGGTCCATAGAGAACCGCATCTACACCTTTTTTTTTTATTATGATAAAGCCATATAACAGAGTTGGGTTCCTGGAGCCCTCCTTCAACAGTTAAACTAGCGGGCATCCCCTATATGGGGGAATGCCTGTTTGGTCAGATAGATCAAGGACCACAGCGTACTCAGACCCGAAAGGCACTAATCACACAATGAATCCCTAAGGGAATTTATTGAGGAGTTATGGAGGAACATATTTTGGGAAAGGTTTATAGGGGAATTAGGGGGATAGGAGTGGGGTTTTCATTGGCACAGGGGAAGGGGGGGTGGGAGAGGGAAGGGGGAAGTTTGGGTTATTTGTTAAAGGGGAAGGTAGGAGGAGGGAAAATAGATAAATAACTAGGTAGATGTTTTGGCATTTGCTTGGTTGTTTGTTAGTTTTCTCTTTTTTTTTTATTCATTTATTATTTTGGAAAGGGGATAAAACTAGAATTTAGTCTGAGTAGGCTGTTGGCCCGTAAGGTGGGCTCCGGTTACTAAGTTACTAAGTACGAGAGACAAATATGGCTTAGCGGATAGTATGCGGGACTAGGGGTGCTGTTTCAGCCATGCCCTACTTGCCTTCAATCCCCCTGTGGGATTGTATTGATGGAGGGGGAAGGGAGACAAGTGGTGCATGCTGGGAAACCTGGGGGGGGGAGATGGGAGGGGGGGTGTAGTGGAGGTGGGGAGATGGGAGATGGGAATTTCTCTCCTACATTAGGGGGAAGACTGCTATATGATGTAATAAGGGATTCTATACTAATGGGGGGCTCTGTACTGAGGGGGGATTCTATACTAATGGGGGGCTCAGTACTGAGGGGGGATTCTATACTAATGGGGGCTCTGCACTGAGGGGGGATTCTATACTAATGGGGGCTCTGCACTGAGGGGATTCTATACTAATGGGGGCTCTGCACTGAGGGGGGATTCTATACTAATGGGGGCTCTGCACTGAGGGGGGATTCTATACTAATGGGGGCTCTGTACTGAGGGGGGATTCTATACTAATGGGGATTACAACATCTCTCTGCTGCCTGTCTCTGGGACACAAGAGACCACCTTAGCAAGTGGCAAGTGACAATCTTCATCTGGTGACAGGCGATGTGGCAAGAGACAATCCGCAACATGTGGCAGGCGACGTGGCAAGTGACAATCTGCATCTGGTGACAGGGGACGTGGCAAGTGACACACTCGGGGCTTCCACTGATTCTGCATTATGGTGAGTTAAACTATTTAATTTTTTACAACAATGTAATAATAGTAATAATGCGCTTCAATCATCCTGACACCATAACAACCATGGTGCCGTGATGATTGAAGCGCCAACACCAGCCTTTTCCCCGATAGATGTACCCCAAAAAAATATATTTTCTGGCAGTGCCCCTCCCGAGACTAGACTCTGGATCCGCCCCTGACTGATCCTGGGGGGGATTTTAATATCCCCCTGAACCCTAGAATAGACACTTAAGTAGGGACTTCATCAGTTCCAGGCAGTGTCAGAAAGCGTATTCTGAGGAAACTTTAAGAATTGCAACTGGTAGATGCCTGGCGAATCCATCACGCAGGGGAAAAAGATTATACTTTTTTTTCTAACCCACATCAAGTGTACTCTTGAATAGATCTATTTTTGGTTCCACATTATTTACTTTCCTCAGTACGGGATGTTTCTATTGGAAATATAACGTGGTCAGATCATGCCCCGGTGACTCTCTGCCTCTCTCTATCAGGCTCGGCTGGCTCCCCGGAGTGGCGCTGGCGTCTTAATGAGAGTTTGCTACAAAATCCTGAAATTTGGGATGATGTGGCAAAAGAACTTACAGTATACTTTCAGATGAACCACACGCCGGGGAGCGACCCGGGCATGGTATGGGAGGCACATAAGGCAGTAATACGGGGGATTTTGATCAAACATGGATCCCGATTGAAGAAAGCACGAGAAGCACAGATAACAAAATTACTGGGAGATATTCAGGTCCTTGAATTACAACACAAGAGAACACAGGAGCCCTCTGTGGGGAATGATCTGGCTCATTTGAGGCGACAAATAACAGACCTCCTTCGTTTTAAAGCTAAAGCAGCAATACAGTCTGGTAGGAAGGTACATATGAACTGGGAGATAAATGCAGTAAATTGTTGGCGGGGAAGCTTAAGGAGAGGAGTTCGACAACATATATACCTCACATAAAAGGAAGGGATGGTCAACTAATTGCTATTACTATAGAGGAGTTGATGACGGTGATAAAAACGGTTAAATCTGGGAAGGCACCTGGCCCAGATGAATTTACCTTACAGTACTATAAAAACTATCTTCCTGTGTTGGGTGCGCACATGATAAAGATGTTTAATGCGCTGGGCCAGACGACCACACTGCCCCCAGATGCACTTCTGGTGTATATTTCCGTTATTCCAAAGGAGGGGAAAGATCCGTCAGAATGTGGAAGTTACCGTCCAGTTTCGCTATTAAATGTAGATTTAAAGCTTTTTACTAAATTACTAGCCTCCCATATTCAACCTCAGCTTACTCAGTTAATCCATCTAGATCAAGTAGGGTTTATCCCCTCTCGCGAAGCAAGAGACTTAAGACTTATCAAGGTACTTAATTTGATCCATCACGCTAATAAGACAAATACCCCGTGCTTCTTTCTGAGCACCGATGCAGAAAAAGCGTTTGATAGAGTAAACTAGAATTTTATGTTTTCGGTCCTGAAGCACATGGGACTAGGAGACCGTATGCTACAATGGATTGCTAAGGTCTATACGGCTCCACAGGCGTCGGTTAAAATAAATGGAGTATTCTCAAAACCTTTTAGGATCACAAATGGAACACGGCAGGGATGTCCTCTGTCGCCCCTGTTGTTTGCGCTTTCGCTGGAGCCATTGTTGAACAAAATTCGGCAAAATCCAGATATCTTGGGGCTACAGATAGGAGATCACAATTACAAAGTTTCAGCCTATGCAGACGATCTGTTGTTCTCTATGTCTAATCCACACATTTCATTGCCTAATCTTATGAAGGAGTTTGAAGGCTATGGAGCTCTTTCAAATTTAAAAATAAATTTTAGTAAATCGGAAGCTATGGGAGTGGCACTCCCTCAATTAGAGCGTGGTGTTATACAACCTAATTTTAAATTCAAAAAGGTGACTTCAGCGTTAAGGTACTTGGGTACATATATACCATCAAACCTGGGCAATATTTTTGCGGCAAATTTTCCACCATTATACAATGCAGTACGATCTTTATTGGATAAATGGAATCAGGGGCTACACTCGTGGTTTGGCCGATGTAATATTATCAAAATGAGTATCATGCCAAAATTCTTGTACCTTTTTCAGGCATTACCTATTGTTATACCGGCAGTTTTTTTTCGTCAAATTCGCACTCTTTTTACAAAATTTATATGGGCGAATAAACACCCCAGGATTAGTAGATGTCTTTTGACGCTACCCAAGTGCTTTGGCGGTGTAGCTGCCCCAGACGCATTTAAATATTATCAAGCAGCCCATCTGGGCAGGATGATCGATTGGAGCAGACATAGGGAATTCAAACTTTGGATAGACATAGAACAACAATCTAGTCCGATACCTTTGGGTAGAGCACCTTGGTGCTATGCAGCCCTACCCGTCCCTCTTAAAACACATCCTATTATAGGCCCCACACTGAGAATGGGATCTGGGCTCTGTTGGAACCCTAAATTTTCCACGACACAATCACCCTTGTTCCCAATATTGGGAAACCCTAGTTTCCCCCCAGGTATGGAATTAGGGGCGTTTAAGAATTTAATAGAGAGGGTCTGTTTTCACGCATCGCACTTTCTGGATCACGAGAATTGGCCCATGGTGGCCACATTGACGCACCCGGGGGGCCGGTATGAAATAAATCTTTGGCAGGCGTTGCAGCTACGTCATTTCCTTAGGTCTCTGGGACCACCAATAAATTATCAGCGTCAATTAACTTTATTTGAGTCATATTGCGATGGAAACGAACCCCTCCCTCGGACGATTTCAAAGATATATGCCTTGCTTAGCATGTCCTCAGAAGATTTTGTGATGCCAGGCTTTGGTAAATGGGAGAGAGATCTGGATAGGACCTTTAGCCCAGCCCAATGACAGAATATTATCTATCTTTCGTTGAACTCATCAATATGCACACGGATTCAGGAATCTAATTATAAATTACTGACACGATGGTACTACACCCCGGCAAGGCTAAGTAAATTTTCTCCAGAGGCCTCAGACCATTGTTGGAGATGTAGAGAGGATCGGGGAACACTATTTCACATATTTTGGTCCTGTCCTAAGATTAGACAATACTGGCAGGAGGTACAGAGGATATCTCAAAAGTTTACAGTTTTTCCAATATCAGAGGACCCCGCATTTTTTCTGCTTCATTGTTCACAAATCCCCCGGCAGGCATATAAAAAATCTGTGTTATGTCACATGGTCAATGCAGCTAAAGCCTGTATTACTCTTAGCTGGAGGGATCCCAAACCTCCTTCCATTGCTCAGTGGCTAAATAAGGTAAGGAACATCGGGATTATGGAGGATCTTGTAATGTCAGCACAAGACAGAAAAAAGCAATACACTAGAACATGGGCAGACTGGGATTAATTTGTATACTCAGAAGAGGGGAGGAGATTAATGGAGTGGGTAGGATTCATGGGGGGATTTAAAAGTAATTATTAAATGTAATCATGTTGGAATTTTGAATTTTTTTTTTTGTACGTTAATAAAATGAAAATAAATAATAAAAAGAAAAAAAGAAAAGGGGTTTATTCGTCCTTCATCTTCCCCAGCTGGTGCCAGGATCTTCTTTGTGGAGAAAAAGACCATACCCTTAGACCCTGTGTAGACTACAGAGAACTCTGTGCCGCCCAAGTCTTTACTAAGCTGGACTTACAGGGTACCTACAATCTTGTACGCATTTGGGCGATGAATGGAAGACAGCCTTTCAAACTCGCTTTGGGAATTTTGAATACCTTGTTATGCCATTTGGACTGTGTAACCCCCTAGGCTATCCCCATCTTCTCAGCCACCATGGAGCTGCACAGAACCCACGTTTAAAAGGTACTATCCACACTGAGGGAACACTGAGGCTATGCGAAAGCGGAGAAGCGTGAAGTTGAAAAAATGTCCATACACTTCTTGGGCCTAATCATTTCCATGGATGGGATGGCCATGGACCCCCAGAAGGTATCTGCCATCCTGGAGTGGCCAGCCCCCACTGATAAGAAGGGCATCCAAAGGTTCATGGGGTTTGCTAACTTCTATTGAAGATTCATTAACCACTTAAGGACAGAGCCTCGTTTTGAGATTTGGTGTTTACAAGTTTAAAACATGTTTTTTATGCTAGAAAATTACTTTGAACCCACAAACATTATATATTTTTTTCTAACACCGTAGAGAATAAAATGGCGATCATTGTAATACTTTCTGTCACACCGTATTTGCACAGCAGTCTTACAAGTGTACTTTTTTGGAAAAAATACACTTTTTTGAATTAAAAAACATGACAAGAGTAAAGTTAGCCCAATTTTTTTTTATATCGTGAAAGATGATGTTACGCCGAGTAAACTTATACCCAACATGTCACGCTTCAAAATTGGGCCCGCTCGTGGAATGGCGACAAACTTTTACCCTTAGAAATCTTCATAGGGGATGTTTAAGAAATTGTACAGGTTGCATGTTTTGAGTTACAGAGGAGGTCTAGAGCTAGAATAATTGCTCTCGCTCTAACAATCACGGCAATCTGTCACATGTGTGGTTTGAACACCGTTTACATATGCGGGCACTACTCACTCATTTTTTTTTTCCTTATTTATTTTGCTTTTTTTTTCTTTTTTTTTTTATACTGTTCTTTTAAGAAAAAAAATGTGTCACTTTTATTCCTATTACAAGGAATGTAAACATCTCTTGTAATAGAAAAAAAGCATGACAGGACCTTTTAAATATGAGATCTGGGGTCAAAAAGACCTCAGATCGCATATTTACACTAAAATGCAATAAAAAGAAAATGTCATTTGAAAAAATAAATAAAATAAAGTCCCTTTTTAAGAGCTATGGGCGGAAGTGACGTTTTGACGTCGCTTCCGTCCTGCAATGGTATGGAGGCGGGTGGGGTCCATCTTCCCCTGACTCAGCTCCATACCACAGAGGAGAGTGGATCCGATCGCCTCCGCCGCTGCCAGCGGCTCCAGTAAGTGGAGGAGGGCACCGAAGCACGGCGGGGGGGTCCTCTCCCCAACCGCAACCGATAAAAGTGATCTAGCAGAAAATCTGCCGCAGAGACCACTTTTAATCGAAAGCCGACCGCCCGCTCTTGAAGAGGATACCGGGGTTATGGTAGCTAGCTGCTGCCATAACGATACTCCTCTTCAAACAGCCGACGTATAACAACGGCGGGCGGTCGGCAAGTAGTTAAAGACCTTTCTAGCATTATTGCCCCGATTACTCAGCAGACTTGTTAACACACCCGTTTCCAGTTGTCCCATAAAGCCCAAGCAACTTTTGATGAACTAAAGGCTTTATTCACCCCAGCTCTTGTTCTGCAGCACCCTGACCCAGCTCTGCCCTATGTCCTGGAGGTCGATGCATCAGAGAGGTTGGTGACAAAGGTTGGTGCTCCACACCAAACCTTAAATTATCCTGCCCTTCGCGAAAGTTGGGTCCAATATTAATTTGCCCTTTTGTGATAAAGAAAGAAGTTAACCCTGTGGCCTTCGAACTGTCCTTGCCGAGTTCTTTAAGATTCACCCAGTCATTCATGTTTCTTTGCTCAAGCCAGCCACTTCTGGTCCTTTTGCAGGAAGAGAGGATCCACCTCCACCTCCCATCACAGTGGGTGAAGAAATGGAGTTCAAGGTAGAAGCTATCCTGGACTGCTGAAAGAGGGGAAGACAGGTCCAATACCTTAAAGCGGAAAGGGTACTCACCTGAGGAAAGTTCTTGGGAGCCCACAAGTAATGCACATCCCCCTAGACTTCTTTGTGAGTTTTTCAACAGGTACCCTGAGAAGCAAGCGCACTTGGGCATCCAGAGGCTACCCCTTGGGGGGGGGCGGGGGGGGGCACTGTCAGAACAACCCGCAGAAGAAATGGCGCATCTGCTAATGCCCAGCAGAATTGTAGATCGGCACATAGAAATTTACCATTGGCGCACAGAATTTTGCCAATGCTAATACACATGCACACACGGGCACGAACAGCCGGTAAGTTTCATGTGCCAGTGCGCACACAATGTGTGACAGATTCTGGTGCCTGGTGGCCTATTTAAAGCCAGCAGCATCAGCCACTAGTTGCTGGATGATCTTCAGCTCACCCGTGTGTTCCTGTGTTGGACAGGATTTCCTGTTACCGACCTGGCTTGCCTTTGACCTGTCTTGTCTTCATTCCCAGAAATTGCTAGATGAAGTTCCCGACTGCCCAAGAGTCCACATATGCAGATTTCAATTTAAGTTCAGGTCAAGATCACCTCCCTCTGAGCATCCTAGACCCGAAAATTTTCCTAGGTGAACAGGGCAGGACTTTAATATGTGATCGTTGACCCCGCAGTAAAGGCATAGGCCGAGTCTCAGATGACAAGATCGCTTTTGTGACCTGAGGCATGTTTGCCCTAATTGCATGAGTTCTTCAGATGCTGGGATAGTTGCAGAGGTGGGTTGATCAAGAGCTTTCTGGAACATAGGTACTAAATGACCTACTGGGGGGGTGACGTGGACAAGGCCTCTCCAGATCACACTTATGGAAGCAGACGCCGATTTGGATGGGAAGGGCAATCAAATCATTCAAGGTGGAGGGTATGGTTCTGCCAGCTAGTTCATCCCTAATATGATTCGCTAAGACCTGGCAAAACATAGCATCATTATTCCATGTGGGATGTCCTAATGGTGGTATTGGGGTTTTTTGAGGCTCCTGTTAAATATCCATTGAAAAAACCCGTTGGTATACGCACCAATAGTAGACGCATCACTAATGCATCTGGCCGGGCACGTAACACTACTGATCGAAGATGCTGTAACATTCAGAGGTGTATTAGACTGCAAAAATCAATCTCGACTTAAAAAGAGCATATTCAGCAGCAGGTGGCGCCTGCAGACCAGCTATTGCCCTAGCGGCTGTAGGAAGAGCCTTTTCCAGCTGGACATCCAACATAGAAAAATTGATTCTAGCAGAACAAGAAAAAGTTTTATAACTACTACTTCAAGTCCTCAGTCTCGCAGGAGACTTTGTGGCGGAGGCTCCTCCGCTAAGGCAATGCTGGCCGCTGTGATTGCCAGAGGAGCACTGTGGCTTAAACCATGGGCAGCGGACGCTGCCTCTAAAATCAATTGGTGTAAGATTCCCTCTGACGAGACAAACCTTTTTAGAGAACAAGTTAGAATCAGCAATTTCAAATCGGGTCTTATTCCTTTGGAAAGAAGACCAAAAGAGCAGAAGCCTCCACCCTTTAGACGCAATCTCCCAGATAGGTACAGGGAGGCAAAGTCATACAGACCAGGGAAGGCATACAAGAGAAAGTGGAGGAACCCTCAAACCTCCTTCTTAAAATACCAAAAACAGAAGTCTTCCACCAACAGTGATCAACAAAAGTCCTTTTAAAGGTACGCCTGTCCAGCTTGCAATTGTGGGAGCCAGACTGAAGCTTTTCTCGCAGGCTGAATGCCAATAGGGCTTGAAAGGCGGCTCTGAGCTCCAGTATGTTGGATATGATACTTTGTGACTGGAAAGGCCAGCGATCCTGGACTGCCTGGTCCTGAAAATGGGCTTCCCATCCTTCCATACTGGCATCAGATGTGACCACTTCTTGTAGAGGGGGAACTATATGTCTAAACCTCCTGAGGTTTTGAGCATGTGTCCAGTACCATATAGGCTGTTTCACTGCCTTGTGGCTAAGGATTGGTTGAAGCAAAGATACTCCATCCCACTGCCTTAGAAATTAAGTTTGAAATGTTCTCATGTGCCACTGTGTCCATTGAACCATTGGAATGGTTACCAACATAGACCCCAGGACACTGAGGCAGGTTATGGCAGGCACCAATACTGCTGTCAATAGCTTCTTCATTTTCTGAATCAAAATGGCTAACATCTCCTGAGATAGTTCTATTCAGAAAAATATATAATATCTCTTAGGGGATTTTTAAGGCAATGAATTTGAGGTTTTATTTAAGATAAAATCCAATTTTATTTGATATCGTTCAACATTAAAATATAAATTTTACACAAAACGCATTAAATCAATAGACATATAGATATAAATTAGATTTCAGGACATAAAGATAATTCTACATGTACATCCAAATAACGGTTGTGGTATAGAATTTGCACATGGAAAATTTGTATAGAAAAGAAAGTGATGTATCACACTAACCAATGCGGTCACCCTAGATGACCACCCTGGTATGGAGTAGTGGAATTTCCAATGCGTTTCATGTCTTAACAGAGAAAAGTCTTCTTCAGGGAAAATACATCACAATCTAAAAAGTCAGAAAAATCAAAAAATCATACTGTTACAATTTGTACACATATGCAGCATACATATCTCCTGCATTGGTTAGATTCTCATGTGACTTACGTTCTCCCAAGGCATCCCGGGTTGAGCGCATTGCATGCCAGGGGCCAGAGATACCCCACACCAAAATAGCCTGGACTGTCCTATTACTCTACAAGATGGCTGGATATGTAATCAAAAATCCCAACATTTGGCGTCCTCAGCCTTGGAAAATTAATGGCTGTCTGTAATGGGGCAAAGGGTAAAAATGAGTGGTATCCTTCAATTGACTGTGGGCTAACCCCCCAGTAAGTACCACATATAGAGAGGTCCCCTCTTAAAAAATAGGTTAGGCATAGAGTATAGACACCCCAAAGCATGTCCCCATAGCCACCCCCTGCACCTGGAGGTAGTGGGAGCCCTTAAACAGAAAAACATTACCACTACGCTCCCACTACCTCCAGGTGCAGGGGATGGCTATGGGGACATGCTGCGCTCCCTCATATGCCAACCTGTACCTGGGGGAGTGGGAGAAGGCCTTTTTGCTAGGAGAGGGATCGTCTGTGTACTCTGACCACATCTGTTTGTGGCAGAGGTACATAGACGATATCTTCATCATCTGGGATGGCCCTGAAGATAGACTCATGGAATGCTTGAGTTCTATGAATCAAAACAGCTTCAATCTATTTTTTACTATGACTTATGACTCCAAAGAAGTGAACTTCTTGGATATCACTATTTTCAAAGATCTAACTGGAGGACTCTTGAGTAATCTGTATAGAAAAGAGACAGCGGGGAATACTCTGCTACACGTAGATAGTTTCCACCCAGAGCCTCTGAAGAAATCCATACCTTTTAGCCAATTTCTAAGACTCAAAAGAAACTGCAGTACACACGAGAACTTCCAGCAGGAATCCAATAAAGTTACTGCCAGACTGATGGAGAGGGGATATACAAAAACAGCCCTCAAAAAAGCATTTAATCGTGTTAAAAACATTGACAGACGAAATCTAATCTTCAAAAAGAAAAACTTGACGAAAGAAGACAACTCAACTAGAATCATCATGAAATTCTCCAATGAACATAAACAAATAAGAAAAATCATCTCCAAACACTGGTCAATCCTTACAGAGGACTCCATCTTAGGTGACCTGGTCACCTCCAGACCCCAAATTACCTACAAAAAATCCGGTTCTATAGGAAATATGCTCACACAGAGCGAATACAAAGGAAGTACAAGAACAGACCCCTGTAGAACCTGGGGCACATACCCATGCGGATCATGCACACAGTGTGGAGTCATTGGCAGGAGAACCATGATCACATTACCCAATGGGGGAAATTTCCAATTACGGCACTTTGCGAATTGCAGAACACGGGGAGTCGTTTATCTAATGCAATGTCAATGTGGGGCCTTTTACGTGGGGAAAACCCGACAGGAACTCACTAAGAGAGTAGAGAAGCACATCCACAGTATGAGCATTGGCAACCTTTACTTACCACTGGGCAGGCATGTAGCAAAACAGCACAACTACAGGATGCCCAAGGTAAACTTCACAGTCGTGGACAGACTACATATACCTACCAGGGGAGGTGACTTAACAAGGTCCTGCTCCAGCGCGAAATGCGCTGGATCAGGCACCTTAGGGCCACCACTCCCCCTGGTCTCAATGAAACAGAGAGCTTTAGGCTGTTTCTGGAGGGCTTTAGATCAGGTAAAACTGACTAAGGGCACTCCTTTCATTCCACTTTGTCTACAATTCAGACCATTCACTCCTTTCCTCCCCTCCCCTCCCCCTTCCCTCCTTTTTACACCGCCTGCCCCCTAGCTGCCACTTGAACACTAGTTGGAGATTGCTTAGCCTCTTGGGGGGGTTTTCTAATTTTACTTATTATACTTGTATAATTTCAATCTTGTGTAACCTACAAAATTTGTTACTATATTACAACAAAGGTGAGGTTCATATCTTCCAAAAAACCCCACCGAGTGGAATTACTTTATAGATGTACCATGTACACTTTTTTGTCTTCATTCAATAATTTTATTTCCGCATTATGTTTCCATTAATATCACTGCATGCCTTGGTTGGTTTATCTCTGGTGTTCTGTCGTCCCCACTGGTTATTTCCTTTGGGGGGGGGGTCAAGTCATGCGGGGATCCAGGGCTCCCCATTAGCCCCAAAGTTATGCTCTGGAAGTTTCTATACCTACCCGACACAGCTGACTTTGGGGCCCTCTTGTTTGTCCCGCCAGGCCAACATGTCAGGCAGGAACGTCTGTGTCGGTGGTTATAAGTCCTGTTTTTTCCCCCCTCTTACCCCTCTTCACCCTATCCACCTTGGCGAAAGAGAGGGGGGATCTTATATGGTTTAGTGAACCCCTCAAAAGGCTCTAATTTATTTATTTATTTTTTCTCCTCCCCCCCCGGTTTTAAAACCCACCTCATATGGTGGGACATCTCACCGGGGAGGTCATTGGGGGATTAATAGGATAGGTGTCTATCCTTTTTCTATCCACCACGGGTATAATCTCATACCACGCTGGACAGTTTAACTGATACAGTGCATCCAGTGTAAGCATGGCCCCTCTCCAAAATGGTGGCTGGCTCCCATACCACTATCCCACGTCTATACCTCCAAGTATACCGCTACGGAGGCACGTAACCGAATGCGCGCCACCATGTCGCGCATGCGCCGGCCTCTGAGCGGAGTTGGTTGCCAAGGTAGCATCCGGCGTCCTCGCGTCGAATGCTCCTGACAGCAGCGAATACAGGCAAGCCGCGCTATTGGCCAGCGCGGCTGAGGCACGTAACTGGATGCGCGCCACCACGTCGCGCATGCGCGGGCCTCTGAGCGGTGTTGGTTGCCAAGGTAGCCTCCGGCGTCTTTACGTCGAATGCTCCTGACAGCAGCGATTACAGGCAAGCCACGCTATTGGCCAGAGCGGCACTCTGTCTCCGCCCACAAGCCGGCCCACACCATATATAGGGCGCCAGAGACAGCAAATGGCGCCATTCTTCCTGAGACATCCACCTATGTATATCAGGGCTATCGTTTGTTTTGAGCTCCACGGACCCTCCCTGTTCCAGGCTAAGCGACCTACAATCTACTTAAAAGTAAGTGTTTCTCACTCCATACCCACAAGGAACAGGATCCCCCGACTTTGGGGTGTCTATACTCTATGCCTAACCTGTTTTTTAAGAGGGGACCTCTCTATATGTGGTACTTACTGGGGGGTTAGCCCACAGTCAATTGAAGGATACCACTCATTTTTACCCTTTGCCCCATTACAGACAGCCATTAATTTTCCAAGGCTGAGGACGCCAATTGTTGGGATTTTTGATTACATATCCAGAGTAGAGTAATAGGACAGTCCAGGCTATTTTGGTGTGGGGTATCTCTGGCCCCTGGCATGTAATGCGCTCAACCCGGGATGCCTTGGGAGAACGTAAGTCACATGAGAATCTAACCAATGCAGGAGATATGTATGCTGCATATGTGTACAAATTGTAACAGTATGATTTTTTGATTTTTCTGACTTTTTAGATTGTGATGTATTTTCCCTGAAGAAGACTTTTCTCTGTTAAGACATAAACGTTGAAACGCGTTGGAAATTCCAGTACTCCATACCAGGGTGGTCATCTAGGGTGACCGCATTGGGTAGTGTGATACATCACTTTCTTTTCTATACAAATTTTCCATGTGCAAATTCTATACCACAACTGTTATTTGGATGTACATGTAGAATTATCTTTATGTCCTGAAATCTAATTTATATCTATATATCTATTGAATTAATGCGTTTTGTGTAAAATTTATATTTTAGTGTTGAACGATATCAAATAAAATTGGATTTTATCTTAAATAAAACCTCAAATTCATTGCCTTAAAAATCCCCTAAGAGGTATTATATATTTTTCTACATATGTATTTGGGATGATGGCAATGACACATCCATACCACCAAGGTCATACTTATATAAAAAGGTAGTTCTATTCTGCTCCTAGAAAAATCATCTTTTGTGTGGGTTGAAGGTTACTCTTCTTCCAATTTATCACCCAGCAGAACTGTTGTAGTGTAGAAATCAGTATCTTCCGGTGACAGATGAGAGATTTTTGGTTGGCTGCTAGGAGAAGGATGTCATTCAAATAATGATGGACTCTTAGGCCTTTCTCCGCCAGGAAGGTTATTACTGGTAACAGAATATTTGTGAAGGTTCTGGGGGCAGCGGAGATTCCGAAAGACAGACTCTGGAATTGGAAATGCTGGTGCTTCACCGTGAACCGAAGGAATTTTTGAAATGTAGGATGTATAGGGAGGTGCATATAGGGGTCTGATAAATCGGTGGAAAGCATCCAATCTTCTAAGTTTATCGCTGGAAGGATTGATTGCAGACTTTCCATCTTGAATGAATGGACTAGAATTTTCTTGTTGAGACTTTTCAAGTCTAATACTGGGCTCAGGTCTCCTGTCTTCCTTTTTTACCAGGAATAATGGAGAGTAAAAACCTTTTTACTCTCTGGGCAAACGGTATTTCTATTTTTGCCTGTTTTTGAAGTAATTCTTGGACATATTCGACTGGTAACTTTAGTTTTTTCCCGTGATGCTGGCTGTCTGAGTGAAATTGGTCCCTGGGAACTTGTTTCTTGAATTTCCACCTGTGGCCAATTTGAACGGTAGACACCATCAATGGATCTCTTATGTTTTCCTTTGGAATGAATCGGTCCGAAGGTCTTAGAACTACTCTGTCCTGCTAGAAGATGAAGCAGGGTTCGTTTATTAACAACACCCATGGAACTTTCAGTTGGGTTATATATTTCCTCCAACTCCCCTAACCATGAAATTCCTGTTCAGACTCAAAAGGACAACAGCCATGGTGATAGCAATATTTCCTTACTGGCCAAGGAGGCCGTGGTTCACTGCGTTCCTTCAACTGAACACGGAGAGACCATTGCCTATACCAGTGACGTCGGACTTACTCTCCCAAGGCCAGTTTCTTCACCCAACCTCAGAGAGGCTACATCTGACGGCATGGAAATTGAAAGGTCTAGGCTTCTAGCCCAGAGGTGTTCCCAAAAGTTAGTAGAAACGTTGCTTCAAGCTAGAAAGACCACTACCAACAACACTTACAGTACAGTTTGGAAAAATTCTCCTCCTTTGTTCAACAACAATCTTGGAGTACATCATCTCCTGAGGTAACACATATCCTTGACTTTCTCCAATTGGGCCTAGAGAAGGGCCTTAGCTCAAGCACCTTCAAGGTACATGTTTCTGTGCTATCAGCCATGACAGGAGTCAAGTGGGCCCTGAACCCTCTCGTCATACAATTCCTGAGAGAGTGTGCTGACAGGAAAATACAAATCCAAACAATAAAAATTATAATAAAAAAAGACACAAGTCCATCAGGTCCAACCTATGTGCCCAGATAGCAAGTAATCGTGCTGCAAGTTTGAAAATGACTTGCTAAGCTCTTGCTAGACTTCCCAAGCTTCACAAGTTTGTTGCACAATTGCAGCAAGTCTGCATTGCATGACTCCAGATCAACTTTCTTTGCAAACATTCTGCAAGTCTGCTGCAAGTTCTGGTTCAGTTATGTCGTGTAACAGTTATCCCACCACAGGGGCCACTATGGCTGAATTTTCATCATTGCTCCCTGCTGTGTGTAAGGTTTTTCTTTAATTGGTGCTCAGGCGTGGTGTGCAGAGAGGTGAGTCGTATCCATGAGATCTGATGAGTTCAGAGAGGTAGAAATCAAGGAGTGACTAACCCTAATATCCCATTGGTGAAGCACAATTTGGAATGTTTTATTTTCCCTTGTTTATATGCTAGCAGCTCACCTTAAACAAAGACCACAACCGATCTAGTCGTAGGTTACAGTCGCTTTTAGGAGAGTGGAGTGGAATGTGATTTTCCATAAATGATCCATATACTAAAGCCTTGTCAGACCAGCTGTGGATTTCGATGCAGGGGAGGAGAGTGGAACGTGAACTGCCATTAAGGATTTGTATACCAAAGCACCACTAGACCTGTTGTAGTCTTTGTTTAAGGTGAGCTGCTAGGGCACACTCCTGGTGGATGCCTGGATGGTGGGAACAATTGTGTTCACCACTTTCAAGAACTGTTTTTTGAGCTTGTGGTCTTCACATCTCCTCATCACTTTTTGATGCACATGCACTTTATTATTTGGGACTTATTTTATTGTTTTTTTTTAATGTAAAATCAGATGAATACCTGCTTTGGTTCAAGCACTTTTATCACTGTTTCACATATCGCATATTGTATTTTTTTTTTAAATTAGGGATAGTCATTTATGCATATGTCTTTTTGCTGTTTAGCTTCTTGAATTAGTGCACGATATCACTGTTTCACATAGTATCGCATATTATTGCATATTATTGCAATTTTTGTTTTGTGTTTTTATTTATTTATTTATTCTTTTTATTGTATCATTTTTATTGTTTTTGAGAATGTTCTTTTTCATATAAGTGTTCTTTTTTATGTTTTGTTAAATGTTCACCCTAATAAAAAAAATAACTAAGATGTAATCCAGTGTTACAGTCATGGCCGAAATTGTTGGCAACCCAGAAATTTTTCCAGAAAATCAAGTATTTCTCACAGAAAAGTATTGCAGTAACACATGTTTTGCTATACACTTGTTTATTCCCTTTGTGTGTATTGGAACAAAACAAAAAAAGGGAGGAAAAAAAGCAAAATGGACATAATGTCACACAAAATTCCTAAAATGGGATGGTCAAAATTCTTGGCACCCTTTCAAAATTGTGGATAATAATTGTTTCAAGCATGTGATGCTCCTTTAAACTTAACAGGGGCAAGTAACAGGTGTGGGCAATATAAAAATCACACCTGAAAGCAGATAAAAGGAGAGAAGTTCACTTAGTGCCGGTTCACACAGGGGCGGCACGACTTGCAGGTCGACTCACCGAGGCGACCTGCACACAACTTCAGCGGCGACTTGCAAAACGACTTCTGTATAGAAGTCAATGCCACTCGCCTGAAGTTGCCCCAAAAATACTACAGGAACCTTTTTCTAAGTCGGAGCGACTTGCATCGCTCCTATTAGAACGATTCCGTAGTACAGAACGGGACGCGACTTGTCAGGCGGCTAAGTTGCTGACAAGTCGCCCCTGTGTGAACCGGGGCTAAGTCTTTGCATTGTGTGTCTGTGTGTGCCACACTAAGCATGGACAACAGAAAGAGGAGAAGAGAACTGTCTGAGGACTTGAGAACCAAAATTGTGGAAAAATATCAACAATCTCAAGGTTACAAGTCCATTTCCAGAGATCTAGATTTGCCTTTGTCCACAGTGCGCAACATTATCAAGAAGTTTGCAACCCATGGCACTTTAACTAATCTCTCTGGGCGTGGATGGAAGAGAAAAATTGATGAAAGGTTGCAAAGCAGGATAGTCCGGATGGTGAATAAGCAGCCCCAAACAAGTTCCAAAGAAATTCAAGCAGTCTTGCAGGTTTAGGGGGCATCAGTGTCAGCGCAAACTATCCGTCGACATTTAAATGAAATGAAACGCTATGGCAGGAGACCCAGGAGGACCCCATTGCTGACACAGAGACATAAAAAAGCAAGACTACAGTTTGCCAAAATGTACTTGAGTAAGCCAAAATCCTTCTGGGAAAATGTCTTGTGGACAGATGAGACCAAGATAGAGCTTTTTGGTAAAGCACATCATTCTACTGTTTACCAAAAACAGAATGAGGCCTACAAAGAAAAGAACACAGTGCCTACAGTGAAATATGGTGGAGGTTCAATGATGTGAGATCTTGGATCTTCCAGCAGGACAATGATCCCAAACATATGTCAAAAAGCACCCAGAAATGGATGGCAACAAAGCGCCGGAGAGTTCTAAAGTGGCCAGCAATGAGTCCAGATCTAAATCCCATTGAACACCTGTGGAGAGATCTTAAAATTGCTTTTGGGAATAAGAAAGACCTGGAGAAGTTTGCAAAGGAAGAGTGGTCCAAAATTCCGGGTGAGAGGTGTAAGCTTATTGATGGTTATAGGAAGCGACTGATTTCAGTTATTTTTTCCAAAGGGTGTGCAACCAAATATTTAGTTAAGGGTGCCAAGAATTTTGACCAGCCCATTTTTGGAGTTTTGTGTGATATTATGTCCAATTTGTTTTCTTTCCTTCCTTTTTTGTTTTGTTCCAACACACACAAAGGGAATAAACATGTGTATAGCAAAACATGTGTTACTGCAATACTTTTCTGTAAGAAATACTTTTTCTGGAAAAATTTCTGGGGTGCCAACAATTTCGGCCATGACTGTATGTATTGATTTTATTCAAATATTTAAATTTTTTTTATAAAGATCTTAATGCACTATTCAGTGAACTGAGGTAAGTTTTTTTAGGGAAATGGTAAAATATAGGCCAAAAAAGCTGAACTAAAAATATTAGGGCTGCAACTAACGATTATTTTCATGGCCGATTATTGTTTTGATTAATCGATTAATAATCTTAAAAAAAAGTGTGGTGTATATTTTAGTTAATATGTTAAGTTTAAAAAAAAAGCTATTTATTCTTAACCACTTCCCGAACGGCCTATAGCATATGGACGGCCAGAAAGTGATTGCGTTATCCTGACTGGACGTCATATGGCACATCGCGGGGATTGGCGGCGGCGTGTGTCCCTTGGACACAGCGATTCCCTGATCACGGTAACCAGCCAATGACTTTTGGCTGTTTACCACGTGATCGACTGTGTCAAAGTCACAGCCGATCACATGTCATAACAAACTTGGCGGCGCGCTCCATGCGTGCCCCCGGAGGAGTGCAGTGCAAGGATCGAGGAAGGCGCGTGTCCCTTTGACACAGCGCTTCCCCGATCAGGGTAAACAGCCAATGAAATTGGCTGTTTACCACGTGACCGGCTGTGTCCACTCACAGCCGGTCACAAATGAAAACACCGAGGAGCAGTTACTATCTGATCTCTGCTCTCTCCTCACACACTGATCGTGTGAGGAGAGAGCAGGGATCAGTAAGTGAGCTGTCAGTGTAGTGTATTGTCTTATATACTTTGTACTGTGCACAACACGCCCCCCCAATAAAGACACCCAGCCCATCAATCAGCCCATCTGTCAATCAGCCCAGCCAATCATTCAGCCCATCTGTCAATAAGCCCATCAGCCAATCAATCAGTCCATCTGTCAATCAATTAATCAGCCCATCTGTCTGTCAATCAATCAGCCCATCTGTCACAGGCTCACCGCCATCGATACCGCCATTGGTACCGCCACACAGGCTACCAGTACTGCCATCGGTACTACCGCCAGTTCCGCCATCAGGCCCGCCACTAGTACCGCCATCGGTACCACCATCTATACCACCACACAGGCCTGCTTCCAGTATCGCCATCAGTACCACCACCAGTACCGCCATCAGGCCTGCCATTGGTACCGCCACCCATACCGCCATCACCACCCATACCGATACCTGTACCGCCATCGGTACTGCCACCACCACCCTTACCGTCATTGATACCACCACCTGTACCGCCACCTGTACCACCACACAGGCCCGCCACTAATACCACATTGGTACCAGCAGTACCATTACATAGGCCCGCCAAAAAGCACTACCATAATGTCGGAAAGGGTTTACACACCTGAGGAGGCATATGCCATTCTTACCATGTCAGATTATGAGAGCAGCGGGGAGATCCCATCATCCAATTCTGGTTTGGAATACGAGCCAGTGGAGGATAGTGGATCAGAGTCCGAGTCTGCGGAGGAAACCGTCCCTCCAAAAAGAATGAGATAAGGACCAAGATCAGGACCAAGATCAGGAGATCTGCCCACCACCAGCAGCGCCAGACCCCAGGAAGAGGAGCCCAGTACAAGTACTGGAATCACACGCCCAACCCGAAGAACCCAGCTCCAGTCCTACCTTCCCGATGCCCTGGCAAACCCCTTATGGTTGCCTGCCAATTCAGGATCCGCTATGATCCCCCCTTTCACTGCACATCCAGGTGTGCAGCCTGACACTACGAATTTTTCTCAATTCGATTATTTTTGTTTATTTTTCCCAGAAGATTTGCTACAGAATATGGTGGATCAAACTAATCTGTATGCATCCCAATTTATTACTGCCAACCCCAATTCTTCCTACGCCCGCATGTTCCAGTGGCGATGCCTAACACTGGACAAATTTAAATTGTTTTTGGGCCTTACGTTTAATATAGGGCTTACAAAAAAGAATGAAGTCCATGCATATTGGTCCACCAACCCCATCCAACACATGCCCATATATTCCGCTGTCATGTCCAGGACAAGATACGACATGATTATGCGTTTTCTCCACTTCAATGACAATTCACAGTGCCCTCCCCGAGATCATCCCAACCACGACAAATTGTACAAGATATGCCCCCTAATCAATTCCCTTTCCTAGCGATTTAGAGATGTTTTTATTCCAGACCAAAAAAATTTGTGTGGACGAGTCCCTCATACATTTCACTGACCAACTACACTTCCAGCAGTATATACCAAGCAAGAGAGCCAGGTATGGAGTGAAATTAAATAAATTATGTGATCGAGCCACTGGATACGTCTTCACATTCCGGATCTACGAAGGCAAAGACTCCAAGCTCCAGCCCCTTGATTGCCCCACATATATTGGAACCAGTGGGAAAATTGTCTGGGAGCTGGCATACCCCCTGTTTGAAAAAGGATACCATTTATATGTCAACAACTATTATACCAGCCTGCCCCTTCTTCATCATCTTTTTAGTAAAAAAACCTTGGCTTGCGGTACTTTTAAAAAAAAAATGGAAGGGATTCCCACAAAAAATGTAAAGCCCGAATGTGTCCACGACTACAATATGTACACGGGGGGATGGGGGGGGGTGGATTTAAACGATCAGATGCTACAGCCCTATTTATCAACCAGAAAGTCCCGTTATTGGTACAAGAAAGTTGCGTTTCACCTGTTTCACATGACCCTTTTTAATATGTTTGTCTGCTACCAAAAAGCAACTCAAAACCAACAAATCACCTATCTCCACATTTTACAAAACCTTATGGAAAAAAATGAACCATTCAAAAGACTCATTATGCCTCATAGATTATACGTTGGGGTGTGTACTTTACAAAATGGGGTCATTTTGTTGACAATTCCATTGTCCTGGTGCTCCAGGGCCTTCAAAAGTGTAATAGGTGGTTGAGAAAGGATACAGTGGGGACGCAAAGTATTCAGACCCCTTTACATTTTTCACTCTTTGTTATATTGCAGCCATTTGCTAAAATCATTTAAGTTAATTTTTTTTCTCATTAATGTACACACAGCACCCCATATTGACAGAAAAACACAGAATTGTTGACATTTTTGCAGATTTATTAAAAAAGAAAAACTGAAATATCACATAGTCCTAAGTATTCAGACCCTTTGCCGTGACACTTATATATTTAACTCAGGTGCTGTTCAATTCTTCTGATCATCCTTGAGATGGTTCTACACCTTCTTTTGAGTCCAGCTGTGTTTTCTTATACTGATTGGACTTGATTAGGAAAGCCACACACCTGTCTATATAAGACCTTACAGCTCACAGTGCATGTCAGAGCAAATGAGAATCATGAGGTCAAAGGAACTGCCTGAAGAGCTCAGAGACAGAATTGTGGCAAGGCACACATCTGGCCAAGGTTACAAAAACATTTCTGCTGCACTTAAGGTTCCTAAGAGCGCAGTGGCCTCCATAATCCTTAAATGGAAGACGTTTGGGGACGACCAAAACCCTTCCTAGAGCTGGCCGTCCGGCCAAACTCAGCTATCGGGGGGAGAAGAGCCTTGGTGAGAGAGGTAAAGAACCCAAAGATCACTGTGGCTAAGCTCCAGAGATGCAGTTGGGAGATGGGAGAAAGTTGTAGAAAGTCAACCATCACTGCAGCCCTCCACCAGTCGGGGCTTTATGGCAGAGTGGCTCGACGGAAGCCTCTCCTCAGTGCAAGACACATGCAAGCCTGCATGGAGTTTGCTAAAAAACACCTGAAGGACTCCAAGATGGTGAGAAATAAGATTCTTTGGTCTGATGAGACCAAGATAGAACTTTTTGGCCTTAATTCTAAGAGGTATGTGTGGAGAAAATCAGGCACTGCTCATCACCTGTCCAATATAGTACCAACAGTGAAGTATGATGTGGCAGGATCATGCTGTGGGGGTGTTTTTCAGCTGTAGGGACAGGACGACTGGTTGCAATCCAGGGAAAGATGAATGCGGCTAAGTACAGGGCTATCCTGGACGAAAACCTTCTCCAGAGTGCTCAGGACCTCAGACTGGGCCGAAGGTTTACCTTCCAACAAGACAATGACCCTAAGCACACAGCTAAAATAACGAAGGAGTGGCTTCACAACAACTCCGTTACTGTTCTTGAATGGCCCAGCCAGAGCCCTGACTTAAACCCAATTGAACATCTCTGGAGAGACCTAAAAATGGCTGTCCACCAACGTTTACCATCCAACCTGACAGAACTGGAGAGGATCTGCAAGGAAGAATAGCAGAGGATCCCCTAATCCAGGCGTGAAAAACTTGTTGCATCTTTCCCAAAAAGACTCATGGCTGTATTAGATCAAAAGGGTGCTTCTACTAAATACTGAGCAACGGGTCTGAATACTTAGGACCATGTGATATTTCAGTTTTTCTTTTTTAATAAATCTGCAAAAATGTCAACAATTCTGTGTTTTTCTGTCAACATGGGGTGCTGTGTGTACATTAATGAGGAAAAAAATGAACTTAAATGATTTTAGCAAATGGCTGCAATATAACAAAGAGTGAAAAATGTAAGGGGGTCTGAATACTTTCCGTCCCCACTGTATGTGCAATTTATGCTTGTAGAACGCCTGAAGGTGCTACCTCAATGTTGGGCCTCTGTATGTGGCCAGGCTGTGTAAAGTCTCACACATGTGGTATTGTCATATTCGGGAGGAGTAGCAGAATGTATTTTGGGGTGTAGTTGCAATTATGCATATGCTGTGTGAGAGAAATAACCTGTTAATATGACCAGTTTGTGTAAAAAAAAAAATCTTAATTTTCCCAAGAATTGTGGAAAAAAATTACAACTTCAAAAAACTCACCATGCCTCTTAGTAAATACCTTGGACTGTCTACTTTCCAAAAAGGGGTCATTTGGGGGGTATTTGTACTTTCCTGGCTTGTTAGTGTCTCAAGAAATGAGAGAGGCCTACAGTACATCAGGTGTGATCAGATGTGATCAATTTTCAGTGATTGGCACCATAGTTTGTAGACTCTATAACTTTCACAAAGACCAAATAATATACACCAATTTGCATTATTTTTACCAAAGATATGTAGCAGTATAAATTTTGGCACAAATTTATGAAGAAAAATAAATTATTTGCAAAATTTTACAATAGAAACGAAAAAAAGTGTGTTTTTTTTTCAAAATTTTCGCTGTTTTTTGGCTTATATCGCAAAAAATAAAAAACCCAGTGATGATTAAATACCACCAAAAGAAAGCTCTTTTTGTGAGAAGTAAATGATACAAATTGTGTTTGGATACAGTGTAGCATGACTGAGTAATTGTCATACAAAATGTGAGAGCGCTGAAAGCTGAAAATTGGTCTGGGCGGGAAGGTGCATAAGTGCCTGGTATTTACGTGGTTAAATATCTCTATGCAGTGGTAAATATAAATAACCAACTATATGGTTAGAGAGCAAAATATCTAATCCACTCTTAGAATAACAGACAGAGGAGATATACTATATATACTATTAGAGGAGAGATATACTGTATAAACTATTAGAGGGGAGTTATACTGTATATATTATTAAAGAGTGAATCTGGTAAATATCATCAGACTCAGATCAATTTTTTTTTTTATTTAAAAAAAAAGAATGTCTTCCTTAAAAAAAAAAAAAGTCATTTTAAGAACGTTCGTTCGATTTCCTAATCGTTAGTGGGTTCAAATCGACGTTCATTTTCAACCACAGTGATGGGAAAATTTTCAGACAGTGTATGTGGTTTACGTTCAGAAATTAGATTAGTTTTAAAAACAGGATGTTAAAAACAAGTGAGAATTTCAAACAACATTCTTTCAGCGAATGTACAAAGATTTTTCGTCTGAATATTCTCATCTGAAAATGTATCCATGTGGCCAGCATAAGCCTCGGTATACACCTATGCAGTTTTCTTTTGATCTGCTTCTGCAGTGCTTTTTGCTGTGCGTTTTGATTTTTGCGCACGTGATTTTGCTGCGATTTTGCATTTTTTTTGGCCAATTTGTTGTTGGGCAGATTAAAAAACACAAATTGCTGCAAAAACGCATTATATGCTTTTCTTCAGCTTCTCCATTAAAGTATATTGAACCAAAAAAGCACTGTTTTGCGTTAAAAAAGTCCCTGACCCTTTCCAAATACGCAGCGCCTGGAAAAAGCACAGATGTGAACGTGTCTCATAGGAAACCATGTAAATGAACTGTAGTGCGTTTCTGCAAAAAGCGCCAAAAAACACATAGATGTGAACCAGGTCTAATGCCCTGTACACATGATCAGACATTGATCGAACATTCCGACAACAAAATCCATCAGATTTTTTCCGACGGATGTTGGCTCAAACTTGTCTTGCATACATGCAGTCGTACAAAGTTGTCGGAAAATCTGATCGTTCTGAACGAGGTGACGTAAAACACGTATGTCGGGACTATAAACGGGGCAGTAGCCAATAGCTTTCGTCTCTTAATTTATTCTGAGGATGCGTGGCACTTTGTGCATCGGATTTGTGTACACACGATCGGAATTTAAACGATCGGATTTTGTTGTTGGAAAATTTTATATCCTGCTCTCAAACTTTGTGTGTTGGAAATTCCGACGGAAAAAGTCCGATGGAGCCCACACACGAACGGAATTTCCGACAACAGTATCCCATCGCACTTTTTCCGTCGTGTGTACAGGGTTAAAAAAACTAAAATTAGCCCTTTTATAGTACAAAAAAAGCAGACAATCACTACTGTAAGGGGTTCATTTTTTTTTTTACTGTAGAACTGTAGTAATCGATTTAATTTCATAATCGATTAGTTGTCGATTAATCCATTAGTTGTTTCAGCCCTAAAAAATATTTCAATTAGTTTTTTTTTTTTTTATTCCTACTTCAGCCACTTTGGCTTAGATTTTTCTGACAACTCACCTCCCTTCACTTATTAGTGAATAGACCCGATAAAAACGAACATTTGGACAAACAACAAGAAAAACTAGTGCCAAAGATATTAATGGAAGATTGCGGGATTAAAGAAGATTGCTGTCACCTAAGTACCGGTGAATCACCAGCATAGGTGTGTGTAGCCTATTGTATTAGAGTGCTGCGCACCCCAAAGATCAAACACACATGCATGTGTATGTGTGTGATTATTTATATTACATATACATACAGACACACACACTCTTATGGTAGAGTCGGTACGGTATGGTAGAGCACTGACAGAGTTTATCTTTATATATGATCGTTGGATTGAATGTATTTCACATATGTACAGTAAGGGATTAGGTTAACAGCAGTGTAAAACAGGGGTCCCCCACAATAGGGTTTGGGATTTTAAAGGCAACTAGATATGATGGAAAAAACAAAAATTGTAAAAATAGACATGTTTTATTAATGTATAAACATTAAAAGAGTTAGTGCATATCATTAAAGCAGCTGACTCGTTAATAACAACAATAACATATAATAAAGTATAGATTTGCAAACAGAAACAGTCTCCTGCTTAATGGATGTGAGCCCGATGCGTTTCAGGAGCTTGTCCTTTCTTCAGGGGCTTGTCACGTATGGAGACAGGTGTGCATCTATAAGACAAATGCATAGGTTAACAGCAGTGGGTTCACTAGCGACAGATTGTGGGATTATAAATTTGCTCTGCTTGCTTCTTTTTTCTTGAAAATTAACTGGTGATCATAGGCATGTGCAGGGGTGTGCCAGGTGTGCCTGGGCACACCGTAATCACCCCAAGCGCATTAGCATTATCACTCTGTGTGCAGGCAGGGAGATGGGAAATATCTCCCTCTGACCAGTTCTGACATTCATGAAGTGCTATCGTACTTTTTCACTGTATCAGCTCTACCATAAAAGAGTGTGTGTGTCACTCTGTGTATGTATATATAATCACACATATATACACACACACATACATGTCTGTTTGATCTTTGGGGTGCGCACCCTAATACAATAGGCTACACACACCTATGCTGGTGATTCACCGGTACTTCTTCTTTAATCCCTCAATCTTCCATTAATATCTTTGGCACTAGTTTTTCTTCTTGTTTGTCCAAATGTTCGTTTTTATCAGGTCTGTTCACTAATAAGTGAAGGGAGGTGAGTTGTCAGAAAAATCTAAGCCAAATTGGCTGAAGTAGGAATAAAAAAAAAACTCATTGAAATATTTTTTAGGGCTGAAACAACTAATCGATTAATCGACAACTAATCGATTATGAAATTAAATCGATTACTACAGTTCTACAGTAAAAAAAAAATGAACCCCTTACAGTAGTGATTGTCTGCTTTTTTTGTACTATAAAAGGGCTAAAAATCCGCCCTTATTACACCCCCCCCCCACACACACACACACACACACACACAAAACACTAAACAGTTATCAAATTTGTGAAATTTCTTACCATTTAAGAGATGTCTGATTGAATTTTTAGGAAGTCAGCTTTGTGATTTAAAAAATGCTTCATCTGTTCTGGCAGGTAGGAGGTGTTAGAACAGTGATTGTATCATATCCTCTTCTCTCTCTCTAACTGTAATCAGACTACATTTCCCAGGAATCCTTGGGATGGGAGTGAATGTGGGAGGTACACTAGGCTTGTACATGTAAATGTGAATTCACCCACTTCAACAAAAATCACACCCCTCATTCTGCAGCCAGCAAGCCATACATAACACACGGTATGATAGGTTACAGCCTTATAAATGCAAAGCATTTTAATATAAATGCATATTAAACACTTCCCGCCCAAGGTACGTCCAGGGATGTCCTTGAATTTGCGGGGGTATATCTGAATGATGCCTGCAGCTACAGACATCATTCAGATATCATATTTTAGTGCCGGCGATTCTGTGCACCATAAGAATGATCATAGCGGCTGTTCCGCTGCTTGATCATTTTTACGGGCGGCGAGAGGGGACGCCCCCCCTCCTGCCGCCCTCTGTTGCTTCTACGCTTCCATCGGTGAGTCGAAGACAGGATACACCGGCCCTGTATGGTCATCGTAGAGATTTCCCGCAGACCACATGGTCGCCGGAGTCTCTATGATCGTTTGGAGGCCAGGCGCAATGTTATGATGTCACGCCCGGCCTCTACAATGAAACGAATGGCGGCGCTTCGGCTGGGAAGCCAAGATCGTGAATTTTTTATTTTTTTTATTTCAGGCTTCCCAGCCTAGAGGTGAGATATGGGGTCTTATTGACCCCATATCTCACTGTAAAGAGGACCGATCATGCCATATTCCTATTGCAAGGGATGTTTACATTCCTTGTAATAGGAATAAAAGTGATAACATTTTTTTTTTTAAAGTGTCAAACTAAAAAAATAAAAATAAAATTAACAATAAAAAAAAAAAATTTAAAGCGCCCCTGTCCCCGTAAGCTCGCACACAGAAGTGAACGCATATGTAAGTCCCACCCAAATATTAAAACAGTGTTCAAACCACACATGTGAGGTATCGCCATGAATATTAGAGTGAGAGCAATAATTCCAGCCCTAGACCTCCTCTGTAACTCAAAACATGGTTACATAGTTACATAGTTAGTAAGGTTGAATAAAGACACCAGTCCATCCAGTTCAACCTGAGTGAGTACACCCTCACATCAGTCCCTACCCCCAAGAAACCCACAATCCAAGGTCCCCAACTCACACTCATATACTAGGGCCAGTTTTTGGACAGAAGCCAATTAACCTACCAGCATGTCTTTGGACATGCAACCTGTAAAAAAATGTAAAGTGTCGCCTATGGGGATTTTTACATACCGAAGTTTGCCGCCATTCCACGAACGCGTGCAATTTTGAAGCGTGACATATTAGGTATCTATTTACTCGGAATAACTTCATCTTTCACATTATGTAAAAAAATTGGGCTAACTTTAAAGTTTTTTTTTTTTTTAAAGCATGAAAAAAAAAAATTTCGAAAAATTTCTGCGCAAATACCGTGCAAGATAAAAAGTTCCAATGACCTCCATTGTATTCTCTAGGGTCTTTGCTAAAAAAACATATATAATGTTTGGGGGTTCTATGTAATTTTCTAGCAAAAAAATGATGAATTTTACATGTAGGAGAGAAATGTCAGAATTGGCCTGGATGGGAAGTGGTTAATATAATATTAATTTAATGCATTTAATAAATACATTTAAATTAAATTAATAAATTTAATGCATTTAATATAATTGCAAACCAGTGCAGCTTATCAGTGTCCACCAGTGCCGAAGTCAGGGACCACCATGTCAGGGACCACCAGTGCCGCTTGTCAGGGACCACCATGTCAAGGACCACCAGTGCCGCTTGTCAGGGACTACCATGTCAGGGACCACCAGTGCCGCTTGTCAGGGACTACCATGTCAGGGACCACCAGTGCCGCTTGTCAGGGACCACCATGTCAGGGAACACCAGTGCCGCTTGTCAGGGACCACCATGTCAAGGACCACCAGTGCCGAATGTCAGGGACCACCATGTCAGGGACCACCAATGCCGAATGTCAGAGACCACCAGTGCCGCTTGTCATGGACCACCATGTTAGGGAACACCAGTGCCACTTGTCAGGGACCACCAGTGCAGCATGTCAGGGACCACCATGTCAGGGACCACCAGTGCAAAATGTCAGGGACCACCAGTGCCGCTTGTCAGGGACCACCATGTCAGGGACAACCAGTGCCGCTTGTGAGGGACCACCATGCACTTTATTACAATTTTTTTTTTGCACAAAGTTGTCACTAAATGACATATTGCTCAAATATGTCATGGGCATATGTGAAATTACACCCCAAAATACATTCTGCTGCTTCTCCTGAGTACGGGGATACCACATGTGTGGGACTTTTTGGAAGTCTAGGCATGTACAGGACCCCAAAAAACAATCACAGCCCTCAGGCTTTCTAAGGGCGTAAAATGGTGATTTTACTCCTCACTGCCTAGGAGTCACGGTTCGGATCATTTTCGGATCAACAAAAAAAAAATCTCCCCCACTGTAATATCCACAATCTCCCTACTGGCAGGGTGTGGCAGGGTATTGGCAGAGTATTGCAGGGTATTGGCGAGTATATTGGCAGGTATATTGGCAGGTATATTGGCAGAGTATTGGCAGAGTATTGGCAGGGTATTGGCAGAGTATTGGCAGGGTATTGGCAGGGTATTGGCAGAGTATTGGCAGGGTATTGCAGGGCATTGCAGAGTATTGGCAGGACATTGCAGAGTATTGGCAGGGCATTGCAGAGTATTCGCAGGGCATTGCAGCAGGGTATTGCAGAGTATTGGCAGAGTCTTGGCAGGGCATTGCAGAGTATTGGCAGAGTATTGGCAGGGCATTGCAGAGTATTGGCAGGGTATTGGCAGGGTATTGCAGAGTATTGGCAGGGCATTGTAGAGTATTGGCAGGGCATTGCAGAGTATTGGCAGAATATTGGCAGGGCATTGCAGAGTATTGGCAGGGTATTGGCAGGGCATTGCAGAGTATTGGCAGGGTATTGGCAGGGCATTGCAGAGTATTGGCAGGGTATTGCAGCAGAGCATTGCAGAGTATTGGCAGGGCATTGCAGAGTATTGGCAGGGCATTGCAGAGTATTGGCAGGGTATTGCAGCAGAGCATTGCAGAGTATTGGCAGGGCATTGCAGAGTATTGGCAGGGCATTGCAGAGTATTGGCACTGCTGCCATCCGATCTCTCTCCTCCACTGTACAGATCAGTACACAGAGGGAGCGATCACGTGCTAAACGGCCGCCGGGTGTACCAAGATGGCCGCCGCTCCGGAGCTAGGCCGAAACCGTGGCCTTTCCTATGGCTGAGACCACAGAGCGTTCCGCGGATCGCGGGTGTCCAGTACGGATCAACCTCCGCGGATCGGATCACGGATCGATGACGATCCGTTGCACCCCTAGCACAAACTGCCCCCAAATTACCCCATTTTGGAAAGTAGACACCCCAAGGTATTTGCTAAGAGGTACGGTGAGTATTTTACAGCTCTCATTTGTTTTCGAAAATGAAGAAAGAAAAGAAAAATTTTTTTTTTTTTCAATTTTCAAAACTTTGTGATAAAAAGTGAGATCTGCAAAATACTCACCATACCTCTCAGCAAATAGCTTGGGGTGTCTACTTTCCAAAATGGAGTCATTTGGGGGGGTTTTGTGCTATCTGGGCATTTCATGGCCTCCGAAACTGTGATAGGTAGTGAGGAGTGAAATCAAAAATTTACGCCTTTAGAAAGCCTGAAGGCGGTGCTTGGTTTTCGGGGTCCTGTACGCGAATAGGCTCCCAAAAAGTCTTACACATGTGGTATCCCCGTACGCAGGAGAAGCAGCAGAATGTATTTTGGGGTGTAATTTCACATATGCCCATGGCATGTTTGGGCAATATATCATTTAGTCATAGGTGTGCGCAGCCTCTTGCATTAGGGAGTGCACCCCAAAGCTCAAATACATATGCATGTGTATATGTACTGATGATGTCAGTAGGGCAGTGGACAGTGTCAATAGTTTTATTTATATTCTTTTTAAATTATTTTTTTTTGTATCATTTTTTTTTTTTGGATGAAATATCAGTGGTCTAAACAGGGGGGAATATGCACGACACAAGGCGATTAGGGTGTGCCCAGGTACACCTGGCACACCCTGTGCGCACGCCTATGCATTTAGTGACGACTTTAAGCAAAAATTGTAATTGCAACTTGTGGCAAAATATGAAATATTCCATGGACTCAACATGCCTCTCAGCAAATAGCTTGGGGTGTCTACTTTCCAAAAAGGGGTCATTGGGGGGGGGGGGGGGGGTTGAACTGTCCTGGCATTTAATGCACAACATTTAGAAGCTTATGTCACACATCACCCTCTCTTCTAACCACTTGAAGACAAAGCCCTTTCTGACACTTTTTGTTTACCCCCAAACATTATATATTTTTTTAAAGCAAAGGCACTACAGATTAAAATGGTGGGTGTTGCAATTTTTTTTTCACACAGTATTTGCGCAGCGATTTTTCTTTTTTTTTTTTTGGAAAAAACACACTTTTTTAATTTTAATGCACTAAACACACTATATTACCCAAATTTGATGAACTAAAAAAGATGATCTTATGCTGAGTACATGGATACCAAACACGACATGCTTTAAAATTGCGCACAAACATGCAGCGGCAATAAACTACATACATTTTTAAAAGCCTTTAAAAGCCTTTACAGGTTACCATTTTAGATTTACAGAGGAGTTCTACTACTAAAACTACTGCCCTCGATCTGACCTTCATGGTGATACCTCACATGCATGGTGCAATTGCTGTTTACATATGACACCAGACCGACGCTTGCGTTCACCTTTGCGCGTAAGCACGGGGGGACAGGGGTGCTTTTTTTTTTTTTTATATTATTTATTTTGCTTTTTTTTTTCTTTAAACTGTTCCTTTCATTTTTTTTTATATTATTTGTATTGTTATCTCAGGGAATGTAAATATCCCCTATGATAGCAATAGTTAGTGACAGGTACTCTTTTTTGAAAAAAATTGGAGTCTATTAGACCTTAGATCTCTCCTCTGCCCTGAAAGCATCTGGCCACACCAAGATCAGTGTGATAAAATGCTTTCCCAATTTCCCAATGGCACTGTTGGGAAAAGTCATAAAATGCTTGTAGCTTCCGGATTCTTAGGCCATAGAGATGATTGGAACTGTTCTGGTCTCTGATCAGCTCTATGGTCAGCTGGCAGAACCACCAGCTGCATTCTCGGGTTCCCTGTTAGGACAGGGGAGCCCGAGAAAACCATGGAAGGCAGTGGGAGGGGGGACATTCCCTCATACTGCTTGTAAAAGCAGTCTAGAGGCTAATTAGCCACTACGATTGCTTTTACATGAAAGCCGACTGCTGACTGAAAAGAATGATACCAAGATGATACCTAAACCTACAGGCATCGTTCTGGTATAACCACTCAAAGTAGAAGAAACATACCAGTATGTTGCTGGTCCTTGTTGGGCATATATTGTAATGTTCTTTTTTTCATGCAGCCTGTGGGCTGCATGAAAAAAAGAGATTGATCGGTGGGTATGCCCACCATTAGAATACCGCCCTTCATCCACCCACTTCTAATTATGGGCATACATACACCATTTTTTTGGTGAAATCACCTCCTACAGCGCTGATTTACGTATCGTGGGAGCAAACGCTGTTGCTGTCAGAATGAATAAACCCGTGCTGCAGCTGAATGGCGTACCTGCTAAGCAAATGATGGTTAACAATAAAACAAAGTAACATTACAGTATAACAGGAAGGCATACCATACCTGCAAAGCAAATACAATAAAATAGAGTAAAAATAAAACATTTTTTAATGCAATCTGTGCCTAAAAAATATATGCCGAAGCCCCAATGTTAGGAGCAAATCTCTCCTCCACCCCTGCCCCCATGCTTCAGCATATATGCTCTTTTTTTTAACTGTAGTGGTGAAATCACCTCCTATAGCGCTGGAGTCACGGCTTTACGTATCGTGGGAGCAAACGCTGTTGCTGTCAGAATAAATAAACCGGTACTGCAGCTGAATGGCGTACCTGCTAAGCAAATGATGGTTAATAATAAAACAAAATAACATTACAGTATAACAGTAATGCCCTGTACACACGGTCGGATTTTCCGATGGAAAATGACCGATCGGAGCGTGTTGTCGGACATTCCGACCGTGTGTGGGCTCGATCGGACATTTTCCATCGGATTTTCCGACACACAAAGTTTGAGAGCAGGATATAAAAATTTTCCGACAACAAAATCCGATCGCGTCAATTCCGACCGTGTGTGGCCTGTTCCGACGCCACGCAGTGCCACGCATGCTCAGAAGAAATTCCGACACGGAACAGCTCGGTCTGGTAAAATTAGCGTTCGCAATGGATACAGCACTTTCATCACGCTGCAATGTTAAAAATGGTTTAATACAGCGCACTCTCTTCTTCTTTATAATGTGACAAGAATTAAGTAGTTTTGCTGCTCATATTCACACACACTTCTCACAAACTTATTTCTTTACTATTTATTGGGATTCCCTCAATATATTTTGATTTGTCACATCTGACAACATTATTTTGGTGTTTTTTTTTTTTTTTTGTTTTTAAGGCCGATTTTTTTTTTTTGGTTTGTATTTTTTTCAAGGCTTATTTTTTGTTTTTGTGATTTTTATTTGTACTCCTGAAAATTTTTGTGTGTGTTTTTTGTGTCAAGTTACCACAACACATTGATATGTTGTTCTATTTAATCTGTAGAAGATTGTTTGGTGTTGTTGTCCCTTGTTAATTTCACATTTTATGTTAGAAATGTACCTGAATCGTCACCAACAAACTGTCCTTTTTGGATGAAAACACACAAAGGAGAGTATAATTTTCACCAAAAAATTTTTATTAAGGGCTCACAACTAAACAAAAAGGGAGGCAACGCTGGAGAAACTGCAGAAATTGGCGAAGCCTTGGACCCCCAGGGCACACATCAACTATTTTCAAGCAAAATTGGTGGCCTGAGGAGTCCTTATCTAAGGGAGTGCAGTCTGGTCCATCAGTCCCAGAGATCCGGAAAGCAGCAGATGACATCTGTGTCCCCAGGCTGTGGTCATACAAGAGACTGCAGCTTTTGTCAGACCAGACTGAACCCAGGGCCATCACTCTCTGGTCTTCCTTCCACGCGGTGGCTCTGGTGGTGGAGCTGTGGCAACAGGAGGAGGAGGAGGATGATCCAACTCAATCACGTCGGTCTTGGGTGTTAGTTCCCCACTCACCCCCTTAGTTAGGACTTTATAAATAAGTTGCTCACACAGGAGGCGTTGACCCTCCTGCATGCCCTGCAGTTTGGTGGCAGCCATGCAGACAAAGGCCTCTTCAGGAGTGGGTAAGGCTCGGAGGGACGCAGAAGCCTCCTGAATGAGCCTGAGCGCTGAATCCTGCATGGGAGTCGCCTTCCTCGCTCTTTTATATGGAAGGCGGAGGGGAGGAACCTGCGATTCAGTCAGGCTGCGACTGGTCCCAGGCTTCTCTTGGCTGACACTTAGTCCCGCCTCCTCCTGGCTGCCACTAATCCCCGCCTCCTCCTGACTGCCACATTCCACAACCTCCTCCTGGCTGAGGTCTTCCTGTGTATGAAAAAGGGACATAGTTTTAGTTTTTTATTCATCATTCACACACAATTTTCACCTCATGACTGTTGCAAATTGAATGTTAACAAATATAACAGACTAGCATTCTGAGTCCAGCATTTTTCCTTGTCAAAAGAAGTTTATTGAGTATACAATGTTATAAAGATACATAAAGTAAGTTTACAAGGATCTATAAAGTAAGCTCATTGTTTTACAGTAGGGTTTCTATAGGTAAATATAATGAAATTTCAAATATTAAACATTGGGTTTACGTAAACCTAAATTAAAGATATATATCATTTCCTTAGTTACTTTTGTAGGTATTTAAATGATTTATACCTACTATACATATTGTTTACAAGTAGAGTGTATATAGGTCAAATAAATTCTGATAATGAGCTTTAATCGTAAGGTGAAGAAAAGGAAAGAAAAAGAAGAAAAAGGGTTGAAAGGTAGAGGTATGGTCCACAAGGTTGTCCCGCTCGTCAGTTTATTATTCTTTTTAGTTCTCTTTGAAGCCTTAGAATGGGTGTCTCTGTAAGTCATTTAATCTGTTACCATGGCAACAGGACAGAGTCATTGAAGTTTGACAGGAACTGTTGTTTTATCCAAGGATGCCAAAGTTTTTCAAATTTTGGAATTTGATTTTGATCGATGGCTACCATCTTAGCATGGGACATTGTATTATTCATTCTGTGAATTGTTTCTGCTAGTACCAATGTAGGAGATTTCCATGCCTTGGCCACTGTTTGTTTTGCAGCCGTTATTAGTTGGATCATAAGTTTGAATTGAGAGAGTGTTAACCATTCCGGTTTTAGATTAAGTAAAGTTAAATATGGATCTGGTTGTATTATTTTTTTAAATATTTTAGATGCAATCACGAAGACTTCCTTCCAGAAGGTTTGGATTACTGGGCACGTCCACCATATGTGTAAATATGTGCCTATTTCTGGGCATCCTCGAAAACAAAGAGCTGAGGTATTAGGTGAATATTTTGCCACTCTAGCGGGTACAAGGTACCAGCGAGTTAGGACTTTATAATTTGTCTCCAGTGCTAAGATGTTGGGTGAAGATGACTTAGATGTGAGCCATATGTTAGACCAGTCCGTGTCTTCTAAAGTTCGTCCCAGGTCCTCCTCCCACCTCTGAACGTAAGAGGGTCTATTAAGATTTGCTACTCCATATAATTGATTATAAAGTGATGAAATTGTACCTTTAGCAAATGGATCTTTTGTACAGATTGATTCAAAAATGGATAATTGGGGGAATGGTGTATAGAAATTTTTGATCTGGAGATATCTAAATATCTCAGAGTTTGGTAGATCATATTTTTCTCTAAGCGATGGGAATGAAAGGAATGATTTAGATGCTATGAAGTCATTTAGTGTCTGAATGCCTGATGTTGTCCAAGCTTTAAAAGAATTTGGGTAGATCCATACCGGATAAAAGGCCGGATTTCTGATAAAAGAAAGGAGAGGATTGTGTGGAGATTGTAACTGATATTTGGTTTTTAGTTTATCCCAGAGAGATAAGAAGTGTTTAGTTATGGGATTATGAATTTTAAAGCGGTCTTTAGGATCAAGCCATAATAAATTTGATATTAATAGAGGGTCATTTTCTGAAGCCTCTATAAATACCCATAATGGGATTTCCTGTTTTGCATGGTATTTGGACAGACTGGCCAAATGTGCTGCTCTGTAGTAGTTAGTAAAATTAGGGTATCCCAGGCCTCCTTTATTTTTGGGAAGATGTAGTGTGTGTATAGGTATACGTGGTTTAGAAGAGCCCCATATAAACGAAGTTGCTCTTTTTTGTACTATTCTCAAAAAATAGGAAGGAATTGGAATAGGGAGGACTCTGAATAGATAAAGCAATTTGGGTAGAATAGTCATTTTGATTGCATTAATCTTCCCTATCCAGGATAAAGGAAGTTGCGACCATTGTTTTATTAGATTTGTGATCTGTCTTAATACAGGAGGATAATTGGTTGAGAATAAGTCAGAATGAGATGCTGTTAAATGAATTCCAAGATATGGGATTGATTTTTCTGCCCATGTGAATGGGAGTGCAGCCCTAGCCGGGATCAATTCCATGTTTGTGAGTGAAATATTAAGCATTAGGCATTTCTTAGGATTAATCATAAGGCCGGATAGGGCTGCAAATCCATCAAGAGCTGGTATTAGGTTAGGACCAGAGACCTGTGGTGATGATAGAAAAAGTAATATATCGTCTGCAAATATACATAATTTGTGTGTAATACCTCCTACTTCAATGCCAGTTATAGTTTGCTTTGTTCTGATGTATTGGGCCATGGGTTCGAGTATAAGGGCAAATAATAAGGGAGATAATGGGCAACCCTGTCGGGTACCTCTTTCGATATTAAAGGCTTCAGATTTGTATCCAGCATATTTTATATAGGCTTTGGGTTTATTATATAATGCTTTGATCCATGTTAAAAAGTGGGGTCCAAAACCCCATTTTTGTAATGAATATTGCATATATTGCCAGGATACTGTGTCAAATGCCCTCTTAATATCGAGAGATAGAAAACATAAAGGGATTTTCCGTTTTTTAGCAATATGTGCCAATAACACTGCCCTGCGTATATTATCGCCTGCCTGTCTATTTGGCATGAAGCCTACTTGATCTCTATGTATTAATTTTCCTATAATGCTATTAAGGCGTTTTGCTATTATTTTTGCTAATAATTTAATATCGAGGTTTAACAGAGAGATAGGCCGATAATTCACACAGGAAGTATCATCAGAAAGGGGTTTTGGGATCATACAAACAATTGCCATTAGTGTTTCTTGCCGAAAAGAATGTCCATCTAGAAGTTTGTTAAACGTTTCAGTGAGAATGGGAGAGAGTATTTCTGAGAATGTTTTATAGTATAAAGCCGAGTAGCCGTCTGGGCCTGGTCTTTTGTTAAGTTTTAGGTCTTTTATGGCGTTAGCAACTTCATCTATAGTTATAGGCTCATCCAAACTGCTTTTTTGATTCTGAGATAACTCAGGTAAGGTTATTTTTGAGAAGAAGGATTCAGCCTCTGTAGGATTAAATTCATTGTTTGTCTTATATAAAGTTGCGAGATGTGAGTAAAATTTATGGACTATTTTAACTGGATTACAAGTGTAAACATTTTTTGATAATTTCAAACGTATTGGTTTGAAAGATTTGTTAGTTGAATTTAATGCCCGAGCCAAATATGTACCTGGTTTGTTTGTATTCATGTAGAAATTGTGTTTGGAGCGTTTGAGGGATTTATCAACTGACTCAGTGAGAAATAGATCGTATTCCAATCTAGATTTTTCCAGATAAGATTTTGTACTCTGAGATGGATTATCTTGAAATGATATATAGGCTGCATTAAAATTGAGTTCTAGTTTTTTTGCTAGATTTTTGCGTTCCCGTTTAAATAGTGCCATTTGTCTTTGTATTGTACCACGCAAGACAGGCTTATGAGCTTCCCACAGTGTTATTGGGGAGATGTCTGTTGTATTATTAATTGATATGTATTCCTTTAAAGCTTGTTCAATGGCCATCTGATGTAGTGGGTGTTTGAGCATTATGTCCGGTAAGTACCACGTTGGGTCATGCGCTTTTGGTATGGCTGAGGCTATAGTAGTGTATACTGCATTATGGTCAGACCACGGAATCGGAATTATATCTGATGCAATAATTTCTGGTATCATTCCTATTGTTAGAAAAATATGATCTATTCTGGTGAAGGTTTGATGAGGGTGCGAGAAATAAGTGAATTTCTTTTTCATTGGGTTACTTTCTCTCCACGAATCTACCAGATTGTATTTGGAAAGAAGTTGAGAAAAAGGTAATCTAGAGGTTATTTTGGATGGTGTAAAAGGTGATTTATCTAGAAATGGGAGGAGGACCTGGTTTGAATCCCCACACATTATCACTGTTCCTATTTTGTGTGTATTAATCACTTGTAATATATGTGAGAGGAATGGTGTAGGTTGTTTGTTAGGAGCGTAGTAGGAAATCACCGTGATTGCTGTATCCATTATATAACCCATGAGTATCAGGTATCTACCTTCTGGGTCTTTAATTTCTGATCATAAGGTGAATGGTGTGGATCGGTGAAATGCAATTAGAGTTCCCCTTTGCTTGGTACAGGCAGAAGCCGTGTAAATTTGTTGATAAAAAGGAGAAATATATTTTGGAGTAGAATCTTTGGTGAAGTGTGTTTCTTGGAGGCATACTATGTGAGCCTTCTTGTTATGGAAAGTACGGAAGGCTTTGGTCCTTTTTTGAGGGACATTTATTCCCTGAACATTCAGGGAAAGTATATTCAGTGGTGCCATGGCAATAGATCAAATAGTTTTGACTTACTTTTTGTTATGCAGAGCTGACTGCGCAGATCAACCTGTGTGGACTGAAGAGATGAATAGATAGAAAAGAAACCAGTGAATTCTGGAGTAAAGAGTAAACAAAAAACATATGAGATTAGATGATACATTGTATAAATTATTTTTTGCAAGTAATCACAATTTACCCGTGAAAGAGAATAAATATCTCTCTCAGGGGAATAAGTGCCTTCGTCACACTCCCACATAATATGGTTGGGAGAATGAGGAGGGCTAATGGGGGTACACGGATCTTCCACTTACAGGAGAGAAGTGCTATGTCAAAAGACATCAAAATGATGTTTCATTAATTGGAGTGCAGAATATAGTTTTTGTTGAAATTATTTATTCCAGGGTGGTTGTATATGGTTAGTCTTGCCCTAGGCTAAATAATTCAGTTAGAAAGGTACTGTTAATAATTTTGGTATTGATGAAGATAGTTTGAATTATTTTGGGATTTTAACCCTTTTAGAGTAAACAATTACATATTTTATTCATATGCAACTGTTTAGATATGTTAACTCATAAAATTGAGGTTGTATTGCTTCAGATTAGAATAAACAAAAAGATAATTCTAGGAACTAGTTAGGTAATAATATATTTGCTTTAAGAAAAGATAGAAAAAGCTTCCATTACTTCTGGATTATTGAACATATTTGTCCTAAAAAGTAATAAATCTACTGTTATTACCTGATAATATATAACTGAACAAGAATTTCCTTATTTCACTTATATATTCTAAGGCTATATGAATCAGAAGTAATAAGAAATATAACTGGAATGTAACATGATCCCACACAGTGTGTGACTATCAGAATGCATAACGGCCTCTTTTGTGAGAATGATGATTCCCATTTTGTTCTGAAATTTTCTGGGTGCTGCCTGAAGGTGAAGATGATGCCATTCTTCTGCGTATGGGAGTGTTGCTGCTTGTGGGTTCTGTCAGATTTAATTTTAAAAGGGTTTGTTGTAGTTCATCTGCTGATCTGCTTCTGTAAATTGTACCTTGGTAGTTAAATCTGACTGAAAAGGGGAAGCCCCATTGATACATAATGTTGTGGCGTTGCAGTTCCATTAGTTGGGGTTTCATGGATCGTCTTTTAGTAATAGTAAGTTGGGATAGGTCAGCAAAAATTTGATAATTGTGTCCTTGAAAATTAAGTTCCTTTTTTTCTCTTGCAGCAATTAGTATTTGTTCTTTCGTTCTGTAATAATGAAATTTTGTGATTATATCACGTGGGGGTCCATCTTTCTTTTTGGCTGTGAGGGCTCTGTGTACTCTGTCCAGTTCTAAACGTTCAATAGGGATATCTGGCTTTAGTTCTTGTAATAGAGCAGTAATAGTAGATTGCAGGTCTGTCACAGTTTCAGGTATTCCCCTTATGCGCAAGTTTGAACGTCTGGCTCTATTTTCGTAATCTTCGAGCTTAGTTTGAAGTATTAAATTCTCTTTTTTTAATTGTTCCAATTCTGTTATATTTTCTTGGGTTGTAATTTCAATTTCATCCATTTTTATTTCTAAGGCTGCGGTGCGGTTTCCCAGCTCTCTTATTTCTTTGGTTAGGCTTTTTGTTATTTGGTCTGAGGTTTGTTTTAAAGCCTTATGAAGCATCTTTTCAAATTGTAATAATATTACTGAGGATGCTGAGGAGGCTTGTGGAGAAGTTTGTGAGAGGATTTGTTCTGTATTTGACTCAAATGGAGAGTCTTGCTGTGACATTTTCTGTCTGTGAGAGCGCCCTGATGCTGTATCTTGTGAGGTGACTGGAGCTGCTTCAGCTGCAGTGAGTGCCTGTGAGCTCTTTGTGAGGTGATTTTTATTTCTGCCACGGTTTCCTCCCAGTACCATATTTCCTGCCCAAACTTTCACAGTTTGTTCCCAGGGGCAAAAAGGTTCAAATGGATACCTTTTGAGCCTGCAGGCTCCGCTTTGTCCTTCTCTTCTCTCCTCAGCGGTGTGGAGCTCTAACAATGCATGTCTGCTCCGCTAGGCTCCGCCTCCTGCCCCATCGAGCCCAGCATTTTTCATTCTTGTCCAAATTATTTTTGCCCACTACTGTCTATTGATATGCAAAACACTTTTTTCAATCAGCAATTAGTGATCAATAATAACATCTAGTAAACATCATTTATTTATTGACCAGAAATCTGTAGAGGAATGCTATACCTGACTCCAGCTGGGCTCCTCCACTTCTTCCTGGCTGGAAGGCCCAGGTTGGACATCGGAAGCCTCAGCTGGGGTGAAAGGAAGAGTGGAAGGAAGAGTGGAGAGGGATTCCCTGACTTCAGTGTGGTCTGACAGAAATTGCAGTCTCTCATAGTACCACAGCCTGGGGACATAAATGTCATCTGTTCCAGCTCCGGACCTCTGGGAATCCGTGACCTTCTTGCGCTCCCTAAGATAAGTGCTCCTCAGGCCACCAATTTTGGTTTTTAAATAGGGGATGGTTGCTGTGGGGACCACCGGCTTCACCAACTCCAGCAGTTTCTCCAGCGCTGCATGCCTCTTTTGTTTATTGTTGTAATGTGGATGTCTCACCTGCTACAGACAGGGCAGCTCCCTGTACTTGTCTATGAACAGGGGTAGGAAATTGTGGTCATTGAAGCCATCCATTTTCTCTGCAAGACACAACACAAGACAAACCCTAAGGTCAGGCCAAACTCTCCTAATCTTGTTACAATATAGGCTTCAATTTCGAAGCAGTATAGGCCCAAGTTTAGATCTTACCTTCGTTATCACGATCGGCGCTTTCGATGCTCCTTCCTCCGCTCACAGATCGTATGTAATACGCACGCGTGTTACGCTTTATACACACTGCGCATGCGTGTAACTCCGCCCGCCCCTGACGTTCTTTCTAGTCTATTCCCCGCCCCTTTTTGTTCTGCGCAGTGGGGGAAGAGCACATGGCGGATACACAGCAGGTGCGTGCTAATTATAGCAACGAGGAGGAGGAAAGCCCAAAGCCTGAAACGTCTGGATCCAGAAGGAGATTTAAGGCCTCAAATATGTCCTTTGGGGAGATGTTGGAGATGGTGGACATCCTGAAGAGGGCCGACTATGAGGGAAGTATGGACCTTACCCCAACCCCAATGTCAGAAAGGCCAAGATAATGGCGAAAGTGGTCAAGAGTCTGCACCGGCATTTCGGGGTACGACGATCGAAAGATCAGCTCAGGAAACGGTGGTCGGACCTGAAATTACGAGAACATAAGCAGTACAGAAAGATCCGGAGAGTGCTGCAAAAAAGTAAGTAGTTGTCCTGTGTTCCTATTCTTTATGTTTCTTACGTTCGTGCTGCTCCATGTGCTTTTCTTACAAGTGTACATTTTTAAATGGCAAATTTCATGTTCATGGGTACATTATTCGTTCGTATCAAACATTTTTCTTTCAGCCTATAAAACACCATTGTTTAGGCCATATGCATTTGGCCACAATTTTTACGCCCTACGTGTCAGAAACTATTTTGGTTGTGTAGATGGCTTTGTTACTAGAATGAAATGCAAACTAGATTCTGTGTAAGGAGAGGACACTCAGCAGCTGTTTTCACATTTGGACACTGGAGCACTAGTGTGGGACACAAGAACACCATTTTTATTAGGGGGCCACACAGGTGCTCCAGTGTATACTATAGGGGGGGGCTACATCTGTGAAGCTTGTACCAAACAGGTAAAGTATTGAAGCTTGAGAAAGGACACTGAAAATGCTACATCTTGGAACACTGCCAAAATAGACAATTGTACCCCACTTCCAAGCAATGTTTCCTATTTATAGTTCTGCCATCAAATCACTGTGTGCTAAGTATAGCATTTTTGTTTTACATAGGGGAGAAAAGACTCGGAGGACACCCCTCATCCGAGGAGACCAGAGACCCTCCACCTCTGGAAGAAGGGGAAATACCCCCAACCCAAGAAGAGCAGGAGGAGGAAGAAGACGTGGTGGAACTAGTCACCACAACAGGTGAGTGTCTGCGACCACAGGTTTAGGTAAGAGATGGATGCCGGCATATTTTTGATACCTTTTTTTTTGGGTTTCTCTCTTTTTAGGTGATCGTGATGTTGTGGATCCAGATCCTTTCACATCAGAAAGTGCCCAGATCCTGATCGGGGAGATCATGGGGTGTAATTTAGAATTGGAAAACCTCAAGAAAAACATCAATGATGTTACTCAAAAAACTAAAAACATCATTGATGTTTTGGGGCGAGTTTAAAACCCCTCCCAATCCCTTTGTTTTTTTGTGTGCTCCAATGTTCAAAATGTTTTAAAGATTTGTAGAAAAGCCTAATTTGGAGGATGCACACAGTGTGCCAACATGTGCTATCTGCCATCACGGGAGATCAATGGACGCGTTTTGGGGGTGCAACCCCTTCCTCAATAATAAAGTAGCTGAGAGGAAGGGGTTGCTCCCCCAAAACACGTCCCTTGATCCCCCCGTGACGGCAGCTAGCACATGTTGACATTGGGAAATTTGTGTGCATCTTCCAAATTTGGCTTTTCCTGGGGTGACTTCACCCCATCTGAACGCAATATCAAACACAGTTCCTAAATACTCATGTCTGATATTGCCTTCAAGTTCTACCAAATGTGAACTTTGTAAGTTCAAGATTTGTGTCTTTCTTGTTGGTTTTACACATGCCTGTTTTATCTTAAATGGACATTTATCTGTTTTATAATGCTACCCCAAAAATTGTTATACAACAAACATGTTGGTTTGTTAGAAAAACCTTTTCTAAATGCACATGTGATTGTGCAGGTATTAAAGAGATTGTTAAGCAAGAATGTGTGGATTATTGTGTCAACGCTAAAACACTTTGTTGGTGAGGTAATTGGTGTTTTCTGTGAAAATGGGGGTTATTTCCTAAGGGCAAATCCTCTTTGCACTACAAGTGCAGTTTCACTGCACTTGTAGTGCAAAGTGTCTTTGCCTTTAGTAAATAAACCCAACAGTGCTTTGTATATAAGGTTACACAATCACACCATTTTCTGGACTCAACACATTTCTGTCAGGGTCAGCTAAAACAAACACAAGCAGTAAATGTCCACAAAGATTTTCTTCTTTTTGCTTTTTTATTTGGTAAAGGCTTCACAAATTTGCTGGCATATTGATGGCCCCCCTACCCGCAAAGAACTCCAGGTATCGTAACCGGACATCACGGGCACTCAGGGAGGGCAAGCCAGAGCGGCCACTTTCAAGCGCCGTCAGTGTTGTTTCATGTATCATTCCGGCCTCAGGCCCAACTGAGCCAGCATACTCCACCATCGGACATCCGGCCATTCTTCCCCACGTCCACATACAAGAAGTCGTAATTAGCCGACACCACCGCCAACATCACAATACTATTGAACCCCTTATAGTTGAAATAGTACGACCCCGAGTTGGGTGGTGGGACGATGTGGACGTGTTTCCCATCAATTGCCCCTCCGCAGTTAGGAAAGTCCCACCGCTGGGCAAAGTGGGAGGCCACAGTCTGCCATTCCTGTGGCATGGAAGGAAACTGTTGAGGAAAACAAAAATAAATTAATATTTTTGCACATAAACATGGCAAGCAGATTAGACACAAACATTCTTGGCCAACTTCCAGATAGCATTTATTAAGGGTAATTTAACAACACCAAAGTATAAGGTACACCTATCATATTCCCCCTCCCCCCTCTCATGGGCCATTTCTAACATTATGGGGGGTGGGGAAATCTTGGACAGGTAACCCTCTCCACTTCATTGAGATATGAATGCCTAAATACAGGGTATTACTTGGAACAGCCCCTCCTTAGTTACACTATTGGCAGCCCACTGGACAGGTAAGAAGTGTCATAATACAAAGATATAAATACACACTGTACACATTTGAGGACATTTGGACATTCTGCTTTACCTGTCAAGATAATAATAGGATATAAAAAGTTTAAACAGTACCATTTGAAAGTATACAGGCAGGCCCTTGCACTACATGCTTTGGGTAATTCATCCATAAATCTGAGCACAAAAGAGATGGGTATAGTGTGTATGGGTTTGGCAAAGTCAGCAGATAGATGATTGAGGATAGATAGAGAATTGGGATCAGCTGACTTAGCAGTTGGGGGAGGGAGGGTTTAGAAAAATGATTTGGGGACACCACAAAAAAAACCCTCTGGCACTCTGCCTAAATTTAAAGCACAAATCACATTTCTAAACATTTTAGGGGGTGTTTGGGTTAAAGCACTACTATGGAGCTGACAAAATACATTGTTAAGTGACTACATGAGGTGAATATAGGGGCAGGAGAACATGCTGGGGAGGCTATTGAAGGCCAATCTGTATGAAGGACTAAAAAATTATTTACATAAAAATCCAGCATGAATGAGAACAAAGGGGACATTCACAGCATATTCCAATCATGGTAATTAGGGAATGAGGAAAGAAATACAAGATATTAGCAAACATTCAATACAATAAAATGTGATATTAAAGGATAAAAATCTTACCTTCATATACTCCTTCTGCAGGACCTGGATGATGGCAGAACAGGTCTCTGGGATAATGATCCCCAGAGCCTGGGGGGAGATGCCTGTCGAGAACTTCAAGTCCTGCAGACTTCTCCCTGTCGCCAAGTACCGCAGGGTAGCGACGAGCCTCTGCTCCGGAGTGATGGCTTGTCTCATGCAGGTATCCTGCCTGCTAATATAAGGGGTCAGCGAAGCCAACAAACAGTGAAACACGGGGTCCGTCATCCTGAGAAAGTTCCTGAAATCATCAGGATTATTCTCACGGATCTCACAGAGCAAAGGCATATGAGAGAACTGGTCACGCTGAAGCAACCAATTCTTGGTCCATGAACTCCTCCCCACCCTGTTCATGGACTGGACTTGTGTCAAGGTCAGGACCGCAACACCAAGCCCCCGCACAGCACGAACTCTACGAGGAGTACGTATACGCAACATGGCTAGAAAACGGTCGGCTGCTCAGAACGAAGTAACAGAACGCACTGAAGAACAGCAAGGCCTGTGAAGAGCGACCTGAAAAACAGTAACGAACGAACAAGAACACAATGACTACTTAAAGTCACGCAGAACTTGCTTGCACGCACTGAAGAGCAGATACAAACCCACAAGCACAAACGAGTCTGAAAAAGCGCGAATCGTCTCTCACCAAACTGTTACTAACACGAGATTAGCAAAAGGAGCCCAAAGGGTGCCACGCTTGGTTCTGAACTGGCCTTTTCTAGTCTCGTCGTACGTGGTTGACGTCACCGCGTTGTTGGTGATCGGATTTTCCGACAACTTTGTGCGACCGTGTGTACGCAAAACAAGTTTGAGCCAACATCCGTCTGAAAAAATCCTAGGATTTTGTTGTCGGAATGTCCGAACAAAGTCCGACCGTGTGTACGGGGCATAAGACATACCATACCTGCATAGCAAATACAATAAAACATAGTAAAAATAAAACATTACAGTTATAAAATACAGTAACATCAGAGAGAGAACAATAGATATAGAACAATAGTGAGCGAACAATAGAGCGGACAATAGAGAGCAAACATAAGAGAGAGAACAATAGAGAGAGAAGAAAAATAAAGCCACAACTATTTTTGGCTTTTTTATTTTATATTTTTTTTGGTTTTTTTTTTTGCACTTTTATAAAAACTGTAAACTGTGAACGTTCCAGATTAGGGTCTCTCAAAATGTGATGACCGTGTGATCTTTCGATGCCCTGTGTTAGTGTGCCCACTATTGTGTGGTAGCGTTTGAAACAGTCACCGATGCAGAGACCAGGTTGGTCAGGACAGGAGGGACAATAAAAGTGGGTGTCATGCCTAAATCCGCGATTTATGCAGACACGACATCTTCTTTGGGGTGTTCCTTGGGTAGGGGTACCAGAGAGGACATGCGGAAAATGCCTCTCATGCAGCCGGCTCACTGCATTTGCGTTGGGAAGGTGGGCCATAGCACCGTATGGAAACAGAGGGGCTGTAACGATCTCTTCCTCGAATTTTAGGAAGTATCCAGTTCATCCTGAAGCTTTGTATAGCACAAAAGTGTTCAGCAGAGCCAATTGAAATAAGTATACAGACACTTTTTTATACCAACGTCTGGCCTTATGGGCAATTAGGTACGGCGCCAACAACTGGTCGTTGTGGTCCACCCCACCGTAGGAATTTGTACTGTCGTATCTGCGTGAAGGGAGGACAGAACGAAAACATTCCGTGAATCCCTCCACTTCACTGCTAACAAACTATTACACTTCAAACAGGCTTTCCCCCCCCTGTCTAAGTCGGGATACTACAAGCCTTTGGGGGAAGCCCCGGCGATGAGATCGCACCGTGCCACATGCGCCAATTCCATAATCAAAAAGGTGACTAAAAAGTGGCACGCTCGTGTAATAATTGTTCACGTACAAGTGGTACCCCTTTTCGAATAAGGGTGACACCAAGTCCCACACAATCTTACCAGCGCTCCCTATGTAGTTTGGGCAGTTCTCCGGCTCCACGTGACTATCTTTTCCCTTGTAAACCATAAAACTATATGTATAGCCTGTGGCCCTGTCACAGAGCTTATACATCTTGACCCCATATCTGGCACGCTTGCTGGGAAGATACTGTTTGATAGACAAGCGGACAGAAAACGTAATCAGGGACTCATCAATGCAGACAACTTGATCGGAAGTAAACAAGGCTGCAAACTGTTGGTTGAAGTGGTTTACAAGGGGCAAATTTTATAGAGCCGATCAAATCCATGATCACCCCGAGGATGACAGAGTTCATTATCATTGAAGTGCATAAACCACAAGATCTGCTTGTATCGTGTCCTGGTCATGGAGGCAGAGAACACGGGCATATGGTGAATTGGGTCAGTGGACCAATATGACCGCAACTCACTCTTTTTAGTTACGCCCATGAGGAGGGATAGGCCCAGGAAGGTCTTAAATTCGGAGACCGTAATGGGACTCCAATCTCTGGCAAGTGTTAACTGGGGATTAGCAGCGATGAATTGACCAGCATACAAATTGCTTTGGTCCACAATAGATCTATAGAGAGCTATAGAGATCTATTCCATGAAAAGCAAAATCAAGTGATGTAAAATCAACTGTTTCCACCTGAATTCTGTGTTGGCCAGTGAATAGGGGAAGTACGGGTGCTGCAGAAGTAGTGGGCTCCCAATTAGAATTGGCAAATGCAGCAGGAAGGGCACTATGGGCTTGACGGACCTGTGTTTGTCTTCTTGGTGGCTGTGGGACACTACTCATGCCAGCCACCTCACCAGTTTAAACTGCTTTTATGGGACTCGCCACATCACCAAGTGTTACTGCAGTGCTGGATGTACGACCAGGATGTACTAGGCCGCTGGTGCTTGCCTTACCAGAAGGATGAGCGGCACTAGTACTTCTCTGCTCCATACGAAAGCCCTGCAGTTCTTGCACATCAACGACAGCAGAAGAATTGGTTCGGGTACGCCTGACCTTGGCAGGGACCACTACTCCGTCGTCAGAGCTATCTGTTATGGAGCCGCTGCTGTCTACTGGATCGTATTCTGAGCCTGAATCTGACAGATGAGTGACTTCCTCTTCACTATGTGTCATGCTCAGAAACGTGTAGGCCTCTTCACTACTGTACCTTCAATCTGACATTTTGGTCTCTAAATTTACTGGTACAGTAGTGAGTCTCGCAGGAAAAAGAGCTCCTGACTGTCAGCGACTGCTTCAAATGCTACAAAAAAACTGTTAGCATTCGCAGCGATCAGGCCTGACTCTGCGAATGCTGCAATTATGTGTTTAGTGTTTTTGTAAGTGACAGTGATCGATTGATACTGCATTTGGGTGGGCTGGGCTGAGGGGCTAAACGCAAGTGCTAGCAGATATCTGTGCTGATCTCACTGACACTCCTTTTTCGGGAACCCTAAACTGCTGGGGACGCTAGTATAGATCTGATCAGATCAGATATTGATCCGTTCAGACACTATACTACTAAGGGAGGTGTATGGTGCGTGCGTGGGTGTTAGCGCTACTGACACTACTCTGACGCTGCCTGGGGCGACGCAGACCCTATCTGACGCTAAAACCTAACTGATATCACCGGGTCAGGGGGTTAAACCTTTATTTAGGTAAAATACGGCGGGTGCCCTGACGCTATAAAAAAAATAGCTAATCAGCGTCACCTGTGACACTAATACAGTGATCACTGGTGACAGGGGTGATTAAGGGGTTAAACCTTTATTAGGGGGCTTACCACTAAGTACCCTAACACTGATTTTTGTCACTAATGACACCAGTACAGCTATCAAAAAAAAAGTATGAACACTGCACTGGGTGACACAGTGACAGGGGGTGAAGGGGTAAACTGGGGGGGGGGGGATCGGGGGCTGACAATTGTACCTATGTGAACTGGTGTCAGTGTAATGTTGGTGCACTTACTCTGAGATGTCTTCTCTCCTCTCTCTGGAATGGAAAAGAGTTCCACTAGGAGAGATGACATCACTTCCCTTGCTGTGTTTACACTTACACATGCAGGGGAAGGATTTCATTCGCCAGGACCGATCACCGGGTCCAGGCCAGAAATCATTGGCCTGGGCCTGGAGACTGATCGGTTCTGAAGCTAATCCGTTCGTCGCAGCCACCTAGGGGGCGCTCGCCCAACATATAGATACGACGCTTCACCCAGCCGGGTCAACCTGCCGCATATATCTATCGGCGGCTGGTCCGGAATTGGTTAAAAAAAAACCTTACACACAGCAGGGTGCAATGATGAAAATTCAGCCACAGTGACCCCTGTGGTGGGATGAATATTGCACAACATAACTGAACCAGAACTTGCAGCAGACTTGCAGAATGTTTGCAAAGAAAGTTGATCTGGAGTCATGCAATGTGGACTTGCTGCAATTGTGCAACAAACTTGTGAAGCTTGGCAAGTCTAGCAAGAGCTTAGCAAGTCATTTTCAAACTTGCTTTTCCTCACGCTGACAGCCTAAGAAGAAAAAAATAGGCATATTACCCGCTTGTGTCAAAGGGACATCGGTCCCACACACTGACAGCCAGTGCTGCCAATCAGTGCCCATCAGTGGCCCATCATCAGTGCCACCTATCAGTGCTTCATATCAGTGCCACCTACCAGTGTCCATCAGTGCCCATTGGTGTCACCCATCAGTGCCACCTCTCAGTGCCGCCTATCAGTTCCACCTATCAGTGCAGCCTCATCAGTGCCTCCTGAACTGTGCCCACCAGTGACACCTAATCAGTGCCCATCAGTTCCACCTATTAGTGCCCATCAGTGCAGCCTCATCAGTACACATCAATGAAGGACAAAAATTACCTGTTTGAAACATTTTATAACAAACTATGAAAACTGTTTTTTCTTTTTTTTTTTTTTTTTTTTTTTAATGTGTTTTTTTTTGCTTGTTTAGCAAAAAATAAAAAACCCAGTGGTGATTAAATACCACCAAAAGAAAGCTCCATTTGTGTGAAAAAAATGATAAAAATGTCATATAGGTACAGTTTAGCATGACCGCACATTTGTCATTCAAAGTGTGACAGCGCTGAAAGTTGAAAATTGGCCTGGGCAGGAAGGGGATATAAGTGTCCAGTAGTAAGTGGTTAAATAAACATAAAAAAATGTAAAAAATGCAGAAATTTACATTTGCTAGGGTTCTACTTAGGGTCATGTCTTAACAGTGGTGCCTAACTCATGTATACTTTATCATTCTATAGCATTACATTTAAAACATTTTTATGTTGAAAGCAAAACTGGTATCAGGATCTTTTACATATACTGTACAATAAATCACAATGCACAGCTTGAATGGGATTGCTAAATATCTAGAACAGGTAAAAGGTTGTTTTATGTCTTCTACATTAAAACATGGGCTTGCACTACCCTGTTACAGCCTGAAATAGTGTAAGGGGCATTTGGTGTCCTTGCAAATCAAAACCTCTTAAGCTTATGGTTTCTTTGCCTAATGTCCTTTTAGCTTAAAAAAAAAATACTCAAACTTTTAATGACACATAAAAATCTTACATTTCATCATAACCTTGAAAAATAATTCAATTTAAATTTCAGGGGCTTTGTACCTGTTCTATTAATTTTACAGTTTTGTATTTTTTCCTCTTTTCCACATAATTTATAGCTTTCACCTTCTATCAAAGACCAGGTATAAAGAGATCAATACTAATTCTATAAAGAAGTGACCAGCAATATAATACATCTCTTTATAAGAGTGATTGAGAAGTGCAGGAGAGAGAGGGGCAGCATATGTATTGCTGTCATTAGAGCTCATCCGTTCAGCAAAATGCTTCCCCAGAGTAAGCCCCTGATACTCATGCCAGCAGCTTTCTCTGTGGTTTCTTAGGATCATGAAATATTACAATGATCAATAATAGCCTGTAACTGGCAGCCATCTGACTCCTCATATCACATTTCTGTTACTCAGGAGGGTGGGGTACAGAGCACTCTCAAACAATCCATGGCATACCAGTGATTTGTAATAAAGGGAAAAACCACTAATACTGTACGAATAGTAAATCTAGCTAATAGAAATCTTGGGCTTGATATTTGGTGATACCGGGCTCAACTAGCTTGGGGAAACACTAACATGTACTGTATACTTTGCCGCCTGCTTAAAAAATACTGAAATCTGCTAGGTCACTGGGAATTTTGGTTCTGACATCATATATCTTGTCTTCCTATTATAGTGATAAAAGGAGATTGTAACTTTGTGTTTTACTGTTGGTGGATTATGCTTCTAGTACTTGGATAGAGCATGCTCAACTAGGGAGATCCCACCTCCAGCACACGCATAGTGGTCTCCTATTGGAACCATACTCACAACACACACATCTTATTTTTCACAATTTTCACAAGAATGTACATGCAATAACCCCTTAGTGACAAGTCTACTGAGTGTAGTGCAGCCCTATAGGAGCTGCTGGTAAATGCAGTCCTATTTCCTCCTATAGAGTACACACACAGCCAGGCACCCAGCATTTTCCACACTCTTCCAAGAGCCCCAAAGAATAGTCTAGAGCAGTGATGGCAAACGTTGGCACCCCAGATGTTTTGGAACTAGATTTCCCATGATGCTCAACTACACTGCAGAGTGCATGAGCATTATGGGAAATGCAGTTCCAAAACATCTGGGGTGCCAAGGTTCACCATCACTGGTCTAGAGGTTTCTTTTTTTTATTGGGAATGATGAACTTGGATGGGGAGAGGAAGCAGGGGATACCTAATAAAACTAGAACTAAACTGTAGAATTGAATAGTTACATAGTTACATAGTAGGTGAGGTTGAAAAAAGACACAAGTCCATCAAGTCCAACCTATGTGTGTGATAATAAGTCAGTATTACATTGTATATCCCTGTATGTTGCGGTCATTCAGGTGCTTATCTAATGCCCCATACACACGGTCGGATTTTCCGACAGAAAATGTGTGATAGGACCTTGTTGTCGGAAATTCCAACCGTGTGTGGGCTCCATCACACATTTTCCATCGGATTTTCCGACACACAAAGTTTGAGAGCAGGATATAAAATTTTCCGACAACAAAATCCGTTGTCGGAAATTACGATCGTGTGTACACAAATCCGACGGACAAAGTGCCACGCATGCTCAGAATAAATAAAGAGATGAAAGCTATTGGCCACTGCCCCGTTTACAGTCCCGACGTACGTGTTTTACGTCACCGCGTTTAGAATGATCGGATTTTCCGACAACTTTGTGTGACCGTGTGTATGCAAGACAAGTTTGAGCCAACATCCGTCGGAAAAAATCCTAGGATTTTGTTGTCGGAATGTCCGAACAAAGTCCGACCGTGTGTACGGGGCATAATAGTTTCTTGAAACTATCGATGCTCCCCGCTGAGACCACCGCCTGTGGAAGGGAATTCCACATCCTTGCCGCTCTTACAGTAAAGAACCCTCTACAAAGTTTAAGGTTAAACCTCTTTTCTTCTAATTTTAATGAGTGGCCACGAGTCTTGTTAAACTCTCTTCTACAAAATAGTTTTGTTCCTATTGTGGGGTCATCAGTAAGGTATTTGTATATTGAAATCATATCCCCTCTCAAGAGTCTCTTCTCCAGAGAGAATAAGTTCAGTGCTCGCAACCTTTCCTCATAACTAAGATCCTCCAGACCCTTTATTAGCTTTGTTGCCCTTCTTTGTACTCGCTCCATTTCCAGTACATCCTTCCTGAGGACTGGTGCGCAGAACTGGACAGCATACTCCAGGTGAGGCTGGGCCAGAGTCTTGTAGAGCGGGAGAATTATCATTTTATCTATCAGACTTCTCACTTACCAGACCGGTGAGTCCGCTTGGGCAGAGGGTAGGCTCTCTTACACTTCCGATTCGTGGCCCCTGGTAGAGTATACAGGAAGCACAGGAGTACGAAGTGGTATGGGAGCCTGGTAACAGAGTCCAGATGCAGGTGGATGAGCAATCCTTAAGCAGCAAGGTGCAGGCTGGAACACAGGCAACAAGACTGAACAGGGTGGTCAGGAGACAGGCTGGGTTCGGCAACAGGCAGGCAACGAGGTACAATGGAGCAGGCAGAAGTATAGTCAGACAGGCCAGAGGTCAGGTGCAGGCAGAGTTCAGAGGAGTCCAGGAGACAAGCCGAGTAGTCAGGAGATCTAGTTTTACAGGCACAGGAAACAGGTACAAGGAACGGCAGAGCTGTTGATCAGGCAGCACTAATCAGAGAGTGAGGCCAGCTTAAATAGACAGATTGGCGCCAAACGGCGCGCGCACGCACACCGGCACGCACAGGCATGCGCACCCGCACACGCCCGCGCGCGCGCACCCGCACGCCGACACACACACCAGGCCTGACCGGAAGATGCATACCAGTGCCACAAGGAGCGCGCGCAACAGGACCAACAGGAATGCGTGCGCCAGCGCGTGCCGACGCACACCACCGCGAGCACCCTGCCTACCGAGGTGAGCTCTCTGACAGTGACCAGTTTCCAGAGTATGTACATTCACCCCTCAGTGACTAGTTTCCAGAGAATGTACATTCACCCCTCAGTGACCAGTTTCCAGAGTATGTACATTCCCCTCTCAGTGACCAGTTTCCAGAGTATGTACATTCACCCCTCAGTGACCAGTTTCCAGAGTATGTACATTCACCCCTCAGTGACCAGTTTCCAGAGTATGTACATTCCCCCCTCAGTGACCAGTTTCCAGAGTATGTACATTCACCCCTCAGTGACCAGTTTCCAGAGTATGTACATTCACCCCTCAGTGACCAGTTTCTAGAGTATGTACATTCACCCCTCAGTGACCAGTTTCCAGAGTATGTGGATTCCCCTTTCAGTGACCAGTTTCCAGAGTATGTACATTCACTCCTCAGTGACCAGTTTCTGGAGTATGTACATTCACCCCTCAGTGACCAGTTTCTGGAGTATGTACATTCACCCCTCAGTGACCAGTTTTCGGAGTATGTACATTCACCCCTCAGTGACTAGTTTCCAGAGAATGTACATTCACCCCTCAGTGACCAGTTTCCGGAGTATGGACATTCACCCCTCAGTGACCAGTTTCCAGAGTATGTGGATTCCCCTCTCAGTGACCAGTTTCCGGAGTATGTGCATTCACCCCTCAGTGACCAGTTTCCGGAGTATGTACATTCCCCCCACAGTGACCAGTTTCCAGAGTATGTGGATTCCCCTCTCAGTGACCAGTTTCCAGAGTATGTACATTCCCCCCTCAGTGACCAGTTTCCAGAGTATGTACATTCACCCCTCAGTGACCAGTTTCCGGAGTATGTACATTCCCCCCTCAGTGACCAGTTTCCAGAGTATGTACATTCACCCCTCAGTGACCAGTTTCTGGAGTATGTACATTCACCCCTCAGTGACCAGTTTCCGGAGTATGTACATTCACCCCTCAGTGACCAGTTTCCGGAGTATGTACATTCACCCCTCAGTGACTAGTTTCCAGAGAATGTACATTCACCCCTCAGTGACCAGTTTCCGGAGTATGTACATTCCCCCCTCAGTGACCAGTTTCCAGAGTATGTACATTCACCCCTCAGTGACCAGTTTCCAGAGTATGCGGATTCCCCTCTCAGTGACCAGTTTCCGGAGTATGTGCATTCACCCCTCAGTGACCAGTTTCCGGAGTATGTACATTCCCCCCTCAGTGACCAGTTTCCAGAGTATGTGGATTCCCCTCTCAGCTCAGTGACCAGTTTCTGGAGTATGTACATTCACCCCTCAGTGACCAGTTTCCAGAGTATGTGAATTCCCCCCTCAGTGACCAGTTTCCAGAGTATGTACATTCCCCCCTCAGTAACCAGTTTCCAAAGTATGTGCATTCCCCCCTCAGTGACCCGTTTCCAGAGTATGTGCATTCACCCCTCAGTGACCTGTTTCCAGAGTATGTGCATTCACCCCTCAGTGACCAGTTTCCAGAGTATGTGCATTCACCCCTCAGTGACCAGTTTCCGGAGTATGTACATTCACCCCTCAGTGACCAGTTTCCAGACTATGTGGATTCCCCTCTCAGTGACCAGTTTCCGGAGTATGTACATTCCCCCCTCAGTGACCAGTTTCAAGAGTATGTGGATTCCCCTCTTAGTGACCAGTTTCCGGAGTATGTACATTCACATTGATCACATTGATACATTGATTGGCTGGCAAACATTCAAGGGTATACCCTATACCGCAAGGATAGAGAGGGTAAAAAAGGGGGAGGGGTATGCCTATATATCAAGAATAATGTACAAGCGAATGTGAGAGATGACATCACTGAGGGAGCTAGAGAGGAGGTGGAATCCTTATGGGTAGAGCTCCAAAGGGATGAAGCTAAGGGGAATATAATACTGGGAGTATGCTATAGGCCCCCTAACCTGAAGGAGGAAGTGGAGACGGATCTCCTATCACAAATTGGATTAGCAGCAAGGATGGGAAGTGTTATCATAATGGGGGATTTTAATTATCCAGACATAGACTGGGCGGAGGGAACCGCGCATTCATTTAAGGCTCGCCAGTTCCTTAATGTCTTGCAGGACAATTTTATGGGTCAGATGGTAGACGCACCAACTAGAAATAAAACATTACTGGATCTACTGATTACCAACAATACAGACCTGATCACAGATGTGGAAATACGGGGCAATTTAGGTAACAGCGATCACAGGTCAATTAGTTTCAGTATAAATCACACAAATAGGAAACATAAAGGGAATACAAAGACACTGAATTTCAAAAGAGCCAACTTCCCTAAACTACAAACCTTGCTAAAAGGCATAAATTGGGATAAAGTATTAGGAACAAAGAATACGGAGGAGAGATGGGTTTGCTTTAAGAGCATATTAAATAAGGGCATTAGCCAATGTATCCCATTGGGTAATAAATTTAAAAGAGCAAACAAAAATCCTGGATGGCTTAACTCCAATGTAAAAATGCATATAAAAGCAAAGGAGAAGGCCTTCAAAAAATACAAGGTTGAGGGATCATCCTCAGCATTCAGACTTTATAAAGAATGCAATAAGAAATGTAAGGGTGCAATTAGGACGGCTAAGATAGAACATGAAAGACACATAGCGGAGGAGAGCAAAAAAAATCCCAAGAAATTCTTTAAGTATGTAAACAGTAAAAAAGGGAGGACAGACCATATTGGCCCCATAAAGAATGAGGAAGGACATCTGGTTACAAAGGATGGGGAGATGGCAAAGGTATTGAATTTATTCTTCTCCTCAGTCTTCACAAGTGAATCGGGGGGCTTCAGTAACCAAAACTGCAGTGTTTATCCTCATGACACAACACAGGAAGCACCTCCATGGTTAACAGAGGACGGAATTAAAATTAGACTTGAGAAACTTAACATTAATAAATCACCGGGACCAGGTGGCTTGCATCCGAGGGTACTTAGGGAACTCAGTCAGGTGATTGCCAGACCGTTGTTCCTAATTTTTACAGACAGTCTATTGACTGGAATGGTACCAGCTGATTGGAGAAAAGCCAATGTAGCACCAATATTTAAAAAGGGCCCAAAAAACATCCCTGGGAATTACAGACCAGTTAGCCTAACATCAATAGTATGTAAAATCTTGGAGGGGATGATAAGGGACTATATACAAGATTTTAGTAATAAGAATGATATTATTAGCAGTAATCAGCATGGATTCATGAAGAATCGTTCTTGCCAAACCAATCTATTAACCTTCTATGAGGAGGTGAGTTGCCATCTAGATAAAGGAAGGCCCGTAGACGTGGTGTATCTGGATTTTGCAAAAGCATTTGACACAGTTCCCCATAAACGTTTACTGTACAAAATAGGGTCCGTTGGCATGGACCATAGGGTGAGTACATGGATTGAAAACTGGCTACAAGGGCGTGTTCAGAGGGTGGTGATAAATGGGGAGTACTCAGAATGGTCAGGGGTGGGTAGTGGGGTTCCCCAGGGTTCTGTGCTGGGACCAATCCTATTTAATTTGTTTATAAATGATCTGGAGGATGGGATAAACAGTTCAATCTCTGTATTTGCGGACGATACTAAGCTAAGCAGGGCAATAACTTCTCCGCAGGATGTGGAAACCTTGCAAAAAGACCTGAACAAATTAATGGGGTGGGCGACTACATGGCAAATGAGGTTCAATGTAGAAAAATGTAAAATAATGCATTTGGGTGGCAAAAATATGAATGCAATCTATACATTGGGGGTAGAACCTCTGGGGGAATCTAGGATGGAAAAGGACCTGGGGGTCCTAGTAGATGATAGGCTCAGCAATGGCATGCAATGCCAAGCTGCTGCTAATAAGGCAAACAGAATATTGGCATGTATTAAAAGGGGGATCAACTCCAGAGATAAAACGATTATTCTCCCGCTCTACAAGACTCTGGTCCGGCCGCACCTGGAGTATGCTGTCCAGTTCTGGGCACCAGTCCTCAGGAAGGATGTACTGGAAATGGAGCGAGTACAAAGAAGGGCAACAAAGCTAATAAAGGGTCTGGAGAATCTTAGTTATGAGGAAAGGTTGCGAGCGTTGAACTTATTCTCTCTGGAGAAGAGACGCTTGAGAGGGGATATGATTTCAATTTACAAATACTGTACTGGTGACCCCACAATAGGGATAAAACTTTTTCGCAGAAGAGAGTTTAATAAGACTCGGGGCCACTCATTACAATTAGAAGAAAAGAGGTTTAACCTTAAACTACGTAGAGGGTTCTTTACTGTAAGAGCGGTAAGGATGTGGAATTCCCTTCCACAGGCAGTGGTCTCAGCGGGGAGCATTGATAGCTTCAAGAAACTATTAGATAATCACCTGAATGACCGCAACATACAGGGATATATAATGTAATACTGACACATAATCACACACATAGGTTGGACTTGATGGACTTGTGTCTTTTTTCAACCTCACCTACTATGTAACTATGTATGTAACCCCTCTGTGACCAGTTTCTGGAGTATGTACATTCACCCCTCAGTAACCAGTTTCTTGAGTATGTACATTCACCCCTCAGTGACCAGTTTCCAGAGTATGTACATTCCCCCCTCAGTGACCAGTTTCCGGAGTATGTACATTCCCCCCTCAGTGACCAGTTTCCGGAGTATGTACATTTCCCCCTCAGTGACCAGTTTCCGGAGTATGTACATTCCCCCCTCAGTGACCAGTTTCCGGAGTATGTACATTCCCCCCTCAGTGAGCATTTTCCGGAGTATGTACATTCCCCCTCAGTGACCAGTTTCCGGAGTATGTACATTCCCCCCTCAGTGACCAGTTTCCAGAGTATGTACATTTCCCCCTCAGTGACCAGTTTCCGGAGTATGTACATTCACCCCTCAGTGACCAGTTTCCAGAGTATGTACATTCACCCCTCAGTGACCAGTTTCCAAAGTATGTGCATTCCCTCCTCAGTGACCCATTTCCAGAGTATGTGCATTCACCCCTCAGTGACCAGTTTCCGGAGTATGTACATTCCCCCCTCAGTGACCAGTTTCAAGAGTATGTGGATTCCCCTCTTAGTGACCAGTTTCCGGAGTATGTACATTCACCCCTCTGTGACCAGTTTCCGGAGTATGTACATTCACCCCTCAGTGACCAGTTTCTAGAGTATGTACATTCACCCCTCTGTGACCAGTTTCCGGAGTATGTACATTCACCCCTCAGTGACCAGTTTCTAGAGTATGTACATTCACCCCTCAGTGACCAGTTTCCAGAGTATGTACATTCCCCCCTTAGTGACCAGTTTCCAAAGTATGTGCATTCCCCCCTCAGTGACCCGTTTCCAGAGTATGTGCATTCCCTCCTCAGTGACCCATTTCCAGAGTATGTGCATTCACCCCTCAGTGACCAGTTTCCGGAGTATGTACATTCCCCCCTCAGTGACCAGTTTCAAGAGTATGTGGATTCACCTCTTAGTGACCAGTTTCCGGGGTATGTACATTCACCCCTCTGTGACCAGTTTCCGGAGTATGTACATTCACCCCTCAGTGACCAGTTTCTAGAGTATGTACATTCACCCCTCAGTGACCAGTTTCCAGAGTATGTACATTCACCCCTCAGTGACCAGTTTCCGGAGTATGTACATTCCCCCCTCAGTGACCAGTTTCCAGAGTATGTACATTCCCCCCTCAGTGACCAGTTTCCGGAGTATGTACATTCCCCCCTCAGTGACCAGTTTCCAGAGTATGTGCATTCCCCCCTCATGGACCAGTTTCCGGAGTATGTACATTCCCCCCTCAGTGACCAGTTTCTGGAGTATGTACATTTCCCCCTCAGTGACCAGTTTCCGGAGTATGTACATTCACCCCTCAGTGACCAGTTTCCGGAGTATGTACATTCCCCCCTCAGTGACCAGTTTCAGAGTATGTACATTCCCCCCTCAGTGACCAGTTTCCAGAGTATGTACATTCCCCCCTCAGTGACCAGTTTCCGGAGTATGTACATTCACCCCTGAGTGACCAGTTTCCAGAGTATGTGAATTCCCCCCTCAGTGACCAGTTTCCAGAGTATGTACATTCCCCCCTCAGTAACCAGTTTCCAAAGTATGTGCATTCCCCCCTCAGTGACCCGTTTCCAGAGTATGTGCATTCACCCCTCAGTGACCTGTTTCCAGAGTATGTGCATTCACCCCTCAGTGACCAGTTTCCGGAGTATGTACATTCACCCCTCAGTGACCAGTTTCCAGACTATGTGGATTCCCCTCTCAGTGACCAGTTTCCGGAGTATGTACATTCCCCCCTCAGTGACCAGTTTCAAGAGTATGTGGATTCCCCTCTTAGTGACCAGTTTCTGGAGTATGTACATTCACCCCTCTGTGACCAGTTTCTAGAGTATGTACATTCACCCCTCAGTGACCAGTTTCCAGAGTATGTACATTCACCCCTCAGTGACCAGTTTCCGGAGTATGTACATTCACCCCTCAGTGACCAGTTTCCGGAGTATGTACATTCACCCCTCAGTGACCAGTTTCCGGAGTATGTACATTCCCCCCTCAGTGACCAGTTTCCGGAGTATGTACATTCCCCCCCTCAGTGACCAGTTTCCGGAGTATGTACATTCACCCCTCAGTGACCAGTTTCCGGAGTATGTACATTCCCCCCCTCAGTGACCAGTTTCCGGAGTATGTACATTCACCCCTCAGTGACCAGTTTCCGGAGTATGTGCATTCCCCCCTCAGTGACCAGTTTCTGGAGTATGTGCATTCACCCCTCAGTGACCAGTTTCCGGAGTATGTACATTCACCCCTCAGTGACCAGTTTCCGGAGTATGTACATTCACCCCTCAGTGACCAGTTTCCGGAGTATGTACATTCCCCCCTCAGTGACCAGTTTCAAGAGTATGTGGATTCCCCTCTTAGTGACCAGTTTCCGGAGTATGTACATTCACCCCTCTGTGACCCGTTTCTGGAGTATGTACATTCACCCCTCAGCGACCAGTTTCTAGAGTATGTACATTCACCCCTCAGTGACCAGTTTCCAGAGTATGTACATTCACCCCTCAGTGACCAGTTTCCGGAGTATGTACATTCACCCCTCAGTGACCAGTTTCCGGAGTATGTACATTCCCCCTCAGTGACCAGTTTCCGGAGTATGTACATTCCCCCCTCAGTGACCAGTTTCCGGAGTATGTACATTCCCCCCCTCAGTGACCAGTTTCCGGAGTATGTACATTCACCCCTCAGTGACCAGTTTCCGGAGTATGTACATTCCCCCCCTCAGTGACCAGTTTCCGGAGTATGTACATTCACCCCTCAGTGACCAGTTTCCGGAGTATGTGCATTCCCCCCTCAGTGACCAGTTTCTGGAGTATGTGCATTCACCCCTCAGTGACCAGTTTCCGGAGTATGTACATTCACCCCTCAGTGACCAGTTTCCGGAGTATGTACATTCACCCCTCAGTGACCAGTTTCCGGAGTATGTACATTCACCCCTCAGTGACCAGTATTGAGTTGATGTGCATTAATGTCCAAATGACCAGTGTCCACAATATTTGTGCTATGCCCTCACTGATCAATCTCTTGAGCATGCACATTATCTCTTCAGTGGCATAGCTCCAGAAGATGTTCATTTACCTCTCGTGGCCAGTCTCCTCTGCCCCCCCATTTGTAGTCTCCAGTGTATATGCATGGAAGTATATGATAACCTCACTATTTGTAACTCTGCAGCTTTTATTAAGATAATACTTAGTGATCTTGCCCTGAAGGTTAAAGTTTTTGTTCCTGTTATAGGGTGACAATCCTCTATCCCTGTCTCACAATTTTCTTGCTGTATTTTCACACAAGCTTCCAATAGAGACTTCAAGAGACCATGCCAATGCAGATTGCATCGACATCTTTTACTTTTGTCCCGATAAGGAACTCTTCCTGAGAAATGCCATGCAACCATTGTTGGAGCAAGTGCAAGTACACTGTAATGCTATGCAGTCATCGCTGGAGTGAATGCATGCACACTGGCTGGAGGTGTTCAGTAGTGCTGAGATGCAGCAAAGGATGAAAAATGATATCCCATATCTAATGATATTTTATATATCATGCAGTGTTTTTATTTTATCTTGTCAAAGTGACAACACTAATAACCCGTACACACGGTCGGATTTTCCGATGGAAAATGTCCGATCGGAGCGTGTTGTCGGAAATTCCGACCGTGTGTGGGCTCCATCGGACATTTTCCATCGGATTTTCCGACACACAAAGTTGGAGAGCAGGAGATAAAATTTTCCGACAACAAAATCCGTTGTCGGAAATTCCGATCGTGTGTACACAAATCCGACGGACAAAGTGCCACGCATGCTCAGAATAAATAAAGAGATGAAAGCTATTGGCCACTGCCCCGTTTATAGTCCCGACGTACGTGTTTTACGTTACCGCGTTCAGAACGATCGGATTTTCCGACAACTTTGTGTGACCGTGTGTATGCAAGACAAGTTTGAGCCAACATCCGTCGGAAAAAATCCTAGGATTTTGTTGTCGGAATGTCCGAACAAAGTCCGACCGTGTGTACGCCCTATAAGGCTGCATTCACACCTGAGCGTAGCATCCTTGAGCGTTTTTCCATGCAAAGAATTCCTATTAATAAAGAATATTACATTAATATTATTAATAATTTATTTAATATTGGTTTTTTGAGGTTAGGGGTTAATTATTATTTATTACTACATATTATTAAATTATTTTATTTATGACAATTTTTAGTTATTTGTGTATTTACTTTACATTTATTTATTCATATATTATTACTATATATTTTTTTTTTTACATTTGTGCATTTGAGCAGAAAATCTCATAAAAACGTGCAACAAAACACCTGAAAGCGCACAAAAACACGCAAATTGTGCTTTTTTATTCATTTTTATGGGTATAAAAACCTTCCAAAAACATGCAAATCTGCCCAATTTGAGATATAAAAAAGGTAAAGAAGTTTTTTGAGCTTTAGGTGTTTGGCTTCAGGTGACTTGGAGTTGAGATGTGAACCAACACCATACAGAATAATTGAGTTTATTCTCCTCCAGCAAGCTTCGTGCTTCAAGCTACAAAATTCTGAGGTGTGAATGGGGCTTAACCACAAACTCCATCCAGTGTGCGCTCCCACATTAGTTTTACAGGCTAGTGCCTGCAGAACCCCATTGTCAGCCTGTAAAATCACAGACAGACACTCATTCTGGCCTGCCAAACCTAATCTGAAGCCTACAATGATGTTATGGTATTGGCCAGATGCTGCTGCTTCAAACCTGCCTATAGCCCAGGTGCTCCTCAAAGACTATGAGGAGAGTATTAAGGTCACATGAACACATATTAAGATCTTTAAAATGGTATTTATTGAGATTTCTTAAAAATAAAATTAGCAGTTTGAGGATTTTAAATCACTACATTAGAGTGTCTTTAAATAGATATAGGGGTTGATTTACTAAAGGCAAATAGATTATACACTCTGCAAGAGCAGTTGCTCCAGAGCTTAGTAAATGAAGGGAAGCGCTGTTGAATTGAGTTTGGGGGTGGCCCCTTCCTGTTCCAACATGACTGCATAGAGTCCTGGAACTTGACTGGCCTGCACAGAGTCCCGACCTCAACCTGATAGAACATCTTTGGGATGAATTAGAATGGAGACTGCGAGCCAGGCCTTCTCGTTCAACATCGGTGCCTGAGCTTACAAATGCGCTTCTGGAAGAATGGTCAAACATTCTCGTAAACACACTCCTAAACCTTGTGGACAGCCTTCCCAGAAGAGTTGAAGCTGTTATAGCTTCAAAGGGTGGGCCAACTCAATATTGAACCCTACAGACTAAGACTGGGATACCATTAAAGATTATGTGCATGTAAAGGCAGGCGTCCCAATAATTTTGACAGTGCTATACTTTATATCAGTGGTTTTAACTTGTATAAGAGCATGGCCCAGTAAAAGGGAATTTTGGGCCACTATGGGAGATTGGGAGGCACAATGATAGCTGGGTGTCACAGTGTGTGTGTGTGTGTGGGGGGGGGGTGTCGGAGGGTTCGGTGAGTCTCTGCAGCAGGCTGGGAGGCATTGTGGGAGGCTGGGAAGCATGGAGGGAATGGGGGAAATTTGGGCCACTATGGGAGATTGGAGGGCACTATGAGAGCTGGGAGGCACTATGAGAGGTGAAGGAATTTCCAGCTGGCTGGAGGCTTGGAAAACGTGGCCTGCCAGTGGGACATGGCCCAGTAGTTGCTTTGCTCTGGATTCTCTCGGCTCAGGGATATTAATGCACATGGTATGAAGTTGTTCTAAGATAAGGACATTCTTGTTCTCTATAACTAAATTCATTATAGATATTCTATCTCCTCTTTCCTAAATATATGTAATTCTGGAACTTGCCTTCTGGGAATAGTTAATAATAGGTTACCCGGAAAACAAAACAGAATACTTTACTATTTATGCATATGTTTGATGCATGCAATCTTATAGCTGTAAAAGAATAGCCCACACTCAAAGACAAAACACACCAAAAGTTAGAGACACAGCAGTCCGCCTTATATTGTGATATACAATATAGATAAAAATGAAACAAAAAAAGCAATGTTATGTCTCCCAGTGTAAGTCCTATTTGTGAATCAAGAAATAAAAATGTCTATGAGATCCAAAAATCATACATAAACCAGCATGAATCATGCGTATATCATGATGCATGTACAGACAACTCAGTCAGTGCAATAATCAATATTCTTATAAGCAGTGTAAGTGAAAAAATACCACAAACTATTAAATGTGCAAAAAGCAAAAATAAATCGAAAAGTGAACAAGTACAAAAAAGTCCCAAACGTGTATTTATTCTGGTGCCAAAAATGAGTCCACTTCCCAATAAAGATTTTAAGCAAGCCAGAAGGTATTCACAATCTTCACGTATCATAGTGCATTATGGTCCCAGTGATCGAATGAAAAGATGCTTACAAAAACGCCATGACCCACAGCTACATGACAGGCATAAGGCCCCTTTTACACGGAACGGATCTGTCTGAGCGGAATCCACCTGCTCAGCGGGGGAATCTCACCGCTGATCCCATCTGAGCAGGCAGATGACAGGTCCGTGTCTGCTCCGCTATGCAGAGGGGACAAGGACAGAGCTCACTCTACTCTATAGGGCAGTTAGATGGAAACGAACATGCAGATTATAATACAACCTGACCCTCTGGATGGATGGTGAGCCATACGTCTTCTTTCAGGGAATTTTGTCAGATCGGATGCCAGGCAGGTGTTAGCAGACACATCCCTCCCCATAGAGGACAATAGGTGGCCCAATCGGATCTGCCTAAAAAACAGACAGGCCGATCATGTGAAAGGGGCTTAAGGAGTAAACCGTCCAGCATTACACCTCCTGGGCACTCCCAGTGCTAACTCTCCAGCTTACAATGTCAATAACCATATGCTCTAATAACACTTCATTGTTTATAATGCATTAAAAACACTCACATTAGGCATGAAGTAAAAAGCATTTTTCTGTTTACAAGCCAGCAAAGCCGAAATGCCTGATGACATCCCCGTGTCCTGGCTCCACCATACGCGTTTTGTCAGATTCTGACATCTTTAATGAGTATTTTTAATCCATTATAAACAATAAAGTATCATTTGCAGATTTACACTATGGTTGGCTTCTCTCTGTGTGCATATGGTTATTGACATTGTAAGCTGGATAGTTAACAATGGGAGTGCCAAGGAGGAGTAGTGCTGGATGGTTTAATCTTTATGCCTTGACATGACCACTCTGTAATTTAGGGGTCATGGGGCTCTGGTAAGAATCTTTTAATTTGGGCACTGGGACCATGGTTCACTGGGAGACATCAAGATTTTGAATACCTTCTGGCCTGCTTAAAATCATTATTGGGAAGAGGACTTACTTTTGACACTACAACAAATACAGATTTGGGAATTTTTTGAACTGGTTAACTTTTTCATTTATTTATACTTTTTGCACATTTATTCATTTGTGGTATTTTTTTACTTACAATGCTTAAAAGAATACCATGATATACGCATGATTCATGCTGGTTTATGTTTGATTATATGTTATAACGTGCTTCCCCGAAAATAAGACCTACCCCGATAATAAGACCTACTGTGATTTTCGGGGAGGGCTGCAATATAAACCCTACCCCGAAATTAAGACCTAGTTTAAAGAGGTTGTAAAATGGTAGAATCCACTCTCCTACAGTAAGTAGTATATAATGTAAAAGGTGTGTTTCTGTAGTATAATTGTATCAAATACCTTTGGTACAGCGGCCCTCGGCGCTCAGGTGATCTCCTCTTCTCCCAGCTGTCAGTGGGGGATTTCGGCCCCCCCCTCTGCAGTGCTTGGAGCGGGAAAGACAGTTCCGGTGGGCCATGGAAGTGCCGAGCTGTGCTCAGCTGTTCTCTGTTGCTCTCCTCTTCTCCTGGGTGTCAACGAGGGCCCCCCTCCCTCTGCAGTGCTCAGAGCGGGGAAGACAGCTCAGGCGGGCCATGGAATAAGAAGGTATTTGCACAATTATATTACAGAAACAGACACATTTTACATCATATAATCCTGTAATAAGGAGGATTTTAGCACTTTACAACCAATTTACTATGTTCACACTGGGGATTCCTGACATGCAAGGAGGGAGTGGGGAGAGAAGATAGCACATTGCATGGCAAGCCCTACCCTGAAAATAAGCCCTACTGTGTTTTTGGTTGCCAAAATTAATATAAGACTTGGGCTTATTTTTGGGGAAACACGGTACATGTATGGTTTTTGGATCTCATATGCATTTTTATTCTTTGATTCACATATAGGACTTACACTGAGAGACTTTGCTTGTTTGTTTCAATCCTATAACTAAACTTGAAAAAATCAAGGTGATCCTAATTAAGCAGGACCTTCTGTGGTACAAACTGACATATGGTACAGTATATGGCTAGAGGGAGTGGAATAAAGTTTGATAAGATTTGAGGCACCTGGAAAAACTCGCCACTTACAACTGATTGCATAGAATATCTTTTTTTTTTTTAAACCATGATATGTAAAATGTGTGAGGCACTTTCAAATATTCTCTTCCATCTATATTTTATGGCTTTAACATTGTAATCTTTTTTTTCAAAAACTATAAATCAAAGATCACATAGAAAAGCGAACTTTCATTAATTTGTATTCTTTTTTTGATGTTACAGTACAGAAGCACAGATGTATTTAATTGCATACCAGCTAAATATTTCAGTCTTCGTAGTTCATGTTCAAGGTCGAGAGATAACAAACAAGAGAATAATATTTTACAGTCCTGCTCCATACACAACCTTTTTCAGTTGTGCATTGAGTAGGGAAATGTTAGAATTGCTACTTTGTGTTCTGCTGATTGAGCTTTCTGCTCAATTTGGTTTAGTTACAGAACAGGAAGTAAGAAGAATCTCTGCATTAGAGACATAGAAAGCAGTTATACTTTTTAAGTGGGGAAGGAATAGACCTTCTTCTATTTTTTTATTTCCATCTGTGTCCTGGTTTGGTGATCTATCCTGGGTTGGATATCCAAAAAGCAGGAAGCACCAGAAAATGGTTCTAGCCCTTCCCCATTCTGTCCAAAGGCTAAAAAAATAGGCTGGCGTTAGACAATACCAGGGCCGGAATATTTGTTAAAGTAATTGCCACCTGATTGTATACTTAAAGCAGAGCTCCCTCCGAAAGGGGAAGTTCCGCTTTAAGACCTCTCCCCCTCCTCTTCTTTAAATGGCACTTTTTTGGGGGGGGGGGGGGAGCAGGTACCTGGTTTTGACAGGTACCCGCTCCCACTTCCACTCTGAATGTGAAGTTCTCCTTCCTCCCTCCCCGCAGTCATCTGGGACCATTCACAGTGCGGCTCACACATGCGCAATGGGCACCCGGCTGTGAAGCCACAAGATGACAGGGACAGAAGAACGAGAGAAGGGCAAGCTCGGGCGAGCACATCGCTGGATCCTGAGACAGGTGAGTGTGTGTTTATTAAAAGTCAGCAGTTACACTTTTTGTAGCTGCTGTCTTTTAATAAACACAAAATGACCACAGCTCCTGTTTAACCACTTGACCTCCAGAAGATTTGCCCCCCTTTATGACCAGGCCATTTTTTGTGATACGGCACTGCGTTACTTACGAACTGACAATTAAAAATTAAAAATAAAATTTAAGATCTTTTCTTTCCCCACAAATAGAGATTTCTTTTGGTGGTATTTGATCGGCACTGGGTTTTTTGTTTTTTTGCACTATAAACAAAAATAAGACTGACCATTTTGAAAAAAAAAAAAAACAATATTTTTTACTTTCTGCTCTAAAACACATCCAATAAATTATTCTACGACGTGTTTTTGGTAAACAAATTGCAACAAATGTATATTGATTGGTTTAAGCAAATGTTATACAGTCTACAAACTAAGGGCTATATATTTATAGATTTTTTATTAATTTTTTTCTCTTTATACTAGTAATGGTGGCGATCAGCGACTTATAGCGGGACTGTAATATTGTGGCGGACAATCGGACACCAACTGACACTTTGTGGGAAACAGTAACACTAATACAGTAATCATTGCTAAAAATTTGCACTGTCACTGTACTAATGACACTGGCTGGGAAGGGGTTAAACATTTAGGGTGATCAAAGGGTTAACTGTGTGCCTAGCCAGTGTTTTTGTGTACTGTGTTAGGCGCTTTTACTAAGGGAAGTGAGAGAATTTTGTTTCCTGCAAAGCACCAAATCCATTCCTTCCCTCCTGCTTTGTTTACACAGACAGATCTCAGTTTTGTGTGTATTACCGACAATTGGCGGGTGCCGGCGGACATCCAGTGCCCGTCACCTGCAGATTGGCCTCTGCTGTGAATAATCACAGCAGAAGTGCCCCACCGGCAGTGCATACGTGCGTCCCCTGCAGGCGGAAGTGCAGAATCATGTATATATACTTATTCTGCACAGGAGAGCCACCCTGTAGCAGTTAAACTGCTATGGGGTGGTCTTAAAGTGGTTAAAGTATAACTAAAGGCAAAACCTTTTTTTTTAATTTTGGACAGAGTGGAGATGGATTAAAACACTTGTTAGTTTATATGTAGTACATTAGCAGTCTCTGATCATCTCCTGTAGTACATCCGCAGTCTCTAATCATCTCCTGTAGTACATCTACAGTCTCAGATTATCTCCTGTAGTACACATGCAGTCTCTGATCATCTCCTGTAATATCTCAACAGCTTCTGCATCTCCTGAACCATGTCTGCAGCCTCTGCATCTCCTGTAATATGTCCACAGCCTCTGCATCTCCTGTACCATGTCTGCGACCTCTGCATCTCCTGTAATATTTTCACAGCCTCTGCATCTCCTGTACCATGTCTGCAGCCTCTGCATCTCTTCCTGTACCATGTTTGCAGCCTCTGACATGTCCTCCAGTTCCATGTCCGCAGCCTCTGACATGTCCTCCTGTACCATGTCCGTTGCCTCTGACATGTCCTCCTGTACCATGTCCGCTGCCTTTGATATGTCCTCCTGTACCATGTTCGCAGCCTCTGACATGTCCTCCTGTACCATGTCCGCAGCCTCTGACATGTCCTCCTGTACCATGTCCGCAGCTTCTGACATGTCCTCCTGTACCATGTCCGCTGCCTCTGACATGTCCTCCTGTACCATGTCCACAGCCTCTGACATGTCCTCCTGTACCATGTCCGCTGCCTCTGACATGTTCTCATGTACCAGGTTCGCTGCCTCTGACATGTCCTCATGTACCATGTCCGCTGCCTCTGACATGTCCTCCTGTACCATGTCCACAGCCTCTGACATGTCCTCCTGTACCATGTCCGCAGCCTCTGACATGTCCTACTGTACCATGTCCACAGCTTCTGACATGTCCTCCTGTACCATGTCCGCTGCCTCTGACATGTCCTCCTGTACCATGTCCGCAGCTCCTGACATGTCCTCCTGTACCATGTCTGCAGCCTCTGACATGTCCTCCTGTACCATGTCCGCAGCTCCTGACATGTCCTCCTGTACCATGTCTGCAGCCTTTGACATGTCCTCCTGTACCATGTCCACTGCCTCTGACATGTCCTCCTGTACCATGTCCGCAGCTCCTGACATGTCCTCCTGTACCATGTCTGCAGCCTCTGACATGTCCTCCTGTACCATGTTCATGCCTCTGGCATGGTAAAAAAATTTGCTCCTTCCTGATTTTTATTTTTTTTCCCCTATTTCTCAAACTTAAATGATTCAGATCATCAAACAAATTTTATACAACGATAACCCGAGTAAATCCAAGATGCAGTTTTAAAATTATTATTCCATTTATTAAGGGAAAAAAGCTGTTCAAACCTGCCTGGCCCTATGTGAAAAAGTAATTGCCCCCTCCCATGCTGAATGATGAATGAACTGTGATTAACCACAATTTTTTTGTAAAGCTGAGTTAAAATTCACTTGCCACACCCAGGCCTGATTACTGCCAGACCTGTTGAATAAAGAAATCACATAAATAGAAGCTGTCTGACAAAGTGAAGAACGCTAACAGATCACAAAAAGCCACACATCACGCCACAATCTAAAAAAAAATCAAGAACATATTAAAAAACAAAGTAATGTACATGTATCGATCTAGGAAGAGTTTCAAAGCCATTTGTAAGGCTTTGGAACTCCAGTGAACCACGGGGAGAGCCATTATCCACAAATGGAGATAACTTGGAACAGTGGTGAACCTTCCCAGGAGTGGCCGGACTACAAAAATTACTCCAAGAGCATGACGACGACCAGGGGCGGACTGATAACTCATGGGGCCCCCGGGCAATAGGAGATTATGGGGCCCCCAGGCAATCAGAGTTTATGGGGCCACACAGTATACACACACACAGTATACAATCACACAGTATACACATACATGTACACACAGTATACACAGACAGATGTAAAAAAAACACAGATTTATACATACTTTCCCTGGTTTTACTGAGGCTGGCAACCCTGATGGGGCCCCCTAGAGGCCCAAGGCCCTCGGGCAGTGCCCGAGTGGCTCAATGGTCAGTCCGCCCCTGACGACGACTCATCCAGAAGGTCATAAAAGAACCCAGAACAACATCTAAAGAACTGCAGGCCTCACTTGCCTCAGGTAAGATCAGTGTTCATGATTCAACAATAAGAAAGAGACTGGGCAAAAATGGCATCCATGGGAGAGTTCCAAGGCCAAAGTCACTGCTGACTAAAAAGAACACAAAGGCTCATCTCACATTTACCAAAAAAAAATCTTGACTATCCCCAAGACTTTTAGACAAATATTCTGTGGACTGATGAGACAAAAATGTAACTTTTTGGAAGGTGTGTGTCCCGTTACATCTGGCATAAAACGAATACAGCATTTCATGACAAGAACATCATACCAACAGTCAGACATGGTGGTGGTGCGTGATGGCCTGGGGCAGCTTCAGTACCTGGATGACTTACCATAATTGATGGAACATGAATTCTGAGCTCTACCAGAAAATCCTAGAGAATGACCAGCCATCAGTTTGTGACCACAAGCTCAAGTGCACTTGGGTTATGCAGCAGGACAATTGTCTGAAACACAACAGCAAATCCATCTCCAAATGGTTCAAACAAAGCAAAATGTAGGTCCTGGAGTGGCCTAGTCAAAGCCTGGACTTAAATCCAAATGAGATGCTGTATCATGACCCAGGCTGTTCATGCTGGAAAACCCTCCAATGTGGCTGAATTAAAACAATTCTGCAAAGAAGAATGGGCCAAAATTGCTCCACAGCGATGTGAAAGACTCAGTGCCAGTTATCGCAAATGCTTGATTGCAGTTGTTGCCACCAAGAGTGACATAACCAGTTATTACGTTTTTTTGGGCAATTACTTTTTCACATAAAACCAGGCAGGTTTGAACAGCTTTTTTGCCTTAATAAATAAAAAACATCATTTAAAAACTGCATTTTGTATTTACTCGGGTTATCTTTGTGTAATAATACAATTTGTTTGATGACCTGAGCCATTTAAATGTGACAAATATGCAAAAAAATAATAAAAATTAGAAAGGGGGCGAATAATTTTTCACAAAACTGTATATACGTGCAAATCACATTGTTGAATGTGCTCACTAAATTCACCTCATAAACATACAGTGCATAATATAAGTGCAGCGCAATCACATATAAATTGTACAATAATGAAACAACATTATAAGTGAATATGATAAATCAAATTCAATAAGAAAGTCCCATACACAGAACTCCACCACTGTGTATAAAATTTGTGACAGTTCATTTAACCACTTCAGCCCCGGAAGGATTTACCCCCTTCCTGACCAGAGCACTTTTTACAGCTTTCTTTTGATGCTATTTGAACACCTCTGCGGTTTTTATTTTTTGCGCTATAAACGGAAAAAGACAGAAAATTAAAAAAAAAAAACGATATTTTCTACTTTTTGTTATAAAAAAAATCCAACAAACTAAATTTTAGTCATACATTTAGTCCGAAATGTACTAACATTGACAAACTTTTTTTTTTTTTTTTTTGCACAAAGTTGTCACTCAATGATATATTGCTCAAACAGGCCATGGGCATATGTGGAATTACACCCCAAAATACATTCTGCTGCTTCTCCTGAGTATGGGGATACCACATGTGTGGGACTTTTTGGGAGCCTAGCTGCGTACGGGACCCCGAAAACCAATCACCGCCTTCAGGATTTCTAAGGGCGTAAATTTTTGATTTCACTCCTCACTACCTATCACAGTTTCCAAGGCCATAAAATGCCAAGATGGCACAAAACCCCCCCAAATGACCCCATTTTGGAAAGTAGACACCCCAAGCTATTTGCTGAGAGGCATGGTGAGTATTTTGCAGCTCTCATTTGTTTTTGAAAATGAAGAAAGAAAAGAAAAAATGTATTTTTTTTTCTTTTTTAAATTTTCAAAACTTTGTGACAAAAAGTGAGGTCTGCAAAATACTCACCATACCTCTGAGCAAATAGCTTGGGGTGTCTACTTTCCAAAATGGGGTCATTTGGGGGGGGGGGGTTTGTGCCATCTGGGCATTCCATGGCCTCCGAAACTGTGATAAGCAGTGAAGAGTGAAATAAAAAATTTACACCCTTAGAAACACTGAAGGCGGTGCTTGGTTTTTGGGGCCCCGTATGTGGCTAGGCTCCCAAAAAGTCTCACACATGTGGTATCCCCGTACTCAGGAGAAGCAACAGAATGTATTTTGGGGTGTAATTTCACATATTCCCATGGCATGTTTGAGCAATATATCATTTAGTGACAACTTTGTGCAAAAAAAAAAAAATTGTCTTTTTCCTGCAACTTGTGTCACAATATAAAATATTCCATGGACTCGACATGCCTCTCAGCAAATAGCTTGGGGTGTCTACTTTCCAAAATTGGGTCATTTGGAGGGGTTTTGAACTGTCCTGGCATTTTATGCACAACATTTATAAGCTTATGTCACACATCACCCACTCGTCTAACCACTTGAAGACAAATCCCTTTCTGACAGTATTTGTTTACATGAAAAACATTTTTTTTTTGCAAGAAAATTACTTTGAACCCCCAAACATTATATATTTTTTTTAAAGCAAAGGCCCTACAGATTAGAATGGTGGGTGTTTCATTTTTTTTTTTTAACACAGTATTTGCGCAGCGATTTTTCAAACGCATTTTTGGGGAAAAAACACACTTTTTTTAATTTTAATGCACTAAAACACACTATATTGCCCAAATGTTTGATGAAATAAAAAAGATGATCTTAGGCCAAGTACATGGATACCAAACATGACATACTTTAAAATTGCGCACAAACGTGCAGTGGCGACAAACTACATACATTTTTAAAAGCCTTTAAAAGCCTTTACAGGTTACACTTTAGATTTACAGAGGAGGTCTACTGCTAAAATTATTGCCCTCGATCTGACCTTCGCGGTGATACCTCACATGCATGGTGCAATTGCTGTTTACATTTGACGCCAGACCAATGCTTGCATTCGCCTTTGCGTGAGAGCAGGGGGGGGCAGGGGTGCTTTTTTTTTTTCTTTATTTTTTTTTGCTTTTTGATCTTATTTTTAAACTGTTCCTTTCATTTTTTTATTTTTTATCATTTTTATTGTTATGTCAGGGAATGTAAATATCCCCTATGATAGCAATAGGTAGTGACAGGTACTCTTTTTTGAAAAAAATGGGGTCTATTAGACCCTAGATCTCTCCTCTGCCTGAAAAGCATCTGACCAAACCAAGATCAGTGTGATAAAATGCTTTCCCAATTTCCCAATGGCGCTGTTTACATCCGGCAAAATCTAAGTCATGAAATGATCGTAGCTTCCGGTTTCTTAGGCCATAGAGATGATTGGAGCCATTCTGGTCTCTGATCAGCTCTATGGTCAGCTGGCGGAATTACCGGCTGCATTCTCAGGTTCCCTGTTGGGACAGGAGAGCCAGAGAAAAACATGGAAGACGGTGGGAGGGGCGGACATTCCCTCCCACTGCTTGTAAAAGCAGTCTAGAGGCTAATAAGCCACTAGGATTGCTTTTACATGAAAGCCAACCGCTGGCTGAAAAGAATGATACCAAGATGATACCTAAACCTGCAGGCATCATTCTGGTATAACCACTCAAAGTCCAACGACATACCAGTATGTTGCTGGTCCTTGTTGGGTATATATTGTAATCTTTTTTTTTCATGCAGCCTGTGGGCTGAACGAAAAAAAGAGATTGATTCGTGGGTATGCCCACCATTAGAATACCTCCCTTCATCCACCAACTTCTAATGATGGGCATACATGCACCATTTATATATGCCGAAGCATGGGGGCATCCGCCCCAAAAGTTATGAGCAAATCGCTCCTCCACCCCCCTGCTGCCCCCATGCTTCGGCATATATCACCTCCGCTGGAGTTATGGCTTTATATATCGTGGGAGCAAACGCTGTTGCTGTCAAGATAAATAAATCTGCGCTGCAGCTGATTGGCGTACCTGAAAACAAAAAAATGGTTAACAATAAAACAGAGTAAACAGTAAAGTATAAAAAATTGCATACCTGAAAAGCAAACATGATAAAACATAATAACAATAAAACATTGCAGAATAGAATACAGTAAAAAAAGAGAACAATAGAAAGAGAATAGAGAGAGAGAGAACAATAAAACGACAACTTTTTTTTTTTTTTTTTAATATATTTTTTTGTGTTTTTTTTTTTTTTACACTTTTTTTTGTAACTGTAACTTTTATAACTTTAACCGGTTCCAGGTTCGGGTCTCTCAAAATGCGATGGCATCTTGGGAGACCCTGTGAAAGTGTGCCTAGTCTGTGCAATGCTGTACCCTATGCTAATACTCAACTAGTGTATGGTAGCGCTCAAAACATTCACCAATGTAAAGACCAGGATTGTCAGGACAGGAGGGACAATAATAGCGGGTGTCACGCCTATATCCGCGCTTGCTGCAGACACAACATCTTTTTTGGGGGGGTTTGTTGGGTAGGAGTACTCGGGAGGACATAAAGAAAATGCCTCTCATGCAGCCGACTGCATTTGGTTGGGGATATGAATGGGGGAAGTACGGGTGCTGCAGAAGTGGTGGGTTCCCAATTAGGATTGGTGAATGCAGCAGGAAGGGCATTATTGGCACGACGGGCCTGTGTTTGTCTTCTTCTTGGTGGCAGTGGGACACTACTTGTGCTTACCACCTCACCAGCTTGAACTGCACTTATGGGACTCACCACGTCACCAAGTGCTACTGCAGTGCTGGTTTGACTACGACCGGGGTGTACTAGGCCGCTGGTGCTTGCCAGTTCACCAAAACACTACCAAAAAAACTGTTAGCGATCGCAGGGATCAGGCCTGACTCTGCGAATGCTGCAGTTATGCATTTAGTGTTTTGTAAGTGACAGTGATCGATCGATACTGTACTTGGGTGGGCTGGGCTGGGCTGGGCTGGGCTGGGCGGAGGGGAAAAATGCAGGTGCTAGCAGGTATCTGGGCTGATCCCGCTAACACTGCGTTTTTGGGAACCCTAAACTGCTGGGGACGCTAGTATAGGTCTGATCGGATCAGATATTGATCCGTTCAGATACTATACCGCTAGGGGAGGTGTATGGTGCGTGCGTGGGTGTTATCACTACTGGCACTAACCTGATGCTGCCTGGGGCTGGTGCTTGCCAGTTCACCAAAACGCTACCAAAAAAACTGTTAGCGATCGCAGGGATCAGGCCTGACTCTGCGAACGCTGCAGTTATGTGTTTAGTGTTTTGTAAGTGACAGTGATCGATCGATACTGCATTTGGGTGGGCTGGGCTGGGCCGAGGGATGAAACGCAGGTGCTAGCAGGTATCTGGGCTGATCCCGCTAACACTGTGTTTTTGGGAACCCTAAACTGCTGGGGACGTTATTATACATCTGATCAGATCCAATATTGATCCGTTCAGATACTATACCACTAAGGGAGGTGTATGCTACGTGCGTGGTTGTTAGCGGTACTGGCGCTAACCTGACGCTGCCTGGGGCGACGCAGACCCTATCTGACCCTAAAACCTAAGTTATATCACCATCGGGCAATCAGGGGGCTAAACCTTTATTAGGTAATAAACGGCGGGTGCCCTGACAATATAAAAATAAACTAACTAACCAGCGTCACCACAACACTCATACGGTGATCACTGGTGAAAGGGTTAACTAGGGGGCAATCAAGGGGTCAAAACCTTTATTAGGTAGTATATGGGGGTCCCTGACGCTATAAAATGCTGACGGCGAACCTATATATTTAGCTCCCTAACTAGCGTCACCAGTGACACCAATACAGCGATCAGAAAAACGATCGCTTAGTTACACTGGCGACGGGGGGTGATCAAGGGGTTAAAACTTTATTAGGGGGGGTTAGGGAAAGGGGGCTAACCCTAACTGCCCTACCACACTAACTGTCACAAACTGACACCAATGCAGTAATCAGAAAAAAAAAAAACTGCTTGCTGAACCCACTACAAAGTCATATTGGCCTTAATCAACTCCCACTCTGTACAGCAATACTCCTCCTGCTCTTGTCACAGTGTAACACTACTTCACCTCTTTCCCTAATTCTCAGGAAGACCATAGTGCTCTCTGCTACCAAACATTTATTAAAACCAACACGGAATTAAAAACACTCACAGGGATATATGAAAAACATGCATTGAATCAGCTCACCATGCTGACGTAAATGGCTGATGTGTTACATCATAAAGAATATAACTAGATGTGTTACATCACAGCTTCAGCTCCTCCCACCCATACATGTTACGCCCTCCTATTGGGCTTCTTCAGTAGGAACAAGCTACTGAAGAAGCCCAATAGGAGGGCGTAATGCATATGGGTGGGAGAAGCCAAAGCCTGTGATGTCACACATGAGCCATTTATGTCAGCGTGGTGAGCTGATTCAATGCATGTTTTTCGCCTTGAAAAAGTATTCATAGACCATACCCCTTGAAATTTTCCACATTTTGTCATGTTACAAGCAAAAATGTAAATGTATTTTATTGGGATTTTATGTGATAGACCAACATAGTGGCACATAATTGTGAAGTGGAAGGAAAATGATGAATGTTTTTCAATTGTTTTTACAAATAAATAGCTGAAAAGTGCATTTGTATTCAGGCCCCCTGAGTCAATAGAACCCCCTTCCGCTGCAATTACAGCTGCAAGTCTTTGGGTATGTCTCTATCAGCTTTGCACATCTAGAGAGTGACATTTTCGCCCATTCTTCTTTGCAAAATAGCTCAAGCTCTGTCAGATTGGATGGAGAGCGTCTGTGAACAGTAATTCTCAATTGGATTTAGGTCTGGACTTTGACTGGGCCATTCTAACACATGAATATGCTTTGATTTAAACCATTCCATTGTAGCTCTGGCTGTATGTTTAGGGTCGTTGTCCTGCTGGAAGGTGAACCTCCGCGCCATTCTCAAGTTTTTTGCACACTCACAGGTTTTCTTCTAAGATTGCCCTGTATTTGGCTCCATCCATCTTCCCATCAACTCTGACCAGCTTCCCTGTCCCTGCTGAAGAAAGACATCCCCGCAATATGATGCTGCCACCATCATGTTTTTTACAGGGGGGATGGTGTGTTCAGGGTGATGTACAGTGTTAATTTTCCACCACACAAAGCGTTTTGCTTTTAGGCCAAAAAGTTCCATTTTGGTCTCATCTGACCAGAGCACCTTCTTCCACATGTTTGCTGTGTCCCCCACATGGTTTCTCACAAACTGCAAACGGGACTTCTTACGGCTTTCTTTCAACAATGGTTTTCCGCTTGCCACTCTTCCATAAAGGCCAGATTTGTGGAGTGCATGACTAATAGTTGTCCTGTGGACAGATTCTCCCTCCTGAGCTGTGGATCTCTGCAGCTCCTCCAGAGTTACCATGGGCCTCTTGACTGCTTCTCTGATTATTGCTCTCCTTGCCCAGCCTGTCAGTTTAGGTGGACGGCCATGTCTTGGTAGGTTTGCAGTTGTGCCATACTCTTTCCATTTTCGGATGATGGATTGAACAGTGCTCCGTGAGACGTTCAAAGCTTGGGATATTTTTTTTTATAACCTAACCCGGATTTAAACTTCACAAATTTATCCCTGACCTGTCTGGTGTGTTCCTTGGCCTTCATGATGCTGTTTGTTCACTAAGGTTCTCTAAGAAACCTCTGAGAGCTTTGTGGAACAGCTGTATTTATAGAGCTTACATTACACACAGGTGGACTCTACATACTAATAAGGCGACTTCTGAAGGCAATTGGTTCCACTAGATTTTAGTTGGGGGTATCAGAGTAAAGGAGGCTGAATACAAATGCACACCACACTTTTCAGATATTTATTTGTAAAAAATTTTGAAAACCATTTAACATTTTCCTTCCACTTCACAATTATGTGCCACTTTGTGTTGGTCTATCACATAAAATCCCAATAAAATACATTTACGTGTTTGGTTGTAACATGACAAAATGTGGAAAAGTTCAAGGGGTATGAATACTTTTTCAAGGAACTGTATATCACAGTGAGTGTTTTTAATCCCATGTTGGTTTTAATAAATGTTTTGTAGCAGAGAGCACTATGGTCTTTCTGGGTTTTTCACATCATATTTCACTGATGCCCGAGAATTAAGGAAAGAGGTGAAGTCTCCTAGATTGTAAGCTCTAACGAGCAGGGCCCTCTGATTCCTCCTGTATTGAATTGTATTGTACTTGTACTGTCTGCCCTAATGTTGTAAAGTGCTGCATAAACTGTCAGCGCTATATAAATCCTGTATAATAATAATAATAATAATAATAAAGTAGTATTACTCTGTGACAAGAGCAGGAGGAGTGTTGCTGTACTATCCAGAGTGGGAGTTGATTAAGGCCAACATGACTCTGAAGTGGGGTCAACTATTGGAGATGAGCAGGCAATTTATCTGGATGTAGTGGACACTGGACACAACGGAAGACGTTATATGAACTGTCACTAATTTTATTATTATTTCTCTGGTTACTGTATGTAACAAAAAAAAGAAAAATCTGTAATAACAAATAAAGAATGTGGAAGTTTTTTTTACATACTGGCACCAGTCAGTGTTCTGGATCACCGCCACACCATTTATATGATGACTCTGTATTGCACTGGTGACAGTATGTAAAAATCTAGAAAAAATCATTTCTTTTTATTTCTTTATTTTTCCAAACAATTGTGGCAAATAAATACAACTTAAAAAAAACCACCATGCCTCTTACTAAATACCTTGGACTGTCTACTTTCCAAACAGGTGTCATTTGGGGGATATATGTACTGTCCTGACATTTTGAGATAGACCGTCAGTACATCAGGATTGATTTTTAGATATACACCATAGTTTGTGGACTTTCCTACAGACTAAATAATATACCCGGATTTGGGTTATTTTAACCATAGAAATATCAGACTACATTTTGGCCTAAATTTATGAAGAAAGATTATTTGTTTGCAAAATTTTATAACAGAAACTAACTTTTTTTGTTTGTTTTGCAAAAGATAAAGAAACTGCGGTGATTAAATACCAACTAACAAAAAGATCTATTTGTGTGAAAAAAATGTATATAAATTTCAGTACAGTGTTGCATGACTGCGCAACTGTCATTCAAAGAGCAACAGAGCTGAAAGCTGAAAATTGGCTCGGTCATGAATGGGGAAAAAGTGCCTGGTATTAAAGTGGTTAAAGCCCAAGTGCAGCCAAAATCACAATTAATAAAACATAACCTAGTATGATGTTACTCTTGTGTTCATTTTTTTTCTTTTCAGTAGTAATCCATTCGGTCTTACACCCAACCCCCGCCACCATAATCTACTCCAGCGAGTATTAAGCTGGCCATACACGGTGCACTGGTTGCAGGAAAGAAATTTGCAAGATTCCCCCATAAACACAGACAGTGCTGGCAGGAGAATCAGCAGTAGTCTTCTCCAGGCGGGGACGGCCTCTGCCGCCCCCTTCCGGGAGAAGACATTACTGACAGTGATTATTGCTAGTGGCTATAGCAACCGCTAGCTATAATCGCAAGAGAATCCGGTAGGCTGCTTGTACCCAAATTGATCAACCGATCAACTTGGTACGGTCAGCCTGGCCATTAACAGTTCGAATCTTGGCTGGTTCCTGCTGAATCAGCCGAGATTCGAACCCTGTATGGCCAGCCTTAATACTGCTAAAGGGCTGTCAGGGACTCTCATCAAGAGAGTTTGTCTATGCCTGCCTTTCCTGCCCAATCTGCGATTTGTAGAAGCTGTACTACGGCTTATATGAATGACACAGGGGGGTGATTTACTAAGAAGAAGGCACTGCACCAGAACATACATTAATTGGTGTGCCAGAGAAGTCATTAATCGAACGTGCGAACTGGCGCACATTGAAGCGCAAATAGCAATAATAAATACATATGTAAACTGCAACTGTTGCTAGGGTTTCTTATTGATAATAGCGCACGCCCAATACAATTGGTTAATTTCATCTCATTGGATGTGTCTTGTTAGGCAATTAGTGTTCTCAGTTAATTAACCCTTTTGGTGCTAATCTCATTCCTATCACTTCTAATATATCTTTGAAATGTGTTTTAAACCCAATAAATACATTTTTTTCAGATCTTGATCTTCAAGGGCTCTTTCTCACAGGGCGGATCAGTGATGATCCGCCCCGTGAACACCCGCTTGCTCAGCGGGGATTGCTCCGACGATCCCCGCTGAGCAGTAAGATGACAGGTCCATCGCTGCACGCTGTGCAGCTACGGACCTGTCAGAGCGCCGCTCTCCCCTATGGGGGGATCGGATGATGACGGACCGTAGTGTCCGTTGTCACCCGATCCGATCCAAAAACGGATGGGAAAGTAGGTTTTTCCTCCGTTACACTTTTCGGATCAGAGCGGGGTCGGATGTCAGCGGACATGTCACCGCTGACATCCGACGCTCCATAGGGATGAATGTATGTCCGTTTTTCATCCGAAAACAGAAGGATGAAAAACGGACATACGGATCCCTCGTGTGAAAGAGGCCACAAGGTGACCACACACTGCAATCACATCTAAAATAAATTAGATTTAGTGCAAGAGCCTGTTTGATTTCCTATAATTTGAATTAATTGTTCAAGTGTGTCTTCCTATTACCTATTTTGCTGAAATACTGAGTTGTACAGAGATTGGCCAATCAGATTGCATAGTGCATGACCATCTTTAGTGCCAAATTTGGAGTGTAGGTGTGCCATGGCCCACTTGTATTTTCCAAACAATATTTCTTGGGCATTATACAAGGCACATGAGAAACCACCTTTTTTCAAGACATACTAGAGTGATCAGGAATCTTCAAACTACGGCTCTCCAGCTGTTGCGGAACTACGCATCCCATGAGGCATTGTAAAACTCTGACATTCTCAGACATGACTAGGCATGATGGGAATTGTAGTCCCTGAACAACTGGAGACCCCTGTGCCCCCCCCCCCCTCTCTTTCTTTCTCTTTTCTGGGTTTTTTTTCACATACCTGGATTATTAAGTTTTATTTTATTTAAAGTTTTTTTAACTTTATGATGTCAATTAAGACAATCAATGGGTGGAGCCTGTGATCTTTAGAGCTACTATTTATTTCAAAGTTTTATGTCTATAATGTGGTTGTGACTAAGGCCTTATAGGATGAAACGCATCAACTGACTTAATCTGCATTTGTTCACTGTGGCTATTCAATAAAATGAAGAAATTTTAAGAGCAACAACCAGAGTGCAGATAATTTTTTCTATATTTCTAGACCATTATTATGCCTCCAGAATTGGGAGCATGGCATCTACCCAACTTCTCTCTGCTGGTGGACACAAGAACCTACATCTCTCTCTCTATCTCTCTCTTTCTCTCTCTCTTTCTCTCTCTCTCTATATATATATATATATATATATATATATATATATGAATGATATGTCTATGTCTATATACACACACACACACTGAAGCAGGAAGCAATATACATTGACCCAAACCCATGTAAAAATAAATAAAAAATTAACTTAATTTGCAAATAAGGATCATCTCTTCCTCAGAGAACAGTGAGCGGGGCATGGTGGTGGGAAGAAATTAGCAGCAGTACAAGCACATTCCTGTAGGGGCGTGATGTCATTCCTGTGTGCTGGCCACCGCTTCTGGGAATCAGATATGCACCACGGGTACATACCTCTGTGCACACAGCAGTTGCAGATCTCACATACACAGCGGTCGTGCATCTAGATGCATTTGGCACATCTAGCTAAAGGAACCCAATTTTTATGGAAATTAATAGTAAATCAGATGCAGATTTCCAGGACTGGACTAACAAATGTTTCTAGTGAAAGGCAACTTGTGTTTTCTATTAAACAAGGTCTAAATGGGCCATTGACATGCATCATGGTTGAACTTAGGAATGCGTCTTTGCAAAGTTAAACTAAATTAAATCCTTTCTTATTTTTGCTTGGGGATAGAGTGCAGAGAGATTAGAAGTCTTGTCAGTTTTTGGGGATGTCTGCACCCCTGATAGGGTGAAGACACCTCCCAAATTTTGCCACTTTCTCCTTCAAATTTATCCACTTCCTGTCACATAGCCAAACAGGAAGTAAGGGTAAAACCCTACCAATGTATTTCCTTGGGGACACACAGGTCAATCTAAATAGTTTCCCCCATTAGGTAAATTGCACTCTAGCATTTTCCTGTGTACACCCCAAATTATTAGGTATCCTGGACTTTGGGGTTTATTTACTAAAGGCAAATCCACTTTGCACTACAAGTGCACTTGCTGGAGATCCAAGGGGGACATGCAATGAAAAAAAAAAAAACAGCATCTTTGCTTCTACATGATTGGATGATAAAATCACCAGTGCTTCCCCTTAGATTTACAGCAAGTACACTTGTATTGCAGAGTGGATTTGCCTTTAATAAACCCCAAAATACCTAATAATTTGATGTGTACACAACAAAGTGCTAGAGTGCAATTTGCCTAATGGGGACACTAGTTAGATTGACCTGTGTGTCCCCAAGGAAAGACATTGGTAGGGTTTTACCCTCACTTCCTGTTTGGCTATGTGACAGGAAGTGAAATCAATTTTCAGAAAAGGGACACAAAGCCCAATCTAAAAAAGACAAGCAGGAGTTCTAACACTCATTTGGTTTCCCTCAAATGCCCACAATTAGAATAGGATTGTCTTGAGCTAGATTTTAGTTCAGTGCTCTAAATCAGTGGTTCTCAACCCTGTCCTCAAGTACCCCCAACAGGCCAGGTTTTCAGGTTTTCCCTCATCTTGCACAGGTGCTTTAAATCACAGTCAATGGCTTGGTATTTTGGACAGCTATTTAACTAAGATAAATTCCCAAAACATGTCCTGTTGGGGGTACATGAGGACTGAGGCTGAGAACCACTGCCCTAAAATGGAAAATGGAATACTTAATGCTCTGTAATTTTCCTGTCTTCCTTGCACAATCCATGCATATGCTACCATGAAGGCACCAGGAAACTAGCTTTTAGACAAATCACACCTTTTTTTGTTTTGCCATGCCAATCAGCCTAGTTAAGCTGCAGCTGGCAAATCTGTTGCATGAAAATTGTTTGGGGGGGGAGTTTAAAATGCATTACTTGGAGTGAGCATACATCTGCAAAACAAATTATTAACAAAACACATAAAACAGAACATTTTGCTACAAATTTTATTGGTCAACAAAACAGGGCTTGGAAAAGAGCAAGGAAAGCAAGAAACACATGTCTGTTAATTTGAGACACTAACAGAATATGGCTTTGAGGTTTGACCATTTTGCAGAGGAAATTAACAGGAGTGAAAAGGACTGTGCCCACAAACGGACAGTCTCTTAAGGATTTAAACATTTAGTAGTCACAACATCTTAAAGTGATTGTAAAGGTTCATTTTTAATTTTTTTTAAATTACAAACATGTCCTACTTACCTTCACTGTGCAGCTCATTTTGCACAGAGTGGCCCCGAACATCCTCTTCTGGGGTCTCTTGGCGGCTCTCGCGGCTCCTCCCCACATCAGATAACCCCCTAGGAGAAGCGCTCTCCCGAGGGGGTTACCTTGCAGGCGCGCTCTTGAGTCCAGCATTTGAGTCCATAGCCTCCGAATGCAGGACTAGGCCCCTCCCCCCGGTGCCCGCGTCATTGGATTTGATTGACAGCAGCGGAAGTCAATGGCTTCTCTGGTATCAATCTATCCAATCAAGAGCCGAGAACCTCGGGCAGAGGAAGAGCGCGTCTCCGGCGTGTGAAATTCCAGGGCTCAGGTAAGTAAAACAGGGGGGTTGGGGGGCCAGTCACTGCCAGGTGTTTTTTCACCTTAATGCATAGGATGCATTAAGGTGAAAAAACACGAGGTTTTACAACCCCTTTGAGGAAGATTTTGCAAAATAATGCAGCATAGACATTTAAATCAAAAACTAACAACCTACAAACAACAAACATTGACAACATCAAAAATATTTCAGTGAAAAATATCCCCTCCCCAAAAAATAAAAAAAAGTAAAAAAAACTTGCTCTAAAACACATCTGTTTTCCAAAGACATAGCAAACAAAATAAGTGAAAAAAAAGTGGAAATACATGTGTTATAAACTCTATAAAGGACACCCAAATGTACTCTCGACTGACAAGACACACCTTGCCTCTTTTCAAGGCAAGGTAAAGAATGCTATCTGCAAGCTTTATATAACATAGGTTTGTGTGCTAAATAGGCAATTGAAAACACATGCACCGTCCATGAAACACACAAAATGCAAATTCACCCAATGTAGAGACAGAACTTCAAAGTGGGTACACATGTTAGGATGTCCTTAAATTACCAACTCAAAAACACACTCTCTGAGCAAATACATTTCACACACCAAAAGCCACAGCAAAAAACCAAAGTCCCTGAGCATGCCCAGACCAACCAAAATGCATTTCACACACTAAAAGCCACAGCAAAAAAACAAAGTCCCCGAGCATGCCCAGAACAACCCAAATGCAGCTAGCACAAAATAAGCCACCCCCCTGTCCAAAATTAAGCACATCATCCAGCATGCTACAAAATTACAGATGGGACAAACACCCGCCGGTCCAGGGGGGCAAAAAAAGAGCCTAACATGGGCAAAAGTTATACAACAAATACCATTGCAGTCTATGGGAACTGACTTGTTAATTTTGCTAGTCCTCACTTGGCTGGCTTAGATTCTAGTTGTTGGCCTTAAAATGGGTATGGGGCCCAGGTCCCACCCTGGGACATATATCAATGTCACCAATTTGGACAACCCCAAAAACGAAACAAGGAGAAGTGCCTTTAAAAATGCAAAATTGCTTAAAAGCTAGTAACTTGGAGGGCTTACTCTGCCTGTAAAGTGGTGCATCTGTAGCATGTATCCAAAATGCTGCTTCAAAGATGTACGGCTTTAGGGAAAACTTACAAATCTACATTACAGCTGCAAGATTTTAACCCAAAACAAAAAATAGCCCGCCCCCAATACATACAAGGCCATTTGGGTCTATTAAGGCTTAAAATGAGAACCCCCACGTGAAAAATCCCACCCCAAACTAAAAAAAGATTGTGCCCCTCCCACACACTAACAAACCCCTAGCCAAACACACAGCAAGCCAGCCCATGAAAGGGGGGTGGATGGTTGGAGGCAGGAGGGGCTCGGGCACCCCAAAAGTCAACCACCTTGTTCCCATATTCAGGCAGACAAGAGCCTCTTCCACACAACCCTAGCCTGGGTTTGTAGGGGGTTGGAGGGGGGGGGACAAGAGCATAGGAGAATGGAGTGTGGAGTTCCTCTTTAAAAGCAAAAGCTAGCCCAAGGAAATCAAATGCATTAGAGGGGGAAGGTTAAATGCCCTTTTTGGAGGAGCTAGAGGAGCGAGAGTCTTTTTACATCATTTTAACAAGGTGCATGTCACATGTTGGCAACGTAACATGCTAACATGACCTGTGTGCATATCTCCTTAAAAAAATACATAAAGGTGAACCAGCGTAAAAAAAAAATAAATTGTGAAGTTTAGAGGTGCGCCCGTTCAACCCACGCAATCGCATGTACGTTGCTTAACATTTACTAAGATTTTGGCCATGCAGTGAACAAACGCATTTGAATGAGCGCAAGAGTTGCTTGCGCATGCGCACTGCTTACATTAATCTCACGCAGTATTAAACGTACTTGCAGGCACAGCAGGCTTTCTCTGAAAAAGTTACTTTCTCATTCTATTTTGGGCATATTTGTTACTTGGGCAGTTGTTACTAAACTTCCTCACATCACCCCACAATATTGGCACCTCCATCTTGTGTCAATATTGACCTGGAGATATCCATAGTGGTGCACAGATTGCATTCTCCCGTGCGCCGAGATCGTGTATAGTAAATGGGGGATTAGAGCTCTGTTCCTGGCGCACGTAAATATTAAATGTGCGTTGCACCTCGCCGTGCGCCTCTACTGATGGTGCACGGCTTTCTGATGGTGCACGGCTTTCGTAAATCACCCCCAGGATCTCTAAATGAGGGACGTTTTGATGATTGATAGCTCTGCCTCCCCCTCAAAAATAGCATGGGAGGTGGGCACTACCCAGGGAACATGTAGCAATACAAAGATATTTTTTTCAACCCATTTGGCCAGGAGCAATGATTTTTTTCAGTAGTTAAAGTGAAACATTAAAATTGTCCAATTCTTTTAATGGGGTGTGTCCTAATCCTGCCTGCAAAGGGAATGTATCTCTGCTGTGTAAAGAAACTGCTGCAGTAAAAAAAAGTTTAAAATTGCCAGCAAATGACTTTGAGAGCTGTCGCTGACAGCTTTTCTTAAAAAATACAAAAGCACAAAGACCCCCTCTGCTAGGTTTTTTGGGGGACCATTGTCATTTGTTGGCAATTTAGACTGTACCATTTTTTTCTTTGTAAAAATAATTTTTTCTGTAGCACAAATACTAAAGCAAGAATTAACAAAAATGCAGAGTCCCCCCAAAATGCATACCAGACCCTCTGAGTCTAGTATGGATTTTAGGGATGCACTTTAAACAAAGAAAGACAAAAAGAAGCACGAGGTCCTCCAGGAAGTAGGGGGATTTTAAGCGAGACTCAATGCAATAAACAACAAAAAAATCAGGAGATCCCTCTAAAGATCTAATCAGAGCATGCAGCCTGGCGGGCAAGGAAACGAAGCATGCGTACTTTCACCCCTGCACTTTACCATGCTTCATGTTGATGAGAAAAAGAGCCCCTTGCTCTAAAGGGGCTCTCCTAAGAAATCAGGCAAACTTTTACTTTGAGTTTTACTTTTTTTTGCACTGATGTGATATTTTTAGTGAGAAGACTTTTGTTGGTATATTTTGAGGTAACTGGGGTATCTGGGGCTTTGCAAAGTACCAAAAATTTACATTGTAACAATTACAGGTGCATGTAAATTTTCATAACTTTTCTTCCCACAGCATGGGGAAAGTACCTTGCCAGGGCGGGAGCCCTCTGGCAATGCACCTTGTCCTTATGCGGATTGGGACAAGGGGCTCATCGTTAAATTCCTCAACCAAGGCTTGGGGTTCAGCATGGGGGAGAACTTATCAGAATCTGCATGTCCCTTTTAAGATAAGAGTAATTTGAAAATCAAAATGTATATATACTGCGTATATATTATATATATACATACAGTGGGGACAGAAAGTATTCAGACCCCCTTAAATTTTTCACTCTTTGCTATATTGCAGCCATTTGCTAAAATCATTTAAGTTCATTTTTTTTCCTCATGAATGTACACACAGCTCCCCATATTGACAGAAAAACACAGAATTGTTGAAGTTTTTGCAGATTTATTAAAAAAGAAAAACTGAAATATCACATGGTCCTAAGTATTCAGACCTTTTGCTCAGTATTTAGTAGAAGCACTCTTTTGATCTAATACAGCCATGAGTCTTTTTGGGAAAGATGCAACAAGTTTTTCACACCTGGATTTGGGGATCCTCTGCCATTCCTCCTTGCAGATCCTCTCCAGTTCTGTCAGGTTGGATGGTAAACGTTGGTGGACAGCCACTTTTGGGTCTCTCCAGAGATGCTCAATTGGGTTTAAGTCAGGGCTCTGACTGGGCCAATCAAGAATAGTCATGGAGTTGTGAAGCCACTCCTTCATTATTTTAGCTGTGTGCTTAGGGTCATTGTCTTGTTGGAAGGTAAACCTTCGGCCCAGTCTGAGGTCCTGAGCACTCTGGAGAAGGTTTTCGTCCAGGATATCCCTGTACTTGGCCGCATTCATCTTTCCCTCGATTGCAACCAGTCGTCCTGTCCCTGCAGCTGAAAAACACCCCCACAGCATGATGCTGCCACCACCATGCTTCACTATTGGGACTGTATTGGACAGGTGATGAGCAGTGCCTGGTTTTCTCCACACATACCGCTTAGAATTTAGGCCAAAAATTTCTATCTTGGTCTCATCAGACCAAAGAATCTTATTTCTCACCATCTTGGAGTCCTTCAGGTGTTTTTTTAGCAAACTCCATGCGGGCTTTCATGTGTCTTGCACTGAGGAGAGGCTTCCGTCGGGCCACCCTACCATAAAGCCCTGACTGGTGGAGGGCTGCAGCGATGGTTGACTTTCTACAACTTTCTCCATCTCACGACTGCATCTCTGGAGCTCAGCCACAGTGATCTTTGGGTTCTTCTTTACCTCTCTCACCAAGGCTCTTCTCCCCCGATAGCTCAGTTTGGCCAGACGGCCAGCTCTAGGAAGAGTTCTGGTCGTCCCAAACGTCTTCCATTTAAGGATTATGGAGGCCACTGTGCTCTTAGGAACCTTAAGTGCAGCAGAAATTTTTTTGTAACCTTGGCCAGATCTGTGCCTTGCCACAATTCTGTCTCTGAGCTTTTCAGGCAGTTGCTTTGACCTCATGATTCTCATTTGCTCTGATATGCACTGTGAGCTGTAAGGTCTTATATAGACAGGTGTGTAGCTTTCCTAATCAAGTCCAGTCAGTATAATCAAACACAGCTGGACTCAAATGAAGGTGTAGAACATCTCAAGGATGATCAGAAGAAATGGACAGCACCTGAGTTAAATATATGAGTGTCACAGCAAAGGGTCTGAATACTTAGGACTATGTGATATTTCAGTTTTTCTTTTTTAATAAATCTGAAAAAATGTCAACAATTCTGTGTTTTTCTGTCAATATGGGGTGCTGTGTGTACATTAATGAGGAAAAAAAATGAACTTAAATGATTTTAGCAAATGGCTGCAATATAACAAAGAGTGAAAAATTTAAGGGGGTCTGAATACTTTCCGGCCCCACTGTACATAAGAAGCTAATAAGGTGTTTTTTTTCTGGTATTCCAACAAGTACATTCTATCCCTATAAAAACTCATAGTTGAAAAATGTGCAAATTATGAAACAGATCAAAAGGTTGAATTGGGTGCATCATTGGCAGACGGGATATTAAGAACCTTGCTCACTTCTAACCACCATTTATTCAAAGATATATCATTCATGCTAATTTCTAAATTGTTTCAGCGTCCTGAGAATTTGCAGTATTGGGATCATTGCATTTCTGATGTAACAGGAGCCAGCTTTTAAATGTTCCCCATTAAAGAGATGGTTAATAATTTTTATGGGAACTTATATTAAAGAAGAGTACAAAAAGAGGCCAATTCTCATTGACCTAAGAAAGGCCCCATAACATTATCTTCTATTCTTTTCTTGATTGAATCATTTTCAGGCTGGTTTGGGGGAGCTGGAATTTATCCAGTTCTTATCAAATTGAAGCAAATTAATTTTATTGCAGGATATTAAGTTTGTGAGGTTTTAGAGACACATTACTGGATTGTTCCCTTTTGAGTTTAAACTTAGCTTTCAAATCATTGCTTAAAATTGATATAGTGAGAGAATCCTAATGACATAATATGACTTTTTTATAATTATTCTTCTGTTCAACTGTTCTTCATTGCCTTGTACTGTATATAATCAGGCATAAGTTGTTTTTACTGACATATAGTAGTGGATCCTCATAATCTTATTTAGGATATAGCCTGGCAACTTTGCTGCTGCATTTGACATATGTACATTTATGGATAAAACAAGGTTTCTTTTAACAATAAAATGACATTTTAAGAATAAAATATAAATGACAAAAGTATAACTACTTTTTACAAATTGTAAAGTCAAAATTTTGACAAAAATACAATTTTCCACACAATGTTTACAATTTTTTTGTGGCTTTTAAGTGGGTAAGTATGATGCAAAACTATATTGGAATTGTTTTTACACGAAATCCTTTTTTCTATAGCAAGAAACAAACAAACAAGAAAAAAATAAGATAAAACATTAAATTAATGAAAAAATACACAAATAATAAAATACACAAAAAAATGAAGATACAAAGAACGCTAAATGAAATAACTAAACTACTGTAAGTTTTATCTAAGCTGCTCAATAAGTGAAACTGATGACATTTCATGGGTGGTAAAATCTAGTTTTGATGCAAACTTCAATTGGGCAAAATCATTCCACTCATCTCCAACTAGTTTTTAGTGTTCATTAAAGTGCCAAGTAAGCTTTGTACTATATATGCGTGGAATGGGCAGTAAATGCACTGCAGGTTTTACTAGTTGGCAGTGTGAAGCATAAAGTATAGCTAGCCATAGATGAATTGTTTTTTCTTTCTTTATTCGGTCAGTGGGCTGAAAAAAAAAAAAAAAAAAAGTTTGTATTTCTACATCCACACAAGGAAGGTGGATAGGGGAATTCTCTTACTGAGGCATTGTATTCCAAAAGCAAGATACACTGATCAGTGGCTGCATCCAATTGACTGCAATCACTGATCAAGAAAAATGATCCAATATTCCCATTCGACAGAAGGCGATTGTTAGAGTAGGAATGGCCACACATGGATCAAAATGTGGCCAGTCCCTGCCATACCCGGCATATTTCGATCCATCGATGGCCAGCTTAAGCTTAATCTGTGCTTAATTACATAGTGCCCTATGCCATGTTTACTTCATAGATGGGTTTGCACCTAGATATAAATTATTAATACATTTTCTGATCTGTGCCTATTTAGGTGACCATGCTCTGGATAATCAAGCTTTAAATTGTCATTGTTTCAGGGAACAGTGGTTGACTGCAGAGAATAAAACTACCGTATATACTCGAGTATAGATTGATCCGAGTATAAGTCAAGGCCCCTAATTTACCACAAAAAAGGGAAAAACGTATTGACCTGAGTATAAGACGAGGGTGAGAAATGCAGCAGCTACTGTAAGTGGTAAAGAGGGTCAACAATGCCCATCTGCAGCTGCATGCCTCCCTGTGTCCTGTGCATGTGTCCCTGTGTCCTCTGCATGTGTCCCTGTGTATGTGTGCATGTGTCCTGTGCATGTGTCCCTGTGTATGTGTGCATCCTACCTGTGTCCTGTGCATGTGTCCCTGTGTATGTGTGCATCCAACTGTGTCCTGTGCATGTGTTCCTGTGTATGTGTGCATCCAACTGTGTCCTGTGCATGCCTCCGTGTGCCGCTCTGCAGCGATCAGTGTGTGATAATACCATTCGGCGGCCATTCTACTATTCAAAAGCCGCGCCTCCTCCTCGTCTGTGATAGGCAGAACACTCCATTTCCCAGCAGTCAGCCTATCACGGACATTATGTCATCCTCATACCACGGACGAGGATGAGAGAATGTCCGTGATAGGCTGTACACTGACTGCTGGGAAATGGAGTTTTCTGCCTATCACAGACGAGGAGGAGGCGCGGCTTCTGAACAGTGGCATGGCCGCCGAATGGTAATATCACACGCTGGCAGCCGTCTGCCTGCATGACACGCTGATCATGTAGGCAGAGGGCAGTGACTCGAGTATAAGTCAAGGGGGGCAGTTTCAGCCTAAAAAAAAGGGCTGAAAATCTCGACTTATACTCGAGTATATACGGTACATCAAGTTGACTATTTTTGTGCCATATCCTAAAGCAACACAAATAAGTACATTTTTGCCTAATGTCATAAATTTTTGCATGATTCAACCCATGTTGAGAGCATGTGGCCTGGTATGGTTCAGGAGGGGGACCGCACAACCATCCCTCACTCACTTTTTCTGGCCAACTAGGCTGCATGCTCAGACTATGGTATTGATTTCTTAGGGGACCTCATACACTTTTTTTTGTTTTCTGCCTGAGGTTCCCCCTTAAATCCATACCAGACTCAAAGGGTCTGACATGTATTTTGGGGGCACTCTATGCATTTGTTTTCCATTCTTGCCGCATTATTTTAATTCTTGTGCTACAAAAAAGAAACACTTACAAAAAAGTTATACAGTTGAGACTGCCTGCAAAGAAATGTCATTGCCAGCTTCTTAAAAAAAAATACAGCACAGAGATATCTCCAAAGTTTCCCCAAAATACATAGGAGACCCTTGGATGGATCTGTGTGCTGTTTTTTGTTTATTTTTTTAATCTGACAATGAAAGGTCATTTGCTGACATTTTACAACACTTTTACAAATCACTGCTCCTGGCAGAATGGAATTTATTTTTCATAGGCTCCCCAGGGCAGTGTCCATCCCCCAATTTTATTTTTTGACAACCCCTTGCCTATTATCCCAGAAAATGGGAATCTTTAATTTGACAGATTCACCTCCTATTGATTTCTGTGTGATTCGGGTTCGGGATCTGAACTTCTTTGAACCCTGCTCGAACTGAACCCAGGGCAGTTTGGCTCATCCTTATATATGTTACCTAGATTTCTCACCTACACCTGGTGGGGGGGCTCCATGAATTTGGGTCTGTTGTGAAAGGTGCACACTTTTTGTTTTCTAAGATCTTAAAAAGTTTTGGTCTTGGCCCTGAAGCCCTGAGGCTTTGTAGGGCTTTGGGTGGGATAATGCCTTCATCCCTGGGTCCTAACATAAGTCCTTTATCAACTAGTTTAAACTTTCCATAGACCTTTTATTGTGTGAGCTGACTGATGCTGATGTCTCTGTCTCTCGCCAAAAAGGTACTGTACATGTGCTGCCTGTTTGTTTTAGGGAATATATTAGAGGGCCTGATGTTAGTCAAGAATAGAAATGAGCTCAAGGCTCAAAACCGGACTGTTATCCTGTTTAAATGGGAGCCAAATATTATATATATCATCTTGATTTCTACCACTACTATCTATGACAGATTCTTACTGTCAATTGTTCCTAAGGAAATCGCAAGTGCCAGCATTCAGTGAATCTTTAGCAACCAGTGCCGTCACTTGGCCCATTCATTTACTGGCCGGGAATTCCTGTACATATAGACAAAGGGTTGGGGATGGTGCTGATATCACTGAACAAATGTGGCCCACATTGCCATGAAGATATATAGTTTTCATTGTGGGTTCTGAAAGTGTACACCTAATGAGCCATAGAAAATAAAAAAAAAGCTTAGCCAAACACGTAGGGCATCTGTGTGTGAATCTAGACTCTTGTTTATATATATATATATATATATATATATATATATGTAACAATATATTGTTTGTGTTAAATGTGATGATGTTGCTTAAAAAGCTGACCTGCATGGCAGATTTGGAAATTGTAAAGTTTCAGAAAGTAAAAAATGAGTTAATGTTGCATGTATTTGAATATTTTGGGCTATTAGTACTGAAACAGAAAGAATTTTAAAAAAGTATATGAGAAAAGTGAGTCTTTGTCATGAGGAGTTTATGAATGTTTTGCTTTGCATGCAGACTAAAAATCGCCGCCTAACCCCCCCCCCCCTCCACAGTCACTGAAGCATATAGGAATGTGAGTTAACTGTTGACTCTATAACGAAGAGTAAATGTTTAACATTTTGCCTTGCCTAAGCCTGGATATTTCATTTTATAGACTTGTGCAGGGCTTTTTTTCTCAGAGAATAGGTAAACCCCTAATGCTGCCCTGACCCCCACCCTCCAATTGGTAGGAGAATATGCTACATCACATGGTGTGTGTGGACAAATATAGAAAAAAAGCAGGGTTCCGGAGTGCACTAAGTACAGAATGCAGGGTTGAAGAGTACACTACATATGGAATGCAAAGTTCAAGGGTGTGTTACATACAGAATGAAGGGTTCAGGAATGCGCTATGTAACGAGTGCAATGTTCAGGAGTGCTTTGCGTACAGAAAGCAAGGTTCAGGAGTGCGCTACGTATAAAAAGCAATGTTCAGGAGTGCATGATGTACAGAATACAGGGTTCAGCAGTACTCTATGTACAGAATGAAATGTTCAGGTGTGTTACCTACAGAATGAAGGGTTCAGCAGCGCACTACGTACAGAATGCAATGTTCAGGAGTGTGTTACCTACAGAAGGAAGGGTTCAGGATTGCACTATGTACAGAATGCAATGTTCAGGAGTGCGTTACCTACAGAAGGAAGGGTTCAGGAGAGCACTACGTACAGAATGCAATGTTCAGGAGGGCGTTACATACAGAAAGCAGGGTTCAGGAATACACTAAGTATAGAATGCAGGGTTCAGGAGTGTTGCTATGTACAGAGTACAATGTTCAGGAGTGCATTGTATACAGAATGCAAGGTTCGGCAGTGTGCTACGTACAGAATTCAATGATCAGGAGTGCGTTATGTACAGAATGCAAGTTTCAGGAGTGCGCTACGTGCAGATTGCTTTGTTCAGGTGTGCGTTGCGTATAGAATGCAGGGTTCAGGAGTGCGCTAGGTACAGAATGCAGGGTTTAATAGTGTGCTGCATATAGAGAACATAGTTCATGAGTGCATTACATACAGAATGCAATGTTCAGGAGTGCTCTACGTACATAATGCAATGTTCAGGAGTGTGTTACATACAAAATGCAGGGTTCAGGAGTGCGTTAAGTATAGAATGCTGGGTTCAGGAGTGTGCTATGTACAGAGTGCAATGTTCAGGAGTGTGTTCTGTATAGAATGCAAGGTTAGGAGTGCACTACGTACAGAATGCAGGGTTCAGGAGTGCGCCAAGTACAGAATGCAATGTTCAGTAGTGCGTTATGTACAGAGGCAAGGATTCAGAAATGTGCTATCTACAGAATGCAATGTTCAAGAGTGCATTACGTACAGAATGCAGGGTTCAGGAGTGCACTTCGTACAGAATGCAGGGTTCAGGAGTATGCTGCATACAGAGAACAGGGTTCAGGAGTGTGCTATGTACAGAGTACAGTGTCCAGGAGTGAGATACCTACAGAGCTCTTCTCCCACCTCTAAATCACCCCTCCCCACCTATAGAGTACTGTACTCTGTTCCAGCTGAAAAAATAGGCTGGAATTGTACAATGTGATAATAATAATTTTTGTGTTTATAAGTGCCAGTAGCAAGTAGTAAGAACAGGGCCAGTGTCGGAGGTCTTCCAGCTGAACAAAAAGCCTTGGAATTATAATTTGATATTTGTTATACAAGAGAAATGAAACATTTTTTATTACGCACTCCCTCATACCCACATAAGTATTCTGTAACTGAAGAATTCATTACAGCTGTGCTTACACAGAAACATAGAAAAATGAAAACATTAGTTTGTTAAACTTTGATTTACTGATTTAATATTTCTGATTCAATGAAGTGAAATTAACAAAAACCTTTGAATCCTGTGAATAAAATATCCCTAGTAGTTAGTCTACAAAAATCCAGCACTGGACTCAATCACCCAACACAAGGTTCAGCATGATTTTTAATGTGTGTACTGTACCTAGGGAAGTTTAAACAATTAACCTTACCAAAAGATATATGCAAATAATATACAGATGTGTTGTACATACAGTACATTCATAATGATTATTGTGTTTTCCATTTCAATCAATGTGGTGATGCATATAATCCTAGCGGACAACTGCTACTAGTGTATTATACATTATTCTACATATAAACTAAGTTAAACTAATTATATTTTCCTGGATGTACTTAAAAGAAATAGCATACAAAAAGTTTAAAGAACCTGTTTTGTATAGAATTCACACTCCAGTGCAGCTTTTCTTTTCTGCCAAACTGTTTTGTATAATGTATTTTTCCTTTATTAATATTTACAATGTTATTAACTAAAGAAGAAGACTATAATCCCCATGGGCCATTGGACTTTTTGTTTTTTGGGGAGGCGAATTAGGAAGCTTTATCACAGCTAGTGGAGCGCATATAAAGCATTCTGAGCCAAGTCACTTTGGATTCAATATGAGGGAGAAATTAGAAACCAAGAAGCATATGCTAAATGCACTGATGACATTTTAATTGGAGATGTTTATTTCACTAATTTGAAATGGCAAAACTGCCAGCACTAAAAGGTACCAAACCTACAGAGATCTGTGTGGCATCAGGTAGATTTAAGAGTCCAAAGAAATTGCAATTGCAAATTAGTGAAACAAAAATAGAGAGACCAAGGGAATAAAGAAACAGATGGAATTTGGGGTCCATGAGGGTGGTAGAATTTGTTTGCCTCCTTTATAAAATACTAAATATTAGGGCCGCGGAAATAAATTTTTAATTCCTCGATTAATCGTTCATTTTTTTGATTGTTCAAAATTTTTTTGATCGGTAGGCTGCCTGCCCTGGGGCCACTTCGGGCCAAGCTGTGGCTGCAGCGCAGCGCTCCGCTCCCTCCTCCTCCTCCACTATATGTCATACACAGTCTGCGGGCATCTCCCGCTGTGTGTCTCCGAGCTGAGTGTGAAAACTTTGGCCGCGCAGTGACAAAGTGTTCTGTCTATCACACGAGCTGATCTAGGAGGAGGGCGGGACTTTTCTCACAGCACGGCCAAAGTTTTCACACTCAGCTCCGAGACACACAGCGGGAGATGCCTGCAGACTGTGTTATACAGGCACAGGCACTGACTACAGTGAGGCTGCGATTATGGGCACGGTGAGACTGCATTATGGGCACGGTGAGACTGCATTATGGGCATGGTGAGACTGCATTATGGGCATGGTGAGGCTGCCATTATAGCCATGGTGAGGCTGCCATTATGGGCACGGTGAGGCTGCGATTATGGGCAGGGTAGGTCTGAGATTATGGGCACGGTGAGACTGCATTATGGGAACGGTAAGGCTGTGATTATGGGCACGGTGAGGCTGCGATTATGGGCACAGTAAGGCTGAGATTGTGGGCACGGTGAGGCTGAGTTTATGACGTGTGATGTCCTAGCCATGCCCCGCTATGTCCGGCTTCGGCCGTTGCCATAACAACGGTGCTAAATCAGCTAAAAGTAGTTGGATCTGTATGTGCGTTATAATTAAGCGAAATTAGTCGATTAATCGATTTTAAAAATCGATTAATCGAACCTGAAAATTTCAATCAGTAACAACCCCAATATATATATATGTAGGAAGGCCAGTATGGTGGCCTGAATTTATGGGAGGAGCCCGGGGGGTATTTAACCAGCCCGCTCACCTGTGGTGCTTGTCGGTTTCCTGTGCGCGATATACGTCACTAGGCCGACTATTCCGATTTCAGCGTTCGCAAATACTTGGCTCACAAGTTCCCGCATTCGTGATCTCCGTGCCCGAGAGTTTTTTGAAGTCCGCGTTTACCGATTCGTTCGCACCACGCGTCTGGCTGGGCTGTCGCAGGTAGGGTCCCCTCGGATTTTTGTTTTTACGTACGTTATGTCATGTCACTAAACCGTGGTATCAGAATTACGAATCACTCGCAAATTTCACGAACGTAACCACATGTGTATTACTCGCACTGTCGTCATGTTACCATTTTGCGTTATCTGAGGAAACCATAGCGACGCAAGCGTCGCTTCATTTCAGACAGGTCTTAATTGTTAAACATGTGTCAGTAGACAGCCATAGCGATTCGTAAATGCATAAATCTTTTCGAACCACGTCAGTTCGATACCAATCATTTCTCATTTCTGAAACATTTCTAAATACATTTCTAACATTTCAAACCATTTCAAATCATTTCTCATTTCAGTCACGTACCGCGCTCCGATCCGAATCCAGTCGCACCTAAAAGATGCACCGATTCGCTCCGGTGTGCCCCAGTAGTTACGGCCTCATTTCAGTACATGCTCCAGAGTCACGTCATTATCAGTCGTTATGACTCATCGATTCGTACCTCTGTCATGGTTATCATTTCATTTCCACGTATCACGCTCCGATACGAATTCAGTCGCATGGAAATGCACCGATTCGTCTCGGCGTGCCCCAGGTATTACCCACATTTCAGTACATGCTCCAGAGTCCGATTCGTGGTCAGTTGCTACAGCAGCACGACCGATTCGCGCCTCTGTCATGGCAAACAATATGTCACACCTGCACTTACCGCGCTCCGCTTCGAATCCAGTCGCATCCTCCATGCACCGATTCGTTACGGCGTGCCCCAGGGCTCGGCCTCATTTCTGAAACATGCTCCAGAGTCCGGATCATAGCTAGTCACAGATATCGGGCGACCGATCCGCATCTCTGTCATGGAATTGCTATCATTTCACTCCCACAGCGCATCACCGTTTCGAAACCAGTCGCATCCGAGATGCACCGATTCGTCACGGAATGCCTCAGTTGTTTCGGCCGTATCCATACCTATACCAGAGCTCGGTGCGTTGCCAGTCGCAAATGCGGCACAACCAATTCGAGCCTCGGCCAAGGTAAACATTTCTCTCATTTCGTTTCTTACTGCGCTCCGATTCGAATCCAGATGCATCAAACATGCACCGATTCGTCCCGGTGTGCACCAATGTTTTTCAGTTGCCTCATTTCAGTACATGCTCCAGAGCCCGGATCACGGTCGGATCAGTCACGACACGACCAAGCCGGACCTCTGTCATGGAGTTCACTCATTTCATAATCAAGGCAAACATTTCAAATCATTTCATTGTCACAAGATTGTAAGCACCATATAAGTCATTGCTTCAAGTTAGTCAGCAAACCCTTCACGAACTATCACCTTTCATTTTCCTCCAGGTCAGTCAAAGTTCAGTAGGTCCACCCTGCACCAGGTTGGACGATATCCCCCCAGGTAAAAAAAAAAAAAAAAAAAAAAGTGGGAGAAAATAAGTCGGGTAAGTATGACTCAGGGAATCAAAGAAAAAACTTGAAATTTATGTCACCCCCAATAGGTTACAGTCAACCAAAAATAAGAGCTCAAAGACAGGATATTCTCACCAGATCAACCATGTCGCAGGCCGGCAGCGAAGACTTCACGGCCCCTCTGTCACCTTCCCCGGTCTCAGAGAGCGGCAGCGTGCAGTCCCTCAGGGGATGGACTATCCCCAAACTGACGGCAGAGCTAAGACGCAGAGGTGTGCCCTTCCCCGCCACAGCGAGGAAAGGCGAGCTGTTCAAACTCCTCTTTCCCCCACCAGCAGCAAGACCCAGTACCCAGCAGGCATCCCTCCAGTCAATATCTTCAGCCATCTCACAACTTCACACGATGGTGTCGTCCCTGTCTACCTCGGTCACAGACGTACAAACCAGGGTGGCACTCCTGGAGGCACGACCGGCCGCGGCTATCCCCGACCCAACCGCAACCCAAACCTTAACACCCCTTCCTGCAGGTACCTCAGGCTGGAGCCCCATTGTCTACCCCTCCCATTTGGTTCCAACCAGCATCAGGAAGGACATTTTGGACGGCAGGGACGTCAACCTGGCCTCTCTCCTTATTTCTGTGCACGATCTGGCAGAAAATAAGGCCTACTCCTGGGGTGACATATCGGTGGTCCTTAAAGCCAAAGACCCCAGACTGAACCGCAAGTTATCCGTCCCAGAATTCACCCTGGCCTTTGGCATGCTGAGAGACGTCCTATGCTCAGCCGCTCCCAGCAGAAGGGAAGAGCTGGACTTATACCTCCATACGGTAGTAGACTTGGGCTACAAGTATGGAGGATTTTCCTTTTACGACTACCACCGTTCCTTTTCCGCAAAGGCTGCTGCCAGACTCACACAGTTCCAAACAACAACAAATTGGAGTCTCATGGACACAGAGCTGTTCTGCCGCCATTTTGCCGGCTTACGCTCACCCCTGTGTGCTATTTGCCAATCCTCCACCCACACTGCCACCTGGTGCGCCAATGCGACAACCAGACGTCCCTTCTAATTTCCCTCTACCTCCGGTGCACTTCAGGGTCAGTCGGCCCCTGAACAAACACCTCAGGTGGACAAATTCGGACACCCAGTCCGAACCGTGGGAGGGGCAGCCATCTGCAATAATTACAATTACGGGTCCTGAAACTTCAGTCAGTGCCGCCTACTTCACATCTGCACCTTATGCCAAAGAGCGCACCCAAGAAACCTGTGCGAAGTCAAACAACAGAAGAGGGCTTGACTAAGCCGGATCAATGTCTTATGGCTAGGACTCTACCTCACCTCACATCCCACCCCCTCCCTGGCCACCTACCTTATCCAGGGCTTCACAGTAGGCTTTCACACCGGCCTCATTTCACTACCCCACAGTACTTACGAATGTGGGAATCTTCGTTCAGCGGCCATTGACGAACAAGCCATAGATCGGCTCTTACAAGCAGAAGTAGACCGAGAGTACGTCATAGGCCCCTTCACTCAGCCCCCTTTCAGCACTTGGAGAGTCAGCCCTATTGGGCTTGTCAAGGGCAAATTCACAAATAAATTACGTTTGGTGTACGACCTGTCTGCGCCTCATTCTTCCCACATCCCCAGTCTCAATTCCCTGATCCCCTCCGAAGAATTCTCCCTAAAATATTCCTCCGTGGACATGGCAATCCAAGCAGTCATCAAAGCAGGTACAGGTGCCTGGCTTTCCAAAGCCGACATCTCGGATGCCTTCAAGCTCCTGCCTATACACCCATCCCTTTGGTGCTGGCACGGCATCAAGTGGAAGGAGGCATATTATTTTGCCACAAAACTAACGTTTGGTTCGAAGAGTAGCCCTTGGCTCTTCGACACATTCGCTCAATCCCTCGCTTGGATACTGGTACACAAGGCTCAGTGCCAAGAAGTCATCCATTACCTGGATGACTTCCTACTAATAGAACCTCCCAGCAAGCCCCCAGGAGACCTTGACAAACTCAGAGTGGTATTCAGGAATCTCAATGTTCCCATCGCCGAGCACAAAGTCGACGGCCCAGCACACAACATCACCTTTCTCGGAGTCAACTTAGACACCTGCACTATGCAAGCCAGTCTCCCCCTCGACAAACTAACCCGCATCAGGGCGGTCCTTCACAAATTCACCCACACCAAAGGGTGTACCAAAAAGCAGTTGCAATCTCTCCTGGGAATGCTTAATTTCGCCATGCGAATTATTCCACAAGGCCGCACCTTCGTGTCACGTCTGCTGAGATTCCTGTCAGAAACACAAGACCCCGATCAGATCCTGAATCTAGACTCCGCAGCAATAGCGGACCTATCTATGTGGGAGGAATTCCTGTCCGCCTGGAATGGCATATCCCTATTTATACCCATGGTGTCAGCCCTTTCACCTCAGGTGGTGACAGACGCTGCAGCTTCCACAGGTTTCGCGGCAATTTTTGGCCACCAATGGTTTTCAGGACCCTGGCCTCAACAGATACTGTTGATACCCGGCTTTACCCGAACATCTTCCCTCTTCGAACTCTATCCCATAGTGGCAGCTGCACAACTCTGGGGTCACCATTGGACAGGGCAAACCTTGGTCTTCACCACTGACAATCAGGCCACGGCAGACATCATCAACAAAGGCAGGTCCAAGTCCCTAGCAGTCATGTCCTTCCTGCGCAGATTGGTAGAACTGTCCTTACAGCGTCAGTTTAACATTCACTGTGCATTTATTCCAGGCAAATACAATTTAGCTGCTGACGCACTGTCACGTTTTAACTACACCTCCTTTTTCAAACAGGTTCCCGCAGCCGATCCAGTGTCGGCCCCTATCCCCGTCTGGTCACAGCTGACCCTGGACTAGCTCAACATTTACAAGGAGCAACGCAGCTCATCAATCACTCACTCTCTCATAACACACTCAAAGCCTACCAGACAGCTTGGAGGGCATTCAATAAATTCCTCACATCCTGCTGTAAAGGACCAACAGATGTCAATCAGGTACTGGCCTTCACTTCATACTGCCATACTCAGCTGGCCTTATCTTACAATACCATTCGGCTATATCTAGCCGGCATACAACATTTCTTGACTCTTGAAGACCCCACAAAATCTTCACTGTTCTCATCACACGCTATACGAGCCATCCTTAGGGGCATTCAGAAACAACAACCAGTGATCAGCATCAAGCGCTTACCCATCACGGGGCCCATCTTCAGGGAGATGTCGACTATTCTGGCTACTTCTCCATTCGGTCTGCTCCCCAGCACGGTCCTACAAGCAGCCATATATTCGGCTTACTATGGGTTCTTGCGACCTGGCGAGTTCACCTGTAACAGCCCCACAGACCAAGTACTATGCAGACGGCACTTGCTTCGCTACCAAGACCATTTTTTCCTTCACCTCGAGGTTTCTAAAACCCAGCAAACAGGCTCTGGAGTAGACATTCACCTCTACAAAACTAATAACAGCTGGTGTCCAGTCACCGTACTTAACCGTCTCCTGTCACTCCTGCCTGAACAACCGGACACCAGTCCTCTTCTACCATTCCCAGTTAAACCCTTAAGTGCCTGTCAGTTTGTAAAACACATAAGGATACTTCTCCGCAATCTTCACCTTAACCCCAGTCAGTATTCCGGACACTCCTTTCGTATCGGAGCAGCCTCCGCAGCATCCCGCCATGGGGTCCCAGACCACGTCATCAAAAGATTAGGCAGGTGGAAATCAGCCTGCTTCGCCCGGTATATCCCCAATCCTCAAGTAGAGATGGCACAGGCATTTTCAAAATTGGCTCAATGAATAACTGAAAACCAATAAATATTATACCCCTACCTGAATGTTTTTGCCCCCTTATTTTGGCATACCGGCCATTAGACCAAGGCACACTTTCAGGTCCATTTCATATGGTAAGTCCACACTTCCAGGTCTATTTCTGATGGTAAGTCTTATGTTAACTATAAATGTTATCTATGTCCATATCGGACATAGGGCTCCAACCATAAGTAGGAAGGCCAGTATGGTGGCCTGAATTTATGGGAGGAGCCCGGGGGGTATTTAACCAGCCCGCTCACCTGTGGTGCTTGTCGGTTTCCTGTGCGCGATACCCACCCTCCCTTCCCCATTTCACAGCATTTCTCAACTATTCATTTCTCTTTACAGAATAATCATTTCTTAAACCAGGGTATGCCCCCTTATTTTGGCATACCGGCCATTAGACCAAGGCACACTTTCAGGTCCATTTCATATGGTAAGTCCACACTTCCAGGTCTATTTCTGATGGTAAGTCTTATGTTAACTATAAATGTTATCTATGTCCATATCGGACATAGGGCTCCAACCATAAATATATATATATATATATATATATATATATATATATATATATATATATATATATATATAGCTGAGCTACATGGCCCATTCCATTTGTCCAAAGGTACCATAGTCAGTTACCCCAACTCTGGGCGGCCCCAGGGTTCACAACAATTGCTATTGTAGAAACATGTACAGTACATGTTCTTGTCCCCTTTTAAAAGCTGTAAGTTCATTACATTCAGTTATCAAAATGCTAATAATTCTACTGAGCTTTAGTTTGTGTAGACATGTTCTCCAGATTGGTAGAATCTTGCTCTCTTGCCAATACCACTGCTGTGATTACTAAGAAATTACTGCAGGACATTGTGTGCAAATGTGGCTCCATGGAATCAGTGGTCTCAGACTATGAAGGTCATTTTAAGGGTCAAATTATGACTGAGCCAAAGCCTCCAAACTGAACAAGGGTTTCTCACACCATTTCAACCAGAACCATCAGAAAACACAAGACATAAGATACAAGCCCTTGCCCTTGGGATAAAAGTATATCAAACTCCCCTCCCACTTCCCCCAGCTTGGGGTCCAGAGATTGTCCCCTTTCAAAATACTGTTTGGTAGAGTCCCTATTACAAGACTCATCCTCCTCCAAGTAATACAATTGATGCATTGCTCACTGTAAATGTATATATAAAAGTTACATAAACAACACATTACATTGTATGCCCAAGCTTTATTATCTATTTTAGATCCCAATTCTGATGCTGAGTCACACTCCCTACAGTCAGAGAACTGGATAACTTTTAAAAGGTTTCAAAGGAAGGGACTCGAATCAAGGTTTAAGGTTTCTTCTAGTGCACCTGAAAGTTATGTTATATGGGAAATAGGACCTGAAGGTTGGAGTCCCTCACAGATCCATTGAAGAGAATGTAGGCATAGAAGGCTACTTCCTCTACGTTATTTGTTCTCAAATAAATGAGTTCATATTCATGCTACATTAAGTATACATTTTAATGATAATCTTTTTGCTTATGTTCCAAATGTTGAGAATACAACAGAACTGCAGTCAGAACATACTACATCAGATGATTTTTGTGTAAATAACGATGCAGTAACTGATTCACCCAGTGTAAATGTGACAGATCCATTTTTAATAAAAGTACATGAAAGGCCTATTGTTTCTGTAGGATCATACGGGAGAGAACTATGCAACCTATTATTTGATTTACATAATTTTTACTTTAAGGGAATATAGACAACAGAAAAAAGTATTATTATGTTTTACTTGAACTTATCCAAGGGTTGCTAGGATTGTTTTCATCCCATTGAGTGTGTTCTGGAAATTCTGATTAATAAACATCCAACTTATGCTAAAAGTACACAACCAATAAACTATTTGTGGAAGGGAAAGATTGTTCTACAGTTAAATTGTAATTCTGTTTATCAAGCTGTGTTGTGCAAGAAAACAGGTGTAATACTTACTGCCAAATACACAAAAATCTCAGTATGGAAACTAGAGACTGGTGCTAACAACAAACAATATGAGGTTCTAAAATTCACAAACAGGAACATCTATAAATGCTTTATTTTGTTAGTTACTGTATGTGGGAAATGTGTCCCCGCTGTTGAGTGTCACTATTCGATTGATGTGACTCTTTGGCCCTTATCAAGACAAACCATTTGTGTAGACAATTTGTAATGCAGTTTATCAGGGCTGTTGGACATTTACCCAACTGGCAGTTGTTCAACTTTAAAGATACTATTCCTAGGGAAAACAACCAGATTAGTGATCACAAACATTGATTTTCACGATTCGGATGAGGTAAAACTTGTGTAACTGAGGTAATAGCTAATAAATGGATCAAGAGATGTGTAGCATTTATGAAAAAATATACATGTAAAAAGTTTGGTTGGATTCAGAATGTTTTCATATTGGAGCAAAAAGAGCTATTGCAAATACTGCATTAAGACATTCAGGCATGGCATTGGGCAGAAACAAGCATGGAAGATTTGTACAACATGTAGAAAATGGAATTAAGACACAGGGCTAGTTTACACTTGCTTCAAAACATGGCTTCGGACACGCTTTGTTAAAGCTCTGTGGACGATAGTCAAAGCCTGTCACTAAATAAAATAGTTAGTATACAGTCCTGTTTACACCTTGCTTTTGCTTTGTGCTTCGATAGGCTTTAGCGGGGCTTCAATGAGGCTTTGGTGGAGCTTCGATGGGGCTTTCGGTGAGGCTTCAGTAAGTTTTCGATGAGGCTTCAGTGGGGCTTCAAGCAAGCTTTGCCATAGACTTCTATGGGGGCTTTGAAGATGCTTTGAAGCACCACTGAAGCTACATGGGGTATAGTTTTTGAAGCAAAGCCGAATCAAAGCAAAGCAAAAGCAAGGTGTAAACAGGACTGTAAGCTAACCATTTTATTTAGTGACAGGGGCTTTGCCTAGCATTCAGAGAGCTTTCACAAAGCCTGTCCGAAGCCTTGTTTTGAAGCAAGTGTAAACTAGCCGTTAATGTGTGTTGAAACCAAAGCAAGTGTAAATGAGCCCTTAGACATAAATCATTCTTTTAAAAACTTACAAAATGCTCACAGTGATGCAACTACCCCACTATCTAAAAGAATTAAACTGAAATGTAAGGGTTTAATTGAACTGAACTGCATAAGTAGAACATAGACACAGGAATGCATGCCAGAAAACACTTCTGGACTTGACTGGTACCAAGTTTCCATATATGTAATGAAACCATCAATCAGTGAAACGGCCAATTATTGTGGCTGTTAAATAGATAACCTTTTCTCAAAACTTTTATGAGATCAGGGTCTGGTAAATTCTTCCAGAAGCTTCCATACCCCAACGTTAAAAAAAATACAGTGTAGCAGTCATGACTATGTAATGTATAAAATACCACATAGGATGGAACAGGGCTCGGGTAAATACTATGTAATTGCAAAGCACAAAAGTGGTCTGGGGTAAATGTCTTTTCATGTTGGTGGTCAGTGTGCAACATTCACTCAGCTTGCCCCCTTGCACCAGTGGTCAACATGCCCCCTTACAATGGTGGTCAGCATGGTCTCTTGCACTGGTGGCAAGCATGCCCCCTTATAATAGTGGTCAGCATGCCCCTTGAATTTGTTATTAGCATGCCCCCTTACATTGGTGTTCAACATGTCCCCTTGCATGGTAGTCATTTACAGCTGTAATAGGCTGTCGGTGCTGGTTGTTTACAAACCCTCATGCCAGGGTGCTAAATGTAATCCTGGACTCTGACCTGTCCTTTCAGCCCCAAATCCAATCGCTGTCCAAATCTTGCAGACTTCACCTCTGTCTAAACTTTTTAGCTCTATACACCACCACAATGGATTTGAAATGAAACAAACAAGATGTGCTTTAACTGCAGACTTTCAGCTTTAATTTGAGGGTATTTACATCCAAATCAGGTGAACGGTGTAGGAATTACAACAGTTTGTATAAGTGCCTCCAACTTTTTAAGGGACCAAAAGTAATGGGACAATTGGCTGCTCAGCTGTTCCATGGCTAGGTGTGTGCTATTCCCTCATTATCCCATTTACAAGGAGCAGATAAAAGGTCCAGAGTTCATTTTAAGTGTGCTATTTGCTTTGGAATCTGTTGCTGTCAACTCTCAATATGAGATCCAAAGAGCTGTCACTATCAGTGAAGCAAGCCATCATTAGGCTGAAAAAACAAAACAAACCCATCAGAGAGATAGCAAAAACATTAGGTGTGGCCAAATCAACTGTTTGGAACATCCTTAAAAAGGAAGAACACACCGGTGAGCTCAGCAACACCAAAAGACCCAGAAGACCACAGAAAACAACTGTGGTGGATGACCGAAGAATTCTTTCCCTGGTGAAGAAAACACCCTTCACAACAGTTGGCCAGATCAAGAACACTCTCCAGGAGGTAGGTGTATGTGTGTCAAAGTCAACAATCAAGGGAAGACTTCACCAGAGTGAATACAGAGGGTTCACCACAAGATGTAAACCATTGGTGAGCCTCAAAAACAGGAAGGCCAGATTAGAGTTTGCCAAACAACATCTAAAAAAACCTTCACACTTCTGGAACAACATCCTATGGACAGATGAGACCAAGATCAACTTGTACCAGAGTGATGGGAAGAGACGAGTATGGAGAAGGAAAGGAACTGCTCATGATCCAAAGCATACCACCTCATCAGTGAAGCATGGTGGTGGTAGTGTCATGGCGTGGGCATATATGGCTGCCAATGGAACTGGTTCTCTTGTATTTATTGATGATGTGACTGCTGACAAAAGCAGCAGGATGAATCCTGAAGTGTTTCGGGCAATATTATATGCTCATAGTCAGCATAGTCATGCTTTTGCTTTTAACTACAACTGTATGTGACACTGTTATAACTTTTTAACCATGTTTTCAATTAAAATGGAATTTTATCATATTATTACCTTCCTCTTTACTTTCTCTTACTAAATATTTGGCTACACCTAGTACCGCAATAGTCCCCCCCCCCCTTTGGGTTTCCTTCCCTGCATGGGGTATCGAGATACTGGCCGACAGAAGCAGCGAACTGCGGCCGTTCCCTACCTCCTGCCTTTCCTTGTACATGCTCATAGTCAGCAAAATGCTTCAGAACTCATTGGACAGCGATTCACAGTGCAGATGGACAATGATCCGAAGCATACTGCGAAAGCAGCCAAAGAGTTATTTAAGGGAAAGAAGTGGAATGTTATGCAATGACCAAGTCAATCACCTGACCTGAATCCGATTGAGCATGCATTTCACTTGGTGAAGACAAAACTGAAGGGAAAATGCCCCAAGAACAAGCAGGAACTGAAGACAGTTGCAGTGGAGGCCTGGCAGAGCATCACCAGGGATGGTGATGTCTATGCGTTCCAGACTTCAGGCTGTAATTGACTGTAAAGGATTTGCAACCAAGTATTAAAAAGTGAAAGTTTGATGGATGATTGTTAATCTGTCCCATTACTTTTGGTCCCTTAAAAAGTGGGAGGGCCATATACAAAATGTTGTAATTCCTACACCGTTCACCTGATTTGGATGTAAATACCCTCAAATTAAAGCTGAAAGTCTGCAGTTAAAGCACATCTTGTTTGTTTTCATTTCAAATCCATTGTGGTGGTGTATAGAGCCAAAAAGATTAGAATTGTGTTGATGTCCCAATATTTATGGACCTGACTGTAACTCTGTGCCTGCTGTTAGGGAAAGCACTGTACAAGTTTACCAACCTTTGGAAGCAGGCACAGAGCTTGAAATCAAACAGCGAGGTACTGCACAGACTGACAACAGTAGTTGTTGAATTGCTGCTCATCAGGGGGAAGTAGTTAGTGCCGGCTGCCTCTTTTTTTTTTTTTTTTTATTCTATTTATTGTTTTTTTCGTTTAGTACAAAACAACAATACAAAAAAAAAAAAAAAACAGTACGTTAAGGTGACCAATGGACACCTTCAATGTATGGCCAACATGGCCTTCCTGTTCTAACTAACATAGTTCAGCTGTCTAACATATTTAGTGCCGGCTGCCTCTTAATATACAGTGTGACCACTGTCAAGCTGTAGCCCTGTAGAAGGAATGCCATGTCTTAATTGTTGAGAAATGATCAAAAGTATCAGAGGAAATCTAACCTGCATTGTACTACACCCAAGTACAGTCTGAAATGTCACAAGACCTTAGGTTAATGATCACATCCCTCTATGTAGGACAGTTTCTACTTGGTCTAAGGAGACAAGTGGATACAGTAGTACCAACATTCCTATCATTCACATAAAGTGGAGGATGATTCAATGCTATGATTGTAATGAGAATTGAAATTGAAGCATCACACCACTACTAAGAGGTCCAGATACAACTATATTGCATTAGAAATCAAGGGTACAACCCAATGACTTCTAATGGAATAAAGTTGTATCTGGACCTCTTAGCAGTGGTGTGGCACTTTTAATTCTCTTTATATTACACTTCAAGCCAAGGAGATTGTGGAGCTCCTCTGGTGTGCAGAAACGGCCTACTCAGGAACCAGATCATTTACACCAACATCAGATCCTTAAGATAACAATACCTGTAGGCTAACCCTACAGGCTCAGCGCTATCTTTCCACTTTCCTTAACTGTTCAGTACTATGATTTTTAGAGCCAGACCTACACTATTTCTTCCTTAGTACCTGTTGCTGGGATAGAACACCATGCTTATACAGCAGTCAACTTTGGTACTATCTTGCCAGAAACGACTGTGTTACTATCTAGATTACACCATGATCGAATGATCTATGAATTCAGACAACTTCAGATCATAGATACTGATGGGTATTGGAGAAAGGATGTTGTTATACTATGTCAAGGTGAAAAGACTCAGGTCAGGAGTCAGGAAATAACAATGCTGGCAAAAGGAAGGATCATGCTTATCGAATGCAGTGGAATTATCCTCACATTACATAAAGTGTTATAGGCAAGTTAGAATCAGATAACAAGTGACACACTTGCATTGAATTTTACACAATAGGGTACCCTACCTTGTGGGTTTTATTGTACACCTGTAACTGTCATACGTGCAGCAGAAACCCTAGAGCATACACCTGTTACACAAGAAAATAGGCTTGACATGAAACCTGCCACACCCATTCATTTATAGAAAATTCCTTTGGGATTTGTTAAAGGCCTGGTTGTTAGATTTCAGCCAGCAGAATAGGATTTTGAATATATTGTATATCGTGTTGTGAAGTAGCGCTAATATAGCACGTCAACAAAAAAGAACAAAAAAAAAAACAAGGAATTTCTCAGATGCTCATGGCAAATATAAACTCATATACAAGTGTTCAAAGTCCTAAAAGGTGCATCCCATAATATATATCTGAGCAATAATGCAATGAAATCCAGTAAAGTGTATGACATAATACTAAACTAAAAGTAAATTGTTTCCCAGGAGTAATCAGCATCCGAAAAAATCAGGTGACTCAGAGAGATGATCATTTCCAAAGTGAAAAATATAAATCAGAGTAGATAACCGAAGAGACGAGGGGGAACAGGTGAAAGAGTCCAAATTAAAGATGTAAGATGGTAAACATGTCTTTCTGCAGTCCTCCCCCAGTAGTGCTAGCCTCTCACCTTATAGATAGACTCCAACGGGTCTAATGGGGCAACAATAAATGACCAGCCTGTTGTTGAAGCTTTCCTCACAGCTTTCAAGGGATCAATGAAACTTTTGTCTGGTCTCCAAGGTCTTTTCCTAGAAGAAAGTTTTCTCTCAATCCTATAGGTGGGGCAACAGTAAAGGACCCGCCTGTTGTTGAGGCTTTCCTCACAAGGTCCAAGGGATCGCTGTAACTTTTTCTTCGGTCTCCACGGTCCTTTCCTAGAAAAACGTTTCTCCCAATCCGCAAGATAGAAGATAAAAAAGAAGGCTCTCCATAGTGTTGGAGAGCGGATTGGGAGAAACTTTTTTTCTAGAAAAGGACCGTGGAGACCGGAGAAAACACAGACAGTGGGATTTAGCCCCGCCCCCTTGTCACTGGATTTGATTGCCAATGGCTCCTGCTGCTATCAATCTGTCCAATGAGCAGAGCAACAGAGGCTGGAGCCACTGCACTCATGCACCTTGCTGGATTGGATCGGGCTCGGGTAAAAGAGGGGGTCTGGGGAGAGATGCAGCACAGAAGGTTTTTTTACCTTATAGGATAGAATTCATTAAGATGAACAACCACTTTAGGCTTTTTCCATCTGTTTTTACCTGGTGATCTGGCGTGTAACACACCTTCTGTATTAGAGTGCGCCCACTCTGGATGAAGGAGCACATGGGGCACAGCAGACAGCAGCATTGTCAGTCTAGAAGGGAGGGTAGTGTTAAATGTATTAGCAGATTTAAATACACTATACACTAACAAATTGAAGCTGAACTCCGGCTAATACTTTATAAGGAGTTACTGCAAAAAAAAACTTTCCTTTTAGGATAAAGGTTTTACATGAATAAATAAAAGTTGACCATTGTAAGCACCCCTGTCAGTGGTACCGTATATACTCGAGTATAAGCTGAGTTTTTCAGCACATTTTTTTGTGCTGAAAGTGCCCCCTCGGCTTATACTCGAGTCAAGCACTTTTCTGCAGCAAACATTGCCTTTTTTCCAAACCGAATTTGGGGCCCTGTATCTCGGGGCCACTTACTGCTAGGAACCCCAAATTTGTTGTGCAAACCCAGTCAAACCCATACCACAATGTTTCCAAAGCTGGTGTTCCTAGCACTAAGTGGCCCCGAGATACGGGGCCCCAAATTCGGTTTGGAAAGTGTCATTCTCTGCTGCAGAAAAGTGCTTGGCATTTTCTGAACCGATTTTTGGGGCCCTGTATCTCGGGGCCACTTAGTGCTAGGAACCCCAGCTTTGGATATGTTGTAGTGCTAGTTCCACTGGGTTTGTACACCAAATTTGCACTAAGATACGGGAGATATGGGGCCCCAAAGTCGGTCAACTGTGTCCATCTGCAGCAATGTCATTTCGGGACCCTTTGGGTCCAGAGACCCCAAATTTTGGCTGGGGGGCATCTAGGAACCCTTAACTACCGAGTTTGAAGTTTAGGGGACCTATGGCTGCAAATGGGCACAGTGAGGCATGCAAATGGACACAGTGAGGATGCAAATGGGCATTGTTGACCCTCTTTTCCACTTACAGTAGCTGCACATTTCTCACCCTAGGCTTATACTCGAGTCAATAAGTTTTCCCAGTTTTTTGTGGTAAAATTAGGTGCCTCGGCTTATATTCGGGTCGACTTATACTCGAGTATATACGGTAAATGGTTTGTCACCCCTGAAAAAGTCACGTGTCTGTGACGTAACATGTAGGGCACAAACGAAGGTATACCGGTAGTGACGTAAGCAGATATATGAGTCACGCACTCGTGGATTTTGTTCTTTTTTAACATTTTTGGAATGTGAGTGAAGCTATTTGCTTTAATAAATCTTATACATAAAATTACATCACACAATGGGAAGTCTTTTCCACATTTTGTTTTGCATACCCTAAGCGAGGTTAAGAACCAACACAAAGGAACACCACCACAGAGACCCGGAAGTCAGGGAGAACAACCAGAAGGCACCTAGCGGGAAGAGGGGATAGGAGGACCACCATATTAAGAACAAATCCCTTCATGCCTTAACTCAAGTAGTAAAACGGTGAGAGTCCAGAGAGCACAGTGGTGTCACAGCAGCATTTTAGAGAAGAGACAGAGGTTTTTTTTTTTTATCTCACACTGAGGTGACGGGATATATACAGTATAAGAGACATATCAAAGACATATGGACTATATGATGAACTAGCTATATTGGAGTATTGGAGATGCACATTAGACTTTGCTTACCTTTATTTACTTTGTCTTTCATACTATAGCACTTGTATGATTTGATTTGCACGCTTTAATATCATTATACCTTATGATTAATTATTCATTGGTATTTATTGTACCCATCTGAGGAGCTTATTAATTTTTGCACAATTTATCATTGCTTGTTTTGGACTACTAACAGTGAGTTTTTGCACATATTTAAGCACCTTGTTTTTGAACAATATCTACTGCGATCTTTTGCACATTCAAGCAGCGCAGCACCATTCATTGTATACCAAATGGTTTGTCTTGTCCCTGTAAATCAGAATGTATGTAGATGTGTTGAAAACAATCAGCTGCTCCAGGGATGGACAATGATCAGATACCTCATTTCCTGTAAAGGAATAGCCTTGCAGAATTGTAAGCACCAGAGCTGGCTGTGATTGTCTTTGTGTGAAGTGACATGTATTTTTATGCAGCCCAAATACCCAGTAACCTTTCCCCTAGAATGTCTGGATGTTCCAACCTTAAACTCCATGAATACTAGATTTTTTTAGCTCACCTGGACATTAGCCATGAGAAAAATGAGTGTTTAGTTCACGCTAATAGTTCCAGGAACTGTGATGAACGTTTTCCTGTCTGGTTATGCTGTCTTTATATTTAATATTGTTAAACCTTTCAGGACGTATCTTTGGTAATTACTAACTTTATAAGCTTGCACACATAGAGAGATATTCAGAACAATATCAATGTCTTTGGTAATTACTAACTTTATAAGCTTGCACACATAGAGAGATATTCAGAACAATATCAATGTTTAACTATTCTCACACAAGTAAAGCTTTCATTAAAAATGACAAGGAATCCTTAGTTACTGGAAAAGAAAGACATGGTCTACATAGCTAAGCCAGTATGTGTGTCAGGTTGAGGGGGAGGTTGTATGTTGTACATTATATTTACATTTTTGTATACTTTTTCCTTTTTATTACACTATCACAAGGGGTCTAATATGTCTTCTCTGTGACAGTACTGAGTCAGTGTCAGGCCCTCTTTATGGTGATGTTAGAGGTCAATTAAATGGTCTCCTCTGCCTCCACTACAGAATACAAACAGATAGCATTCTTCATCAGCAGCTTACCTGGCAACCGTCTAGGATTTTGACAGCTGTGACTCAGAAATGTTTAAAGCGTTAAAGAGGTCACTTTACACTGGGGAGATGGAAACAGGAGTGTGTTATCTCCTCCTGACCTGCCATTCTGAAGCCTCCTGGATTGGTCCCTGGCTCCCAGCGACAAGAAAAGCAAGATGAGTTCACGGACTGGGAACATTAGGCGATGGCACATTGCAAGAAGGGGCGATCACATGGATAGGGCAGCACACAGGGTGTAAAAAGCGTTTTGGGTGGCTGGATAAATCAGTTCTGCTTAAAGATCGCAGGGCTGCAGAGAATTATCAATAAACAAACCCACAGCCGCTACTTGCATTTACATCTGTTTGCTGCCAAACATCGTGCTGTAAACTTAGCTGCTGATCAATTAAGTCTTCAAGGCTCTCCACAGAGAGTCCTCTGATGAAGCCATGTAATTGGTGGTGTAACACGTAATGGGCGGAACGGGTGACATCATGTATCTCGGGAAGGAAATTAAGCTGTTGTGTATTGGGAAAACAGCCGCATGGACATCTTAAAAGGGCCAGTATACCCTAGTTATCTGTACATGTTGAGACCTGTAGTGCACAGTAGTATGTGAGTGCATTTTGAGTTTAATAAAGAGTGTGATTATAATACAGTGATGCACTAAGGGCATGTGCTTCTTTCTCTTTGAGCACATTTATTGAACAAAGAGAAATGCATCCAGACCCATCTGTGTAAGTCGGATTAAAGAGTAATGTAGAGAAACCATAAGAGGAAAGAGGGTATCCCAGCAGGTGGAAACATATTAATTTGGAAAAAAAAATTATGAAGTACCATAAACGCACAAGAGACTGTATTGTATAAAAACATTTTTCATATATCTGTATATTTTTATTACATATTTTTCTTCGTTGTTTTGTAAAAAAATTTCATTAATTATATTTTTGTGAGGTGGCGCTATACTATATTGGTTTATAAAAGTTTGGAAGGTGTGTGGAACAATTATAAATGATAGCAGCAACCTATAAAAACACGTCACATGGTTCTGATATTGATAAATGGTATAAACACAGATTGTGATTGCACAGGAGTGCATTTGTTTATAGTAATCACCTGTCAGTACTAGGTGTACTAGTACCTTTTGACAAATTCTCCTTTGGTCCACAGGTCCCTTTTCCCCACAACACCTTTGAGCTTGATATCTTTTAGCTTTTGTAGCTAAAAATAGGATTTTTAAAACAGCTTACCTGTAAAATCCTTTTCTTGGAGTACATCATAGGACACAGAGCCTCAAGTAATTACTTGGTGGGTTATGGGCCTACCTTCAGGTGTTGACACTGGTATAACCAATACAGGAGGTTGACTCCCCTATATAACCCCTCCTCCTTCCAGGAGTCCTCAGTTTTTGTAGCCAAGCAATATAAGCAATATACTCTCACCCCATAAAACAGAGGGGCGGGAGCTCTGTGTCCTATGATGTACTCCAAGAAAAGGATTTTACAGGTAAGCTGTTTTAAAAATCCAATTTTCTTTATCGTACATCATAGGACACAGAGCCTCAAGTAATTACTTGGTGGGATGTCCCATAGCAATGCTACTTGAGGGGAGGGAGACACAACCTGTAGGGCACCCCCAGACCTTGAGGAATTATACTGCTGCTTGCAGCACACTGCGTCCGAAGGCGATATACTCATTCCATCTACTTGATAACATTTTGTAAATGTATGCACTGAAGACCACGTTGCGGCCTTGCAGATTTGAGACATGGAGGCCTGGTGACACACTGCCCAAGAAGCACCAACCGCTCTGGTAGAGTGCGCCTTAACTTGAAAAGGGGGAATCTTTCCCTTTAAATCATAAGTTTGAATTATAACTTGCCGAATCCACTTAGCCACAGTGGATCTTGACGCTGGCAGTCCTTTTTTAGGACCCTCTGGCAGAATAAATAAGACATCAGTCTTACGAATCTGAGCAGTTTTCTTTAAATAGATCTTCACTGCTCTCACCACATCAAGACAATGTAGTGACTTTTCTTCTTTGGAACATGGTTTTGGAAAAACGATGGCAGGACAATATCTTCATTCAGATGAAAGCCTGAAACCACTTTTGGCAAAAAGCCTGGACGAGGGCGTAACACCACTCTGTCCTCATGAATAACCAACATGGTTTTGGAAAAAACGGCAGGACAATATCTTGTTCAGGTGGAAACCTGAGACCACTTTTGGTAAAAAACCTGGACGAGGGCCCAACACCACTCTGTCCTCATGAATAACCAAATATGGCTCTTTACAGGAAAGAGCAGCCAATTCTGAAACCATTCTTTCTGAGGATATAGCAACCAAAAATATCAGCTTCCTAGTCAGAAGGACTAAGGGAACATGCTGTAATGGTTCGAATGGCGGTTTTTGTAACACTGACAAAACTAAATTCAAGTCCTAAGGGCTTAAGGGTGATTTAACTGGCGGATTAATCCGCATCACTCCTCGCATGAAACCCTGGACTAAAGAATGCGTAGCAAGTGGTCTTTAAAATAAAATTGATAAGGCTGAGACTGGGCCCTTAATAGTACTCAGGGCCAACTTCATCTCTACGCCTACTTGTAGAAAGGCAAGAATTCTGCCTATAATATATATATCTCCGAGGGTGCCAACACTTGGATTCACACCAGGAAACATAAGCTTTCCAGACTCTATAATATATAGTTCTAGAAGCTGGCTTCCTAGCATTAATTAAAGTAGAAATAACTGCCCTGAAAAGCCCACACTTCTTCAGAATGTGGGTCTCAATAACCAGGCCGTTAAATTTAGCATTCGTATGGAATATCGGCCCCTGCGAGAGCAGGTCTGGCCTTTGTGGAAAGGACCACAGATCCCCCCCACTGCCATCTTTACGACCTCTGCATACCATGACCTTCTGGGCCATGCTGGTGCTGCCAGAATTACCGGTTTTCTTTCCAGCTTGATCCTGCAAAGAAGTCAAGGCAGCAACTGAATGGGGGAAATGCATAGATCAGTAAAAGCTGATCCCAAAGTATCACCAACGCATCTGTTCTGCATGCGAATGGATCCCTTGTTGTGGACACAAAGTTGACTAACTTTGTTGCACTGGATGCTAGAAGATCTACATCCGGAGTCCCCCATCCTTGACAAACAGCCCGAAACATGTCGGGGTGAATAGACCATTCCCCTGGGAATAATCTGCCGGCGGCACATGTAGTGCGCGTGCCAATTCTCTATTCCCAGAATGAAGACTGCCGATGGGCACGGAATATTTCTTTCTGCCCAAGTTAGAATATGGTTCACTTCTCTCTGCCCTGAGAGATTCTTGGTGCCCCTTTTGATGATGATATAGGCCACAGCCGTGGCATTGACGGATTGAATCCTGTCGGGACAATCCCTTAACCTGGAAGTCCAGGCTTTTAGAGCCAGACACACTAGGATGTTGATGGGCAAGGCTCGTTCGGTTCTTGAACACTGTCCATGGACAGTTGTCTTCTCTGTCATTACCACTTTCCAGAAAAGTGGTTTGAAGTATTTACCCTTTAGGACATTCTTTAGTAACCACCAATTGAGGCTTTGGGACACCCTTGGGGACAGCTGCATTGGCAAGTCCAAAGCTTGGATTATTTTGTTCCAAAGAAATAGAATACTGTTTTGCAACAGTCTCGAATGGAACTGGGCAAAGGGAACTGCTTCGAATGAAGCCACCATCCTTTCTAACAACCTCATGCAAAGGCGAATGGAGGGACCTCCTTTTGACCTGACCATCTGCACCAACTCTTTTATAGAGTGGTGTTTGTTTTGTTTTGTTTTTTTTTTCTGGGCAAGAAGACCCTTTTTCTGGGCTGTATCTATGATCAGACCCAAATACTGCAGCCCTTTTTTAGCGATTTTAATGGAGACTTTACTAGGTTGAGAATGCAACCCAGACCTTTCCAGGTAACTGGTTGTAATGCGTACACCTTACTTCGAACAGCGATTGGTCTATTAGAAATAGATTGTCTAGGTATGCCAAGACTGTTTAAGCCCTGTGCCCTTGACCTGGCTACAGGTGGGGCTAGCACCTTTGTGAACACTCGAGGTGCTGTAGCTAGCCCGAAGAGCAAGGCTATAAACTGAAATGCTGCTGTTCTACTTCGAACCGCAGAAACCTTTGGTAAGTGAGAAATATATGGACATGCAGATATGCATCCCTGATGCCGATAGGTGCCGGAAGTTTTCCTCGTTGCAGGATAGAAACTACTGACTTGATCGACTCCATAGAAAGGAGCGGATCTTCAGGAACTGATTTAGATTCTTTTAGATCTAGAATGGATCTGTTGAATTTCTGCGTGGCTCTGTACATGTACAGGAAACGCATGAAAAAGGCAGTGAAGGTTCCAAGGAACCTAAGAAAAAACAGAACTATCAGCTGACTCTACTGGAGGTAGCTTGGAAGAGGCACAAATGATCTCTGTAAGAGGTTTGTACCAGCAATTTCTCAGATTGCGAGGTTAAAAAAAAGTTCAACTCTAGTTGTCTCCTCTGCAGAGGAGTACTCGGTTTGCCTTTCTTCCCGATTACCTGAGGGTAATCCTTCATCCTCTACCCACTGTTCCCTTGATAAGGGATCTCAGGTGGGGGAGGGGGGGTCTAACACGCTTCTCATCCTTGGATAGCGGATGCGATTAAAGTTGCTAATTTTCCTTCTAGGCCCCGCAGGGCGGAGGAAAAACGCATCTTCAATCATGTATACAGGGGCTGAATATTTTCTCCTCTTAGGCTTAGTTTCCACTATTGCAACCCCAAAGTTGCGTGATTTTACTGTGATCCTTTGCGGCGCAATTTTGATGCGACAGGAAACAATGCTTGTGTATTCTAGAGGTTTATGGACCTCAAGTGGCATCAAAGTGCAAAGTAGTGCAGGGACTACCTTGAAGTCGCACAGATCTGAACAGTATTTATTGGAAATCATGCCCTAGAGTCTGACGGTGGAGGCTGTCATCGCTGCATAGAGGCAGCTGCCCCAGTGCAGGGGAAGGAATCTATTTAAGTGACTTGTCCAAGGTCACAAGGAGCCAACGTGAGGACGAGGTCCCACGTCTTTCAGGAAGCCTCCCATGGCTACGCTGGCCATCAGAGTAGTTAAGCTGTGAGGAGTGGCTCCTTCACTAGTGAACGCCGACATGTGGATCTGAACCCATGTCTGTCAGGAAGTCTCCCATGGCTGCACTGGCCGTCAGAGTACTTAACCTGTGAGCTGTTGTGGCTTCACTTTAAATAAAAGGATATTTATACCTTCTACTGGACAAAAGAGCTTTACTGCTAGAAATCATTTGGATGTATTTCACCAAACCTTCCCCAATGAAAGGGGAAACTAGTCAGACACCCCTTTTTTGCAAGATGCTTCGGCTGACCAACCCTTTTAACCACGGGGTCCTAAGCATGTGTTTTAGCACAAGCGCAAGGCGAGACGTCTGGTGGATAGGGTCTTTTATGGCATCTATGGCGAAACATAGCGCCATTGGTAGGAGGATTTTAACAAAAAAATTCCAACTCCTTATCTGTTGGATGCTTAAGCAATTATGCATCTTTATTGATGCTGGAAATCGCAGCGTCTACTGCTGGTATTTCCAGCCCTTGTGAATTTTTCCTCTATGATAGAGAACTGGGAAACTCTTTGGAGGGAAAAAAATGCTTATCCAGATGATCCCATTCAGCATAAATAAGTGCTGTTTAAAAAAAAAACAAAAACAAAGAAGGGACCTAGACTTTCAGCCTACTTTGTTAGGAGTAGTATAAAAAGTAGAATGAACCATCTCTGTAAGAGTTTGTACCATCAATCTGTCAGATTGTGGGGTTGCATACGGTTCATCAACTGTTTCCTCAGCAGAGGAAAATGTGGCTTTTCCCCGTAATCCCCTGAGGATAACACCTCATCCTGTGCCCACTGTTCCCTTGGAAAAAGGGGTTTGAGGTGGAGGAGGGGGATCTAGCATGCTTCCTATCCTCTTGGATGGAGAATGCGATTAAAGCCGCTAATCTTTCTTCTAAGCCCAACAGGGCAGAGGAGAATGCATCTTCAGTCACATACACAGGGGTTGAAGTGTGAGAAGCAGTTGCACCACCAATTGCTTCCAATGACTCACCCTGGCTTGCCAAGTCAGGTATCTCCGGAGAGGATGACAGTGTGGAGGCATGACTGGAACTCCCAGCACCTGGGAGTGGAATCCTTGGTACCTTTGTGGTACACTGGAAATCAAATGTGCTAAGCACAACAGCAGAGGCACTTTAACAAATTATGGTATTTGCTGAACAATAGTTTTAGCAAAAGAAAACAATGTCACCATAAGGATCAACCTTTGATACTGAGTACCATAATATTTCCTGTGCCGGAAATGCCTGTTTACACACCTTTACATGCCCAGCGCTTCTGTGTCTCTTAGTGTGACAGACTTCTGTCTTCAGCATATGAACTGAGAGCGTCTGTGTTAAGCGTCAGGTGAGAACCAAATTACACATAAGTGTCAGCTGTTACTGCACCTCTCCAGGAGGAGAGGGGAATTTTTATCAGCAGTGTTTGTTAAACTCCTAGTTTTAAAGGAAGACTTCACTTTATACAAAAAAATGCAAATGGCTGGTTTTGTATGTTCATAAACTACTGCTGTAACCCCTTTAGATCCCTCAGAAGAGGAACACCATCTGTTCAATTAAGAACTCCCCTCTGGCTGCAGGGACCACACCCGCTGCTTTAGCCAGACACAGAGCTGCTGAAAAAGCATTGTACTAGGTAAGTGTAATATACTCCCTCTAGAGGAGACATTTTAAGGCATACAGTTATACATTTTATATATATATATATATATATATATATATATATATATATATATATATATGTATTTTTTGGAGAAAAAGGCATAGGTGGACTTTTTACAGTTCCTAGGCTTCTCCCCTTACCTTATCCTCGCTGCAGGATACTGCTGATTTAACAGACAGATCCAACTTTCACCCATCACGGCGGGCAGCGTAGTTAAACCTTCAAAGACTGGGGCCCTTTTTAAAGGGGTTCCGCTCCTTTGGACCTGTATAGCAACTCTCAGGAACAACTTTAGGTAATATGAAAAACCAAAAGGAGTCCTGGTTCCTAGGGTCCAGCTCTCAAAGAGAAGCTTACAGGCAAAACCTTGTTCTTCAATGCGAGGCCCAGGTACCATCCTACCAATCATGGCACGCTGCGCCGATCGCACATGTGAAGCCATAGCTGGGCACCCACAGCTGCAATGCTGGCGCCGCTGAACGGAGGGGGAGACGAGCGGGGCTTCTATCCCCCACATCGCTGGACCGTGGGACAGGTAAGTGTCCGATTATAAAAAGTCAGCAGCTGCAGTATTTGTAGCTGCTGACTTTTAATTTTTAAAAAAAAAATGGGAACTCCTCTTTAAGGAAGATAGGGCTTCCATTTCTAAGCACATTTGGCTAAATGTATTTAATTTTCTAGATTTTAATTAGAAATAAATAGTAGTAGTGGGATACCTAAACAATCTCCTCTTGAGGGAACAGTTGGCACAAGTAATGATTGACAATGTGATGTGGCCAAGCTAGACCTTAAACAGGTTTAGTTGAATCCTGAACTGTCAGAAGAGCTGGAACTGACACATCACTTGGAGAATCTAAGTCTCATCCTAGGCAAAACTCAAGCCAAGGTTTTCCTTTAGCAAGAAAAACTTCTGGCTCTTCATTCCCAGACTCTTCTGCATAACACTTCTTGGCTTAAAGGCAATGCTGTTTTCTTAGTTTCACTTCAGACCCCTTCAACCAGCATTAGGTCATTGTGGTGCAAATCAGTTCAGTCTAGACAAACCAACTTGCCTGACACCAAAGTCCATGCTATCTCTGGCCTGGTGGCTCAGGAATCCAGCACTGGAGTTGGGAAAATCCTCCCTCCTGTTGTCTTAGAAGGGCTTGGTGTCATAGGCACCATGACAGTACAGGGGAATTGGTCACCAGAGGAATCTCCTCTCCCGACCAACATTCTACCGCTCAGGGCAATTTGACTGTTTCTATAATGCCAGACACCCCAACTGGAGGGTCGTTCATTTAGAAGCCAGTTGGACAACGCCTTAGCAGTGGTTTACATTGAGCATTATGAAGGAACCTAATGTTTCATTGCAGAAAGAGAGGTAGAAATAATTTTAACCTGGACAGAACTTCACATTCCAGCCTTGTCCACGATTCAAATTCCAGGCATGGACAATTGGCAGGCACACTACCTCAGCCAACAGTGCCTGGTCCTGGGCAAATGGTCTCTACAACTGAAAGGGTTTCAGGACCTGTGTCACAGGTGAGGAACACTGGATGTGGACCTCCTGGCCTCTAGATTTAGTAACAAACTGGACAGGTTTCTGGATGCAGGCATACTCTGGGGGGGAAGCATTGGATGCTCTGGTGACTTTGCGGAATCAATACATCCTGTTCTATACCTTTGAGGTAGACTCTGTGGGGCCTCCATGTCTTCTAATCCTGGACCAGCGAAGTAAGGACTCTAGGGTCGCTAATCATATTTAGTAGGGGCATACGAGTGCTGGATGCCAAAATGGAAATGGTGGACATACTTACTGTAACTGGGAATGGCCTTGCATGGGTTTGTGCTGTAGTGACATTCTAATGGGTACTGATCCTCCCCTATTTAAAGCATACCAAAACCAAAAGCCAAAATGTTAAATATTGCATCTTACCAGCTGTGTTGGCTGCATTTGTTTTTATTTATATTTTGCGGGCTAAGAACATTTTACGAAATACCTGTTGAGCTTGCCAGAAAAGGTAGCAATCTAAGATTTCCCCTTGCAATCTACTAATCTCATCCCCCCATATGCAATAGAGATGAGCAAAGGCAGACATGTTCAAATTCCAGCCTGGATGGCTCCTGTGGTTCCTTACATAAACTGAAGTGAGCTTAGCCACCCAGGGACAAGTTGTATGTTATTCGCAGGATTACAAAAGGTAAAAAAAAGAAAAAACCTCAAAAAGAAACAAATGAAGAAACCACATATAAAAGGACTGGTAAGTGGCAATATATTTATGTCGAATATGAGCAAAATAAAATGGCATGTATAATGCAGCTGTCATAAGCATTAACATGACAATCTGTTTTGCTGAGTGCACCTATAACATTAACTGTTGATCTGGTTAGTGTTTTTTTTTTTAAACTTCCATTAAAAGCCCAGACTGTTCAGCAAAAGTGGCAGTAAAAGGTTGAGGCAAAATAAAATAAACTTACCTGCCTGTTAAAAGAGAAGTATGGGGTTCCTTTTTTTTGCTTACATCTATTCTATGTGAGCTGCTGATATCTATAAATCCTTCCAGCCCTCTCAGAAGTGCCCCCATTCTGTAAAAATCAAGCTAAATACCTGTGGGAGGGGCTACAGTCTTTCATACAGTGTAATACCGACAATGGTCTGGCTCTGGAGTCTGGATCCACCCATCTACCTGTCATTTTGCTTGATTGATGTTGGCTCTCTGCTTGCTCCCAAGACAAATCCAGCAAAGATTACTATCACTGACTGAAGTGCTCTTATATGTAGGGGAGAAGTTACTGATAGTAATAAGTAGAGGAGATTTACATACACAGCACTATCTACCAGAGTGAAAACAATATATTTGTAAAGCAGAATACACATATGGCTGTGACAGCACACAGGGATTCCATGCATTACTGGTATAGTAAAATGAAATAAAATCAGAGCTAACATTGTGAATGAATCCTTTTATTGACTACCTGGATTTTTATAGGAAACAATGAAACCTTCCATTCACATCTATTTGTATTTTCATACTGAAGCACAGAGCTCCTCAGACATGGACAGAGCTTTGCTCCCCCATAATTGGTGTATTACCTAGTGCCCCTATAGTAATAATGCTTCCTTCATTGTAAATAGAGTATTACAGGATCACATACTGTACAGTCATTACATGTTGTATAGTGCCAACACATGCCGTATGGGGACAATAGGACTGTATAGGAGTACAGGGGGTGGGGATGATGGGATTGTATAGGAATACAGGGGATGGGGATGATGGGACTGTATATCACTGCATGTGATGGCACTGGGGATGGGGGGATAGGGATGGGATCAGTGATAGAGGGGGGGTGGTGGGGGGAGGGTATGACATCAATAACAGAGAGATGATTTGTACATATAATAAAAGGAGACTGGGGACATATCAGGGGTCACTTTAGATGTGGGGGAGTTGCAGGTCTCCTCTCCTATATACTGTACACAGGTATGCTCTATACACATAGCACTGTGTTCATTTCAGAGGACAGACACAGGGCACTGGTCCCTATGCTCCTCTTGATATAACACAGTGCTATGTGTAGAGAGATTACCTGTGTTCATAGAAGTTTTCAGTGACATTCCCCACTCCCCTCCCCCCCCCCCCCCCCCCAAGAGCTGGAGGAGATGCTACATGAACTTTGAATGAATGAGTGACAGGAAGGAGGGATTCAGAGTACACAGGAGGGAATATCAAAGCCCAGGGGAAAGGAAGAGCTTGCAGATAACAGCCAGGGAAAGATGAGGATTTCACTGCTTGCATCACACAGTCTCTGCTTCCAGGTTTTAGCTGGGGACACGCTGCCATGGAAATAGAGGCATGTGAAGAACGTGCTCGTTCTAGATAATAGCCTGGGTGTGCATCTCTTCAACAAACACACCCACATGTCCTCCAGAGGGAGAGAATGAAGGAATGGCTGGATTGTGAAGCTGTATCCGCCCCCAGAAACTTTTGAACTGAGAAAGAACCATTAGAGGCCGATTCTGGACACTTCAAAAGAATATTCTACAAAAACTAAAAGGGCTGAGGAAAGAAATGCAATGCAGGTATGAGGGTAGAATGTACTGCCTATTTTTGCATTCCTATACTTCTCCTTTAATCTATGCAGTCCATTGCTTATAATATTGTTTTCTATCAAACTCTCAAATATCTTCTTGACTATAGGAGTTAAACTAATAGGTCTGTAGTTAAGACTTTGATTCCTTTTTAAATATAATGACCTTGCACCAATTATGGTCTTAAGCTCCAGTATTCCTTCCTTGTTTTTTTTGTTTGTTTTGTTTTTTTTTTTTTAAGCTTTTCCTTTTTTTCCCCAGTCACCAACAAGTTTTCAAAGGCTACTTTCACACTGAGGCGCTTTACAGGCCCTACAGTGCTAAAAATAGCACCTGAATAGAGCCTCTCCAGTGTGAAAACCCAAGTGCTTTCACACTGGAGCGGTGCGCTTGCAGGACAGTCAAAAAAGTCCTGCAAGCCGCATCTTTGGAGCTCTGTATACACCGCTCCTAACAGGCCCCTGCCCATTGAAAACAATGGGGCAGCGGCGCTCCCCGGGCGGTTTTAATCCTTTTTCGGCCGCTAGCGGGGGTTAAAACCGCGCCGCTAAAAATAGCACCGCTTTACCGCCGGCGCCCACCCCAGTGTGAAAGTAGCCTTAAGGGCCTACATACTCGGATCTGAATTTTTTACTAATATATTTAAAGAAGTTTTTTTGGGGGGGTTTTTCCTACTTTCCGTTGTAACCTTCCACGCACATCAATTTTTTTGGGATATTTCCTTTTTACATATTGTTATATTTTTTGTAACCTTTAAATGAAAATGTTCCTTCATTTTTTTTTTTTTTTTTTAAATGCCCTTTCCCTTTTCTTTATTGGTTGTTAAAATTTAGACATTAGCCACGTAGGTCTTATTTTTAACCTTTCAAAATTTATTGGCTAAGAGAATGTGTTTGCATAGTCGATTTGAAACATTCTTATTTCTGTTCTTCGTTGACAATATTCCCCAGCAGTCTAAATCATGGAGCACAGCCCTGAGCCCTGGAAAATTTTACAGTGATTGTAAACCCCATAAAAAAAAAAAAAAAAAAGGTTTATACTTACCTGCTCTGTGGCCTCTTATCTCATTTGCTGGGGTCCCCTCGCCAGCTCTGTCCATTCCTCTTCTGTGTGTGCCCCATAGCAGGCCATGTGCTATGGGAGCACACATGCGGGAGAGTTCCTGAGCCAGGATGTGCGGTTTCAAGAACACATACATGGCAGGTCTTGGTCCTGCCCCCCGGTCTCTCCTCACAGGATTTGACTGACAGCAGTAGAAGCAAATAACTCCCACTGCGCTCCGCAAAGCTTGCGAGAGCAGGGACAGTAGACTTCAGCCAGGCACAGCGCTGGATTGATACAGGACTCTGGTAAGTTAGGGGGCATAGAAGGAGAAACTAGTACTGGAAAAAAAAAAAAATTTACCTTAAGAGAACAGGTAAAAAAAAAAAAACTTTAACGCTTAGAACCACTCTAAAATTAAGTGTTTTTATCTTACCAGTATGTGTTTGTGTTTTGCAGCTTACATTTAATGAAATCAAGTTAATGGTCACCGCTACCCAGATATTATTTTATGTGAACATTAGTAATAAGCTCTGCATGGTCTAAGATTACACTATCAGGTCTATTAGAGTATCATTTCTAGTCGGGGCTTCTATAAACTGTACAATAAAATAGTCTTGTATTCGGTTTATAAACTTTTGCCCTTTTATTGTTCCAGAAGTGTCATTACTCCAGTCAGCTTCAGAGTAGTTATGTCCCATCTCTATCTGTGTAAGTAGCTGAATCGCTATCTCCTCATTACTCTTTCAAAATGCAGTGTTGCACCTTCAGCACCATCATACTTTATCAACAAGGTCCCCTTTCACACTCACTTTTAACTGCCTTTTTACATAGGTGGGGGCATTTGTCTCCATTCATTTAACCAGTGGAGAAGTGAACATATCCACCTTAATACAGCAAGGTATTTTACTGGCAGGATCACCAGGGGGAAAAAAATAAATAAATATAAGTACTGCAGCCACCATATCTAAGAACTGGTAAGGTGACATGTATTACATTTTGCTCTTGGGTTTAGCTACAGTTAATTTTTGGGTTTAACTATACATTAAATGCATACTGTTTACTAGTCAACAACTATGCAGCAGTTTGTCAATTACAGCTTTAGATGCTTTACAAACTAAACAGATGTTGGTAATCCCTGTAGTGTTTTTTTAACACTTTATTTTAAGAGTTTCACATACAGATAAGAATGTTGAAAGAGCGTATACATAAAGTGATTGTAAAGTTTTTTTTTATCAAAAAACAAACATGTTATACTTTCCTACTCTGTGCAAGGGTTTCTTCGCCGGCGCTCCTGGCTCCTCCTCGGGTGCCTCCATGTAGAGCCTCCTTCCATGGGGGCACCCACATGGGCGTGCTCCCGAGTCCTGCTGCAGCGTCCATTGACACAGACAGTGGGACTTGGCCCCACCCCCAGTGTCACTGGATTTGACAGCAGTGGGAGCCAATGGTTCCTGTTGCTATCAATTTATCCAATGAGGACCCGAGACAGCGACTGGAGCCACGCTGGGCTCATGCTCGTCGCTGGAACGATCAGGCTCAGGTAAGGAAAAAGGGGAGGGGTGCGTCTGGAGGACAGCTAAAGCACAGGTTGTTTTTCACCTTCATGCTTATGCATGAAGGTGAACAACTATGAGACTTTACAACTCCTTTAGCATAAGCAATATGACAAACTACACAGAAAACCATCCTGCCTGTTGAATGAATAGACCCTGTAGCTTCTTGGCTGCTCCTGCTTTCCCTTAACCACTTGCCGACCACCTCCTGTAGATATACGTAGGCAGAATGGCACGGCTGCGCAAAGTAACGTACCCGTACGTTACTTTGAATTTGCCGCCGTGCACACGCCTGCCGCGAGCTCCGTGTGTCGGGTTGCAGGTTCCGCGGAGAGGACGAACAGGGAGATGCTGATGTAAACAGCATCTCCCCGTTCTGCCTAGTGACAGTTTCACTTGTCTCTGCTCCTTGTCATTGGGAGCAGAGATCAGTGACGTGTCACACACAGCCCATTCCCCCTACAGTTAGAACACATCCCTAGTACTGACTTAACCCCTCCCCGCCCCCTAGTGGTTAACCCCTTCACTGCCAGTGTCATTTACACAGGAATCAATGCATTTTTATAGCACCGATTGCTGTATAAGTGACAATGGTCCCAAAAATGTCCGACATGTCCGCCATAATGTCGCAGTCACAATAAAAATCGCTGATCACCACCATTACTAGTAAAATAAAAATTATTAATAAAAATGCCATAAAACTATCCCCCATTTTGTAAACGCTATAACTTTTGTGCAAACCAATCAATAAATGCTTATTGCGATTTTTTTTACCAAAAATATGTAGAAGAATACATATCGGCCTAAACTGAGGAAAAAATTTTTTTTTTATATATTTTTGGGGGATATTTATTATAGCAAAATGTGAAAAATAATGCGTTTCTCGCTCTTGTCTTGAATTGTTGCTCTTTTGTTTATAGCGCAAAAAAAAAAAAAAAAAAAATCACAGAGGCGATCAAAAAAGCTCTATTTGTGGGGAAAAAAGGATGTCAATTTTGTTTGGAAGCCAAGCCACACAATTGTCAGGTAAAGCGGCAGTGCCGAATCGCAAAAAACACTCTGGTCAGGAAGGGGGTAAATCCTGCCGGGGCTGAAGTGGTTAAAATTAGTGTTTGCGTATTTAATGATGAGGGAGTCTGAGGTGGCAACCAAAAAGTTAAAGGAAAACCTGGCTATAAGCCAAGTGATATTTGTCATGAAACCCTGCAGACGAAGTCCCTGACTGAGGCCAATGATCCTCCATCACAATATTGCGTCTTTCAGAACAAAATTAAACAAGTCATTAAAATGGACCTGCCCATTGCTCATTCTGGGGAAGATTGCTCTTCTCAGATACTAAGCCAACTATTGCTCCTGAGCCGCTTCATTCAAGCAAAACTGTATCTGAACCAAACGGATATTTCCCTGCAAGCATTCTTAAAGTGGAGTTCCACCCACAAGTGCAACTTTCGTTTATCTGATTCCCCCCCCCCTCTGGTGGCCACATTTGGCACCTTTGTGGGGGGGGGGGGGGGGATGGGTACAGGCAAATAACGTCAGCAGCTCAGTCTCCCTGCCTCCTTCCTTCTTCTGCTGGGCCAGTGAGAGCGCAGCGTGCATATGCAGTAGGGACCCGGCCGTGAAGCCAAAAAGGCTACACTGCCGGGTTCCGTTACCCGCAATGGCGGCGGCAGCACCCGACCAGCCGATGTAAGCATCAGCTGCGGTGCAGACATTGCTGGACTCCAGGACAGGTAAGTGTCCTAATATTTAATGTCAGCAGCTACAGTATGTGTAGCTGTTGACTTAATTTTTAAAGGGGTGGGCAGAAATCCGCTTTAATATGGCCTGGTCTACCTTAGTGACATCGAGATAAATATTCTCAACCTACTTTTGAGAAGGAGATTGAGTTGACAGCTATGAGATGGCAATCAAAAGATATGGCATTATTGCCCTTTTGGGAGCCGTGCTATCGCCTTGTGGAATGACATGGCAGATGAAAGTTGGACAGATATTTTTCTGTTTAGCAGTTACAGGGTTAACACAATTGTACAACATGACCATGGGAGCTTCTGTTTTTTTTTTGTTTTTTTTTAATCATGTTCTCATTTTCCCTAGGGTTGGGTTACAGGAAGCCTAGAAAACTTCTGGACCTAGCTCATGGCTGTCTTTTAACAATTGGCTCTACTAAATGTTAGAGTAGATAGATTATAATGAGGCTTTATATTGGACACAACTTCAATACGTCACAAAAAAACAAAAACAAAACCAACCGCCTTACCGCTTTGGGTTATTGATTGGATTTGCTTTGTGTGCAAGAGGTTAATGTCCGACATGGGAATACATGTCCTGTGTCTCTGCCTTCACACCAAGTGTTCCTGAACGTGGGCAAAAATTCTTAATGGCATCCTTGGTCACTCTGCTCTCTCCTCCTGTCAGCACGTTCCTTTTAAAACAACGAGTACTGCAACATACCCAATCTACTCCTTGTGCTGCTTCTCACACTCTCAGTCTGAGCCCTACTGCACAGGGACTGAAAGGCTGATACCAAGTGGCAGAGAGGATCCTCTCCCCCTACCCGCTGTCACATTTTAAAAACCGTGCAGGACCCTACACTTCGTGTATATATTCAAATAAATCCAAACTTTTTTCAATGAAGATCGATCAGATTACAAAAAAGTGCAACGTTTTGGAGCCACATGCCTGACAAAGGGGCACTGCATGGCTCCGAAACTTTGCACTTTTTTGTAATCTGATTTTCAATAATTAAAAAAAAAAAAAAAAAAAAAAAAAAAAAAGAAGAAAGAAAGAAAAAAACAAACGTTCAGACTTATTTGACGATACATGGTGTGCTGCAGAATATTTAATTTGTAGTGCATGCTCCAGTATCCAGCTGGTGGTCACTACAGCACTCGACTTTTGAGCGCTCATTCCATGTGTGTGATGGGTATATAGCCCATGATCTACCTACACAGAGGGCACTGGTGAGCATTCTCATAGTTCATTGATCTTTCTGCTCTCCAGTAACTGTCTGCCTGTGCAGGAGGTACAGGTTGACAGTTATACTGACTCTGCAGGAGCCTGATATTATTACACCCATTACCAACTGATCTAAGGGGCAATGCTTTCCCGCCTCCTGCGAGGAAAAAATATAAATGCACATTTTTTATTCTGCAGAAATAGGTGCATTTATGATCTTTTCCCAAAAGGTGAACTTGGACTTCAATGTTTGCAATTAAATTGATAGAAAGTGTGCTCCTGCCAATATAGACAAGAGGTAACAAATATCCACAAAGTCATAAAAAAAATAAATAAAAATCACACACAGGAAACAAGGAAAATCAAATGTCCTTCAAACGGTTTTAATTTCAAAAAGGCAGGAAACAGCACTGTTAGATTCCAAGATTATTGCACTGAATTTTTTTGTTGAAATTAACTCAACAAAATCCTTTCCTACAAAAAAAAAAAAAAAAAAAAATGCCACTGAAAAGGTTTCTTTAAAAATGAAAATAAAATGAAGTCTGAAGGAAAGAATAAAAGTCTTCAATGCTTGATGCTGGAGAACATGCATTCCCTGAAACAATCAACCATTTATAAGCTTAGCTGCGTCGAGAAACCTAAAACCTGATGCTCAAGTGCACCACAGCCAAGGAGTGTTTATAAAATGCCCAAATACAACCTGGGTCTTAAAACACTGGGCCTTCTGCACTAATAACTAGAGTCCAATTTGTTAAACAGGTTCTTGCAAGAAAAAACAAACAAAAAAAAACAAACAAGCATCTACACTCATATGAATGCTAACGAAATGTACCCATATATACATGATTACATGGTGGCGGAGTCTAGTAATTGTAGCCACTTTTGTAATTTTGGGAAGGGACAGTCCCTACATCCGGAAGATACATGGCTCCTTCATCCAGGTGTGACAAGGGGACTGTGTCTTCTTCACTGACCTGTCGGTCAAACTCGGACTTTAAGGCAGGACGTTGATTGTCAGGAAAAGCCAGAGAAAACAGAGCCTCGGGTTCACACACAAACTTGTAGACGTAACGCTCGCCAGCAACCTGTAGAGGGAAGATTTGTATAGTTATTCGAAAGGACCAGTAGGGAGTTTTCTTTACATATGAAAACACTAAACTTGTAGTTTGTCAGGCCTTTAGGTGACACGTTGTCAATGACTAGACAAGGGCAATGTGTAAGTCATGGAGGCCTAAAAAGGGTAAAAATTAGGTTTCAGGTGTCACTATAAAGTGAAATCTGATTGGTTGTCATGGATTGCTGAACTTGCATATTACAAATGCTGTGGGCTCTGTCTTACTGAGCAGGCTTTAAAAGATGATAGAAAGTACGTAGGCCGCCATTGCTGACCCCTTATTCTAAAAAGCTAGGCTGCCATACCGATTCATTTGTTAAATATTTTTAGTCACTTATCAGTTAAGACTTCACTTGCTGTATACTTGCTTCAAACCAAAGACTCAAGTGTTAAAAAAAAAAAAAAAAAAAAAGTGTATATAATCTTGCATTTTTTAAAGGAGGTCAGTAAAGCTGGCCTACATATTTGTATGGTAAAAGACTTATTTTAGAGATTACTTTTGGTGGTATTTGGTCACCATTAGGTTTTTAATTTTTTCGCTATATAAAAAAAAAAAAAAAAAAAAAAAACCCAACAACCACACAATATTTACTTTCTGCTACAAAACCCATCAAAAAAAAAAAAATCTAATTTATTCATAAATTTGGGCCACGTGCTACGTGTCTTCGATAAAAAGAAATCCCAATATGTGTATATCGATTCTCTGTTTTCCTGCCACCAACATGGCTGCATACTGTTACCTGCCATGGATTGGTGCCAGGAAAGGAAAAATTACTGCAAGTATTTGATAAAATTTAAATTTTCCCATCAAAAATGACTTATGCTTTAGAGATTCCATTTCTAACTTTAATAGGACTAGTTGTCAAATAGTATCACAATAGTAAACCATATGAAGGAATGACCATACATTTCCGCTAACCATCAGCTTGACATTAATTGTGTAATTATATTGGTGTGTATTGAATTTAATATAATTATATAACAGTTTCCTAATTTATGTTCTATATGTATTGAAGTGATGTACATTCAGACGCATGTTCTTGCCTGAAGGGAGTTTGTAACTTTTCCCAAAACGTTTGCTTATATGAAAGCTGTGTCTTTAATTTTTAATTTCCTATTTGTCAACAAAGTCAAGTGTAGCGATCTTGGATTTTGAGATTAAATATAGGTTAGATTTTTAATTTACTTACTTTCTGCATGATTCCTTTTTCATAGTAGTACCTCAGAGACCGGCTCAACTTGTCGTAATTCATTGCTGGCCGGTTTTTCTGCATGCCCCAGAGTCTGGCGACCTACAAAAACAGAACATCAGCGTCAAAACACACTGTCAAAAGTAAGGAGGAGTTAACAGGTTAACTTTACAGAAACTTTGTTTTGTCCTTTTTATTTTAAGTTTGAAAGGGCTAACATGCCTTTAGGCAAAAAATACATTCTGCCCTTCTTGATGTTATACAAGCTCACCAAGCTGTGACATATGGAAAACAAAAACAAAAAAAATGATTAAGTCCAATATGAGTGAAGTGAATTGGACAAGGTGGAGTTGCACATGACACTAAATATATTGTGAAGACAAGTGCAAGATGTGAGTCAGCTATCCATACTGTAAATATAGTTCTCTATACATGCACACATCAAGCATCAGAAACCTTAACCCATAAGAGAGATGAAAGGTTGATATATAAAAAAAAAAAAAAAAAAAAAAAAAAAAAAAAAGAACTTACAATATATATTAGGTTAGATTGAGAATGCTACATTTGTAAAAGGTCTGGAACTAAAGTGAAGTGGTCCTGAGGTCATTAGAAAACATGACTGATAGTGACTTCTCACCTAGCTGTATGTCACGCTGACCTTCGGGCTTCAAAACTTTGAATGCCTGCTTATAAGGACTTATGACTTCAGTATTATCTTCCTAATCTGCATACTGCTTCCAAGAAAGAAGTGAAGCCAAAGGATTGGCATGGCTAGCATTTTCAGAAGATATCAGCAATAGCAGCTCCTATATTTATCTCAAGTTTTCCCCTGTGACTGACAAATGACTTTACAGCAGAAACTGAGCAAAGCAAGGGTCTCTAAACTAAAGAGTTCGCAAAAACTGAACCATATTGCTTGACCTGTTCAGTGAAGATCATACGCTTTATACTTACTAAAAGTGGAAGTCAGAGCTAGAACGAAAATTGCTCATACCCACCTTCTAAACACTTATACTAACTACCCTGTAGAAGGAAGATGCTTATACTTGACTATTCTCAGAGTGCTCTGGTCCAGTCATGTGATCAGTTGCCTGTGGTCAGCTTCAGGGGAGAGGAGTGACAGCCGACAGATGCCCCATAGTAAGCTTATGGGTGATGTCACCTCCAGGGAAACTATTTCAATGGCCCTCTCATATCTTCCCTGCAGCCGGCAACTCACCAGTCTGAGAAAAATTACTCACAACCCCCAAATTATTTTTATACACACACATAAACATCATCCCTTGTTATAGAAATAAGGCTCGACAGGTCCTCTTCACGGAGAAATTTGGGGTCTTTAAGGAGAAAAAAAAAAAAAAAAAAAAAAAAGGCAGTGTTTACATCTGCCAGAACCAAAGTGATGCTGCTTCCGGCCTCCCAGAACCATCTGGTCCACAGCCAGCTCTATGGTAATCCGGCAAAAAACAGTCAGATCGCATACTGGGCTCTCCGATCACACTGGAAAGCCCGAAGATGCATTGGTGGGTGGCGGGGTTTGTCTCCCCTCCAGGTGCCTTTAAAAGCAATCCAGCGGCTGATCAGTCGCTAGGATGGCCTTTATAAAAAAGGAACTGCTGTATGAAAAAATAAAATACAATTTAAAAAAAACAAAAAAAAAAAAAACAAAAAAAAAAAAAAAAAAAGTAGCTGCAGGCATTCCAGTATAACTACTTCAATCTCCTACGGTCAGGAAGTGCTTATGTTTAGTTCTATCCTGGACTTCCACTTTAAGAGATATTGGCTTAGATATGCTAGGCCACAAGGACTTTCAGATAGGCTTTCCAGGATATAAAATTACAGCGCATACTGAAGGAATCTTGGCTGAACATCTTCCGACAAAAATGAAAAGCTAGGAAATCTTGATGTATACAAATCTTTATCAACTAGTCAAGTAATTTTCAGAAAGATAGCGGTTGATCCTGCCAGAAATCTTGGGTCCTTGTTACCTTCTGTGCACTGAACTCTGAAACAAACCGTGTATTGGCCTTCCCAGCTACACCTTCCACACCTATGTAATGGAGGGGATGAGGGAGGGAGGGTGTTTGTAGTCTGAAAGGAAGGCAAATGGAGGACAACACTGATCCTTCATATACACACAGTACACCGAGTGAGCATCATCTCCCCAGGACTGAAATTTGATACAAGCAGGATGACCAGGTGAAAATCAAGGAAAATACCATAAAAAAAAAATGCAGCCACTACATCTAAGCTGCAATAGATTACACTGTATGCTTGAGTTTGGGTAACAAGCATTGTATGCTTGAGTTTGGGTAACAAGCATGCTTTTACACATTTTAATGTGTGAAAGCATGCTTGTTCAAGGTGTATTGTTTTCATGCGTGAAATGCTCATGGGATGGAAGAGTACTATGGAAGATCCTGTAAATGAAACGTTTTAGCCTAAGGTGTATATTACAGGTGAAAGTCGTTTCTAAAAAAAAAACATACCTCTTCTGGCTCTATCAGTTTAAATTCCATGCCTCTACCAGTCCATGCAATGAAGTGGGAATTGGAAGGATCATCCAGAAGAGCCACCAGGAACTGCCACAATTGCAATGATCCTCTTCTTTGGTAGGGTGGTCCATCTCTGTAGGCTCCAACTTCCTGTTTGATATCACCTGCTGCAAATCCAACAACAAATTAGACAGACATTGTGGCCAATACTTCTTACACAGCTACCATTTCTAAAATTACCACAAAACAAAAGCGAAAAATTGAAAGCCTGTGACAAAAAATGGTCTCTTGTTAATCCAGTCCAGTACAGGATCACAAAGTTCAGCTCCCACCAAGGTTCATTAGTCTGAACCAGCTGTCGCAGTCTTTATTTACATGATATGTATACATATTACCTGTGTAACAAAGCAACAAATACATAAAACTGAGGATGAGCCAAAACAGGCTAAAAAAAACCCTGAAGCAAATATATACATCTGCAGCCACTGTTATGTAGTAGGGACACTACTAAACTAAAAGGACCTCTATCAAAACATGCACAGATACAGCTGTTGTGAACTAATCAAATCTCACCAGTCAGTAAGGATCATAAAGAAAACATAATTCAATAAATATCTTGTTGTCTTAAGCTTTATTCAAACTTAAACTACGGCTTGCCACCCTCTGAAAAGCAATCTGCTGTGGATCACTTTTCAGAGGGTAGTATAGCAGCAGCTGACAGGCGTTCACTGCCACTTCCTGAATGTCTTTTCTACATTTTTAAAATTGGCAAAATGGTAATTTTATAATGCGGGATTGCAGCGCAAATGCGAGTCAAGCATTCAGCTCACAATTTGCAGTACAGTCTCACTGAACTCAATGGGCAAGTATGACAGACAGTCATCTTTCAAACTCTGCACCCAGAGTTAAAGTGGATGTAAACCCTTATATACTGTACACTCAGTGAAGTGACTGGCCTCAGGTGATACACAGATGAAAAATCCTCCTACATAAGTTATACCCATTTATCTGCAGTCTTCTCTTCATCTGTTCAAAGAGCAGAATTTTTAAAGCTTGTCTAAGCTCAGAAAAAAAGGGGTGGAGAGCTGCAGTGCTGTGAGGAGAGATCTGAGTGCTGATTGGAGGGAAGGGACACACCCCCTCACACAAAACAGGAACAGAGCTAAGGCCGTCAATCAGCTGGAGATCCCTCCCCTGTCATTTTTTCTCCTGGTGTCAGGAAAACTTGTCGTCAGAAGTGATTGATGATAGCAGAGGAACAAAGCAACAGACAGAAATGACACTTATTGCTCTGGATCGAGACAAGTATACACTATAGAGGGGTATGCTTTTCTTCATATTTCAGGTCTGAGATTTACAACCACTTTAAAAAATGTTGCTACTGCAAAGCATCTGTATTGTTGTGGCCAGGGGGTGGTAACACCATGGCTCAGCTACCCATTTTACCACCCCCCAGCTGCCCATTTGAAAGACTTTAAAAAAAAATATTTAAAAGGAATCCAAATTTAGACCCTTGTAACTTAAGCAGGCAGTTAAATATTTACCTTCAAACTTTTCTGGCACAACACAGGCATCATCGGTGAAGGGTCTCATTGGCTTCTCGTAGCCATAACCTGCAAGAGAGAAAAAACCTTATTCAAACTAGAGGTAAAAGACGATCAGGCTGATTTAATAAAGGAGCAGAACATCTTCACATAATAAATCGTATGAATATTCAAGCGAATAATTTAATGGAATATTCACACAATTTATAGTGTGAAGATTCTCAACTATCTTAGTAAATCAACCTCATTGTGACAGGAATAGTACCACTGAAGTGGCACAGGGCCAGTGTGGTGCCTATTTAAAAAGGGAACAAAGTCTTTACCTAAGTAACTATAGACCTGTTCGTTTTACTTCTATAGTCAGGAAGATACTGGAAAGTTTAACCCCTTGCCACCGAGTGTACGCAGATACGCGGCCTCGGCTTTCGGGGGTTATACCGGGATGATGCCCGCAGCTGCGGGCATCATCCCGGAAGTTTTCCTTAGAGCCGGTGATCGGCTATCCAGGGATAACAAACCAATGCAGCTAAAAGCCACTCTGTTGTTATCCCGGAGTGGGAGGGGACATTTCCCCCCCCGCCGCTCTTACTGGGCTTCCCGACCCACCAGGAGTCCCGATCATTGATCCGCCACTTCCTGCAGCTAGAGAGAGACGGGCTTCGTGCCAGCCTTCTCTCTGTAAACACGGAAGCGACGTCACTTCCTGTTTACTCGGCTGCCAATGGCGCCGGTTTTTAAAAAATATACAGTATTCAGAATCGCCGAAAACAGCGATCTGAATACTTTGAAGTGCAAAGGAGTACCTGTCACCACCTATTACTGTCACAAGGGATGTTTACGGCAATAAAAGTGATCAAAAATTTTTTTTTTTAAAAAAAACAATGTAAAAAAAAAAAAAAAAATTTTTTTTAAACGCCGCATATGTAAACAGTGTTCAAATCACACATGTGAGGTATCGCTGCGATCGTCAGAGCGAGAGAAATAATTCTAGCACTAGACCTCCTCTGCAACTCTAACCTGGTAAACGTGTTTTTTTTTTTTTTTAAATATCGCCTATGGAGATTTTTAGGTAACGTAGTTTGTCGCCATTCCACGAGTGTGCGCAATTTTAAAGCACGACATGTTTTGTATCCATTTACTCGGCATAACATCTTTCACATTATACAAAAAAAATATTGGGCTAACTTTACGGTTTCGTTCTTTTAAAATTCATGAAAGTGTCTTTTTCCCCTAAAAGCTGCGTTTAAAAGACCGCTGCACAAATACCGTGTGACATAAAATATTGCAACAATCTCAAACAATTTTATTATCTAGGTTCTCTTAAAAAACTATACATAATGTTTGGGGGTTCCAAGTAATTTTCTAGCAAAAAATACAGATTTTAACTTGAAAACACCAAATGTCAGAAATAGGCTTAGTCATGAAAGGGTTAATAAAAAACCACATAGACGAGTTCTTACTGGAAAAAAATATTTTAAGCAACAGACAGCATGGATTCATGAAAGACAGTTGTCAGACAAACCTGATTTCTTTTTATGAAGAGGTAAGTAAAACCTTGGACAGAGGGGTGGCTGTGGATATGGAATACTTGGATCTTGCAAAAGCGTTCGATACAGTTCCCCACACACGGATAATGTGTAAGGTAAAGTCTACAGGCTTGGAAATAGTTTGTAAATGGATAGAAAACTGGCTAAAAGACAGAATTCAGAGAGTAGTGGTTAATGATTCTTACTCTGAATGGTCTAAGGTTATCAGTGGTGTACCCCAAGGTTTCAATGCTGGGACCCTTACTTTTTAAAATATCTTTATAAATGATATTGGGTCTGGGATCAAAAGTATTACTTCAGTCTTTGCAGATGACACCAAGCTATGCAGTGGAATAACGTCCTTACAGGATGTTTTCAATTTACAAGCCAACCTCAATGCACTGATGTCTAATTGGGCGACTATGTGGCAGATGAGGTTTAATGTTGAGAAATGCAAAGTTATGCACTTGGGGGGCTAAGAATATGCATGCATCATACATACTAGGGGGATCCATAGATTTTGGTAGATCATTAGCTTAATAATAGCATGCAATGCTAAGCTGCGGTTTCCAAAGCGAGTAAAGTCGAGAGAGGGAGAGAGAGAGAGATATTGAGAGAGAGAGAGAGAGAGAGAGGTAGAGAGAGAGAGAGAAAGAGAGAGTTAGAGAGAGAGAGAAAGAGAGAGTTAGAGAGAGAGAGAAAGAGAGAGTTAGAGAGAGAGAGAAAGAGAGAGAGAGAGAAAGAGAGAGAGAGAGAAAGAGAGAGAGAGAGAAAGAGAGAGAGAGAGAAAGAGAGAGAGAGAGAAAGAGAGTTCGAGAGAAAGAGAGAGAGAGAGAAAGAGAGTTCGAGAAAGAGAGAGAGAGAGAGTTCGAGAAAGAGAGAGAGAGAGTTCGAGAAAGAGAGAGAGAGAGTTCGAGAAAGAGAGAGAGAGAGTTCGAGAAAGAGAGAGAGAGAGTTCGAGAAAGAGAGAGAGAGAGTTCGAGAAAGAGAGAGAGAGAGTTCGAGAAAGAGAGAGAGAGAGTTCGAGAAAGAGAGAGAGAGAGTTCGAGAAAGAGAGAGAGAGAGTTCGAGAAAGAGAGAGAGAGAGTTCGAGAAAGATCGAGAGAGAGTTCGAGAAAGATCGAGAGAGAGTTCGAGAAAGATCGAGAGAGAGTTCGAGAAAGATCGAGAGAGAGTTCGAGAAAGATCGAGAGAGAGTTCGAGAAAGATCGAGAGAGAGTTCGAGAAAGATCGAGAGAGAGTTCGAGAAAGATCGAGAGAGAGTTCGAGAAAGATCGAGAGAGAGTTCGAGAAAGATCGAGAGAGAGTTCGAGAAAGATCGAGAGAGAGTTCGAGAAAGATCGAGAGAGAGTTCGAGAAAGATCGAGAGAGAGTTCGAGAAAGATCGAGAGAGAGTTCGAGAAAGATCGAGAGAGAGTTCGAGAAAGATCGAGAGAGAGTTCGAGAAAGATCGAGAGAGAGTTCGAGAAAGATCGAGAGAGAGTTCGAGAAAGATCGAGAGTTCGAGAAAGATCGAGAGTTCGAGAAAGATCGAGAGTTCGAGAAAGATCGAGAGTTCGAGAAAGATCGAGAGTTCGAGAAAGATCGAGAGTTCGAGAAAGATCGAGAGTTCGAGAAAGATCGAGAGTTCGAGAAAGATCGAGAAAGATCGAGAAAGATCGAGAAAGATCGAGAAAGATCGAGAAAGAGATTGAAAGAATTTTGACCCTGTACAAATTAGTAAGACCTCATCTGGAATATGCAGTTCAGTTTTGGGCACCAGTTCTCAAAAAGGATATCGGGGAACATGTACAAATATATAAAGGGTCCATATAGTGAACTTGGTGTTGAGTTATTCACTTTACGGTCAACACAGAGGACAAGTTTCCTTTACGTCTAGAGGAAAAGACATTTCATCTCCAAAATACAAAAAAGTTTCTTCACAGTGAGAGCTGTGAAAACGTGGAATAGACTCCCTCCAGAGGTGGTTCTGGCCAGCTCAGTATATTGCTTTAACTGCTTGCCGACCAGCCGCCGTCATTATACTGTGGCAGGTTGGCACAATCCCGCGAGCCGTCGTAGCTGTACGTCGGCTCCTTTAAACGGGCGAGTGCGCGCTGCACTGCGAGGGTGCCATTGCTCGTGGCTGACGGACGCGATGACCGCTGGCCACGAGCGATCGCGTGCATGAGAGGCAGAACAGTAAACACATAAATCCCTGTTCTGTGAGGAGTGACAGATCGCGAGTTCCCAATAGCTAGGAACCACTGTCAGTCATCTCCCCCTACAGTTTTAACACACCTAGGGAACACATTTAACCCCTTGATCGCCCCCTAGTGTGAAACCCCTTCCCTGCCAGTGACATTTATACAGTAATCGATGCATTTTTATATCACTGATCGTTGTAAAAATGCTAATGGTCCCAAAAATGTGTCAAAAGTGTCCGATGTGTCCGCCGCAATATCGCAGGCTCAAAAAAAAAAAAAAACGCAGATTGCCGCCCTTACTAGTTAAAAAAATAAAATAAAAATGCCATAAATCTATCCCCTATTTTGTAGACGCGATAACTTTGGCGCAAACCAATCAATATAGGCTTATTGCGATTTTTATTACCAAAAATGTGTAAAAGAATACATATCAGCCTAAAACTGAGAAAAAAATTAGATTTTTTTAAAAAAACTGGGGATATTTATTATAGCAAAAAGTGCAAAAGTGTTTTTTTTTTTCCAAAATTGACAATTTTTTGGTTTATAGCGCAAAAAATAAAAACTGCAGAGATAATCAAATACCACCAAAAGAAAGCTCCATTTGTGGGAAAAAGACGTCAATTTTGTTTGGGTACAGCGTCGCATGACCGCGCAATTGTCAGTTAAAGCGACGCAGTGCCGTATCGCAAAAAGTGCTCTGGTCAGGAAGGGGGTAAATCATTCTGGGGCTGAAGTGGTTCTTAAGAAAGGCCTGGACTCTTACCTGAATGTACATAATATAACTGGGTACGATCATTCATAGGTAAAGTGGATCCAGATTGCCTCTCTGGGATCAGGAAGGAATTTTTTTCACCTGCTGTAACAAAACTGAACAATGCTTTGCTGGGGTTTTTCCACCTTCCTCTGGATCAACTGTGAGTATAGGATTGTGTATATGGGGTTTGTATGATTTTATTTATATGGTTGAACTAGATAGACTTGTGTCTTTTTTCAACCTGATTAACTATGTAACATGCTGGCATTGTTTTGCAGGGACATTTTCTTAAACCACCTGCGGTTTACTTCCGCTTTAAACAGATTCCTAGTCCCTTTGCCATCCTCCAATATGGTCCACTGGATTCTTGGCAACTCTTGTAAATTAAATCTTATTTAATATTTTCATGCTTTATTGCAAAAAAAGTTGCAATTCCAATCATCTTTTAAACAGAACTACAGTTAAGTAAAATGCAATACATTCTTGTCTTTTCCCCCCCAGCATGTTATTGGCCAAAAGCAGCAGACTGACAAGCTCCTGCCTAAGGCCGGCCATACATGGAGGAGCAAATTTCTTTCCTGCAACCACGAGTTGCAGGAAAGAAATTAGCTTGATTCCTCCATCAAGACAGACACTGTTGATACCGGAATCCCTCCTGCCAGGTCATTGTCTTCTCCCGGCGGTGGGGGGGGGGGCGTCCCTGCTAGAAGAAGACAGTGATTATTGCTAGTGCAAAATTTTCGGAACTATATAAATACCGATAATAAATTGGGTGCAAGTAGTAAAACACAGTGGGGTTGATTTACTAAAACTAGAGAGTGAGGCCCGGAACGAAAGGACTGCAAGGAGGGATAGTGTAGGGCCGGGCATGACAGTGTGTCTAAGGGAGACACATATGGGGTTAATGTGGAAAGGAGTAATGGGAGTGGCAAGAAAGGGGAAGGTAAGAAAGAAGTTTTTGCCAAAGGGGAGTGGTTATATTTATAGAGGGGGCGGTGCAAAGGGTCAGTGTGAAGATGAACTTACAGGAGGAGGCAGTTTTTCTCACTGCTCCTCCATGATGGCAGAGATTGAAGCAATACCAGAGTGGCTGCAGAGACAGGCGCGGAGCTCATGGAGGATGAGGCAGACGGATCCCCGTCAGGTGAGGTGTCCCATCGCGGAGGTCGCGGCCTCCAGCGTGCTTTTCACCAGGGCCTGCATCTAGACCCATTCGCCTCCCCAGAAGCCCGACAGAGGAGCGATCGCTTCCCCCGGCAAAACAGCATCAGCCACAGCTTTCAGCAGGCCCTGGGTGGTCCACACGCCGCCTGCCTAATCCGGTGGGTGGGGCCACGGGCCAACATGGCGCCGGTTCCCCGCACGGACATCGTGGGTCAGGAAGCAGGGCGGCATCCCCATCCGCACACAGCGATCAGAGGGGGGAGATGATGAGGGACGGAGAGCCGAGCAGAGACACGGAGGTGGTGGAGCGGGAGATCGGGAAGTCGGTGAGGGGGCGGAGCCTACCGGGACGGCGCTCGGTGGGACAAGATGGCGGAGGAAGAACAACACATGACAGCCAGGACATCGCCAGGTCAGGTCAGTGACGCCGGTCTGGAGAAGGAGGAATTTCGGGGGTGAAGCGGGCCCCACAACTGCCAAGCACCACGGCCTTAGGGATTTCATCTCCCGGGGGGCTTGCTATGCCACCCATCCTGGAAAAGGACGAGAGGTCAGAAGGGAAAGCATCAGGGGAGGAGGAACCACTAGTACAAGCGATGGAGAGCAATGCGGCGGCTGTTGGGGGAGCTCCTGGTCAGCCCGGTAAGTCAGTGGTTAATTTGTCTTTGTCTGATGCATTGCAGGATGTGTTAGGGGTGGTAGCTGCGGGTACGGTTAGGCCAGCAGTTCCTTTGATACAGTCAGGGGGGGATACGCTGGGCCAGCAGGGGGCAGGGCACAGGACTGCCAGTGCGGGGTCCGGTACGCAGCTGACGGATTTATTGGAGGGCCTGCGGGCGTTGTTAGGTAGATTTGAGGCAGTGGTTGGAGGAACTGGGGGATCTGGGGTGGAGATGCCCCCGGCAGCTCCGATACCCGTGCAGTCAGGGGTAGGAGTGGTCACCGAGAAGGCAGGGGAAAAAGGGGATACGGAGAAGGCGGAGAGGACCAATATGGTCAGGACTGCGAACGCGGCAAAGTGCGAGGTATACCTCTACTTCGAGGGCCCGCTGGGAGCTCATCTAAAACAGGAAGTCCGGGATAAGATTTACAAGGGCGAGTATGTGGAGATTTTTCGCTACTGCCATTGGAAAAAATTAACTTGGACAGGGTGAAACCTGATGATTCCAAGAAGGAGAACGAGGAAAGAAGGAGGTACAGGCTTATACCGTGTACATTTGTTAACTGGCTGCAAGCGTTTGCCATTATGGTGAGCGTTATTGGTGAGAAGAACCCCAAGCATTGCTCGGCTTTGTTCTGTTACATGGACGCTATAGGAGAGGCACATAGGGTGTACGGTGGTACTGCTTGGCTTAGATACAACGAGCAGTTCAGACAGCGCAGAGCAGTCCGCCCGTCTCTGCAATGGAATCATAAAGATATTAGCCTCTGGATGAGGCTTATGTCTTCAGCGAGGGCCCCGCCTCAGTTTTTTCAGGGGGAGGCCGGGGGTACACATTCCTCAGGACTGCCGGCCGGAAAGAAGTGGGGAGTATGCTGGCAGTGCAATGAGGGCTCCTGTAAATTTGGAGCAGCATACAAGTTCAAGCACGAGTGCTCTGGGTGAGGGGGAGCCCATATATTGTCCAGGTGTTTTAAGAGAGGGAAGCATGCCGGCGACTCTGCTCAAAAGAGGGATGACGCCGGTGAGGGTGGAAAGGATGCTTCCTTTTCTAAGTAAGTATCCAGACAGGGAAGCGGCAAAGTTATTGGCTTCGGGGTTTCAGGACGGTTTTAAGAACCCGTGTTCGTTCGCGATGGTTCTGCCAAAGGCAAGGAATCTGACATCTGCTTTACAGCATCCGGGGGTGGTGGAGGACAAATTGGGAAGAGAAGTGGCCATGGGGCGCATGGGGGGGCCCTTTGCCAACAAACCCTGGCAGGATTTGGTGGTGTCACCATTGGGGGTGGTGCCCAAGACGGAACCGAACAAGTTCCGCGTGATACACCACTTATCTTTTCCAAAAGCCATGTTCGCGGCTTTCAGCTCGTTTTTGGAGTGGGTGATTAGGGAGGTTTCCAGCTTAGGTTCAGTCATACATTATTTGGATGACTTTTTGTGTATAGGCCCCCCTGCTTCCTCTGTGTGTGCGATTCTACTTTCCACGTTGCAGCACATCGCAGGCAGGTTTGGTATACCATTGGCCGCAGAAAGAACGGAAGGCCCAACGGCTGAACTTAGCTTTTGGGGATAGTAATAGACTCAATGGCGATGGAGTGCCGATTGCCCAGAGGTAAGTTGGAGGACTTGCAGAAGGAAATTCGGGAAATCCACGGACTGCGGAAAGTTCAGTTGAGGACTCTGCAGTCGTTGCTGGGTAAGTTGAATTTTGCCTGCAGGATCAGCCCCATGGGGCAGGTATTGCCGACGGCTGTCGGCAGCCACCGCGGGGGTAAAGGCCCTGACTCATTTTATTCGCCAGACCGGGGAACACAGGGAGGATTTAAAGGTGTGGTATGAGTTTTTAGCCTCATACAATGGCAGGGCGGTGTGGATGTCTGGCCCGGTGAGTAATTTCGATGTAGAGCTGGTTACAGATGCTGCAGGCTCCACGGGCTATGGTGCATTTTTCCAAGGGCAGTGGAGCGTGGAACCCTGGCCGCAGTCTTGGGAGAGGGCGGAGTTCCTTAAGAATTTAGTGCGACTGGAACTTTTCCAGTGGTGCTGGCTTTGGAACTGTGGGGGGAGGCATGCCAGATTCTAAAGTTGAGAATAAATTGTGACAACATGGGAGTAGTGCAGGTGGTCAATCGCATGTCTGCGTCACCACAACCAGTTATACGGCTTTTGCGGAAACTGGTGTTGAGGTGTTTGAGATTAAATATTTTATTTATGCGGTGCACATCCCGGGTGTCGACAATTCGCTAGCTGACTCCTTGTCTCGATTTCAATGGAACAAGTTCAGGGAGCTGGCTCCGGGTGCACAAAAAGAAGGAGTTCCTTGCCCGGACTGGATTTGGGAGCTGCCCTTGGAGTCACCGCGGGATGGATTCGGCAGTCTAAGTGAGTCCACTTGGTCAGCCTACGCGAAGGTATGGAAAGAATGGTCAGGGTTGGTACAGGAGGCAGGGGCTGGGAAAATGGGGTCTGACGGGCGGTTACTGGTATTGTATTTTGTAGCTAGGAACATTGAAAAATGTTTTTTCGGTCTCTTCCATCGATAAAAAAATGGCGGGCTTATCGTTTCTTTTCAAATTAATGGGAGGGGAGGACTGGAAAAAAGATTTTGGGTGAAGCAGGCCATAAAGGGTTATCGAAAACAGCATATGTGGAAGGATGTGAGACGGCCTGTCATTTTTGCGAACCTGGGGTCCGTATGTGCGATGTTGGGTTCAATATGTAAATCGCGGTATGAAGCGTTGCTGTTTACAGCAGTGTTCTCGCTAGCATTTTTGGGGTTTTTTCGGATAGGGGAGTTGGTCAGCCCATCGAAGTGTTTGGCAGTGGGCCTGTTGGGAGCAAGATGTGCAGGTGGAGGTGGATATAGTGTGTTTGCGGCTGCGCAGGTCAAAAACTGATCACCAGGGTAAGGGTGTGGATGTGTCGCTGTTCGCATTACCTGGGTCTAGGGTGTGCCCTGTTGAGGCAGTGCGTGAATTTCCGAAGATTAGAACAGATGGGGCAGGGCCATTCCTGAGGCATGAGGATGGGTACTACTTGTCAAAGTTTCAGTTCATATCAATTTTTAGGAAATGTCGTAAAGCAGCTGGGTTGGACGGGGCAGGGTACGCTTCACACTCCTCCCGCATAGGGGCGGCTACAGAAGCTGCCAGATGTGGGTTGGATGAGGCGGCTGTGCGCAGAATTGGAAGATGAGATTTGAGGAGATTTCGGTCTTATATTAGGCCTCATCTGGCCGTGGAATAGATATAAAAAAAAAAAAAAAACTATCTTGGATGTTTACAGGAAAAGGAGGGTGCATGTGGGATTCGCATGTTGTGATATGGTTGTGTTAAGTTGACAGGTGTGTTGCTGCCTTTATGTTATTTGTTTGTCATTTCAGATGGAGGTTCAGTACGCCTTGTCTGGATCATAGGGCACTCCTAGGTGTGTTGGGGGGCCAGGAGAGGAGACGTAAGACCGGATGGCAGGCAATTGGGTATTTTCCAGGAGGGAGGCTTATCGGAGATGGTTGGGGATACCCGGGATGAGGTGGGGTAGAGTGATGGTGGAGGTGGAGAGGTACGTAAGGCTGGATAGACCACCTGACGTGTTAGTGATACATGAGGAATGATTTGGGGATCCGGACAGTCAGGGACCTGATCGCGGATATTAAATCCGATTTCACGCACTTGCGCACTAAATTCCCGGGTACCCCTTTTTGCTGTGGTCTGACATTGTGGCTAGAACGACATGGCGTTAGGCTAGATCTGTGGTGAGCATCAGTAAGACTCGTATCAACAAAGTAGTGGGTAGGTTCGTGGCACAGAATGGGGGTATTGTGATTAGGCACAGAGAGCTTGGAAAAAATGTGGGGCTCTACTTGAGGAGTGATGGAGTTCGTCTCTCTGAAGTGGGGATTGACTTATGGCTATGGGTTTACAGGAAGGGATAGAACGGGCCCTGAGGGTGTGGAGGTGCCCTCAAGGGTAAGGTTGTCACCCTTTCGGGCTGTGGCGGTGTTCTTCTGGTGGTCTTTGACGGTGGCAGTAAACGGAGGGATCAAAAAGGGGTGGGGGGCTCATCGTTTGTATGTGCCCCTCCGGTGTATTCCTGAACAGTGGATGGAATACTGGAATGGTTGCACTGTGGGAAGGGGTTGTCTCCGAGCGGTCACAGCTGGAGGCCTATCAGTTTGGAAAAGGTCCCACAGTGCATTGGTGTGGTATGTGGTTATATGTGGTTAAAAGGTGGGTCACCGTCAGAGACCATCAGACTGGGGTTAACAGGTTATGTTATTGTTTATTATATTTATATATACAGTATATATAATATATATATATATATATATATATATATATATATATATAGTGGTTTGGAGTTATTTAGTTGGTTTGTTTTAATAAAATAGGCTGTTATGGCCATTTTACTCCATAAAATATAAGTGTGGTCTCATTATTTGAGGTGGGTAAGGTATGGGTTGGAGTATAAGTGGGTAACAGCGATAAGAATGAAGGGAACATTTAGACTACACTGGTCAAGTGAGGCCCGGAACGAAAGGACTGCAAGGAGGGATAGTGTAGGGCCGGGCATGACAGTGTGTCTAAGGGAGACACATATGGGGTTAATGTGGAAAGGAGTAATGGGAGTGGCAAGAAAGGGGAAGGTAAGAAAGAAGTTTTTGCCAAAGGGGAGTGGTTATATTTATAGAGGGGGCGGTGCAAAGGGTCAGTGTGAAGATGAACTTATAGGAGGAGGCAGTTTTTCCCACCCTCCCGCCCTAGATATATGTGTGCAATGTGTCCGTGTGTACTTGCTGCTCTGTTTTTAATTTATTGCAGGAAAAGGAAGAAGGTCGTCATGACAGCGGATAGGTGCCCTTCAGGGCTATGGCGGTGTTCTTCTGGTGGTCTTTGACGGTGGCAGTAAACGGAGGGATCAAAAAGGGGTGGGGGGCTCATCGTTTGTATGTGCCCCTCCGGTGTATTCCTGAACGGTGGATGGAATACTGGAATGGTTGCACTGTGGGAAGGGGTTGTCTCCGAGCGGTCACAGCTGGAGGCCTATCAGTTTGGAAAAGGTCCCACAGTGCATTGGTGTGGTATGTGGTTATATGTGGTTAAAAGGTGGGTCACCGTCAGAGACCATCAGACTGGGGTTAACAGGTTATGTTATTGTTTATTATATTTATATATACAGTATATATATATATATATATATATATATATATATATATATATATATATATATATATATATATATATATATATATATATATATAGTGGTTTGGAGTTATTTAGTTGGTTTGTTTTAATAAAATAGGCTGTTATGGCCATTTTACTCCATAAAATATAAGTGTGGTCTCATTATTTGAGGTGGGTAAGGTATGGGTTGGAGTATAAGTGGGTAACAGCGATAAGAATGAAGGGAACATTTAGACTACACTGGTCATGCAAGATCTGGTGCAGCTCTGCATACAAACCAATCAGCTTCCAGGTTTCCAGGTGCACACTAGTTTTAGTAAATCAACCCCAGTAAAAGAAGGTGAAGTAACAAATAACCTCAATGATTAAAGCTAACCTCCAGGAATCAGACAAAATCTACCCTTGCAGTGCAACTTAGTCCCATGCAAAGGTAAAAGTCCTCGCCTAGACTATAGGTGCAGTAAAAAGGTAATACTTGCCTTATTCCTGGCTACAGCCAGCTTCCTTCAAATCAATGCCACCGCCAAGTTGCACTTGCATACTTGCCTCCATCATGTTACAGGCAGGCTCCACTATACACAATGAAGCCTAATACACACTAGTAGTTTTATTTTCGTTCAACCCAGCAGGGCTGAATAAAAAAACCTGACAGCTCATGAGGGGCCGCTGTACTAACTGTCCGATATTAATACAGCGATCTCCCCTGCTGTTATACAGGGTTCTGACAGGGGGCGGGGCCCGCTGAGAGCACTGACCGGGAGTCGGTCGGCAGACCTTGTTTGAGCATGCCTCTTCGACAGAAGCCACCCGGATGTCCGGCATGTGTCAGACCAGCTGCCGTACACACGGGCCGAATGTCGCTATTCAGCCCATGTGTACTAGGCTTGATGCCGAGGATTACCTGGAGCTTGTCAGACTGAGGGATAGGGTATGTAATAAACCTTTACCCTGCATCCCTAGACTTAGGCATTTAAACCATTACAATGTGAGGGGCCCCACTGCAAGGGTTGATTTTGTCCAATTCCTGAAGTTCAGCTTTAAGTAAAAAAAACTAGACTCATACCAGGAAATGAACCAAGCTTCCTTTGCCTGGTGTAGGAAACAGTCAGGAGTGGTACGTGTAACATTAACTGAGATGATTGACCTGTTTCAGGCCTGTCTGCGACACCCACGCCAGTTTCTATTTCAGAGCGCTATAGACACTAGCGCAGGTCTGCCCCCAATTATCAGAGGGAATGCAGCAGGTTTCCATATAAAAAAGAAAAAAAAAAAAAAAAAACTGGCACAGATTCCTGCCAGGTGCAACCTTGTTACACGGGAGAAGAGTTGTCACAAGACAGCTTCAATTCCCCTCTCTGCCCATGCAGTGATCACACTACACGAGCAGATCTGCAGCGTTAACAACCCTCCACCCCCCTCTGATCTAAATGGAGGATACAAGGACTGCAGCGAGATTTGGAGCATGTAGCTCCAGCTCCGTGCTGCCTTGCATAGAACTAGATCAGTCAATTTACAAAGCAAGCCTTGCACCCCTTTTGTTAATTAGGGGATTTGCTCCATTTTTTAGGTTTAGAAGAGTGGTTCAAGCACCTGCACCACTGTTAATTCCACCCAAAAATGTGAAAAAAAAAAAAGTGGAAGATTTCTAAAACAAGGAATCTGAACAGGTCTTATAGTACTTTCTTCAAATGTTATTTACATTCTTCCAGACATCCTGGAAACACAAGATTGTGTGCCAAGGGGTAAGACTATATGACAACTGTACAGTACAGTGTTCGATTACAAGGGTCCAGTGCAGCAGGACACATTTAAGAAAAAAAAAAAGTTTGTAGGGATGGCAGGCAAAGGAACATGGAACATGCAGAAGTCTGATTAAAACGATAGAACAGCATGCCATCGGCTATTCCTTCACCTGTCTCCTTTAATCACATTACGTTCTGACTTAAGAGAATACTTACCATCCATGTTTGAGTAGCCTTCCATGTTTCTGTACATTGACTGACACCCAGGAACATCTGCAGAAAAAGGGGGGGGGGGACACAATTTGTAACTTCCATTAAACAATATAGAGTCCAACAACAGAGTCAAAGTCCAACAAACCACAAACTAAACACTGCTAAAGTTGACTTGGAAAAGTTTTAGGAAGTGATCCTAAAAACGGTGCAGGGTGACCAAGCAATTGAGCAGATGTGCCTTCTGTTTATATTAGACCAAATCAATGTATTATAAACACATCTGACAAAGCTTGTGATATTTCCGTTCGTTACCTTCAGAGTTTATCCTGCTGACCCAGGCGCCAAAATTAGTTTAAGTACAAAAATAAAATAAATATTGAACAGATCAGTCTGACATAAATCAGAAAGGATTAGGATAGGTCCTTATAAAAGCCCTGCGTTTTGGGTTCACCTAGATCAGGGGTCTCCAAACTTTTTACTGAGGGCCACATCATATTTTACAGATATTCGCGGCCGAAAAAAAAAAAAAAAAAAAAAGTTAAAAGTTATTTAGAAAGGATTTCTCAGCCACGGAATAGAACAGAACTGAAAGGCTGCCATCAAAGCTGGATGGTGCACCTGTATCCTCCGCCCGCACCTAAATACCGGAGCTTCATGCACCAGGGCCAAACATTTTGTGCACATAAGGCCTTACACCTGTGTCCCCGTCAAAGTCGCCCCGCACATTTATGTCCTCACCAGAGCCACCCCCACCGCACACTTCTGTCCCCATCAGAGCCCCCCTGCACCCTTTTGTCCCCCATCGGAGTCCACATTCCTCATTTGCATCCCCACCAGAGCCCCCCGCCATCAATGTACATTTGTGTCCTCCATCTCAGCCCCCCACATTTTTGTCCCCCACCAGAGCCCCCCCCCCATACTTGTGTCCCCACCAGAGCCCCTCTCCCAGCACAATTCTTTGCCCATCAGTCCTCCTGCACCGCTTTCTATTTCCCCTGTGTCTATTACCGATGTAGTGCTCCTCTGACGGGCTGGCTTTAGTGCAGACCTACTGCACTTCCCGCCTCCCATCCTGCTGTTACACAGACTTTGTATGTGAAATTACAGCGGTAAAGGACACCGAATGTAACTACAGGGTGGGAGCCAGGAGGTGCAGCAGGTCTGCACTGAAATAACTTGGGCTTTGTTGGGTTTCTTGGGTTGTGGGACTTGAGCTGCACACCCCCTCGCTGCCTGTCAGTTTGCAGAGCATGCCCCGCAACCCTTGCAAAGACCGTCCCTGCAGCAAGTCTGGTGATTCTAACTGGAAAAAACGTCCTGGCGGGCCAGATGGGGCCCGCAGGCCGTACTTTGGAGACTCCTGACCTAGACGAAAATAGCCATTGACCAATGCAACTTAGCTTAAACTCCCATTGACATTCCATAACATAATACGCTTGTACACAATTTACATTAAAGCTGTGTATTCTGTACAGGTCTGGAAGTTTACAGATATGACGACCTATCTGATCAGTGCACTCAGTCCTTTGAGTGCTACAAGCCTTCTGCAAGTGAACCGCAGACTTGCACAGCTGTGCTGATTTTAAAAATGAGACAGAGGCTGCAGGGTAGAGGAACCCAACTACTGCCATGGGGAGGAAGGGGGACACTGGAGGTGGAAACCTGGTGTAAATATGGATGTAAAAAAAAAAATGTTTTTTTTAAAAAGGTGTCCAACAAAAGCATTTTCTTTTTAGTGTTTGAATCACCACTGAATTTAAAGTGGTTCTAAAAGAAATTTTTTTTTTTTTTACCATAATGCCCTATTCCCTTACACAGTTACCAGAGTCGTCTCTCAATCCAGTGCTGTCCTATCTTCAGCAACTTTTCGCCACTCTTCTTCTAGTCAGGGTAGGTTTTGATGGCAGCAGCAGCCATTGGCTCCTTGCTGTCAATAAAATCATGTGATGAGGCAGCAGGGCCAAGCCACACTGTGCATTGACACACACAGTCTGGCTTGGGAGTGCGCGCCCACAAGAATGCCATTATAGTAAGCGATTTGCTATGGGGGCACTCAGGAGCAGCAGACAGCACCAGTGGGGGACCTAAGAAGTGGATTGGTGCTGCTCTGTGCAATACTTTTAGACCCCTTTTCACACTGGAGCGTTTTGCAAGCACTATAGCGTTAAAAATAGTGCCTGCAAACTGCCCCAAAACAGCTGCTCTATTCACTCCAGTGTGAAAGCCTAAGGGCTTTCACACTGGAGCGGTGCACTGGCAGGGCGTCAGAAAAAGTCCTGCCAGCAGCTTCTTTGGAGCGGGGAACTCACTGCTCCTCCCCATTGAAATCAATGGGGCAGCGCTGCGATACTGCCGGCAAAACGCTGCTCCGGCAGCGCTTTGTGGGCGGTTTTAACCCCTTTTCGGCCACTAGCAGGGGGTTAAAACCTCCCCACTATTGGCCGAATAGCGCCGGTAAAGCGGCACTAAAAATAGCGCCGCTTTACCGCTGACGCCAGGGTGCTGGCAGTCTGAAAGGGGTCTTACACAGAGCAGGTAAGTAGACCATCTTTTAATTTTAGGGAAAACAAAAAAAACTTTACAACTGCTTTAACTGTTCTATGGGAATTTCTGCTCCCTAGTCTCATGGGTAATAGTTTCATCAAACAATACGTCCATACACATTTGTAGCAGGGATACAGAAAGCAAAAAAAAAAAAAGTCTGGCAGGGTTTCTAGTCTACTAATCCCCCACTGGAGATTTTACCCTTAATTCCTTTCTGGATAAATCTGAGATCCCTGGGAAATGTTGTAATGGATTGTAGTAAACATCCTGACAGTAGGTCCAGTCGTTCCCAGCCCAAACCTTCAATTTAATCTGGACGTTGGTAAGCAGAGCAGAAGAACATGCACTTGTCTAGGAGTATTCAGCAAACTTGCAGAAAAAACTACAACACATGCTATGGATGGCAACCAGAGTAACCACCATGTTCCATTCTCAAACCTTAGAAAAACTGACAGTTTGAACTGGATTGCTTGCGAAAGGCAATACCTTAATTTCCCTTTCCATTATTGAAGACAAGATGACCCCAACCTCCCCCCACACTCCACTCAATCTTACTAAGAAGGATGAGCTCCGCGGCGTGTTCATTCACACACTCCACGTGCAGAGCCCGCCAGGTAGTCGGCACTGCGATAATCACATGTAGTGAGACATTTCCTGATCTCTCCAGCCGCACATCGCCTGTGATTAGCGCAGCGCCGACTTCGTGGTGGGATCTACACGTGCTCATTATTAAAGACAACTTCTTCTATTGGGTACAGCATTTTCAGCTGGTTTTCAAAGGAAAAAAAAAACCCACCCAGTTAGCAAGTGTCACTTGGGGTCATTTTACTAAAACCAGAGTGCAAAATCTGATAGACTTTTGGCTTAGATGCACTTCTACATTTAGAAGATCTGGTAACTAGCACTCAATGTTAAAGATCACAAGATATATTGCTCTACCCAAAAAGTACAAAGCAGAAATGTGACGTTCCTCACAAAACTAAAACGCCACCAATGTCCATCCATGTCTAAGCTTCTGTTCCCCAGGTCCTAATTGCAGTGTATAATCAGCCAGCAGTAAGGTAAGAGGATGAAAACAGCTAGATACATTACACACAGGGGTTTTTCTGTTACACATTTTGATAAGATGGTTTAAATAAAGCTGATCTTTCACATCTATCTATAAACACCTGCTCAATGTGAACATTGGAGGTTTGGTACTATCCATCCTGTATTGTAACGTCATTAGCACAGGTCTTTTTTTTCCTCCCAATGCCTTAATAGCCTTGGGCAGAAATACAGTAAGAGATAGTGTTACCACAAGACAGCCCATATTTCTGCTATGATGTCAGCTGCCTATGAAAAGGCAGCCCAGCTGTGTAAGCCAGCACCAGAGTAGCCCTATGGGGACTTCTTGTCTTTCGCTCGTCCTCCATTTTGTGAGTGAAATTCCTTTGACTCCATTCAGAGTATGTGTGTCTGACTGGCAGGCAGGTGGGAGGGGGTAAGGATTGCTTTGTGACCTTGATTTCTATCAGAAAAAAAATTGTAGCTGGAAATTGCAAGGTCACAGTACACCAAGAATGCAGCCTCATCCCAGCATGGTGCCACAAGAAGCAATGATTAATACAAGTCAGAAATATTCATTTATCTATATACTAAACAGAGGCCAAAAGGAACCCCGAGGAGGAACGTTCAAATTCCATCATTAAATACAAATCAGGACTCCGACAGGTCCAGCTGTGGAATTCCACTGCCAACCATTCCTGAAAGTTTTTTTGGTTAAATCATCTTTAGTTCACTTGTACTGGTATCTCAAACAAGCCATTTCATTTTATGTGGTGGAACAGAGTTGCATGGAACAGACGTTCACTCACAAGCAATGCAGACAGACACCAAATCAGAAAGCTGACAGACATGGACAGGCATGTACTTAAAGCACCATATACTGATTCTCCCTCTAGCTATAAAGCAAAATGGTAGTGTGTCAGATATAAAAGTTTCCAGCTATAAATCAAACCTCACAGGTCTCACTGTAGGATCCCAAGTCTACCATACTGGATAAAACTTGACAAAGGAAACAAAGGATCCCAAAATATTGGACCTTTAATATAGTGTAAAGTTGGCCAATAAAGGGTTATTTCACAACAGCCTATGCAGGTAAAGGGCAGGTAAAGGGCAAAGATTAAAAAAAAAAAACAACTTGCATACAAAATGTAAAGGATCCTGGGAATCCCACTGAACAACAAATGTGTTGATGCTTCCCACTAAGTGGGTAGGTGTCACCAAAAACCATATACATAAAATAGAAAAAGGCATAGACACCACACCAGCTACCATAGCTGGTGTGGAGTCTAAGCCCTTTTTTCTATGCATACATCAAAAAAAAAAAAAAAAAATGCAGATTTGACTAAAGTTAGATAATGCCCTAGGTGTAGGCCATTTACATATTTCCCTGTAGCATGGCTGAAAAACTCCCAGTGATGACATCCACCCATCCTGCCTTATTGCTAGGATGTTACTAAGGCACTCTCAGCTGTTACTGCTCATGCTCCCCATCACAGGAGTGAGCTCTCAAATTCTCATCCGTGTGTTATACTAGTTCCTCTGTCACAAGATTGCTGAGCTTAAAGCTAATACAACAGAGGAAGAAAAATAATATTCCCAGAGATTAGAATTGGAGAAAAATCTCATTTCTGTAATGGTGGGGTTGCACAACGTTTGGGAGGATCTTCACAATGCCCTAGCAACTTGGTAAGATGTGGGGGACACCATTCCTGGGAGTTTTAGTATGTAAATGGCCTATACCTAGTGCAAGAGCGTAATTCAACTTATGACAGATGAAACCAAGCTGCTACCCCCTTAATCATTCACAGCTTGCAAGCACTGGCTTCCAGCTAGAAAGGTCTTTGGTAACCTCCAAAGTTCTTTAAACAGCATATAGAAAAACCTGGCGCTCCAGTGCAACAGCTATCATCACATGCTCTTCATTAATGTTCATATAGTAGTCATGTTAAAAAAAAAAAAAAGAAAAAAAAAACAACACGTTTCGGCCTGTCAGGCCTTAATCATGGCTCGTGACAGCCGAAACACTTTGGATTTTTACATAACTGTACTACTACACAAAAACTTTAAGAGCATTTGATTAGCCATTGCACTGGAGTGCCAGCTTTCTCTATATACGGTTATACAACTTTAGTCACAGCTGCACAGTTTGTTTTCATCGCAAGACAGTTTTTGATAAAGGCAAACTAACCCTTTAAACTTTCTGCAAATCCACCGAAAATAAACTTCTAAAGAGAATGGAGGATTGGTCAGATTGCACAAAATTTTTGCAACAAGCTGGAAATCCTCTGAGCAGTAATGAGCCCTACAAATGATTCTGTTACAGTGACCCAAGGCCAGTGATGGCGAACCTTGGCACTCCACATGTTTTGGAACTACATTTCCCATGATGCTCAACTACACTGTAGAGTGCATGAGCATCATGGGAAATGATGGTTCATTTGACATCACAACCAAAGTTAACCCTAAATACTCTGATTCGTGCCTGTGCATCATATTGCACATCTGACTGAGACATGTACAGTATAGCCAACCTTAAAAACAGCAAATCTATTTTTGAGCTAGTGAAACTAAAATCGATTAAAAAAAATTCCCAACTGGTCTCTTTTCTGGGCCAAGGCTAGCCATAAACTAAACTAGACTATGTCTTTCCAAGTATAATAGGTGGGAAACCATCTGCTGGTGATCTAGAGAGGCAGGACCTAGTACAGTTTCTCACGAGACTAGCCTGGTAAACAGCAGGCACACATATGATTAAACGCATTCCTCATGTTTTCTTTGAAAAGGATGGGAGAAGTTGGCCGGCAGAATTTCCTACAAGTGCGTCCGATGAGAAGAACGCTTTATCACCCCATTTTGTTGCCACGAGGCATTGAACCAGGGACAAAAATTATGTTGGTCATGAATATGGTTCTGGCAGTCAGATGTACATGTGCAACCATACTGATTTTTTTTTTTTTTTTTTTTTTTTTTTTTTAGGAAAGTGACTCACCGGGATGGGGTAAAGACTATTATAAAATGTTGGTAGACATTAAAGACCTTCGACAATCTCCCAACCATTACTAAGAATTGCTCTGTACTAAAAACGCTTCATTTTCAGATCTTTCATTGGGAGATGCTATGGGATCAAAGCAGCAGGTCTCTTACCTGAATCATATGAATAGTCTGTCTGCTCCTGTTTGATTACAACACTGGAAGGATATCGATTAGCTCTGCTTGGACCAATATGGTTTGCCTGGTCATACATGGGGTCATGATACTCTTGCTTGAAGCCCTGCTGTGGGTATGGGAGACATGGCTCTGACATTTGCCGTTGGTAGTTGGCAGGAGACTCCCTGCTCATGTTCTGTGCTGATGGAAAGGAGTGGCACATCTCTGGCATCTGCTGTGGGTACCTGGAGCTAGGAATACAAAAGAAAATTTGATATTACATTATATTTACATACATTATCCTGAGGTATGGCAAAATATAGCCTTATCACTGTCTACAATCTGTTTAACATTTTTAAGACACTGGCATTGTGTTTTTTGAGAATAATGGCAAAGTACATGTGAACTCTCACCTTGCAAAATTAAAACAGCCCATTTAGTTTAAAATCTAAATGAAAGGCAAAATAGACGTGTGTGCACACACACTTTTTTTTCATCAATACCTTCTTTCTAAGCGATTACATAATCTGCTCCCCAGCTGCATAAGGGGGCTTTGAGAGCTAGGGGCGGAGAAACAGCTGTACATAGATCTTCTTAGTGAATGGCTGTGCAGGGGGGGGCGGGGGGTGGGGGGGGGCGCGCGTCAACACAACTGATCAACTCCCTTCTCATTGGCTTAACTTTAACATAGGCTATCCCCAGGAATGCCATTACCAGACTCATCCACCTTACAAACCGCTCAGCATCTGCTACCCCTCTCTGCCAATCCCTCCATTGGCTGCCACTCATTCAACGAATTAAATTCTAAATACTAGCAATAACTTACAAAGCCATCCACAACTCTGCCTCCAGCTACATCACTAGCCTAGTCTCAAAAATACCAACCTAATTGTTCTCTTCGTTCCTCCCAAGACCTCCTGCTCTCTAGCTCCCTCATCAACTCCTGCCATACTCTCCTCCAGGACTTCTCCCGAGCCTCGCCCATGCTCTGGAATTCCCTATTCCAATCTGTCCGACTATCTCCAAAACTATCCACTTGTAGGCGATCCCTGAAAACTTCTCTTTAGAGAAGCCTATCCTACCTACCCCTAACATCTGAACTTTCATTTTCTTCATCAGCTCCTCCCCCACAGTTTTTACCCTTTTGTATCACTTGACACCCCCTCCTAGATTGTAAGCTCTAATGAGCAGGGCCCTCTGATCCTCCTGTATTGAATTGTATTGTAATTGTACTGTCTGCCCTAACATTGTAAAGCGCTGCTCAAACTGTTGGCTCTATATGAATCCTGAATAAAAATAAGAACAAGAATAGTAACAAGAATAGTAATACAGGCAGGCTGTTCACCCAGCACAACCAGAAAACTGACCACGCCGAGGTGGATGTGTTCTCATGCCTAGTGTGGTCAGATTGAAATAGGAAAGCAGGGGAACTGGCAAGATCAACAGGGATTTTTACACAAAAGGAAGAAATACAAAGAACATGATGATACTTTTTAATAAAAGTACAAGGTAAAAAAACAGACATCTCAAGCATATGAAATGTTGGGGGTAACATTCCTTCATTAAGGTTTCTAGTGAGAACTAGGAATGCACACCTGAGTGTCTATCCTAGTTCTTAGGGCACCTCTTTCAAGTGGCAGCTTGGGTTTCCCCTAGGATCAGACATCAATTCAGCACGGTTTCTGATCATGTGATTTCCACGAGAGATGTATGGCAATTCATTTGGTTCTTTACAAACTGCCAAGCCCATGCTGTCACAGTAACCTACACTTTCCGTGTGTATTTTTTTTAACTTTTATTACTTTTTATTGAACAATGTACAAGTACAGGATCACCGTAAGGATATGGAGTACAAGTTAACAATAGCCTACACAGTAAAGAACGTAAAGTTGGGGTACAAAACATCCCCCAAGTAGATCACTAGGCAATAGGTACATAGTAAAAAAAGAACGAACAATGTGCAACAGTGTAGGCGAGGGTACACATGAGCTGACACTATGATAAACTTAGTTTAGACATGAAATGTCATTGGGGAGAAACCGTAAAAACTTCCATTATCGCTAAACACATTTTGGCAGCTTGCAAACAGTGGTCCCAGATTTTATTGTATAAGGATGTGCATCCTCTGATGTACAGGTATTTTTTATATGGTAGTGTATTGTTTATTTCAGTCAACCAGTCGTTAAGTCAAGGTGGTGTTGGTCTCATCCATTGTCTAGCTATTATTTTCATGTGTATGTTTTTACATTGTAGATATAGTTATCGTCTTGTGATTTCAATTTATGATACAAATACAGCTCCCACAAGAGAAAGGAGACCACACATAACAAGGTATTTTCAATAACGGCCCTTACCCATGTTCCACAAGATATCCTCCAGACTGAACAGGCTGTGATGAGCTCTGTGGAGAGACAAATCCTCGGTCCTGTCTATTAAAGTGATGGATGGGGGACACTTGAGCGCCTTGGTTCTGAGACTTGATACCAGCTTGCCTGGATGTTTGATCATAAACACTTCAAAAGAGGAAATTGCACATTCAATAACTCAAAAGCCACTACTCAACCATAGGACAATACATTCATATTCTAGTCAAGTCAGGAGATCCAGTCAAGTTATTGTTAAAGTTGAATTTTACTCTCCCATCAACCTTAATTTTTATTCCACATGCTGTTAGCATTAGTAAATAAGTATATCATATATACTGGTTTTAAAACTTTTGATTTTAATATTTCTTCAGTTGCTTCAAGTTTCCTTGCCTAGGCAAATTATGTCATACATCCCAGGAATATTCAGGAGAGGAGGGGGTTTTTTTTCAGCTAAGAACTCTCCTGCATGCATGCGTGAGCTAAGGGCAGGTGGATTCCAGGAAGTAAATGCTACATGAATCATTTGCCCTTACTCAAGATGGCCACAGCCAGAAATGCTAGGGGGGTGTTTTTGAAAGCGATTTCTCAAAAAAAAAAAAAAAAGCATGGAGACATGGATGGATTTGGGGAGGTGCTTTGAATATTAAAATTGTGTTTTTTGTTTGTGGTGCTCAGATGACCAAAAGGTAGGAAGAACATCTGCGTCAATACTGTAAATGGCAGCAATGACTTCTTAAAACAATCTTTAAATAAGAAATAAATCCGTTCCCTGTGAGCGTCGCAACACACTGGGGCGGAGCCTGGCTGCAAATTCAAAAAAGTGAAAAATCATAACACATACAGTACACTGTAATCTTACAGATTACATTACTGTATGAAATCATTTCACATCCCTTTTGTCCCCAGTAGTTTGTCCTATGCCCTGCATGCAGTTTTATGTGATATATACGGTTCTTTCTGCCTGGAAACTGGAGATTGTCCATAGCAACCAAAAAGTGTCCCTTTACATCAAAAGTGGTTTTAGACCAGTTAGAAAACAGCGATAGTAAATTAGAACACTTGCAGAATTGAGCGATAATGAATTGTGGGGAAATTTATTATATTATTTTTTATAATTATTTATATTATAATTTATGATTTTGTGTTTCAAACTTCATCATACCCGGGATATATACTAGACTCTTGGTGAACAGATATAAAGTGTGTTATTGCTAAGAATTACAGGCCTACAATATAAAAACGCCAAATTTCTATGCAAAATAATTGTACCGCTTTGAGACGCGAAAATCTGAAATAATCATGCCGCCAGGGAGGTTAATGAAGATATGCCATGTACAGAACTTTGGTTTCAAAGGAGGCAAAGCTAAACCTACAAACTAAAAAAAAAAAATGCATATAATGTACTCACCTGGCATAAAGGCACTGCTCCCCATTACGGTATTCAAACTGTTGTTTCTGGCTACAGGAAAGACTGGGCTCTGAACAAGAACTGGCCTGCTCCTTTTTTATTTTCACTGGTGGACTGTGAAAAGCAACTGAAACAGAGAGAAAGAAACTAAACACCACATATATGAAACACACATTAGACGCTAAAGTGTCTACAGATGAGGTCTTCTCCCTTTGGAAGTGTATAGGGAAACGTCTCACCAGAACCATAACCATGCTTTTACAACTGCCAAGCTGCAGTTTGCTTATATCTAAAAACTACAGATACCAATGGGGGGCGATTTACTAAGACTGCAAAATCTGGTGCAGCTCTACATTGAAACCAAACCAATAGGCTTCCTGTGCGGGTTTTGTTTTTTGTTTTTTTTGGGGGGGGGGGGGGGGGGTTCTCCAGATTTTGCACTCTAGTTTTAGTAAATCAACCCATGTACCTTGTCCGGTATAAAAAGCTATAGCGTGCCAGGTACAGGCAGTCAATAAGTACCATGGCAGTCTCTTCCATATGCACCATAATGTCCTTATACCGTAACCAACCCACTGGGCAAGTAGTAACCTACGATCATCCTGTGAAAAGTTTGCTTAATGGACAATTAAAAAAAAAAAAAAAAAAAAAAAAGGGGGGGGGGTCTCTTGCCCATAGCAACTAGATTTGAGATTTTCTCTAGTACAAGACTAAGAAAAATGAATGAAAAGCATAATTTGCGGCTTTAAAGCCACATATGTAATGTATAACCAGAGTTCAAGGTTTTAATCCAGGCGTTTGTAAACTGCTCTTCAGACTACAGCAATTAGAAATAAAAATAAACACCTCTAAGCATGCTGGCCTGACTTTTAATGGCCCCACCTAATTCTGAAAGTATAGGCCTGGAGCAAAATTTCAAGGTGCTTCCAGGTAATGCCACAGAAATAGTTACCACCGGTATGAAAGATTAGGGAGATTTTTTCAAAGCAGAATGGATCAGAGAAGCGGCAGTTACAGCAGCATTAAATCCAAAAATCAAACATTTATTATACTGCAGCTTACCAATTCTTATGCCATGTACACACGGGCAGACTTCGACTGGACTGGTCCGACGGGACGAATCCAGACAATCCGACCGTGTGTGGGCTTCATCGGACCTTCAGCGGACTTTTTCGGTTGAAAATCAGACGAACTTTAGGATTTGGAACATGTTTCAAATCTTTCCGACGTACTCGAGTCCGGCCGAAAAATCCGTTCGTATGTATGCTAGTCCAACAGACGAAAACCAATGCTAGGGCAGCTATTGGCTACTGGCTATCAACTTCCTTATTCTAGTCCGGTCATACGTCAGTCATCATGTACGAATCCGTCGGACTTTGGTGTGATCATGTGTAGGCAAGTCCGTTCGTTCGAAAGTCCGTCGGAAAGACAGTCGGACCTTTTATGCTGAAAAGTCCGCCCGTGTGTACACGACATTTGATGTGATGGCTGCATTAGTTTTCCTTTTAGGCTTTCTTCAATTTTCATCTGGTGATCTAGTTAGGAAAGTCTGCTCTTCAACAGAAAAGTGCTCTTGCAGTTGCGGGGAGGAGACAGACCATTTAACACTGGCAGGGGTGCTTAAAATGGTCAGCTTTTATTTATTCATGTAAAACCTGTATCCCAAACAGAAAACTGTTTGTTGTAACCGGCCATAAAGTGTTAGCTGAGTTCAGCGTCCATTTGTTAGTGTACTTAAATCTGCTACTCCAGCCAACACTTCCCACCCCCCAGATCGACAATACTGCTGTCCAAATCCGCCCCTGTGCTCCTTCATTCAGAAGTTGTGTGTAATACAGGTGGTGTGTTATTGGCCAGATCACCAGAGGAAACTGAGGGGAAAAAGCCTTAAAACTAATGCAGCCACCCCATCTATGATTGGTAAGCTGTAATATATTGTATTTTTGCTTTTGGGTTGAATACCATTTTAAGAAGTGGTCTAGCATACAGGTCAACAAAGAGACCCCTTGCCTTATTGCCTTTTGTATGACTGGAATACGTGGTTTAAAGACCTATTCCACTGCACCAAGTACAGCTTGCAAGGCCAGTGGCATATATAGATTTTTTTGCACTTCTAGCAGACATGCTTAAAGCTAAACTGCTGGAATCCCACACAATTTTTACCTTTAGCTTCCTTTACTTAAAACACCTATAAATGGCTTAGTTCATATAACATCTTTAGGTCCTTTATCTACTTTGCGCTGGAAGAGTATCTCGATATGTGGCGCATGTCATGTCCAATGGGTTTCCTATGTGGCAAGCTTAACTAAATCTCCCTCGATACTATGGGAACTCACAGGCATGGTGGGCAGCCTCCAGACTCGAGGGTGGTGCTTAGGGCTATTGCTGGCAATCAGTGGCTGTGTATGGGTTATGACAGTGCTACAAAGATCATACCCAAAAGGGATGAAGGTGTGACATCAGCACTTCACAGCTACCTTCAGTAATCCGCATGAGGAGGTTGTGTGACCAAAAGTCATATCGCCATAGGGAGAAAAGTGGGGCCTGGTTGCATAAACTGGAGCAACCATGAAATAGAAGAAATATGGGGCATGTTTGAGGGGCAAAAAAATAAAAAAAACTGAAAAAAAAGTGCATTTTAAAAACCAAAGACTAGTGGTTTTAGGCTTGATTCACACCTATGCATTTTTAGTGCTTTTTGCATTTTGCAGATTTGTCCATTTAACATGGTTTCCTATGGAACACATTCTGTAGTGCAAATTTGCAAAAAAGCACTAAAAATGCATAGGTGTAAATCAGGCCTGAGACAAGTAAAGTATCCTTTATGATCATCTAAGGCCCCTTTCACACTAGCAGACTGATTGGGCCTACCTGTCAGTTGTTCAGGTGACCCGATCAGACTCTCCAGTCTATGTAGCGGTCAGTGTGAAAACGGACATATGGCATTTTTTTTTCTCACCTACATCCAATCAAAACCGACAGATGGGGATCAGTTCCCCTTTCATCTAGCAGATCAGATAGCAGTCAGGTGTAAACAGACAGGTGACACGTTTACATCCAACCACCCATAGAGAACAGCAGGCTGTGTCTGCTCTGCATCAGTGGAGCGGACACGGACCAGCCACCCACCTGCTCAGTAGGCATCAGCAGACAGATCCCGCTGAGCTGGCGGAGTCCTCCCCATGTGCAGGGGCCTGATCCTCTTAGCTGGAGTTCAGCTTTAAGGGCTTGTTTACACTAGTGCTAACCCTCTGAAGAGCAATCCACAATGGAATCAAAGCATTTCACGGGTGGGTAGGAGGCCTTAGGTCAACCAATCATTGTTTTAACCCAAGGGAGCCCGCAACACCACACTGCAACCATGTGAATTGCACATGGCTACATAGCACTTACCGCGCAGCCCTATTCACTTAAATGCGTTGTGTTCGGTGGGAGGTACTGGCCACTAAACGTGACGGGTTTATTTCCCCCCCACAGCTGCAAGTAAAGCAATGCAGCTCATCTGTTACAAACGCTCATGTTAAAAATATTCCAATCCGTTTATGTAGAGGTTCAGTGATGATGCAGACATTTTATTATTTTAAGGGATTGTTCACACCAGTGTCTTATGATAACGGTAAAACTTACTGTCTAGCACAACGCATCAAGGACCATGTAAGGAGTTGCCATTTAAATGGCACCCCAACAAACCTGAACACCACGCCTAGACATCCTACAGACGTGAACTTTCATGCATGTGAACACACATATACAGAAACACACACACACACACACACAGTGGAGTTTTAACAGCACATTTAAAAAGAATGTGTTTCTTACCACAATGTGTATTTAACATGTAATGTTGTATAACACACGCGTATTACGGCAACAGACTAGTGGAACAGCCCAATGTAAGTGGCACATAATACGAGCCACATCACCATTTATTTTCTCAACAAAACACACAACTTAAAAAATACATGTATATTTGTTTCATTCTAAAAATGATATCTGGCTCCCAGCTTCTACTGATCAGCTAAGCTTTATATAGGACTGTAGCAGTGAAGATTACGATTATTATCTAAAAGGCATAAAATCTATTAGATGGATGTAAATATACAAGGCAAATATAATTGTCGAGGTAATAGGAAGGGGTTTGCATCACATTATCCCAGGAGACTAGTGGGACACTGGCAGGACCCAAAGAAGCTCTGTAACAACAATTAGAGAAGAGGCAATGACGTATTTAATCTGTTCTCCTGTCACTGTTCTACCATCATCTACACCCAGCTTGTTTGTGATGTCCCAGTGCAGCCATGTGACAAATGTCAGGGGATGGTGTAACACCGATGCAAGCGGCTCACTTGGGACATCATTTCCTTCTCTGCAGATTGTGTACAGATCAGAGCTGCTCTAAACACCAAAGCTTTGTCAATGAGACTCCATGCGAGTAAACATTACAGTTCTGACTGCCGACACATTCCAACCACTTCCCATTCACGTGTCAGAATGATTCACACTGTTGGCATTGTGTTGTCATATAGGGGGGTGCCCATATCAAGAGGGGGCATGTAAAACCCCCTATTGTGGTATTATTCAGAGATAATTTTCTTAGATACGGCTTTCTGTGTAGTAATCTTACACAAAAGGAACACTAAACCCAAGAACAAATAAAATGCAACATATCTACAGCCCTTGGGGCCCATTCACACCATTTGCAAAGGGATGCGCTGGGCAGCATTGCCTGGCACAATCCCAATGCAGAGACCATCAATCTGTCTCGTTTTCTATGGTGTCCATTAATACCACTGTGTTGCGTGCTGAAAAAAAGTACTGCATTCCAACACTGTGAATAGAACTTATTGAAATATCACTTGTAACAGTGCAATAAAATTAACCCCCAAAAAATAAAATAAAATATGTATTATATTAATAATCAAGTCCTCCTAGTACCCATCAGCATGCGTGTTGGCAGGATAGCTGGTGTGAATCAGCCGTTAATGCTGGTTCACACTAGTGTGATTTCTGACAAGACTTGAGTTACACAGAATTGCATGACAAGGGAAATCACATTACTTTTAAATGGTGTCCGTTCATCAATGCGACTGCAGTGCGATATTGGAAAAGATTTGTGCTACTTCAGTGCGATTTAGCTCCACAGAATATGCAAACCACAGTTAAAATGACATCAAAAATCACACTTCATATTTGCACTGAAAAATCGGATCACTGTAGTGTAAAAACCTATCCATAGTTATGGTGGATGCCTTATTGTCTTTCTCCAAGTGAAGAACATTTTCAAGGCCCCTTTCACACTTGTGTGACATCAAAGTCGCACGATGCGGTCGTGATTTGGGAGCAGTACTACTTTGCCACAACTTTGGCATTAACCGCTCTCAGCTTGTGCTTACAAAGTGAAATCGTGTCTATATTATTCAGGTACGATTTGCATACTACTTGAGGGTTTAACATTGAGGTCATGGATGTTGGACCAAAGTAGTGCAGGGACTATTTTGAAGTCGGCACGACTTAAAGTCGTGCCAATATGAATGGTAGTCATTGAAAATCATGGAGAATCTTGTTAATAAAAAAAAGAAAATCATGGAGAATGACTTGTCATGTGATTTTGCAGTACAAAATCGTGGGACAAGTCGTATAAGTGTGAAAGGGGACATAATGACAGTTGGTCCTGCCAGAAATGCATGGTCCTTGTCATTTCTAGAGAGCTTCTCCAAAGAATATCCTCCTTCCTAACAATGTAAACAATTATTTGCCCTGCCCCCCCCATGTAATTGAGCTAGAGAAATTTGTAGTCCATATCAGGAAAGCAGCCTAGGGTGACAACCATGGCTTTCTCATACACAATGGAGGAGTGATGTAGTCACCCAGGGACAGGAAGTGTTTTATCTGTAGGGATTACTAGATAAATAAAAGCAAAGAAAAAAAAAGCCAGAGAATGCAGCCACCTCACCAAAGGACTAGTAAGCAGCAATATTTAAAGTTTTTGGTTTAGGGTTTAGATCCAGGTATGGCAATGTTTGCATAAAGCGTAATTCAGCTTTAGTTGCATTGGTTATAGGCTGCTTTCACACTAGTTGTAAAAATGCAGATGTGTTTTCCACCTGTGAAAAAAGGACGCAATGTATTTAAAAAAAAAAAAACCCACAACAACTGCAGCTGCGTTTTGCATTAATTTCCATGGAGAGGTGTGTTTTTTGGTGCAGACGTTTTACCGCACAAAAAATGCAGCATGCAGGACTTAAAGCACCCTACCTGCAACTGACTGGCGTGAGAAGTTCCATAGGATTTAATGGTCATGTGGTTTTCTTCTGCTTTTAGTAAGGCAAAAAAACTGAAGAAAAACTGATCAGTGTGAAAGGGCCCCATAGCAAGCACCACGAATATAGGGATCACCACTAGCTTCTGGGTCCAGTGCTGAGCGGCTGCTCTTCTGCACTGAACACGAGAGGTCACACACTTGGCACGGGCCTTGCAATTCTCAATGAATGCAAAAAAAAGTGTTCTCTGATGGGAAAGGGTGGAGATTGTGCAATCACTGCTTACCCAGAGAATGCTGTATTCTGGGGGTGAATTACTGGGAGGGCGTTTGGTCTCTTGCCCTTTCATACTCCCCCCCCCCTACTTTACCTAAGATTACGGTGTTAGCGGTGCCTACTACAGTGATTTCCAGCTTCCACAGATCCCACAGTATGGCACATGTAAAACTTACATTGGTCCAAGCTGGACTAATGTAACTAATGCCGGCCATACACGGTTCAAATTTCGACAGCATTTTCTTTCGAAAATCGTATCTAAGAATTTTCATACGAATTTTGCATCATTAGTGGGCTGCAGCAACAGCCAATTTTCGTTCGGCAATCAAATCTGATGAATCGGACATGTTGGAAATTTTTAGAAAAACGAACGATTTTCTAATCAATGATGGGAGAATTGTGCGAGAAATGTAATAAGAAAATTTATGGAGAGAAAAGAAGATTCCCGGCCACGAAAATTCTCTTCTGTAGCAATATGAGGTGAAATTGAAGGCTTGGTCGGCCGAATTTCGAAAAATCAATGGTGGCATCATCCGATCACAAAAAAAAACAGGAACTTTCTGATTTTGAAAAGAAAATTCTTTCGAAATTCGACCATGTATGGCCTGCTTAAGGAAAATTTTCCATAACTGGAATTCAGCTTTAAAGACACAGCCTTTAGCCTCTCTCCAACTTGAAAAACTGGGAAAGATAGCCCATAGAAAAAAAATAAACACATTCTAGAACATAAAATGCAGCATATATGTCTTGTTGCTAAAATATATACATTTGAAGAACTGTATATAATACTTCTAAATATACTGTACTCTAAATTCAATTTGATGCAGCATGACAGCACAATGACCCACAGAAAGCACACCAATCCGTATTATGGCCAGGGCAGGCTTCTAAAAGCCGAGTGGCAATTGAGGGTTCCAGCGCTCTTCCTCTTTTCTCGCTTCTTTATTATGGAATCTTTTGAGGTTTATTGGGCTCCAACCGTGAAATCTGGCACGCTTCATATAGGATTTATTTAACATTCAGTAAAAGGGAGACGGGTGCTGCACTGACACACACTGAACCCTCCTTTCCCTATGCCAGCACCTGAATTCTTTGCTGAGGGAGCAGGCAGGAAATGTGCGGGGAGTAGGCCAGGAGCCCGGGCCCACAGGGGTTAAAGTAAGGACACACAAAGCCCTGTACTGTACATTGTTCAGGGACAAGTCTGAACGTGACACACCCACAGGCCAGACCAGACACTTCCGAAACAGCTCGGCACAATCTGTTGAGGATGCAATCTTTTCAAAGGCTTGGCGTGTTGCTGCCATAACAGAGGGAAAGGCAGACAGACACAACTGCTTACTCCTTTATCATTCCCTCTGCCCTGCATCTTAATGGCTGACTACATAAAAAGGTGCCAAACATCTCCCCCCTGATCTGCTGCAATAGAGGATGTTGTATAGGTAATCTGTGTGCAGACGCTTCAGTTTATGAAATGCATGCACTTAGCCTCTTGATCGCGGAGGAATAGAAAGTGGGTCTGGTATCCAGTATCCAGTCAATGCAGAGTCTAGCACGTGACAAGCGGGAACTGGAAGACTACAAGAGTGGAGCACTAATGACCTCTAATGGAATATTGCATTTCATTCCACAGACTGGAAGAGCTTGCTACACGGGTAGAGGTGGTGCTGCAGACCTTTATCTACTGTATATCCAAGATAATGACTGGAAGAAAGTGCAATGTTCTTCCCTTCACATCACTGATCGCCACGTGGAATCTGTTTATCTGGGCCAGTTTATGACCATTTACAAACCATACATTGACACGAGGCACTGCTAAAGATGAATTTCAGGGATCAGTAGGTCATACAGAGCTACGCTGGTCTAAGCCAGTGTAACTATGTATATATTACACCTGGCCAATGCCCTTGGAAACTGGAAACCACTAAGCACACACCGCTACTCCCTGATCTCCACTTTCTTCCAGGTCCCAGGTCAGCATACCTCCCAACTTTCAAACTTGTGAATGAGGGACACTTGAGGGAGGGAGAAGCTGGCGGGGTGCTCAGAGCACCGCGGCAAAACTGGTTGTGGCCAAACTGCAGCGTGAGGGACCTAAGGGGAATGGCTAAACAAAACTCAGGTGCCTGGTATGTGCTGGGGGAGGGGGGTCACTTTGGGAGGTAGAGGACTTGTGCTAGAATGTGGGGTAGAGTTAGGGACAGATCTATATTGGGTGAGGGGTGCTTTGGGAGGGGAGAGGACTTGCGCAAGAAATATTCTCCCCCAGTTTACACTTTTCAGCAAAAATCTGCTCACTCATCCTCACAAACCCCCATCCCAGTACAAATACTCTCCCACCTAGAATGGGATGTTCTCTCAATCCTCCCAGCATAAATTCTCTTATCCTCTCAGCAGAACCCCCCACAAATACAGCTTCTGGTATAAAATTCCTTTCTCCCTCCAAAATCATCCCCACAGCATAAAATAACCCCCCCCTCCGCTCATCCCACCCTATTGTGTAACAATAGCGAATTCATTTTTGCTATTTTCACACTAAAATTCCTCCCTGCCAATCAGGAGGCAGGTCGTGAGACTTATTGGATGCCTAGCACTTTGGCAGAAGAGCAGCCACATGTCGGAGGAAGCTTGATGAGCAGACACCAGAGCCGCCGCTGCCCGAAGCCTCCACTCCAGAAGAGGCCACCACAGCCCCGCCACACAAACGGGTAAGTGCTGGCCCGCCCTTGGGGGAGTTGGGGGTGCTGTCAGTGCTGCGCCGGTAAGGGGGGGGGGGGGGGGGGGTGCCGTTTGCTTGCCGCCCCACCCCCAAAAGAAGAACCCACCAGCCGCCACTGCAAGTGTACTAACCTCCAAATGTTCCCATGTACAAAAATCCTCAATCCCTCACAATTCCTCAGCCCCGGGGAGATCCTTCCCAGACTCCTGCCTTGGCAGAATACACATCAGAGCTGAGGAGGAACCTATGGGAAACTTCCTCAGCGCTCCAAAACTATTGCTGCCGTAAACATGCAGCCAGCTGGGAGAGATACCGGCCGCTATAGTGTCGCCGATTACTGTGCTGGAGACCCGGGGACACCCCGCAGGAGACGTGGGCAAATGCCGGGTGCTAGTGACCGTCGACACTCCCGTCACGCCTAGTCCCAGCCCTGGTGATAGCACACACTGCGATGCAGTCTCTTGTATTGCAGGCAACATTTCCCGCCGGCTGCCTGTCACAGTAACTTACTTACAAAGACTGCATTGCAGTGTGTAGTACCCCATACACCACACACAAACTTCTGGGCAGAAGCAACTAGTGCCCATGCTAGCTCACCCCCCCAGACAAGTCCCTGGAACCAAGTGCTGCAATTTGTTCCGGCACTTGGCTCCACTCCGGGACTCAGCCTTGATTCGCCGGGACTTGCATTAAATCCTGGGACAGTTCTCCAATTTGATAAGGTGGTGAGGCAGTGTGGTGATATCACACGCCACCTCATCCAATCAGAGAATGCTTTGCGTTCATTAAAAATAATATCTGAATGGAGCCCATGCCACGTGGGTGACCTCCTGTATTCACAGGGAATCAGTCCAGCTGCTCAGCAAAGAACCAAGTGGAGATGGTGTGTACTTTCATTTCTGGCTTCCAAAGGGCATCATGCAGGTATGGTTTAACATTTAGCCCATGACAATTAAAAAAAAAAAAAAAAAAAAAAAAAAAGGAAGTGTAGCTCTTATTTACATTATTTTCCCTGAGGTCACATGATTGTCCATCCTCCTTTCTTCCCACAGCTTGGAGGGATGCGGACAGCTTGCTTGCCTCCGCTGACATCATACATGGCAACACTAAGCTGCACAACTCAGCTGCACAACAATTTTTATACAAAACCTCTTAACCTCAGCGCCTCCCAGCCCTTTAAGAGGTTTACGGAGGTGGGGCAGGGTGTAAGAGAACATGACTGCCTGTCCTGGTGGCCACGTTCTACGAAACCTCTCGACTGCAAGCAGCGATCAGGAGCTTTTGGTTAGGTGTTGGTGTGAATTGAATTCAGACAGGAATCTGATTCACACCCATGAGATCCAATTCTGGTGCGGAAAAAAAAAAAAAGTCCTGCACGATTTTGGTCCGACTGATACAAATTCAACCAATGATGTCTTCTTTAGATGAAATGCGTTGGGACGAGCCCTGCCGTTGTCATTGCATTACCCACAAACCTTATATTTTCAAGAGCTTGATCCACTTTCCAAATGTGAGCATTTCCAATTTTTAATAAATTTCTATGTTTATACGGATTCACACTACGTGACGTATTTTCTTTTTTGGTCACGCTACTTTGAACATTTGAGAGGATTTGGTCTAACAAGTTGGCTGCTTCTGAGGACTGCTTCTCTGGGACATCTCTTGACCAATTGGACCATCTTCCATTTTTGATCTGGAGCCCAGATGTGGAGATCCCATACCTTGGTGTTTACACCATATGCCTTGTTGACTCACTGAGCATATGCCCATTTGAGTCCTCTCACTCTGGTAAGCCTTTTCACTGGCTGTGTCTTTACTTTAAACACTGATGTCAAATGGAATCCCCTTACTGGCTATATAATCAGTTTTCACTGTTTATCCAAGGACTGTTACATTCATGGTTCAAAAATGTTTATATGATGGAACATGAACTTTAGTTTGGGTGTGAATCCCACATCAGTTTTCACTGTTTTTATTTAGTAGTTATTTCACAAAATATATTAGATTGTATACATATGAATTTGTATCACAAATTTGTAAGCACTGCACAAAATTTTATCCTTCACATATTTCTTGATTTACACTTGTCTTAGTGTTGTTCTGGCTGCTATTTGATATACGTTTGCATGTCAGTGCAACATACACCATTTTTTCGATTTATAAACCAATCTGTATAGCTGAATTTGCATCGCACAGACATCGCATGTGATCTGCACAGCAGTGTGAATCACATGCGATGTCTGAAATCACACAAGTGTGAACTGGCACTAAAGGGCAACTTTTTTGTTGAGAAAAAAAAAAAAAACAAAACAAAACCACCATTCCCCTCTCCCCTCTAGGTGATCAATGTACATGGCAAGGATTTTAACTTTGTTGTAGATTCCGATCTTTTGTTATTCTGAAGGAATAGCGGTTTGTCTGTGTCCATGAGCAATGTGAATCTGTATGGGAGTGATTTTATAATCAGCTGCTGTGCCTGCAGGGCTCTAATAAGGGAAGTGGCAGGGTCTGCAGCCCTTTAGAAGTAAATTTCCCTTTGGGAGTATCCCAACAAAAATTACCTGAGGAGATACCCAAAATCTGATTTTCTATATGGTGCAGACTTCTTGGAAAAATCAGTGAGCCAATCATACAAGCAGGAAAGGACATTTCTTGGGGACTTAATATATACACCATTTGTATACAGAATACCTCCAGGTAGCCATATTGCATTTTACAGAAAATTACAGATCTGCAGATTAAAAAGGAAAGGCTATTTTTAATAAAATTCAATTACATTATGACTTGTGTCGCAATGGACCAATATATAGATTTTTTTTTCTTTATTTGCCATTTTTTCCCCCCATGCAAGTGGAGTTAACCTTTAATAAGGGTAAACTGGTGGGGATGCATAGAAAACTGGAGCCGTTCAATGGGTGAATTGGATGTGTTCTGCCTTTGACAAGTTCAAGTGACAGATGTAGGCAGATGGGCTGCACTTGTACAATGAAGTCATCTAAAATACATGAATCAGACACCTGCTCCATTCTGCTTATTAAGACTGATGTCTGCAGTGTAAAACCACCGTGCTACACAAAGCCCAACATGAAAACCTGCAACAAAGAATGTCACTAGCAAACATCACATTCCACTGAGATCAGCGCACATTCCCTATTGCAACACGCTCATTCTTCTGACCTGAAGATTGTCATTCCTGAGAACGTCCCATGGCTCCACCATCCAAACCACATACCAATAGCAATGTATACAGGAAATGTGGAGAACTACTTACGGTTCTCTGACTGGAGGTCCTGCAGAAACTGCTCCTCACTGTCTGGAACTTGAGCTAAAGAAAGGAGAAGAACACAAAAGGTTACAAGGAACTCTTCCAACCATTGACACTATACTCTAAAAAGAAAACTATACAAGTATGTATTCTTAACCCAGTTCAAAAAAGTCAATTGCTCTCAGCCTCCAATTTTTTATTTTTGCTGCCATGATCCGATTCCCTGTTAGAGGGTGGCTACGTTCATTCTCCATGGTCCTCTGTATGTAGGACTGTAGCCACCCTCTCGTTTGCTCCTGAAATGGAGCAGAATTAAAAGGAGGGAAAAGGAGAGGATCGGGAGCTCATTGAGGACATTTCAAGGTGGCAGAAACAGTAAAACAAATTTCATGAAAAACAGATTACAGAGCCATTAAGTAGTGGCTGTGCGTGGATGATTTTTTGGGAGAATAAGGATATTTAGCAACCAAAATTGCACATGACATCAATATCACTGCCACCACAGCAGGGTGCCCATAACAAGGGCCCAACTGTACTGTTATCGGTAGCCTTGAAAACATCCATCATGAGGGTAAAATGTCACAGTCACCATCATTCTTGTGTGTGAATAATGCAACCCTTCCCACCACAACTTCCCACCACAACTCAGGGGTTTGCTGTGCATTGTTTGACAATCCTTTCCCCATCTTAAAGGGCTGGGATGGCAGCACACAGCAGGTGAACAATTTATAAAAAGGGAAAACCTTTTTAACTTGTGGACAGAGTGGAGAGGGATTAGAACCCTGTCAGGTTTGTATTGCTGTCCATGTCCCTGTTAGGAGATTCACCTTCTCGATTTGTTCCATTTACAGTTATCATCGAAAGTGAAAGTAATGAAAATCCCAAAATTTGGGCTGTCACCAGGACAGGAATAGAGGGGAAAATCAAATGGGCTGCTGACAACTTCACGCTAGGGGATTTCCTCACTTCCTGTTTTGGCGACAGGAAGTTACAGTAAGTAGAATAACCCCAATGGGACACAGATGGCAAAAAGCTGAAAGGGGGTTAGGCAGGCCATACAGGACAGGACTCCTACAGAAAATGAATAGATTTCCCCCATCCAAACACTTAATGTGAATGAGGGAATCACTCCTGAGTTATTGTATTTTTACAGTGAGCCTTCCCTGCTGTCAGAATACACTGATCAGCACTGCTGGCTTTATCCAGCGGCACTGATCCGAGCAAAAATTTGCCAGCAGGCTGGTTGTACAGATGTCAATGAAGAGATTGACATTGACAACCACCTTGCCCATACATAGATGGAAAATTCAGCCAGTCCCTGCTGAACTGGCCGCATTTCCATCCATCTATGGCCGGCTTTATAAAAGTATAAAAATAAAAAAAGTTTTGGCCTTTAGTTCTACTTGAGTCCAGAATACTAAAACACATTGGCAACGTCATTTACCTGCCTGTAATGTATGACAATGGCTGTGATGAAAACAACCCTTAAAGTGGACCAGTCACAGGAAAATCATGGAGGTCATTGCTGTTCTGTCTGGGAGAAGGTTGGGTCCCTGGCTGTCATACTAATCTAATGTCTTCATTGCTTGCCAAGCCCCTGCCAAAGCCAAGTGACCCCAATTTACAGAACACTAGTTCCAGCTCTGCGATTACTAGGATTGAAGAGTTATACAACCAGGGAACTAGCATTTTCTATGAGACAAGAAATCACAGGTCTGACTTTCCCTTATGACAGGAATAGATTGTGCTTGGCTTCAGCTGCCTGCACGACACTTTTCAGTACTGACAGGGACTCATACAGACTTTATATGGCCTTGTACTAAGGGGTCACTCTTCCAGGATGGGACCTCACTCAGAGCAGGCCTAAAGACAGGTCACATGACCACTTTTAGGTGGGAGGTCAGGGGGGGGGGGCATGGGTTTAAAAGCAATGCTGTTTTTACCACTCCCTGACTTGCCCATGTGACAGGAGCCCACAAACTTGGGGTTTGTATTTCTGCCTGTATTGGTCAGTAAAACCATGGCTCATCCTCATAATTTTACCCCCCACCCCCCCAGAAGTGTGGGTCAGGTTCAGCAAGTGGTACTGTCCTCTGAACATAAGGGAATCATTTTTGCAAAGCATTGCAGCTGTGGCTTTTGCCTCCTGCCTTTACAGCTTAGAGGGAAGGTGGTAAAAATGTGACTCAACCACCTTTTACCACCCCCAACCCCAAATGTAAAAGAAAACCTTATTGTCTTGGCGTCACATAGAAAAATGTGGGTTGATTTTGCTTAATTGAGAGGACTGTCAATAAAAACCTGGCAGAGGTTCTCACCGGTTTCCACTTTCTATAAAAATAAAAGAAAGTTTGGGCTGTTGTCATGTTTCTAATAAAGTTCCACAGGCCTATAAAATGCATTTCTTGACCACCTCCATCATAAAAAACATGCAGTGTTGAGTCATGAGCCAGTTTGGATGTTTAGCACAGAATTGCTCTAAAAATACAAACCACAGCTGAGTGTTTGCTGCAGGAAGGCCGAGCGCTTTTTTTATTTCCTCTTATTTTGGGTGCTGCTCCTGATTGGTCTACTAAAGCTAGCAGAAACCCACAGCCAAAAACACTGAAAGCTGATCCGCCTGTCTTCCTTATTTTTCCAGCAGTAAAATACGATGGCAGATCTGTAGTCCGGGTCACAGAGTGCAGCACACCATGTTATGTGAATGGATTGCCCAACGCTCAGGTGATCATTGAGGAAAGTGACAGCACGCTGGCTGCAGGCACTGCCCTGAATGAACACCATTAAACATGGCCAGCAATACACCCCCACAGCACCATTTGTTAAATGTGAACTAAACCCATCCATTTAACCCTTTCCCAAACTGATCAAGTCAAGGCATGTATAAACGCTCAGTGTCACAGTTGCTTGTGTTCTCATCCGAACCGTGAAGCCATCAAATGGCTGGTGTCACTGATCACATATACAGCACCACGAGGGAAAAAAAAATATGCAGCTTCCTTGGCTGTAGAGGAAAGGATGGTCTTGTTCTGCTTTAGCTTATACACTTTGTGTTACAGTTATCAATGTATTCTAATCCATAGGAGATCTGAACCTGGCAATCATTAAACAGATGGCATTTGCTGAAGCACTGTATCCATTGCCATGTATTTCTCTGTAGAATATACAGTATTTGTTCTTTTTCCACCCTTTGTTGTGCTGCAGCCACGTTCCATCTATATGCATGCACTCCAACAATGGCTTCAGGTCATAGGTCTGAGGAGGCTTTCTGCTGGTGACACCAATGGATCATACAAGGCACATGAGCTCACCATCATGTATTCTCCATATAGACCATGCAGAACGAGACAGAGCAAAGGCACCCTATAACAGGAATTGCTCATAAAGGGTCTTTATGGCAGGATCTTTGGGTATTGTTTTCATGAAATTACAACATGTTAAAAACTTATGACATTTTAGTGAATGGGTTTACATACACTAAACAATCTGATTGTACAATCGTCTTCAGATTTACCAACTATATAAAGGCCTGTGTGACTGGATAGAATTCTACTGTACAAGTTTGTCTGTATTATATAGTTGTGTTGTCCATGCACACATTTACATAGGCACAGCATACAGCCATTCATTACTATGGGTGGATGTCCCTCCCAGGTACTGAAATATGCACACAATTTATGCAAGATACCCAAAAGCCATCTCCGTGTATGAGGCCCCAATCTGAACTCCGGTGAAATGTAAAACTTGCCCTTGCAGTGGTACTTCCCCCTTAACCGTCTTATTCCTCACTCCCACAGGCTTCCTTCTCTCCTTGTGATCGGTACCCTGCAGCCACTTCTTTAGCACTCTGACATCATCCAGTACAATGCAGGACCAGCAGATTTTTATATTATCGGGATGACAGCGCTGTGCATGGGGGAGCAATTTGTTTTTACTTCTCTATTTTTGGTGTGAAAAATATACTATACAGTGAGTGAAAAAAAGTATTTGATCCCCTGCTGATTTTGTACGTTTGCCCACTGACAAAAATGATCAGTCTAATTTTAATGGTAGGTTTTATTTTAATAGAGAGCGACAGAACAAAAATATCCAGAAAAAACGCATTTCAAAAACGTTCTAAATGGATTTACATTTTAATGAGGGAAATAAGTATTTGATCCCCCATCAAATCAGCAAGATCTCTGGCTCTCAGGTGTCTTCTATACAGGTAATAAGCTGAGACTGGGACCACTCTCGGAGTGCTCCTAATGTCAGCTTGTTACCTGTATAAAAAAAAGACACCTGTCCACAGAAGCAGATTCCAATCTCTCCACCAAGGCCAAGACCAAAGAGCTGTCCAAGGATGTCAGGGACAAGATTGTATACATACACAAGGCTAGAATGGGCTACAAGACCATCGCCAAGCAGCTTGGCGAAAATGTGACAACAGTTGGTGCGATTATTCAAAAATGGAAGAAAACACAAAATAGCTGACAATCTCCCTCGGTCTGGGGCTCCATGCAAGATCTCACCTTGTCGAGTTTCAATGATCATGAGAACTGTGAGGAATCAGCCCAGAACCACACAGGAGAATCTTGTCAATGATCTCAAGGCAGCTGGGATCATAGTGATCAAGAAAACAATTGGTAAGGGCTCTTTCACACTGGAGCGGTTTGCAGGCGCTATTGCGCTAATAATAGCGCCTGCAAACCGACCCGAAAGTGCCGCTGCTGTCTCTCCAGTGTGAAAGCCCTCGGGGCTTTCACACTGGAGCGCTGCGCTAGCAGGTCGGAAAAAAAAGTCCTGCTAGCAGCATCTTCAGAGCGGTGAAGGAGCGGAGTGTATACCACTCCTGCCCATTGAAATCAATGGGACAGCACGGCTATACAACCGGCAAAGCGCCTCTGCAGAGGCACTTTGCAGTGGTTTTTAACTCTCTCGGCCGCTAGTGGGGCGGTTTTACCGACGGTTAAGCTCCGTTTACAATAGCGGCGCTTTAACCGCTGCCGCCCCAGTGTGAAAGGGGCCCTAACACTACGCCGTGAAGGACTGAAATCCTGCAGCACCCACAAGGTCCCCCTGCTCAAGAAAGCACATGTACAGGCCTGTCTGAAGTTTGCTAATGAACATCTGAATGATTAAGAGAACTGGATGAAAGTTTTGTGGTCAGATGAGACCAAAATCAAGCTCTTTGGCATCAATTCAACTCGCCGTGTTTGGAGGATGAATGTTGCCTATGACCTCAATAACATCATCCCCACAGTCACACATGGAGGTGAAAACATTATGCTTTGGTGGCGTTTTTTCTGCTAAGGGGGACGGGACAACTTCTTGGGTGAGAACCTCCTTCCCTCAGCCAGGGCATTGAAAATAAGTCGTGGATGGGTATTGCAGCATGACAATGCCCCAAAACACAAGGCCAAGGCAACAAAGGAGTGGCTCAAAAAGCAGCACATTAAGCTCCTGGAGTGGCCCTGCCAGTCCCCAAACCTTAATCCCATAGGAAATGGGATTAAGATATGAGTTACCAAGCATCAGGCTCAAAACCTTATGACTTGGAGAGAATCTGCAAAGAGGAGTGGGACAAAATCCCTCCTGAGATGTGTGCGAACCTGGTGGCCAACTACAAGAAATGTCTTACCTACGATTGCCAAGAAGGGTTTTTCCACCAAGTCATGTTTTGCGTAGGGGTCAAATACTTATTTGTACATTAAAACGCAAATCAATTTATAACTTTTTTGAAATGCGTTTCTGGATATGTTTGTTATTCTGTCTCACTGTAAAATTAAAAATTGCGTGACGTCAGCACGCTTGTGATGCTCGTGGGATTGTAGCTTACAGTACATGTGGTATTGTGAGGCAGAGGTGAAGTGACCCCTGGAGGCACTTGGGAGGCAGCAACACTGTGGCTCACTGGCACCTTTAGGAGCTCATCTGAAGGCCCGCCAAGCGGAGCAGTTAGGAGCGATGGGTGAAGGTACAGAGGCGACAGCGGAGGTGGTGAGATGGTTTCACTTTGATCAATAACCACATGGTATCAGCAAAAGCTGTCAGTGCTGCACAGGTGGTGTGCTGTTCTCCCCCTGCATACAACCTTACCTCCCCATCCTCCTTTTCCATTGATGAACTTTCTCCAAATAATGCAGCCTCCCTTTGGGTGATCTTCCCCAGACTGTTCCTGGACATTTCAAGTCTGTATCAGTCAGCAACTGCTAAACGCCTCACAAATGTTCTAGAGAGCATAGTCCCCGGCTGTCAGGAAATCACTTGAATTACTACCACTGACTATCCTATACTAGGCAGCTCTAAGAACACTAAACCTGTTTATTAGCATCTGCATTCACTCAGTGGCAAAACACACCATTCCCCCTCTTCTGGTTCTAATGGAAGCTTGGGACTGTTTAGTATGGTTTACTATAATAGGAGGTAGAGCTGGGCGATTTTTTTTTTTTTTTTTTGGGAGAAAAATCGGGAGTTTCACGATTCAAATCAAGTTTTTTTTTTGGATGGTCACTGCGCCGGTCCTGAGGAGCTACGGGCAGGAGTTTTTAGGCGAGGCCGCATCTTCGGCCTAGTTTGCGGTGTCCGGCCTCGCGGACTGGGCTGAAGCTTCACCTAAAAACTCCTGCCCGCAGCTCCTCAGGACCGGCGCGTTGTCAGCGCCGGTCCTGGTGGGGAAAAAAAAAAAAATCTAAAAAAAAAATCGATTTGCTGAATATTTTAAGCGACTTGACCTCTCAACTCAAATCCATTTTTTTCCCCAGCCCTAATAGGAGGTCCTAACATTTACACTCCAGCCTCTTAGTCCCGAAGAGGTGTGTCCAACTGTTTGAATGGGTGCGTGCGCAGCTGCGATCTCTTCTTAATGACAATGTTGTCTTTTTAATACTGTTTTGGAAGGTTTTCACTGGATTTTTTTGCTGTTTATCTATATGGTGCTTTTTTCTACAATAAAATTATTTTATTTCAACCACAGATGTGACCTTTTTGGTAGGTTTCCTTCCTTTTTTGTACTCCCCATTAAAAAACAAAAAAAAAAAAACAAAACAAAAAACACACTATTAAAGTGGATGTAAACCCCATTCCTATACCCAGTGAAGTGAACTGCCTAGATCAGTGATGGTGAACCTTGGCACCCCAGATGTTTTGGAACTACATTTCCCCATGATGCTCATGCACTCAGCAGTGTAGTTAATCATGGGAAATATGGTTCCAAAACATCTGGGGTGCCAAGGTTTGCCAGCACTGGCCTAGATGATACAGAGATCAAACAAATCCTCCTACATAAGTTTTACATGCATTTCTGCCGTCTTCAGCTTTACAGTTTAGAAAGTGCAGATCCTGTTAAAATTGTCACTTCCTCATTCAGCAGTAGCAGTGTAGTGTTGGATTACACTGGGAGACAGCTGATTGGAGGAAATGCACACACACCCCTCCAGATAGGCAGAGACTTTCAGAGCTGTTCTGAAAGTAAAGCAGCTTTCTGCTAATTTATAGTACCCACCCTCACACAAATTTCAGCCTGGTTTTATCGTATGTGTCAGAGAACTCGTCAGACGTTATGCTGATAACAGAATGGAGCAGGAGAAAGCCACGAGACATAGTGCTTTGTAGAGAGATAAAAAAAAAACACTGCAGATATATGTGCCCAGCTCAAATTTCATGAATCGGGTTTACATATACTTTAAAATTATAGACTGATCATTTTTGTCAGTGATCAAACTTACAAAATCAGCAGAGGATCAAATACTTTGATACATTATATGTTTTGTACAGCGAGGGGGAAAAAAAAAAAAAGGTATGTGTGCAAATCCTATCATATGAACCAACAAATTCTAAAGTGCTCTAGTGTGAATCCCATCTACATGTCCACATTTGAAGAAAAAAAAAACAAAAAAAAAACAACATGTTTTGTAAAATGTGGACATAAAAATGGTTTTTGCACTAGAGCACTTTAGAATTTGTTGGTTCATATGATAGGATTTGCACACATACCTGTCTGATACATTATAGCTTTTGTATAGTATATTTTTCACGCTGGCACTTGTGTGGGAGTCCCACATATCCACTGTTGTATATTTATATTTAAACACTAAGCATTTAAGAGTTGCAACACAGGAAATACACGCACGCAAAACTTTTGCAACAGTAACACTTTAATTATGGAAACATAAAATCGAGAAGTAAAACAAATTGCTCCCCGTTGCACAGCGCTGTCATCCCGATTATGTAAATTTTAAATGAGCCCTCTCGATTTTGACAGCAGCAGTGGTCATTATTGATCATCCAGGCATCGTTCACATTTCTCCTATATTGTATACTTTTCAGTTCTGTGTAATGGGCTTACACAAAGCGATCCTTTAACTCGTTCTCTGGGTTCCCCCGCCAGCACTCTCTGCTTCTCTTCTCCAAGTGCCCCCTCAGCACTAAGGGGTTCAAGGAAAGAAAAATCGCTTCATTCTGCCAACAGACACTGCTGATGGGGGATTGCCTCCCACTGCGCCATTGTATTCTGACAGCAAGAGGTTTCCCCACCGTCAGAATACAATGATATAGCTGCTGGCTATAGCCATTGGCCCATTCATCCAGTACGTCTAGACTAGGCCCGCAGGCCAATTATAGCCCATCTCTTTTGTGGCGGCACTCAGGGATTCGTTGTGGGGGGGAGATATATACCTCATTTATCGGCATAGTACACGCACTTTCACCCTGAAAATTGGGTGCAAATCGTGTGCGCATGTTATACGGCGATCGTTCAATTCTGGCTGCCTCGGAGGGGACAGGGAGGGGGGAGGGACGAGTGCCGACAGATTACATACAGGAGAATCTCCTGTTTACTCGGCGGCATCTGTAATAGTAAGTCCCGTCTCCTGGGCCGGCATTGGACCACAATCTGCTTATTATAGGAGGCGGGAGGACTTTGTATTAAAAATATCGTCAAGTAAACAGGCAATTCTTCTGTATGTACTGTTGGCGCTTGTCCAGCCCCCCCCCCCCCCCCCGGTCCCCTCTGAGGCTGCAGATGGGCATGGATCAATTTGCATTGATGGCAATGGTGAGGCTGAATTCATGTCAATGGTGAGGCTACATTAATGGGCACTGGCCCTCATTTGTTTCAGTTTGTTTTTTTTAAATGTAAGTTTTTTCCTGAAACTCTTAAAGTGAAAGTACATGTTATACGCCGATAAATACGATATATCCAAATAATCTGAGCTCATCCTTAGACTCTTCACCACACACAGCTACAAAAGGCAAGAGAATTCTTGTTGGGCAGTGTATTAGTTAATTTGCATTTAATTTTAATGGTTCAAAGAATGTCAGGCAAAATGGTCGGCCCGCATGTTCACTTCATAAAAAAAAAAAAAAAAAAAAAAAAAACACACACACACACACACACACACACAAAAAAGGGAGGGAAAATTCTAAAGTTCTAAAGAAAATGAAAGCAGTGACCAATGATTGGTAAGCTGCAATATATTACATTTTTGGTTTTAAGTTTAAAACCTCTTTAAAATGAAACATGTGCATAGGTGCCTTAAAAATTCACCTTCTATTAAAAAAAAAAAAATATATATAATATCAAAATGCACAGCAGATCGTGGGTGCAATGCAGGACTCCTGCAGACTGCAAGCTGCCTCTTACCGCGTATGGGCAGACAGTTACACAGTGACAGGAAGCTCAGTCAAATACCAGAGCATTCAACAGCCCCGTGGTAGTTCACTGAGAACTACAAGCTGACAGTCAAAGGCTGTCAGCACTTGTTCCCCCATTTACAGAACTTTAAACGAATGACATGGAGCCCCCACACAGCTGCGTTTTTTAATTGCGACAGCGACATTGGGGAGAAGAGCCCTGGCTCGTTGTCACTACAGGCATTACATGTTCCATCCTAAAAATGGGTTGAACATATTAACATGTTCCCAAAGGTGAACTTATCTTTTAATATGCAATAAAATGCAACATTCAAGAATACATTTTAGTACACACTAATGAAATAGTAGCCATAAACAGATTTTTAGCACTCTAGCACGTAGGATATATCTTGACTAGTGATGCTGTTCAAAGTGTGTTTTATCTTTGGGCCTCATGCACACTCAACCATTTTAAAGTTGCTCTTAGGGATGCCTGGCCTCTAAATGGCCTTGCAGGTTAGCCTATGATGGGCGGAGCCTCCTAGTGATGTCATCACGTAACGAGGTGAACTGCAACTCCTATCCGATTACTGGCTGGGTGAATTTTTTTTACAATGCGATTGTCCTTATACATTTGTAAGTGAATTTTTAACACAATAAATACAAATTTTAACGTACTACACCATGAGGAGCATTTACCCATTTTGTTCCTACATGGATTTGATCCAATGGAGGTCTGGAGGAGGATACCTAGTGCTGGGTTTAGTGGTCTTTCCTGATATTCCATGAGAAGTGTCACTATCACTGGTGAATATTAAGCTTATATTGACTGCTCTAAATAAAGGGGTCACTGTCGTCTGGTAAGCTCGCACCTTTATAATTTCTTGGGTGGTGGTGAATGCTACTGGCACATCTTGAAAACTGCAAAGTTTGGAATGATGCACATCTAATATGGGACTCTGGATTTGGGATTTATTCATTGCATGAACTTGTTTACATGTTTGTATTCAATATCTGCACTTTATTCAAATCTTATGTATAATGAGTTAAGGGGAACTTGCCTACTGGGCACTCTTACCCCTTTCCTGCCCAAGTCAATTTTCAGCGCTGTCACACCTTGAATGACAATTGTGCGGTCATGAGACAGAGCTTTCTTTTGGTTGTATTTAACACCACTGGTTTTTTTTAGGTTTGCTAAAAAGGGAAAAAAAAAAAAAAAAGTTCTAGTTTGTTATAAAATTTTGTAAAGAAATAATTCTCCTTCACTGATGAGCATGGACAGGCGGCACTGATTGTCAGTGTAGATGTCCCCTGTGTGGATTGCCACTTACCAGCTCTCCTCACGCGCTGTCAGTGTAAGGAGAGGACTGCTGATAACTGGCAAATCCTGTTTACACTGATCAGCTGCGTTTGGCCCTTTGTCCTGATTTGTGAGCAGCTGTGTCTGAAGAATGCAGACCCCAGTCAATGGTCGTGCAGGAAGCGCGATCTCTCAAAAATACGAGTTCATGCACACAGAAGCATATAGAGACAGGAGGAAAAAAAAAAAAAAAAATACTGGCAGGAATCCAGGAGCAGTGACTTTTGGCAGGGAAAAAACGGCGCGTTTAGATGTACGGTAAACGCATTTATTCTTGCCATTGAAATTGATGCCCAGGAGCTTGATGAGTCTAAATGCATTACACACGTTTACAGTTTTTTTTCCTGCCAAAACGCAGCTGCCAGGAGGAAAAGGTGTCTAGGAGACATGGCCAAAGTGTCCAGTCTGCATAAGGCCTAAAAATTCTTTTAGCACCCTTGTAGCGCGTTACCATTAATGGTCCACCCATTTTCATCACTCTTGACTGTGGGAGGAAACCATCCAAAATTAGTATTGACATATGCCACGCAGGTACAGTACTTCTCTAGTTGCATCAAAGCAAAGGACTTGATTTATGTCATGTAAACTAAAGACTTGTACTAATTGCATATGCAGCGTGACCATTTCATCAACTAGTCACTATGGCAAAACCTAAAGTGACTTCTCATCACCGCTTATGGCAGTTTTTCTAATATTTAGTCATGTCTTACACTTGAAAACTAAAAAACGTACCCAACTGTACTCCTTGTGTTGTACTTGCACCATTCTTCTACACAACCATGTTTGTTACATTAAAAAAACAAAAAACAAAGCTCTCTCTTATGTCTGCTAATCATTTCCCTTGCAGTGTGCATTAATCAATAACACGTGCCTTCGCAACTCCAGGAACATCACCACCTTAGGTCTGCAGGTCATCCAATGCGCACTCTCCATTACAGTGGGATGGTCACGTTCCTCAGGAAGACAGGGCACACACCTGTGCTACACTCATGTTAATCATGTCCATTCACATGCTATGCAGACCTGCGCTGTGTCAATACTACCTAAATCGGAAAAATAAGACGCAACACAACAGGCCATCTAAAATTAGCACCTCAGTTAATAGGTTAGGGATTGCACTCTGACATTTTAGAAGGAAGTATTATTGTCCGCTGGTGACTGAGTAACATTAGTCGAGGACCCAGCACTGAACTGGCAGCGTTACTTCCGGTGCATTCCAATATTCCATCCTCAGATAGCACAAAACTATTTATAAGCATTGGCATGTTGGCACAAAGTGCTGAAAGGTGATATAGGAAGTAAAGGATCTGTGCTAAGTGAGCAGAAGGCTTCAGTTGTGCTGTGCCAAGGTTAGCGTGACAATTTGAGGCATGCTAATCACAAAATACTCACATATTCTACATTTAAAATAGAAAGAAAAAAAAAAAAAAAGAGAGGTAAAAGATTTAACAGTGTACAGCATTTCTAGTACATACACAAAAACTAGCCGATTTCCCAAATCTCTGAGGGGAAGCAGAAAGAATACAAAGTGTCTGTGTGATGTCAATCAGATCGGTTGCCATGAATTACTGCTACCCTATTAAGGCCCAATTAAACCCTCTGGGGGCAACAAAGCACTTGCAACACTTTTTTGGAATTATATTTATATTAGAAAGTGTGGCGTTAAATTTATGAAAGCCATGCGACAAGGTTCTTCCTGCAACACAATTACATTTTGGACCTGTGACTGCAACAAATTCATTAAATATACCACCACATCTGTGATAAGAAAAGTGAAGGTATACAAGACCTCTTCTATAGTGGAGTAAATGGCGTCACGTATACACAAATATATTGTCTGAAGAAATTCAACAGATTCATAGATACCCTATTGATGGTTACACAAGTCTGTCGCAAGCAGCAACATTTGTTGCATGGACAGATTTTACAAGTGCCTATGACACTAATTCCAGGGGATGTATTTATCATTGTAATTCAGGCTGCATGTACTGTAATAATGCTTTGCAGTTTGTTTAGTTGCCAAGTGTTGCAAGAAGGGGTTAAAATACCCTGTGCTGGTAGCTCCTAGGATAGCAAGATTCCTGCTCTTGCACACATTGGCCTGGCTCTCCAGTGGTCTGACATGCCCCCATTACACACGGCTCTGGAAGCAAAGGAACCCCTATACATGACAGTTTAAAAGTGATTTTATAGAAGGAAATATATTTACAAATGTGTTATACTTACCTACTCTGTTGCGGCAAATTTGCACAGAGCAGCCCCAATCCTCTTTTTGGGTCCCCCTTTAGTGCTCCTGGCCCCTCCTTCCTGTTAAGTGCCCCCACAGCAAGCCGCTTGCTATGGGGGCACCCAAGCCAAGCTGCAGCTCCGTGTCCATTCAGACAAGGAGCTGCGGTTTGGCCCCACCCTCTCTCTTGATTGGCTGGCTGATTGATTGACCAATGGCCCCGCTGCTGTATCTCAGCCAATCAGGAGGGAGAGTCCCTGATGGCCAAGACACTCATTGACATCGTTGGATAGAGATGGGGCTCAGATAAGTATTAGAGGGGCTGCTGCACACAGGCTTTTTATCTTAATGCATTATATGCATTAAGATAAAAAAAAAAAAAAAAACCTTCTGCCTTTACAATCCCTTTAAAAGAAAACATTCCAGTCAAATGTGAAAATTTAAGGTTAAAGTGGTTGTAAAGGCAGAAGGTTTTTTATCTTGATGCATTCAGGGCAGCGGCTCCTGTGTCCTCTTCCATCATGGCGGCTTCTGGCGTGCATCTCCTCCCCTCCTCCTAGGCGTCCAATGGGATCGCCTGTCCTTTCAGTCAGTCGGGTGAAGGGTCTCAAGACCCGCTTCCTTATTGGCGGGGAGCAGGATCAGTGTTACAATAGCAAATATTAAAGCGGTTGTATAACCTTACCCTAATAAGGCTTACCTGTGGGTAAAATGAATATCTCCTAAACTGGCGCATGCGCTGTGAATGCCTGGCTGAAGGTCCGGCAGACGTTGCCGGACCTTGCTGGGAAGAAGACTCCCATGCGTATGCGCAGGAGTGACGTCATTGTGGCACCGGCCACTCACAGTGCCGGAGCCGCGAACCCGGAATGCACGCCGAGGGCAAAACGTCAGCTCCCTCACCCTGGACCGGGATCAGATAGCATCGCCTCGTTCTAAAGGTAAGCATTTCATGAGCTAGTATGCGGTGCATACTAGCTCATCATGCCTTTGCCTTACAGGTTGTTTTTTTTTCTGCGGATATACAACCGCTTTAATTAACATCCTATTTTAATGCCCGTTAGAGCCTCTGGCTCTAATCAGGTGCTTTAAAACAAAAAAACAAAAAAAAAAAATAAACACACACCCCCCCATTGGAATCCATGCATCTGGCATCCTGCAAGGGGCCGGACGCATGGACTGGGGGGCGGCGCCCGTGCACCCTTAATGAACAGGACGCCCCTGGTTGCTGACCATGTCCATCCCCTTAGGACTACAGTGTACCCATCTTCTGATGGCTACTTCCAGCAGGATAATTCATCATATCACAAAGCTCAAATTTCACCACTGGTATCTTGAATATTCACCAAATCTCAATCCAACAGAGCACCTTTGGGATGTAGTGGAACAGGAGATTTGCATCATGGATGTGCAGCCAACACCTTGTTGAATCTATGCCATGAAGAATTAAGGCAGTTCTGAAGGCAAAAGGGGGTCCAACCCAGTACTAGCATGGTGTCCCTAATAAAGTGGGCGGTGTGTGTGAGAAATGTGCATACGAATACAGGAAAGGGGGGGGGGGGGGCAGCTCTAAAGCAACTACTGTTAGGTTTAACATATATGGTGAGCTTTACAAAGCTTAGGTTGGTCACCTTCAGTCCCACCCTACAGTGATTGGGCCTGGTGGGGGTCTGCCGTCAACAGTGTTGCGTTTAGGTCAACGAAAATTCTCATCAGCTGCATGTTTTTAGTGACAAAAACCTAAAAACAAAAATAAAATTTGAATTCAATCAATTGACTAAACCTGCCAAAAAGAACAAAAAACAGGAGGGACGTTTACCCACCTGAACCTGCATTTTCCTTGGAGCTCTGCCTGTTTGTTAAAGCCCCAGCCCCTGATAAAAGCAGGCTCCCTCTGCCTGCTGCCTGGGAGTTCTGGAACAATGCCCTGCAAAGCACATGGGGAGTGAATCCCCTCCCACAAAGGTAGCCGTGCTTAGCACTGTGTAAAACATCCTCCCAAGACCAGTTCTCAGCCCTGTGCACTCCCATTTACTTCCCTATCCCCACTACAAGTTATTCCAATTTTACTCCAGTATACAATGAGTTTGGAAATTCTAGAGAAAGGCTTAAAGTGGATGTAAACCCTCTCCTATACTCAGTGAAGTGAACAGCCTCAGATGATGCAGAGATGTAATAAATCCTCCTACATATATATTTTACTTGTATATCTGCTGTCTTCAAATTTATATATTCTTTAGGAAGTGCAGAGTGTGTTAGAAATTTTTCTTCCGGTTTCAGCAGTGGGCGGGGAGTCTAGACACATGGTGTGACAGCTGATTGGAGGAAAGGCACACACTCCCCCGCCACATAGGCAGAGGAACGAAGATACTTTGTCTAAATTGGCCCTAGTATATGAATGTGAGTTAGGGACCTTAGATTGTAAGCTCCTTGAGGGTAGTGACTGATGTGAATGTACAATGTATATGTAAAGCGCTGTGTAAATTGACGGCGCTATAGTACTATAAGGCGCTCGGCTGTTATACCGGAGGAGCGGGAACGGACGTCCCCTCCCGCCGCTCTTACCGGGGCTCGGGGAGGCACAATCACAAAACCGCCGTAAGCGGCTTCGTTCCAGCCTCCTAATAGTAAACATGGAAGCGATGTCATGATGTCACTTCCCGTTTACTCGGCTGCCAATGGTGCCGGTTTTAAAAAAAATATACAGTATTCAGATTCGCCGAAAACGGCGATCTGAATATACTTTGAAATGAAAAGGAGGAATTGGGGGTCTTTTAGACCCCCGATTCCTCGATAAAGAGTACCTGTCACCACCTATTACTGTCACAGGGGATGTTTACATTCCTTGTGACAGAAATAAAAGTGATCAAAATTTTTTTTATATTTTTTAAAACACAATTTATAAATATAAAAATAAATCGCCGCGATCAGCAGAGCGAGAGCAATAATTCTAGCACTAGACCTCCTCTGTAACTCTAACCTGGTAACCATAAAAAAAAAAAAAAAATTGAAAGCGTCGCCTATGGAGATTTTTAGGTACCGTAGTTTGTTGCCATTCCAGGAGTGCATGCAATTATAAAGCGTGACATGTTTGGTATCTATTTACGTGGCGTAACATCCTTCACATTATACAAAAAAAATTGGGCTAACTTTACTGTTTGGTTTTTTTAAAATTCATGAAAGTGTCCCTTTTCCCAAAAAGTTGCATTTAAAACACCGCTGCACAGATACCGTGTGATAAAAAAATATTGCAACAATCACCATTTTATTCTCTAGATTCTCTGCTAAAAAATATATATATATATATATATATATATATATATATATATATATATATATATATATATATATATATATATATATATATATATATATATATATATATATATATATATATATATATATATATAATATTTGGGGGTCCTAAGTAATTTTCTAGCAAAAAATACAGATTTTAACTTGTAAACACCAAATGTCAAAAATAGGCTTAGTCATGAAAGGGTTAAAAATGTGATTTTTATGAACGCTTTTGAGCTAAAACTATACCACCACAAAAGCTTATGGCTCAAACAACGCTCAAACACGGAATAGCCACATTTTTCAGCATTAGAATTTTACAGCTGAAAAACTCCTTTTCAGACCCACTAGTTCTAGGGGGAAAGCTGAAAAAAGCCTATGTGTGCATAGACACAAAGGATAACACGCTGGGGAGTCTACTGGCTGCAGGAAAAAAAAAAAAAAAAAAAAAGCCTGAAGCCAAAAATAGCAACTGTAAAAACGTCCAGTGTGCATGAGGCCTTAATGCATTACAATTTAACTATAAACCCATTAGATTTTAGTAGACTAAAATGTACCGACGATGTTAGTGGACTAAAATATGATAAAAATTCAGATGACTAAAATTAAAATGGCATTTTAGTCAAAATACTGACTAAAACAAAATTTGATGTAAAAATTGACACTGGCCGCTAATGTATTGCATTGCGGGGGAGGCATGAGGAGGGTCACTTGTTCCAAATGAACAGTATTGGGTATTTATGTGGCATGCAGAATGGCATAACAGGAAGTGAGCAAAAAAAGTAAAAGCTGCCACCACCACTTACATTAGTCAGGTTGGAAAAAAAAAAAAAAAAAGGACAAGTCCATCTAGTTCAACCATAAAAAAACAAAAAACAAACAGAAAATCAATATCCAATTTGCTAGAGCAGGGGAAAAAAAATCCTTCCTGATCCCATGGAGGCAATCGGATTTTCCCTGGATCAATTTTACCTATAAAATGTTAGTACCCAGTTATATTCATTTAGGAAAGAACCCAGGCCTCTCTTAGACCCCTTTCACACTGGGTCGTTTTGCAGGCGCTATTGCGCTAAAAATAGCGCCTGCAAACGGACCTGAAACAGCCGCTGCTGTGTCTCCAGTATGAAAGCCTCAGGGCTTTCACACTGGATCGGTGCGCCAGCAGGACGCTGAAAAAAAGTCCTGCTAACAGCATCTTTGGAGCAGTGAAGGAGCGGTGTATACGCTCCTGCCCATTGAAATCAATGGGGCACTGCGGCTATACTGCCGGCAAAGTGCCTCTGCTGAGGCACTTTGTGGTTTTTCTTTCAACCCTTTCTCAGCCGCTAGCGGGGGGATAAAACCACACCGCTAGCGGCCGAATACCGCTGCTAAAACGATGGTAAAGCGCCGTTAAAATTAACGGAGCTTTACCGCCGACACACCTCTCGCCCCAGTGTGAAAGGGGCCTTAAAGCAATCTACTGAGCTGGCCAGAACCACCTCTGGAGGGAGTCTATTCCACATTCTCACAGCTCTTACTGCAAAGAAACCTTTCTGTATTTGGAGATGAAATCTTTTCCCCCAGATGTAAAGATTGCCCCCTTGACCTCTGTGTTGACCGTAAAGTGAATAACTGAAACACCAAGTTCACTATATGGACCCCTTATATATTTGTACATGTGAATCATATCCCCCCTTAATCCCCTCCTCTCAAGAGAATAAATTCAGTTCCTCATAGCTGAGCTCCTCCATGCCTCTTATCAGTTTGGTTGCCCTTCTCTGCACTTTCTCCAGTTCCCCCGATATCCTTTTTGATGTCCAAAACTGAACTGCATATTCCAGATGAGGTCTTACTAATGATTTGTACAGGGGCAAAATGAAATCTCTCTCTGGAGTCCATACCTCTCTTATACAAGAAAGGAAACCACTATAGAATGAACCTATTTTCCCTAGTATGGGTAGGGGGTTATATTCACACTCCTAGAAAAAGTAAATATACCTAAAAAATGTAACCAACAGATCAATTATTTGCCAGATTGGAACATTTAACAGGAGGGCGAGTGAAACACAAAAGAGGTCACCTGCAGCAAACCTTAAAAGGAAAAAATACCTGGTTATTGTTCGGTAGAGTGACCCCCCACAGTCACCCCAGTGATTCCCACTTCCTAACACAGATATTCCATTTGTATGTAGGAAATGGCCTTTCCTTTATCTAGTCACATGGAAATTTGGATGCATTTCCATTGTGCCCTGACCTGATCCGACCACTGTGCACCAACATGGATTTCAATGCTTACAAAACAGACCGATACAACCTGCAACCCCCCAGGCTATTAACCTGCACTTGTGGAACTTCCAGTTTTTCTTTTGTTATAATATATATATATATATATATATATATATATATATATATATATATATATATATATATATATATATATATATATATATATATATATATATATATATATATATATATATATATATATAAAAAAAACAAAAAACAACAATGGTCATTGAGAAATAGGATACAAGTTGCGTCTTAACTGTTTGAGCTAGAAAAGAAAGTCTTCTTATATTAATGATCAGTGAATCATCACAGACTTACAACTGCGTGTCTGTAGTAGATGACAATCCATAGAGAATTTGTGCAGATTGATCAAATATTCACCAAGTATTTATTGAAATGACTATTGTTCTAATTGGTAGTTCCTCCTGATCATTTACACTTGAAAAGGGATCAGTTATCTTTTAGCGTGTAATCATCCTGTGTGCTAAATGAAGACCTGTCTGCACTAAAAACCAGCTCGCAAAATTGATCGTCTACACCAGATTCTCCAGCAAGTTTGCAACACCTCAACTAAGATTACTTAGCTCAGTATGATTTTTCAATGTCAAATCTGGTCATTTAATTTAAGTGGTTGTAAACCTCAGACATGAAATATGAACAAAGCAAATCCCTCTATAGTTTGTGCTGGTCTTAAGAGCACTAAGGCAGGCCATACACTGTTCAAACCTTTGTATGGGCAGACTGAATGTACCAAGTTGTTCGATCAACTTGGGTACAACCAACATGCAGTGTTTTACCTGCAATTATTGCTAGCAGCTCCCCCACTGGGAGAAGACAATGATATGGGGGGAGAAAAAAAAAAAAAAAAAAAGCGAAACTTGTTCTGTGTCTACGGCCGGCCTTGGTGACTTGTCTGCCGCTTCGTATCTCTAGCAGCATGAGTCACTTCTCACAACTTTTCCTGACACCAAGAGAAAAAAGTTGACACGGGAGGGAGCTTCAGCTGATTGACAGCCTCAGCTCTTTTCCTGTGTAAAGGGGGATGTCCCTTCCCTCCAATCAGCTATCAGAGCTCTCCTCACCGAGCTCTGCAGAGTAAAACTTTAGCTCTCCGCCGCCTTTATTCTGAACGCTCACACAAGTTTTATAATTCAGCACTTTCAGTGGATGTAGAGAAGAAAAGACTGCAGATAAACAGATACAACTCACGTAAGAGGATTTTTCTCATCTCCTTGTATCACCTGAGGCCAAGTCACTTCAATGGGTATTATAGAAGGGTTTACAACCACTTTAAAAGTACAGAGCAAAAGGCAAGCAGAGTGGGGTTTAATTTACTAAAGCGGGAGTGCGCAAAATCAGGCTCACTTCTGCATAGAAACAAGCCTGTAACCTCAGCTTTTTTAATTAAACTTTGGCAATAAAACCTGGAAGCTGATGATTGGTTTCTATGCAGAAGTGAGCCTAATTTTGCACTCTCCAGCACTTTGTTTTTTATTTAAATAAAACGGTCAGCTCTGGTCGGGAGCCGCTGTACGAACCCCCTTGCCAGAGCAATCCGATCAGCGCTCTCTGCCATTGGCTGAGTCGGTCGGATGCTGGTTTTCCAGCCACCCGGCTTCTGTCGGACAGACCAACATACACACAGGCCGAATGTCTGACTTTTTTTTTTAACCTACCGTTTTGGTAAATAAACCCCACCGTTCTAATGCTTTTGAGAAGTGTACATTTCCATGCACTATTACAATGCCACCATATTTGTAAATTATCCATACCAAGAAAAGAAAAAACAAAAAAAACAAAAACCCACACACACACGGCAATGTATATTATTGCATGTGTTTTTAAAAAAAACAAAAACACACACACCTAAGTGTTTCGTTTTCAGGCAGAAAGCCAAGCGTTTCTACCACGATTTTGCACAGGTCAAAAAGGTCAGCAATGTAAAAAAATAAATAAATAAATAAATAAATACAAAATAAAATCAGAAAAATGCTTCAATCTACCCAAAAAGAAGCTTATGTACTTTGAGCTTCAGGTGACAAAAACGCTCAGGGGCCGTGAATGGGATTTTGCTTGTTGGATGTTTTTTCTGGCGTTTTAGGAGCTGAAAATGCTCAGGTGTGATTGCAGCCTAAAACTAAACATTTCTCTCAACAGTAGCAATTCCTGCCTGGAAACAACAACCAGCTCACTAGCAGATATGACATTTAAATAGGCTTCTGTGCCTGAATCTTCTGCAGGAAATAGATCCCTGCAGCTTTTTTAAAAAAAAAAGGCTGTATGGAACTTGCATGGTGCTTTTGCATCGCATTTTTCAGTGTGTGGGGGTGCCATTAAGAGTTAATGGCACCCCCTGTTGTGCAGCTGCATGCTGGTGCGGGAATGGGTGCAATTTACACACCCTCCCGCATATATGTGAACACAGCCTCATGAAATAAGAGCACAAAAAAAAAAAAAAGTCATCCTCTACGAGTACTGCATTTTTGGGTTTTAATACAGATCTGAACGCAGTACTCCATTTTTTTTTTTGGGGGGGGGGGGGGGGGGGGGCGACGACACAATGCATAACGATCAGCAAACCAGCACTGTGTTGAGAGCCACCAATCAAAAAAATAAGAAAATACACACACCACATTACACAGCAGTACACCAATAGACAGAGACCTACCTTCAGTATATTCTATTTACTCCCCAAGATACTAGATTCTGGTTTCACATTCAATAAATTTACCAGCAGACTCCCAACACCCCAATAGAGGAGTTATCCAAGATAATCCAACTTCAGCCTGTCAGAGAGCTCATAAAAAGGCACAAGGAAAGAATCATAGATCATGTACAGATTGAGTCATTAGGGAGCAGAAAGTTACTTAACATGCTTTGTTTTTCCATAGGCAAAAGCCAAAAACCCTTCTACTATTAACTACAGCTTAATATGTCCTGTTTCTTATAACTGCTGATGTTGGATGTGCATTTTTAACAAGTAAAAGCAGTATAAACAAGGCAATCCTGCCTGAAAAACTTCCATTACTGCAATGTTTCCAAATAGGAAACTGAAGAATAAACGTCTGGTAAGGTCCTCAGAAAGCGTATTAAAATAAGAGCACCTGCAGTGCTTTCAGAGTACGCTGGAACCAGAACGCTGGAAACAGGGCTGCCGCCCAGCTAGGGTGGCACTAAAAACGCAGGACTTTAAGCCATGTGCCTACAAAGGGCTCTGGGAGTAAATACACACTTCACCACTATACAGTTAAACAATAAATCACCTTGACCGAATAAATAAAACGCATCACCTCACTTTAAATCATAACTGCAATGCACAGAAAGGTGTGTTTTTTTTATCAACCCAATGAATCTTGAAAAACGAAAAATTGTATAGTGGTGAGGGGTAAGACCCCTTTTCAGGTTATTGGAGGTTTGTGTTTTAGTGCAGTAGACAGGAATAAAAGTAATTTACAGGCCCACTGTACAAAGGGTGTAGCGGTTAGAAGTAACAGTGCAGGGCACAAGTATACACAGCTCAATGCATACAAAGGATTCTGATTACAAATGTTTCAGCTGCTGTAGAGTTTTAACAATGGATCACCCCAAGAATAAATAAAGGGGGTCTCTAGTCTAGTCATAACTGCAATGCACAAAAGGTATTCAACATTAACCCATTAAATATTGACAAACTGATTTGAATAGAGTGCTACAGGGTAAGACCCCCTTTCAGGTTTAAGGTTGTCTGTGTCCCCAAACACACACACACACACTATTTGCCACAGAGTGCAGGGGCCAGGAGTCTGCAACTCACAGAGTGCCTACAAAAAGGACTCTGGTAATACAAACATTAAATTGCCTTAACTGGAAAAAGTGCAATAGTTCATTCTAGTCATAAAACTGCAATGCAGCCATAACATTTTTTAGCATGTACTTGATGAACCCTGCCAAGTTGAACTAGAAATCTCAATTATTAAAACAATGTTTTTTTTTTTTGTTTTTTTTAAACTTCAAATTTTAGATCTGTACACCAGGTATTTGTACACTCGGATAAATTACATACCCCAAGTGTCCACAAGTGTAAACCAACACATGCATTCCCTATAAACATCTCCAGAAACAGGTGAACATTAAACACACACACACACACACACAGTGGTTAAATAAAATAAATACGTCTGCCTCTGCCTATTCCTGTGCAGAAGCAAAAGCTGCCGATCTGGGTCTTTTACATATGTACATATAGGTGGGCTACCCATGTTTACACGAGAAGTACTACAGTCACTAGATGGCTGCCCCCATAAGTTTTCTTTAGGCTTTACTCAGAAAAGGAAGGAACTGTCCCTTATGCAGATTTCTAGAAAAAGCCTTTTCAGCATTTTCTGAAACAGGAGAGAGTGCTTTGCGTTGTGAAAACATTCCTTGTTTTGGAGGCAGGATGATGCAATCCGAGGATCCTAGACTGCCTGTGCCAAAGTATAATTACATAAAAAGAGGCAGAACTCAGAATACAGAGCTATGGCTGCTGCCAGCAGGTAACCACAAACATGTAGCCATTTCTATTTTAGATTTCTTTTCATAAAAAAAACAAATGGCATAGGAAAGAAAGTTTCTGTACTCTATTCTGAAATACAGACACCTTATCAAGGAATTCCCCAACCACAGTTCCAAAATCTGGCTAAACAGCACTTGATTTTCATTAAACACCACCATTTGGAGTAGGAAAAACAGACTCATGTGACAGGGTGAACCAACTGGATTTCTTCTTTTAGGGGCTACCTTACGTCTACAGAGGTCCACACCTATTTTTCTTCAGAAAAGACCACTTTTGGCTGTAATTATTATTATTATTATTTTTTTTTTTATCAACAGTTGCAACTTTCAACATTTTATTCCAGATAAATGGACCTGAAAACCTTTCCTAAGGCACAGAGTTTGAAAAGTACATGAGCAAATTTATTTTTTTTGCCAAAATTGAGAACGTCCAAATTGACATTCTTACTAAGGCCTGCTAAGGAGTAGGAGCTACCTACAGCCCAAAAAATACTGATCTGACATGCCTAAAGTCGACCATTAGTACTTATCCATGGGAGATACGCAAAAGTAGGTTGTCTGTTTAATTTTAGATTTTGCCTGATCCCCAGGTCTATGGGCACCAGCTGACTGCACCAGACACCCCTAGCTGAAAAAAAATAGACATGTTGGATATTATCAGCAACTGCCCCAAAAAGAAGATGCAAGTGTCGCTGTGCTTTCTCTGCCTATATCACAAGAATAAAAAGTGTGCATTTGGGTTATCTGACCATGTATTTAAAAGCAGTATGAAATCTTCAGGTTAATGGATTGTGCCTGGAAACCTTTGAGAATGAAAGATTCCAATAAATAATATATATGTGAATGAGAGACTCAAGTTTGTAATACCTCCAAAATGATTGCATTAAAAAAAGGAAAAAGTTGTATGGGACAATTTATCATATAGATAACATCTTTATTACACAACACACGCACATTTTACCATGGTGAGATTTTCAGGGTACAAATATAGATCATAGTCGATACAACCGTTAAAAAAATTGTATCAAATTATTTTGAATAGGAATGAGATGTAGGAACCTATAACTCCCTTGTATTATTGCTGTACTCAGCATTTTGATACCATCTTAGCAGTTGCATTGAAGAGAATTCTAGATTAATACCCTGGAGTCCCACTATGTTATACTATGTGTGGTTTATGCCTTCAAAAATTACTATTCCTAAAAAGTAGTTATGTTACCATTACCTAGATAACTTATCCTGCATTTTAACCATTTCTGCAAACAGGTATCCAAATAAATGTATTACACGGATCAACAGACAACAGTTACTTTTGTCTACTTTCACTACTAGCCATATCAAATTCATGATTAGCTTCAATGATGATAGCAGTGGTGCCGTTAAGGAAGTAAGGCTGAGTAAGCACGTTTATTAGCACATCAAAGGAAACACCACTTCTAGGCCTAAAGGGTAAGCCTGCTATTGTACGTTCATCACCTAGTTCTTCCTGTTAAGACCTCCACTAGAGCCCTAGTTTGCTCAAGCCCTTGTTCAGGCTGAAGGCCCAACCAAAAGGGTTCAGGACAGCAGTTGATACATTTTAAAGAGAAGGAACAATGACAAGTATTTATTTAAAGCATATCTAAATCCAAAAACATCCCCCCGCCCTCAATATTTTGGCTACAGTACAAAATTCTTCTCAATTTTTATATTTTTCTCCTCACTTTCAGTCCCAGTGACAATAGTCTCAAGGATACAGAGAAAAAAAAAAATCTCCCCTTGGGGATACAGGCAGCAATAAAGAGAGGTTCTGACCCGTCCACACAAAAACTAATTAAATTCACTTTAATAAATTTCCATTACTGTATCAAAGCCTTTGTGGCACAAGATTTGCTATAGTGTCCACCTGTAGAATGCCTAATCTGATCGAAAACAGAATTGTGCTTATATAAAAGCTGCCTGCTCAGTTCAATGGGTAAATTTGGATTGGTTGGTCCCCAAATAGCCTGTGATTCTCTAATGTACAATAACTGTATCAATGGGTCGAAGTCGTTGCAAAAAAACAAAAAAAAACAAAAACAGAAAACCAAGTTCGAAGATTTTAAACATTTAGGGCTTATTCACACCATGTCACTTGAGCTGCATTTTTCTGCATACCTGCGAATGTTTATGGTGTGAACATGGCATATAGAAAACAATTGGTGGTGGTGTACTGAAAAACTCAATGGACACGGAACGAACAAGGCCACAGTGCTTCAAATTAATATTTTGCAAAAAGACTAAATACTCTTTATTGCAACATGAGTTATAAAAAGATGCACATATTTGGGACCCATTGGGTTCATTCCTTGGGTCTTGTATAACTCCTTCACAATTGCTTTTACATTTGTGTTGGTTTTCTATCCCTTAAAATGAACTTTAGAAAGAGGCATAAGCCAGAATACATGAAGATCTGCCAAGGCAGCTTGAAGAGATCATGAAGTTTGGTTGTTGCACTGGTTAGCAAAAACAAATGGAAAAAAAAAAAAAAAAACACAACCTTTGATAAAACCTAAGCAGTAATGTGTTCTTGTACAGTTCACCTTGATCCCTACACAGCTGCAAATGTGTTATTTGTTATAAATTGGTATCCCAGCAATTTCATAACAGATCACGTGCCTCCTATGTCAGCAAGGGTAATGCAGATTTCCAGGCAGATAAGAGCGCTCCTAAATCAACAGTACAATCTCAAGCTTTGCCACTTCCCATATCTCTACAAACACTTCTGAGATGAAGATTTTCTGAACTGGAACATCAAAGGCTTCAATTAGACACCAAATGTTTAAAACTATTGTAGACCCTATAATACTTATCAAGACGGTTTACAACCGAGTCTTAAATTACTGAAAGACAAAATGTGTAACTAGCAACCTGCATCCACTCCTTCCACTCCTGGTTTCAATCTGTTGATGTCTTCTAAACCAAAAAGCTAAAGTTTAACTATTTTTTTTTTTTTTTTTTTTTTTTTTTTTTAGAAAAAGTATATTGTATATACACTTTTTTCTACGGAGAGAAGAGAAAGTATTTTTCAAATATCCTGTTGTGTTGGATGACTGTAAATTGCTGGTAAACTGGACACCAAATCATTCATTGACTGCAGTTATAGTGATCTATAAAGATTTTCATGACATAGCCTTATTAATATGGAGAAGAATAGCACAATTTAAAACATATTGCACCAAACCCAAGACTGACAAACACTTTTACAAAACTGGTCATTTTTAGATTTTAGAAAGCAAGTCACTTAAATCCAGCATTGCAAAGCAGAAAACACACCTTTTAAATTATTTCACACCCGATTCCTTTAAAATGGGTCAATACTTTCCTATTACCAAATATCCAAAATGGCTTAATTCGTGATAGTCAAGTTAGGCATTTCAGAAATCAAATCTAAAGTACTCAGTGGTAACACAATCCCAGCGTAAGCAATGAACAAATCATGTAAAGGACAATCGGAGCTAGACAATTACATTCATTATAACAAGTCTTTCAGCCTTGACTCGGGAAGAAAGAACGACTTGTTACTATCAGAGATAGATGAAAAGAAGAAACTTCAATGATTAAACCACTAGATACATTTCAGAATCGTGCTATATGTATGATACAGGTGAAATTATACAAAAACAGTAGAACTGCAAAATCCTGCAAGTTATATTTAAGTGTTTCAAGGTTGAAAGAACCTACAATAAATGCATGGCACTTTGCATGGGGTTAAGGTAATTCACAAAGTCATTTTAAAACTTTTCATTCAATACATTGATTTTTTTTTTTTTTTTTTACACTAAAAATGTTCAAAGTATGGTTTGAAAGGGCTATCTTTAGCTCTAAAAAAGGAGAGACATTAGGAAAAATGCATGAGGAAAAAAAAAATAAAAAATAAAAAACCCACCACACACGGATGGACACTATACAGTTTATGGCTTCAAAACTGATCAGTTAAACATATGATGGTATTAGCCAAGAGCCTAACCACAGCCATATAGCTCAATTATTCTCAGGGGCAATAATTCCATTTGCTCAGATGACTTGCTTACCTATTCTGAAGATAAGCCAATGAAATACTGCAGAATGTTGCAAATATTACAAATTGTCATAAATGTAATCCAGGAGTATGGCCACAACCAAAACAAATATCAGCACCCAAAACATGCTACAACCAAGTCTACAGTTCGATCTATTCTACAATGAAAACCAAGTGTTAAATTTTGCCACCATAAATCTAAACCAGTGTGAGGTCAGAAGCAACAGATATAATAGACCTACCCGTGATATCAAACCAAATGGATACCGGGGTTCTGATTGACTTTGCTATTCCGATATTAAAAAGCATGGCTCCAGTTACAAGTGGTAAAAGAGAAGGATCCTTGAAGAAAGACACAGAATGCTCACATTTCAATGTTTACAGACTTAAAGTGGCAATCCCGGGTCTTAATATATCCATCATTGCAAGTAGTGCAGAGACTTGTATGCTCACCTGCATTGGAAATGACAGTCCAATGTCTGCCTGTACAATAGCCAAGCAACAGTATGGGCACCCTCATTTCTGTGATCCAATTGTTAAACTGCAATTCCCATGTTCATTAGTCTACTTAACCTCTTCATGATCTTTTTTGGAGCATTTGGAAAGCAGAGCATTATGGGATTCTGGAAAAACTGTTAATGCAGTAAAACGGACAAATTGGAGCACTACAGCATAAACGTTCAGCTACAAAGTTCTGGCTGCTATGATTTTTAAATAGCTTTTTCCCTGGTTTCTCTGTTTCTGGCTGGCCGACTCCTATGGCATCATTCTCAAAATCCCCTTACAACACAACACATTTAATGCTCATTTAACGTATGCCATCCTTGTATTCTTTCTAGATATTAAGTGTCGGTAATCAAGGGGAATCCCATAAAAGTATGCATGCACTGTGGTAACTATCAGTTCACCAGACACTACCCATTTTAGAACACATGATTTATATCACAACAGTAACATCATTAATGTAAGGAAATGGGGGGAAAAAAAAAAAAAAAAAAAAAGAAAAAAAAGTGTTTTTAGGTTTATTTTACCACAGAAAAAAAATGGCTGCCAAGTGTACTAAAGACATCTGACAAAAAGAAAGAACATGATTGTACCACAATTGGATTTTACTATTCTTGAAATGACTACCAAGCACGTCGTAGCAGGTATAAGCAACACAACCAGGAAAACTTGTAAAAGTCTGTTGTGCATGTACGAAAATACAACTGCATGAATAAACCTTGAACTCTCAATCCTCAAGATAATTCTTAGGGCTTGTTCCCACTAGATGCATTGTTCTGGATTTTGCACTGAAAGTAATATGCCCTGAAGTCAGAAAATACATAGTCTCCTATATAGGAAATTCACACCAACCTTCAGTGTGTTCACTGCCATTGTTCCAATCAAGTCTACTGTATGAGGTTCTTCAAAAAAATGCAATGTGGTGAAAACAACACACCAATTACTTTCACACAGACCTATTAAGGCCAAGCCATGCATTTTCACAATGATATAGAAATAATTTTTATTATAAAAAGAAAATGGGAAATACATCTTTTTTTGCAACATGGATGCATTATTGATTCAGTCAACTCTGAAGCTTGACAAAATATAGAAATCTGGCACCTAACTGCAACCAGTCCTCTAGTGATATGGAGTATTCTTCCATTAAACAAAATTAATCTTGGCCAAATTACATTCTCACTTCTAACAGCTGATCTGCTGTCATCAAATTTTTAAATAAAAGGTTTCAAAATTTGTAGCAGTACCATAAATCACTAGACAGCAAAGATTTCCTTCTTAGCTATGTTGAAGAATTTACAAAACTGTAGGTGAAACGTTACTGAGGAGGATGAAACCATTAAAAGATATATTTTAGATATTAGATAATTATTATGTTAATGATAGCTACTGGTCAATATGTCTCCCAACTGCCTTTATGCGTAAAAAGAAATAAAATGAAAACTAGTAAAAACAACAGTATAAATAAAATGTCAGATTTAAAAAAACAAAAAACAAAAAAAAAAAACCTAGGGAAACTTGTCAGTACAGTGGGGGGGGGGGGGTTTCACTCGACTTGTTCTGTCTTTTGCCACAGGAACAAAGTGAAAAAGACAGACAGATTTTCCAGTGGTCACCAGAACAGGAGGTGGGGGTAAATCTGCCAGTTAGATAGCTGTCACTGGAACAATTGCCCTAAGGGATAGTTTTTTTTTATTATTATTATTCAGGATTTATATAGCGCCAACAGTTTACGCAGCGCTTTACAATATAAGAGGGAGACAATACAGTTATAATACAATAAAATACAAGAAAATTAAGAGGGCCCTGCTCAGAAGAGCTTACAATCTAATAAGTTTACATCTGTGTTAGCCCCCCTGCTTGGATTGTACTTCAGAGGGTGTTTGAGAGGTGAGGCGGCATTAGGTCGCTTCCTTAAATGCTCCTTTGAACCCCTAAAAACCTGCACCACAACCACTTCTAATATCTCTGCTTGAACGCTCTACTCTTCCACTATAATTTCCAATATCGCAAGCAGGGCTCTTGTCTTCCACTATAACTTTGAATGTCGCAACCTGAACTCTCCACTCTTACTAGAACTTCATATCGCTACATGCACTCTTCACCCTTACCACCAACTTAATACCTCTACCTGAATTCTCCACACTTCTATTATTACGTCGAACCCCAACCACAGCACTACCTGCCTGGAGTGTATGTTCTCCGTGTGGGTTTCCTTCATGTACTCCGGTTTCCTCCCACACTCCAAAGACATGCTGGTAGATACATTGGCTCCTGTCTAAATTGGTCCTAGTATAATTTATGAATATGAGTTGGGGCCTTGAGGGCAGGGACTGATGTGAATGTACAATATTAGGTGTAAAGTACTGCATAAATTGACATCGCTATACAAGAACCTGTAATGAATAATCTATACCCAACTCTCCACTCTTCCACCAACTTCTAAAGTATCTAAATAAATTCCTCAAAAAAAAAACAAAAAAAAAACAAAAAAAAAAAAAAAAAACAAAACAAAAAAAAAACCTTTATTTTCATTGAGATCCCTCTGTTACCATTCCAATGTAGCAACAGAATCAGGCTTGGGGTACTTTTGGTAAGTGGAAACCCCTCTAGTATAAGCTACAGCCAGAAAAAAAAAAAAAAAAAAACAAACACACACACACCACTGAGCAGTACTCCGTAACATTAAAGTCCTGCTTGTAAAAGAACAGTGTATAATTACCCGTCCAGCTGCCTGCATCAATTTTGCTCTCAACCAATGCCAAACACTCCTCTGTTTTGAAAGTATTGGTCGGTCAAGTATCTGGTTTCCCACTGCACCTTATAGTCCTCCTCACTGATCCCAATGTCACTGTGTCCTGTAGTGATGGGGGCCACAAACACACAACACTGACCACTTAGGGGGAATAGACACCACTGACCAAACATTTAGAGCCCTTTCACACTGAGCCACACCAGGTGTCAGCGGTAAAGCGCTGCTAGGTTTAGCTGCACTTTTCGTCCGCTAACAGCCGAGATAAGTGTTAATAGTGCTGGAAAAGCGCATCTGCCAAAGCGCTTTGCGGGTGCTTAGTCAGCGGTGCTCATTCATTACAATAGGCAGGAGCGGTGTATACACCGCTTCTCCACCGCCCTTAAGATGCTGCTTGCAGGACTTTTTCTAACGTCCTGCAAGCACACCACCCAGTGTGAAAGCACACCGCCTCTCACACTGGGGCTGCAGGGGAGGCGTTTTTTCAGGTGCTATTTTTAGCCCAAAAGTGCCTGAAAAATGCCCCAGTGTGAAATGGGTCTTATGAGGGCATTATTGTTGACATTACACTGCAAGCTATACCATGCATTACATAGACCTAAGCCCTGCATTCTTGATTGATGCACTGCATATGCTTGTTGTAAACTACATATTCCTGGCTGCAGCATTGTATACATTATGTTTCACCTAACAAAGCTCTGACCACACTTTATTGCTCAACAGTTGCTGGCTTTATTGAATAAGTTCTTGCAAAACAAAGGTTTAGCTTTATGCACACCGAAAAGCATATGTTATGGGGGAATTTAATTTTTTTTTTCATAACCATCTCTTGCCTGCAGTTTGTGTCTGACATGGTCACTCAGTAATTAAGGACACTGATAAGGACTGTAGCATGTGCAAGCATTGTATACAGCTAATAGACACAACCTGGCTATGCCCATCAACCCTTCTCCCTCCAAGACCTCTCCAATCTACTTCTGTGCCTATTCCACCAGCCTGACCCCTGCACTGTCCATTTCACCAGCCTGACCTCTGAACTATCCATATTATTCAGTCCCTCTCCATAGCTTTTTCTCTCCGCTCAGTATATTCTCTTTGCGTTTTCTTTCCATACATGCCTGTTTGGACTTTGTAATCTGTGCAGAGCTGATAGGAGTCTCGTGCCCAGCTATAGATTAGTAGGAAAATAAAGTATTCCAATAAGGCTGATAAAATTAAATTTCACAGTTTGTGTTATACTGCAGTGCTTGACTACAGAATGTACAGCTACGTGGCACATGTTCTATAGAGAAAACAGTTGAGAGCAATGCCAACTTAAACTGGTTCTAAAGCGAGTGTATTTTTACTTAATGCATTTTCTACATAAGACAAAAACACACCCCACACTCCCACTACTTGTCCACGCCCTCCCCCAAAACACTTACCTGGTTCCTCTCACCAATCCAGCGCAGTCCCGCTCTGCAGTGGCTGCAGTGGAAGATATTGGCTCCTGCCAGCCAAACTCCTGTAGGTAGGGAGCGGAGGGGTGTGGCTTAGTGGCACTATGTGCATCTATGGAGCCTGGCTCGGAAGCGTGCCCACACGAGTGCCCCCTTAACACGTGGCTTACTGAGGGGCATTCAGAGGAACGAGGAGCAGGCTCCAGAAGAGGTGGTAAGGGACCACTCTTAACCACTTGCTGCAAAATCACATACCTGTATGCCATTTTGCTTCACGTGGTTGTACGGGGGTGATGCCTGCAGCTGCAGACATCATCCCGGTACTTTTTTTTTTTTTTTTTTTTTTTTTAGACAGTTGACTTTATGATAGCCATCAATGCAGCCAATTAGCCGTGCAACCGTTATCACAAGCAGCGGGAGAGGAAGTCGTCCCCCCTCTCTGCCCAGACTATCTTATCCGAGCAGCCGGCACGTCCATCGGCTGCCCAAAGCCGGAATCAGGTTTGAGCGGGTCTCAGGTCTAGAAACCCTGAAAGTGATGTAATTTCCTGCTTTTAATTGCACAGGGGGGATTTGGGGGTCTTAAAGACCCCAGATCCCTCCAAAAAAATACCTGACACCTGATTATTGTGGTCACAAGGGATGTTTACATCCCTTGTGACAGTAATAAAAGGCGTCCAAAAGACTTGCATACGCAAGTCACGGCCGCAAATGTAAACAGTGTTTAAACCACATTGAGGCATCGCCACGATCGTTAGAGTAAGAGCACTAATTCTCGCACTAGAACTCTAAACTGGTAAAAAAAAAAAAAAAAAAAAAAAAGTAAAGCATCACTTAGGAGATTAAGTACCGTAGTTTGTCACCATTCCATGTGTTCGCTATTTTAACATCTTTCACATTATAAAAAAATAAATAAAAAATTGGGCTAACTTTACGATTTTGTTTGACTTTTTTTAACCCCAAAAATTGCGTTTGAAAGACCGCTGCGTAAATACAGTGTGCCAGAAAATATTGCAATGACACCAGTTTATTCTCTAGGGTGTCTGTTGGGGATTCTAATTCATTTTCAAGCAAAAAAATACTTATTTTAACTTGTAAGCAACAAGTGTCAGAAAAAGGCCGGGTCTTCAAATGGTAAAAAACAAAAAAACAAAAAAAAAAAAAAAAACCCCCACACACACCCACCAGACCCAAAAATACATACCACTATATAGCACTTTACAATCATTTTAAACTGAAAAAGGTATCTCCCCCCCCCAATAGTTTGGTTAGAGTAAGGGAAGGTTGTCCATTCTTTTGTCACTTGTGTCCCATTGGGCAGATTCCCTTCACTTCCTGTTCCACAGCAAAAAAAAGGATGCGAGAAAAACCCTCTTCCCTTGAAAGTAAGGGATTCCTTCGTCACCAAGATCACTGAAACTAGGGCACCCATTGGAAGATTTCCTCTCTATTACTGTTCTGTGACAAACCAAAATTAGTGTGTTTTTTTTTCCTCCCACTTTTCGATAACAGTGGTCATCAGTACAAATGGAGGATGAATCACTCACAGACCGGAGGGGGGACTGTGTGCATTGTGGAAGTCAATTGGAGAGCATGTAGCGTGCGTTTTTCATGTGCTGCAAATGCATGGGAATGGAGACCCACCCTCTTGGCCTAGCTACAACTGGGAAAGGACAGGCTTCTCTCACATCTCATTCAAGAAAATTCACAGTGAAAAAAAAATAAAAAGCATAGGAGTGAAGCCAGCCTCAATGCAAAGTTCTTCTCCATAGTATATTTGGATTCCTTAAAAACTATGCAATTCCTGAATCAATTTTTTTTTTTTTTTTTTTGTGCATTTGGCATCATGCACCACCATTTTCCTTAATTAAGTGGAACTCAAGTCCCCATTCGTTTGGCTCCATCCCCCCCCATGTCACCATTGTTATTAGGACACATGTGCAGATGTGTCAAAGGGCTTTTCCCCCGACCTTTGGGTACTTGCAGAGTGCTTCGGCACAAATCAGGAGATTTCTGCGCATGCACAGAGTAAAGTTTTGGAAATTCTGCAACAGCCATTTTTTGCACATATGCAGTTATGCTAAAAAAAAACCTGTGCATACAAAAGATGTGCCACAGGGCTCTGTTGGGACCCAGAGACCTGTGGCACATCTGCATATGCACAAAATCCAAAATGCTTACCTAGGAGAAGAAAGAAATGCTGCCTTGCATTACAAAAAAAAAAATTAAATAAAAATAAAATGAATGTCCATATGTGAGCAAGGGTCGAGAGGGGTTGTGTCAGTGAAGGCAAAATTGCATTTTAGGGGGAAGGTTTGCGTTAAGGAAATCATTTTTACGGTTGCAAAGTAACATCACTTCCTGTTCAGGCTGACAACACTAAGCTGCTGCCTTGCAGGGAGCAGCACCATTGTCAGTCTGCCTTGTGCATTCCTTCAGTTTACAGCTGGGCTGCCTGCAAGTGGAAAACACAGACCTGATAGGAAGCCCAAACAGCCAAATCAGGGGTCTCTAAACTTTTCAACATGAGGGTCACAATGTATATTTTCCAAAAATTCAGGAGGAAAAAAAAATCCCCCATCAGAGCTCCCCTTGCTTCAGGATCCCCATTAGGGTTTACCCTTACACCAGAACCCCCCCAATTACAAAAGGGTCCCCATCAAGGTTCCCTCCGTACATCAGGATACACGTCGTTCTCCTTACGTTCCCCCAGAGCAGGCACTGCAGATTGCCAATGCTGCTGCTTATTTGCTAGGCAGCATCCTAATGCCATCAGCTTAAGAAATCTATATACAGTGAGGCATGATGTCAAACATACTAAAAATAGATTTTTGGTTTACATACAAATAATTTTGCAATTACAGAATATTTGAACAAGAACCTCATAATTTTCCCCTCTAAGGTAAGCAGCCTCTACTTTTAACTACACGTCCACCTGACCTCGCTCAGATGGCTATTCCTGTATATGCATTGCATGACACTGAACAGAAGGGCACAACAATAAACTAAATCTCTATGAAGATAAAAACATCCTATTCAATAGTAGAACTCGGAAGTCAAAATGGAGTCAAATATTTCAAATATGCATAAGTCAAAACATACAAACTAAACCAAGGCCTTGCTGAATACCAGAGTACAGCATGTCGCCTTAATAGTGCACATTTTTTAATCTTCAAAAACACTGTTCAAAAACCATTACATTTCATAGAAAATCAATTAAATAAATCCATGAAAAAAACAAAATTAAAAAACCCTACACTGACCAAGAGAAGAACACTTTAGAATTAGCCACAGCAGTAATTATGCAATAGGCAAAGCAAGCAGACGATTTACATAAGACTAAAATCTTGGGGAAAAATAAATGAAGTTAAAAACATTAAAAACACGGGAGGTGACCAATAACACAAAGAACAAAACACAACCCATCTTCCAATAGCAATGAACTAGATGTGCAATGGGCACGGAACCCCTTTTGGTCATTTCCTGTGTTAATGTATACCATATGTTATTGTGTGCGATTATAGCCAGATATGCACCATCAACAAGCTTGAAAAAATGCATCGTGTGTCAACATGAAGCATTGGAAGTCATCTTGCAAAGCTTTTGCTGCACACTTTAGTCATGAAAAAATCTACTATACATTAATGGGACCACTCCCAGGCGTTTGATAACCGTTTACCAGCAACCCCCCGCATAACAAATGCATCAAATTCATGAAAAACAGTAGCCATCTGTATCAGAACACTTCCCCCCAGCACTTCTTAACCTTTCTGGATTGGAAGAGCTTTAAAAACAGGACTTCCAGCCATTACCAAGTACTGCAGTTTTTGCAGTGTTGCAGGATGGGTTAGTGCTATATGAATAAATGATAATTCCTCTCAAGCCAGCAAGAAAATAACCTTACAGACTGCACAAAACTACATCTAACATGCCATTTGCTTACAGCTAATTAGGCTCCAAGGAATTGACTTCCCTTTCAAACTAATGTTAGGGGAAATTAAAAAAAATAAGATAAAACATAAAAACTGCATTCAAAAAGATCACAATGCTCCAAGATAGACATAGTAATATCTACACAACTTTCATAACTAGAAGGTAGCTGCTAAACATTGATGCACGAAGGAAGACAAACTTTAAAAAAGTATTGGGGAGGGGAGTGGGCCCAGTGCCAGATCTTTTTCATAAGCAAATACACAGCACAATTGTTTTATTCATAATCCCCAAGTTAAACAAGTCGCAAAATGTTGGCAGAAAAGAAAAATATTGCTCATCTGTGGAAAGGGCTAAAATAAATAGAGAGAGAGAGGAGAAATAGATACAGATGTGCCGACCATAGAGTGCTTGGGGTGGTAGTGGGGGAATAATTGGGGGTTAAAGCTTACCTTCCGTTAACCAGGCTTCCTGGAATTGGCTTAAATCCTGGAAGAGATCTGAAAGAAGAGAAGACTGTGAATCTATAGCCCATTACTCAAAGACTACAGATTTATTTTATCAATGCATTTTGTAGGTCTCATTTGTACATTTGGAATTACTACAGGAGGTAGGTAGGCTGCAACCAGCTCAGAACGTGTACAACTCTATGGGCAAGCAAAATATCATTAGTAATAACTACACAGGTAGCCAGCATCCTGCAACCAGCTATGAGTGTGTAGAAAGGACAAGCAAAATAGCACCAGTAACTACTACAGAGGAGGGCAACATCCTGCAAATGTCAACCAGCTCTTATGGGCAAACAAAATGTCACTTTTATAGAAGTCTACAAATCCTGTGTCACTTCGCATCCCCTGAACAGCAATGAATAGAAGAATAATTCACTGTGCAGGTGTAGCTGTGAAATCCAATGTGGGAACTAAAATCAATGCACCCCATTCAGGATCCTTCACTGTAACCAACCAAGGTCCAGTCCACGGTGTGTATTGCTACAAACTGATCTGTTTTTTACTATATGTATATGGCCCCTTCTAGGCTTGCTCTAGTAAAATAAAAAACTAGAAAAAAGTAAATTCATATTCAAAAAGGACCATTTTCAATGCAGAGCAGCATCCACTTCTAGCAAGAAGGGAATTGTATTTTTGGTTTAATAGAAGTTGTGTGTGTACATATAGTTTTTTTATAATACACACACACAATTCTAGTTGTGAGGAATTACATTTTTAATACTTTGTGACCAGACAGGATTACAGGTATATTCCTAGCTGTGGTTCTCAAATAGACTTCCATAAAGCATGAAAAAAAAAAAAAATAAAATATATATACACACACTTATTTTCTTCATGTTAGAGTGTGAATCTATAAAAACACCATAAACATTGTTGTCTATCATACATCCAATGTCTAGGAGGGTGGACAGCACATTCGCTACCATGCATGTTCTCAAACAAAAAAAACACCTAAATAGATCAAATACAAGATTCTACAAAAATAAAATACATATGCTCACATTGCTGTAGTGCCCAAAAAATAAATTTAAAATTATGTGAGATAGATAGATAGATAGATAGATAGATAGATAGATAGATAGATAGATAGACACACCTGATAAAAAATCATGAATATCTATCCATCTCTTTTTTCTTGATACATACACACAAGACATATGTTAGCCCCTGTATCCTTGTGTGGGTAGGTAGGAGGATAGTGGGTGGGTGGTTAGTGCATTACCTTCGGATTCTTGCGGCGGTAGATCTGCGTCCATGAATTTCCTCTTGCCTCCTATGTAGTATCTGTCTACGTCTCCATGTCTCTGAGGATTCTAAGAAAAGATTGAAGTAGAAATGTGAGTATAAAAGAAGTAGTGGTGAGGAGAGGGTGATGTGGAAGGAGAGGAGGGATGGAGGTGCAGCATACTAGGAGGACTCACATTAGTCAGGGTGTAGGGCACTTGCTGGTCCAGGTATCCTCTCATCCTATGCTCCATTTGGTTATGTGTGTGTTGTCATGGAGGACTGGTCTGTAAGGACAGGAAAGGGGGGAGATGAATGGAGAAGACAAACATGCATACATAATGAGGCCCATTGAGAAAAATGCAGAGGGGTGGGGGGAGGGGAGGGGAGAGGAGGAGGAGGAGGGGGGGGTTGAAGGCTCCAGCACTCAGTATGTCCCAGGTGAGGAGGAGTTGCTGCAAGTTGTGGAAAGTTAGTTGCATGTAATGCAGCAGCAGAGGGGAGACTCCCCGGAGACATGTGGTAGTTGTACGGCCCCCTCCCCCCGTCCCCGGTACCGGAGTCCCCTCACCTCGGCGGGTATGTGCGCTGTGAGAGCGGAGTGATATTCCCGGGGAGGGCGGAGGAGGAGGAGGAGGGGGAGCCCCCGGGTCAGACTGACTTGTTTTTCTCGCTGTGATTGGAGGCTCTCCTCTCTCATGCTCTCACATTTCCCCCTTCTCTCCCTTTTGTTTCATTGACTTTTTTGTGAATGAAAGCCAGGCTGAGCCGTCCCGTCCAATGGGGGAGCTCCGACCACGCCCCGCCAGCGGAAGGAGGAGGGGAGGGCACGGCGGCCAATCAGGGGCGGGGCTGGACAAGGTTTCATTGAGAAGTCTGGCACCCATTCATAAATCCGAGGAGAGAACAGAGCGGACTTCATTCATGGAGGAGGAGGGGAAGAGGGAGAGGAGAGGAGAGAGGAGGGGGGAGGAGGACACAGACACGGCTCTCTGCACAACTTCACACATGGGAGACAAGCAAAGTACACCCCACTGAGGGACAGGGTACCTACCACCACCTACCCCCCTCTACAAAGTACACCCCACTGAGGGACAGGGTACCTACCACCACCTACCCCCCTCTACAAAGTACACCCCACTGAGGGACAGGGTACCTACCACCACCTACCCCCTCTACAAAGTACACCCCACTGAGGGACAGGGTACCTACCACCACCTACCCCCCTCTACAAAGTACACCCCACTGAGGGACAGGGTACCTACCACCACCTACCCCCCTCTACAAAGTACACCCCACTGAGGGACAGGGTACCTACCACCACCTACCCCCCTCTACAAAGTACACCCCACTGAGGGACAGGGTACCTACCACCACCTACCCCCTCTACAAAGTACACCCCACTGAGGGACAGGGCACCTACCCCCTCTACAAAGTACACCCCACTGAGGGACAGGGCACCTACCCCCTCTACAAAGTACACCCCACTGAGGGACAGGGCACCTACCCCCTCTACAAAGTACACCCCACTGAGGGACAGAGCACCTACCACCACCACCTACCCCCTCTACAAAGTACACCCCACTGAGGGACAGAGCACCTACCCCCTCTACAAAGTACACCCCACTGAGGGACAGGGCACCTACCACCACCACCTACCCCCCTCTACAAAGTACACCCCACTGAGGGACAGGGCACCTACCACCACCACCTACCCCCCTCTACAAAGTACACCCCACTGAGGGACAGAGCACCTACCACCACACCACCTACCCCCTCTACAAAGTACACCCCACTGAGGGACAGAGCACCTACCACCACACCACCTACCCCCCTCTACAAAGTACACCCCACTGAGGGACAGAGCACCTACCACCACACCACCTACCCCCTCTACAAAGTACACCCCACTGAGGGACAGGGCACCTACCCCCTCTACAAAGTACACCCCACTGAGGGACAGAGCACCTACCACCACACCACCTACCCCCTCTACAAAGTACACCCCACTGAGGGACAGAGCACCTACCACCACACCACCTACCCCCCTCTACAAAGTACACCCCACTGAGGGACAGAGCACCTACCACCACACCACCTACCCCCCTCTACAAAGTACACCCCACTGAGGGACAGGGTACCTACCACCACCTACCCCCCTCTACAAAGTACACCCCACTGAGGGACAGGGCACCTACCCCCTCTACAAAGTACACCCCACTGAGGGACAGAGCACCTACCACCACCACCTACCCCCTCTACAAAGTACACCCCACTGAGGGACAGAGCACCTACCACCACACCACCTACCCCCCTCTACAAAGTACACCCCACTGAGGGACAGAGCACCTACCACCACACCACATACCCCCCTCTACAAAGTACACCCCACTGAGGGACAGGGTACCTACCACCACCTACCCCCTCTACAAAGTACACCCCACTGAGGGACAGGGCACCTACCCCCTCTACAAAGTACACCCCACTGAGGGACAGGGCACCTACCCCCTCTACAAAGTACACCCCACTGAGGGACAGAGCACCTACCACCACCACCTACCCCCTCTACAAAGTACACCCCACTGAGGGACAGGGCACCTACCCCCTCTACAAAGTACACCCCACTGAGGGACAGAGCACCTACCACCACCACCTACCCCCTCTACAAAGTACACCCCACTGAGGGACAGGGCACCTACCACCACCACCTACCCCCCTCTACAAAGTACACCCCACTGAGGGACAGGGCACCTACCACCACCACCTACCCCCTCTACAAAGTACACCCCACTGAGGGACAGGGCACCTACCCCCTCTACAAAGTACACCCCACTGAGGGACAGAGCACCTACCCCCTCTACAAAGTACACCCCACTGAGGGACAGAGCACCTACCACCACACCACCTACCCCCTCTACAAAGTACACCCCACTGAGGGACAGAGCACCTACCACCACACCACCTACCCCCTCTACAAAGTACACCCCACTGAGGGACAGGGTACCTACCACCACCTACCCCCCTCTACAAAGTACACCCCACTGAGGGACAGGGCACCTACCCCCTCTACAAAGTACACCCCACTGAGGGACAGAGCACCTACCACCACACCACCTACCCCCCTCTACAAAGTACACCCCACTGAGGGACAGGGCACCTACCCCCTCTACAAAGTACACCCCACTGAGGGACAGAGCACCTACCACCACACCACCTACCCCCCTCTACAAAGTACACCCCACTGAGGGACAGGGCACCTACCCCCTCTACAAAGTACACCCCACTGAGGGACAGGGCACCTACCACCACCACCTACCCCCCTCTACAAAGTACACCCCACTGAGGGACAGGGCACCTACCACCACCACCTACCCCCTCTACAAAGTACACCCCACTGAGGGACAGGGCACCTACCCCCTCTACAAAGTACACCCCACTGAGGGACAGGGCACCTACCCCCTCTACAAAGTACACCCCACTGAGGGACAGGGCACCTACCCCCTCTACAAAGTACACCCCACTGAGGGACAGGGCACCTACCACCACACCAACTACCCCCCTCTACAAAGTACACCCCACTGAGGGACAGAGCACCTACCCCCCTCTACAAAGTACACCCCACTGATGGACAGAGCACCTACCACCACACCACCTACCCCCTCTACAAAGTACACCCCACTGAGGGACAGGGCACCTACCACCACACCACCTACCCCCCTCTACAAAGTACACCCCACTGAGGGACAGAGCACCTACCCCCCCTCTACAAAGTACACCCCACTGAGGGACAGAGCACCTACCACCACACCACCTACCCCCTCTACAAAGTACACCCCACTGAGGGACATGGCACCTACCACCACACCACCTACCCCCCTCTACAAAGTACACCCCACTGAGGGACAGAGCACCTACCACCACACCACCTACCCCCCTCTACAAAGTACACCCCACTGAGGGACAGAGCACCTACCACCACACCACCTACCCCCCTCTACAAAGTACACCCCACTGAGGGACAGGGCACCTACCACCACACCACCTACCCCCTCTACAAAGTACACCCCACTGAGGGACAGAGCACCTACCACCACACCACCTACCCCCTCTACAAAGTACACCCCACTGAGGGACAGGGTACCTACCACCACCTACCCCCCTCTACAAAGTACACCCCACTGAGGGACAGGGCACCTACCACCACACCACCTACCCCCCTCTACAAAGTACACCCCACTGAGGGACAGAGCACCTACCCCCCTCTACAAAGTACACCCCACTGAGGGACAGAGCACCTACCACCACACCACCTACCCCCTCTACAAAGTACACCCCACTGAGGGACAGGGCACCTACCACCACACCACCTACCCCCCTCTACAAAGTACACCCCACTGAGGGACAGAGCACCTACCCCCCCTCTACAAAGTACACCCCACTGAGGGACAGAGCACCTACCACCACACCACCTACCCCCCCTACAAAGTACACCCCACTGAGGGACATGGCACCTACCACCACACCACCTACCCCCCTCTACAAAGTACACCCCACTGAGGGACAGAGCACCTACCACCACACCACCTACCCCCCTCTATAAAGTACACCCCACTGAGGGACAGAGCACCTACCACCACACCACCTACCCCCCTCTACAAAGTACACCCCACTGAGGGACAGGGCACCTACCACCACACCACCTACCCCCTCTACAAAGTACACCCCACTGAGGGACAGAGCACCTACCACCACACCACCTACCCCCTCTACAAAGTACACCCCACTGAGGGACAGGGTACCTACCACCACCTACCCCCCTCTACAAAGTACACCCCACTGAGGGACAGAGCACCTACCCCCTCTACAAAGTACACCCCACTGAGGGACAGGGCACCTACCCCCTCTACAAAGTACACCCCACTGAGGGACAGAGCACCTACCACCACACCACCTACCCCCTCTACAAAGTACACCCCACTGAGGGACAGAGCACCTACCACCACACCACCTACCCCCCTCTACAAAGTACACCCCACTGAGGGACAGAGCACCTACCCCCTCTACAAAGTACACCCCACTGAGGGACAGAGCACCTACCACCACACCACCTACCCCCCTCTACAAAGTACACCCCACTGAGGGACAGAGCACCTACCCCCTCTACAAAGTACACCCCACTGAGGGACAGGGCACCTTCCACCACACCACCTACCCCCCTCTACAAAGTACACCCCACTGAGGGACAGAGCACCTACCACCACACCACCTACCCCCCTCTACAAAGTACACCCCACTGAGGGACAGAGCACCTACCCCCTCTACAAAGTACACCCCACTGAGGGACAGAGCACCTACCACCACACCACCTACCCCCTCTACAAAGTACACCCCACTGAGGGACAGGGCACCTACCACCACACCACCTACCCCCCTCTACAAAGTACACCCCACTGAGGGACAGAGCACCTACCACCACACCACCTACCCCCCTCTACAAAGTACACCCCACTGAGGGACAGGGCACCTACCCCCTCTACAAAGTACACCCCACTGAGGGACAGAGCACCTACCACCACACCACCTACCCCCTCTACAAAGTACACCCCACTGAGGGACAGAGCACCTACCACCACACCACCTACCCCCCTCTACAAAGTACACCCCACTGAGGGACAGAGCACCTACCCCCTCTACAAAGTACACCCCACTGAGGGACAGAGCACCTACCCCCTCTACAAAGTACACCCCACTGAGGGACAGGGCACCTACCCCCTCTACAAAGTACACCCCACTGAGGGACAGAGCACCTACCACCACACCACCTACCCCCTCTACAAAGTACACCCCACTGAGGGACAGAGCACCTACCACCACACCACCTACCCCCCTCTACAAAGTACACCCCACTGAGGGACAGAGCACCTACCACCACACCACCTACCCCCTCTACAAAGTACACCCCACTGAGGGACAGGGCACCTACCACCACACCACCTACCCCCCTCTACAAAGTACACCCCAGTGAGGGACAGAGCACCTACCACCACACCACCTACCCCCCTCTACAAAGTACACCCCACTGAGGGACAGAGCACCTACCCCCTCTACAAAGTACACCCCACTGAGGGACAGAGCACCTACCACCACACCACCTACCCCCCTCTACAAAGTACACCCCACTGAGGGACAGAGCACCTACCCCCTCTACAAAGTACACCCCACTGAGGGACAGAGCACCTACCACCACACCACCTACCCCCCTCTACAAAGTACACCCCACTGAGGGACAGAGCACCTACCCCCTCTACAAAGTACACCCCACTGAGGGACAGGGCACCTACCCCCTCTACAAAGTACACCCCACTGGAGGGACAGGGCACCTACCACCACCACCTACCCCCTCTACAAAGTACACCCCACTGAGGGACAGGGCACCTACCACCACCACCTACCCCCTCTACAAAGACACAACATTCAGCTGCCACTTCCTGTCCTGTCTGCCTTCCAAGGGCCTTTCCTAAGTTTATGGGTGTTTAACCCCTTCTATACCAGCTACTCCCCCCTTCCTGCCCAGACCAGCTTTCAGCTCAGTGTCACACTTTGAATGACAATTGTACGGTCATGTAACACTGTACACAAATGACATTTTATCCTTTTTTTCCCACACAGATAGAGTTTGCTTTTGGTGATATTTGATCACCTCTGCAATTTTTTTATTTGCGCAATTTTTAAAAAAATAAAATATCTAGATCTATCTTTTTTTTTTACTAGTAATGGTGGTGATCAGCAATTTTTAGCGGGACTGCAACATACAGATCGGACATTTAACACTTTTTTGGGACCATTGACATTCATACAGTGATCACAAAAATGCATTGATTACTGTGTAAATGGCACTGGCAGGGAAGGGGTTAATTGTGTTCTCTGGGAGGTGTTTCTGTCGGGGGGAGAGGGGGATCGCTGTTCCTGACCACTAGGAACAGCAGATCTCTCTCCTCCCCTGTCAGAACAGGGATCTGTCCTTTAACATAGACAGATCCCCGTTCTGGCTCTGTGGAGCAATCTCATCATGGCCGCCGGCCACGCGCATTGGCTCCGGCGTCGTTCACCTATGGCGGTTTGCGCAGCTGTGCCAGCCTGCCGCTGTATGACGGCGGCTGGTCGGCAACATGTTAATTACTGCTGGAGTTTATTTTTGCTAAAGAAAAACAAAAAAAAAAAAAAAAACACGAACATTTTCAAAAACGTTTGTTTCTTGATCGATCCTGCTGTACTGACAGCCTGTCTCATTTCTTGAGGCCTGAAAATGCCAGGACAAGGAGGCGGAGCCTAGCAGAGCAGACATGCATTGTTAGAGCTCCACACCGCTGAGGAGAGAAGAGAAGGACAAAGCGGAGCCTGCAGGCTCAAAAGGTATCCATTTGAACCTTTTTGCCCCAGGGAACAAACTGTGAAAGTTTTGGCAGGAAATATGGTACTGGGAGGAAACCGTGGCAGAAATAAAAATCACCTCACAAAGAGCTCACAGGCACTCACTGCAGCTGAAGCAGCTCCAGTCACCTCACAATATACAGCATCAGGGCGCTCTCACAGACAGAAAATGTCACAGCAAGACTCTCCATTTGAGTCAGATACAGAACAAATCCTCTCACAAACTTCTCCACAAGCCTCCTCAGTATCCCCAGTAATATTATTACAATTTGAAAAGATGCTTCATAAGGCTTTAAAACAAACCTCAGACCAAATAACAAAAAGCCTAACCAAAGAAATAAGAGAGCTGGGAAACCGCACCGCAGCCTTAGAAATAAAAATGGATGAAATTGAAATTACAACCCAAGAAAATATAACAGAATTGGAACAATTAAAAAAAGAGAATTTAATACTTCAAACTAAGCTCGAAGATTACGAAAATAGAGCCAGACGTTCAAACTTGCGCATAAGGGGAATACCTGAAACTGTGACAGACCTGCAATCTACTATTACTGCTCTATTACAAGAACTAAAGCCAGATATCCCTATTGAACGTTTAGAACTGGACAGAGTACACAGAGCCCTCACAGCCAAAAAGAAAGATGGACCCCCACGTGATATAATCACAAAATTTCATTATTACAGAACGAAAGAACAAATACTAATTGCTGCAAGAGAAAAAAAGGAACTTAATTTTCAAGGACACAATTATCAAATTTTTGCTGACCTATCCCAACTTACTATTACTAAAAGACGATCCATGAAACCCCAACTAATGGAACTGCAACGCCACAACATTATGCATCAATGGGGCTTCCCCTTTTCAGTCAGATTTAACTACCAAGGTACAATTTACAGAAGCAGATCAGCAGATGAACTACAACAAACCCTTTTAAAATTAAATCTGACAGAACCCACAAGCAGCAACACTCCTACACGCAGAAGAATGGCGTCATCTTCACCTTCAGGCAGCACCCAGAAAATTTCAGAACAAAATGGGAATCATCATTCTCACAAAAGAGGCCGTTATGCCACATCATCCATGGACCAAGAAGATTCAATGGACTGACATCCTAATTCCTGATATCTCTTCATTTATTATACTAAGAGATGGTTCTCTATAAAAAACCTATATTTATAACTGAATGTAACTGCATTCTGATAGTCACACACTGTGTGGGATCATATTACATTCCAGTTATATTTCTTATTACTTCTGATTCATATAGCCTTAGAATATATAAGTGAAATAAGGAAATTCTTGTTCAGTTATATATTATCAGGTAATAACAATAGATTTATTACTTTTTAGGACAAATATGTTCAATAATCCAGAAGTAATGGAAGCTTTTTCTTTCTTTTCTTAAAACAAATATATTATTACCTAACTAGTTCCTAGAATTATGTTTTTGTTTATTCTAATCTGAAGCAATACAACCTCAATTTTATGAGTTAACATATCTAAACAGTTACATATGAATAAAATATGTAATTGTTTACTCTAAAAGGGTTAAAATCCCAAAATAATTCAAACTATCTTCATCAATACCAAAGTTATTAACAGTACCTTTCTAACTGAATTATTTAGCCTAGGGCAAGACTAACCATATACAACCACCCTGGAATAAATAATTTCAACAAAAACTATATTCTGCACTCCAATTAATGAAACATCATTTTGATGTCTTTTGACATAGCACTTCTCTCCTGTAAGCGGAAGATCCGTGTACCCCCATTAGCCCTCCTCATTCTCCCAACCATATTATGTGGGAGTGTGACGAAGGCACTTATTCCCCTGAGAGAGATATTTATTCTCTTTCACGGGTAAATTGTGATTACTTGCAAAAAATAATTTATACAATGTATCATCTAATCTCATATGTTTTTTGTTTACTCTTTACTCCAGAATTCACTGGTTTCTTTTCTATCTATTCATCTCTTCAGTTCACACAGGTTGATCTGCGCAGTCAGCTCTGCATAACAAAAAGTAAGTCAAAACTATTTGATCTATTGCCATGGCACCACTGAATATACTTTCCCTGAATGTTCAGGGAATAAATGTCCCTCAAAAAAGGACCAAAGCCTTCCGTACTTTCCATAACAAGAAGGCTCACATAGTATGCCTCCAAGAAACACACTTCACCAAAGATTCTACTCCAAAATATATTTCTCCTTTTTATCAACAAATTTACACGGCTTCTGCCTGTACCAAGCAAAGGGGAACTCTAATTGCATTTCACCGATCCACACCATTCACCTTATCATCAGAAATTAAAGACCCAGAAGGTAGATACCTGATACTCATGGGTTATATAATGGATACAGCAATCACGGTGATTTCCTACTACGCTCCTAACAAACAACCTACACCATTCCTCTCACATATATTACAAGTGATTAATACACACAAAATAGGAACAGTGATAATGTGTGGGGATTCGAACCAGGTCCTCCTCCCATTTCTAGATAAATCACCTTTTACACCATCCAAAATAACCTCTAGATTACCTTTTTCTCAACTTCTTTCCAAATACAATCTGGTAGATTCATGGAGAGAAAATAACCCAATGAAAAAGAAATTCACTTATTTCTCGCACCCTCATCAAACCTTCACCAGAATAGATCATATTTTTCTAACAATAGGAATGATACCAGAAATTATTGCATCAGATATAATTCCGATTCCGTGGTCTGACCATAATGCAGTATACACTACTATAGCCTCAGCCATACCAAAAGCGCATGACCCAACGTGGTACTTACCGGACATAATGCTCAAACACCCACTACATCAGATGGCCATTGAACAAGCTTTAAAGGAATACATATCAATTAATAATACAACAGACATCTCCCCAATAACACTGTGGGAAGCTCATAAGCCTGTCTTGCGTGATACAATACAAAGACAAATGGCACTATTTAAACGGGAACGCAAAAATCTAGCAAAAAAACTAGAACTCAATTTTAATGCAGCCTACATATCATTTCAAGATAAACCATCTCAGAGTACAAAATCTCATCTGGAAAAATCTAGATTGGAATACGATCTATTTCTCACGGAGTCAGTTGATAAATCCCTCAAACGCTCCAAACACAATTTCTACATGAATACAAACAAACCAGGTACATATTTGGCTCGGGCATTAAATTCAACTAACAAATCTTTCAAACCAATACGTTTGAAATTATCAAAAAATGTTTACACTTGTAATCCAGTTAAAATAGTCCATAAATTTCACTCACATCTCGCAACTTTATACAAGACAAACAATGAATTTAATCCTACAGAGGCTGAATCCTTCTTCTCAAAAATAACCTTACCTGAGTTATCTCAGAATCAAAAAAGCAGTTTGGATGAGCCTATAACTATAGATGAAGTTGCTAACGCCATAAAAGACCTAAAACTTAACAAAAGACCAGGCCCAGACGGCTACTCGGCTTTATACTATAAAACAGTCTCAGAAATACTCTCTCCCATTCTCACTGAAACTTTTAACAAACTTCTAGATGGACATTCTTTTCGGCAAGAAACACTAATGGCAATTGTTTGTATGATCCCAAAACCCCTTTCTGATGATACTTCCTGTGTGAATTATCGGCCTATCTCTCTGTTAAACCTCGATATTAAATTATTAGCAAAAATAATAGCAAAACGCCTCAATAGCATTATAGGAAAATTAATACATAGAGATCAAGTAGGCTTCATGCCAAATAGACAGGCAGGCGATAATATGCGCAGGGCAGTGTTATTGGCACATATTGCAAAAAAACGGAAAATCCCTTTATGTTTTCTATCTCTCGATATTAAGAGGGCATTTGACACAGTATCCTGGCAATATATGCAATATTCATTACAAAAATGGGGTTTTGGACCCCACTTTTTAACATGGATCAAAGCATTATATAATAAACCCAAAGCCTATATAAAATATGCTGGATACAAATCTGAAGCCTTTAATATCGAAAGAGGTACCCGACAGGGTTGCCCATTATCTCCCTTATTATTTGCCCTTATACTCGAACCCATGGCCCAATACATCAGAACAAACCAAACTATAACTGGCATTGAAGTAGGAGGTATTACACACAAATTATGTATATTTGCAGACGATATATTACTTTTTCTATCATCACCACAGGTCTCTGGTCCTAACTTAATACCAGCTCTTGATGGATTTGCAGCCCTATCCGGCCTTATGATTAATCCTAAGAAATGCCTAGTGCTTAATATTTCACTCACAAACATGGAATTGATCCCGGCTAGGGCTGCACTCCCATTCACATGGGCAGAAAAATCAATCCCATATCTTGGAATTCATTTAACAGCATCTCATTCTGACTTATTCTCAACCAATTATCCTCCTGTATTAAGACAGATCACAAATCTAATAAAACAATGGTCGCAACTTCCTTTATCCTGGATAGGGAAGATTAATGCAATCAAAATGACTATTCTACCCAAATTGCTTTATCTATTCAGAGTCCTCCCTATTCCAATTCCTTCCTATTTTTTGAGAATAGTACAAAAAAGAGCAACTTCGTTTATATGGGGCTCTTCTAAACCACGTATACCTATACACACACTACATCTTCCCAAAAATAAAGGAGGCCTGGGATACCCTAATTTTACTAACTACTACAGAGCAGCACATTTGGCCAGTCTGTCCAAATACCATGCAAAACAGGAAATCCCATTATGGGTATTTATAGAGGCTTCAGAAAATGACCCTCTATTAATATCAAATTTATTATGGCTTGATCCTAAAGACCGCTTTAAAATTCATAATCCCATAACTAAACACTTCTTATCTCTCTGGGATAAACTAAAAACCAAATATCAGTTACAATCTCCACACAATCCTCTCCTTTCTTTTATCAGAAATCCGGCCTTTTATCTGGCATGGATCTACCCAAATTCTTTTAAAGCTTGGACAACATCAGGCATTCAGACACTAAATGACTTCATAGCATCTAAATCATTCCTTTCATTCCCATCGCTTAGAGAAAAATATGATCTACCAAACTCTGAGATATTTAGATATCTCCAAATCAAAAATTTCTATACACCATTCCTAAAGGGGGATACACCATTATCCCAATTATCCATTTTTGAATCAATCTGTACAAAAGATCCATTTGCTAAAGGTACAATTTCATCACTTTATAATCAATTATATGGAGTAGCAAATTTTAATAGACCCTCTTACGTTCAGAGGTGGGAGGAGGACCTGGGACGAACTTTAGAAGACACGGACTGGTCTAACATATGGCTCACATCTAAGTCATCTTCACCCAACATCTTAGCACTGGAGACAAATTATAAAGTCCTAACTCGCTGGTACCTTGTACCCGCTAGAGTGGCAAAATATTCACCTAATACCTCAACTCTTTGTTTTCGAGGATGCCCAGAAATAGGCACATATTTACACATATGGTGGACGTGCCCAGTAATCCAAACCTTCTGGAAGGAAGTCTTCGTGATTGCATCTAAAATATTTAAAAAAATAATACAACCAGATCCATATTTAACTTTACTTAATCTAAAACCGGAATGGTTAACACTCTCTCAATTCAAACTTATGATCCAACTAATAACGGCTGCAAAACAAACAGTGGCCAAGGCATGGAAATCTCCTACATTGGTACTAGCAGAAACAATTCACAGAATGAATAATACAATGTCCTATGCTAAGATGGTAGCCATCGATCAAAATCAAATTCCAAAATTTGAAAAACTTTGGCATCCTTGGATAAAACAACAGTTCCTGTCAAACTTCAATGACTCTGTCCTGTTGCCATGGTAACAGATTAAATGACTTACAGAGACACCCATTCTAAGGCTTCAAAGAGAACTAAAAAGAATAATAAACTGACGAGCGGGACAACCTTGTGGACCATACCTCTACCTTTCAACCCTTTTTCTTCTTTCTCTTTCCTTTTCTCCACCTTACGATTAAAGCTCATTATCAGAATTTATTTGACCTATATACACTCTACTTGTAAACAATATGTATAGTAGGTATAAATCATTTAAATACCTACAAAAGTAACTAAGGAAATGATATATATCTTTAATTTAGGTTTACGTGAACCCAATGTTTAATATTTGAAATTTCATGATATTTACCTATATAAACCCTACTGTAAAACAATGAGCTTACTTTATAGATCCTTGTAAACTTTCTTTATGTATCTTTATAACATTGTATACTCAATAAACTTCTTTTGACAAGGAAAATGCCAGGACAGTACAAATGTCCCCCAAATAAACCTTTTTTGTAAAGCAGACAGTCCAAGGTATTTATAAAAAAATATATAAGAGAAAACAGCAAGTTTTTTGAAGACTTTGTTTTGCACATTATGATTGCTTATAAGAGTGAATATCACCATTATAAACAACCATTTTTACTGAATGACAGATTTAGTGTTTCTATTGTGATTGGCCACAGCTAATCACATGGTACAAATGGGCTGCGATTGGCCTCGTCTGTACCATCTGATGACTGTGACCACAGAGACCACCACAATAGTACACAACGAATGGAAGAATGTCTATGGTGTACAATTGTCATGTTATCTGCTGTGATTGGTCACAGCGATCACATGGTACCGGCAGCAGCCCAGTACACTGATCTGTCATCCGCTGTGTCCAGTGGAAACAGGTGACAGATCATGCCACAGTGTGGCGTGCAAAGCACATTCTTGGGAGTAGGTCAAATGACGTCCACCCAGAACAAGAGAGCTCCCACCCGGCTATCATTGTACTCGCCACTGCCATCTATCCCGGGCTCCGCTTGCCCATTTTCAGGCCTGGGACTAGCATAGCAGGTGCTGCTGGGTAGAGGGGAGGGATCAGAGCGGACATTCTCTCCTTCTGACCCAAAAGCGACATGTAAAAACATCACTTCTGGATGCCTGTCAGCATGGACAGGAAAGAATGTATTGCAGTGCAATCTGTATTGCATTATATTACATTTGGTGGACCCGGATGTCTCATTAAAGAGAACCTGTATAGGGTAACACAAAAAAAACTTTTTTTAATAAAAATTGAAAAAAAATGTAAGTTACACTAAAGCGTATAAAAATTCCCCCCCTTCCCACATACACATGAAAACGTAGATTGCAACACACATATTGCCACACACACCAGAGGGAGAGCAATTTCTAGCACCAGACCTTCCCTAACACTAAACTGATGACCTATAGGGGGTTCTTAACCACTTAAGGACCAGGCCTATTTTTCAAACTTGTTGTTTACAAGTTAAAATACATTTTTTTGCTAGAAAAATTACTTGGACCAACTAATTTTTTTCTAACACCCTAGGGAATAAAATGGCGGTCGTTGCAATACCTTTTTGTCACACCGTATTCGCGCAGCGGTCTTACAAGCGCACTTTTTTTGGAAAAAATACACTTTTAATTAAAATAAAACATTAAAGTTAGCCCAATATTTTTTTATATTGTGAAAGATGATGTTACGCCAAGTAAATCGATACCATCTTCCGAGTCAAGGACCCATGGAGCTGGTGTGCATTGACATTCTGTGCTTGGAGCCTGATCTGAGCGGGCAGGGAAATATCCTGGTAGTGACTGACCATTTCACTCGGTATGCCCAGGCGTTTTCCACGAGGGACCAACAAGCATCCATGGTGGCCAAGATCTTCGCTGAGAAATTCTTTGTGCACTATGGTCTGTCCCAACGCATCCACTCTAATCAAGGGAGAGATTTCAAGAGTAGTCTCATCAAGAGACTTTCAGACCTGTTGGGCATCAGGAAGTCTAAAACCACCCTTTATCCTCAAGGGGATCTTCAACCAGAGAGATTCAACTGAACCCTCCTGGATATACTTGGAACTCTAAGTTCAGAACAAAAGCAGCACTGGAGCAAGCATATAGTGGCTATTGTGCATGCTTATAACAGCACCGCCAATGATGCCACAGGTTACTCTCCCTATAGTTTGATGTTCAGACCGTAGGCCTGGCTGCCAGTAGACTTGGCCTTCGGCACATCCCTCGACCATACCTTAGCAACTTTACACAGAGGGTATGTGGATCGCCTGCAGAGACGTCTGAAAACCACCTTTGATAAGGCTCAAGCTGCCTCATATGCCTGAGGACAGAGAAACAAAATAAACTTTGACCTTAGGGTACGAGTGCAGGACCTACAGCCGGATGACAAGGTACTGCTGAGAAACCTGGGTGTCCCTGGAAAGCACAAGTTGGCTAACCTATGTCATTTGCAAGCATCTGCCCAGACACCCAGTATATCAAATCCGGCCAGAGGGATGCACAGGCCTGCTGAAGACTTAGCATCACAATCGTCTGTTGCCTCTGTCAGAAGCAGATCATGTGCCACCACAGCCAGATTTACAGTCCACACCCATGGCCTCTGAAAGATCCCAGCCAGTGACTAGATCTCACTCTGTACCCCTTTCTGAAGATGAAAACAGGGAGGATGAAGAGAAAGATTGTCTGTGGCCATCTCAAATGTCAGGGCCTGCCACCCACCCCCTTTCTTCTCCTCCCAAGGTGACTGAGGTGACTCTCAGGCCAGAGGCTCCTGAGTTTGTACCTCAAAGTCCACCTTTTGAAGAGTTGGAAGACCCTCAATCTTCCCTGCTGACAAGAGACCCCTAAGACTTTCCATCCTTCATTGAGGAAGCTGAAGCTGATATGCAGGAAGAAGAAGAGAGACCAGTGTGCCTGTAACCCCAGAACCTAAAGAACAGCGAGAGCGAAGGGTTATTCACCCGCCCAAAAGACTAACATATGATACTTTGGGTGAAAGCTCTCAGGAGGTCGTTCTCATTGCAAAAAGGACTCTTGAAGAAACTGACCCTTCCACCGCAGATTTGGTGATGGACAATCCCAACTCACTGTCAGGGCTGGGCTCAGCCCTTCCTTCTCTGAGCTGGCCACTTAGCTGTCGGATAATTTCCAGCTCCTATCTCTCCACAGTTACTCAGCTGTTGATGATATCCTGCTCGTCAGTCCTGCCTACTTAAGCCGTCCAGTCCAGAGGATCTCTGCCTTCGCCTTGGTCAACATCACAGAAACAATCTGCTGCGATCCTGTTCAAGACTTGCTTTGCTGACATCCCTTCTGGCTCCAGATCCTGCTTGCTGTTCCACTACATTGATCCCGGACTTCTGGCTTGGCTGACTATCCGTTCCGGTTATTGAACTTTGGCTATGTCTTGACTACGTTTGTTCTTTTTACTTTTATTATTAAACAAGTGTGATTTAACTGTACTTCTGTCTTGACCTGATTTCTTGGTTTCTGACACTCAGCCCCTGCCATATCTAGCTGGGCCATTCCAGTTAATCTCCCCTCCTATGCTAATTGGTGGGATGTTCCTCTGCCAGGGTTTTATGCAGATGTAAATTGTATGGTTTCCTGTGCACACTAACCTATTTTTTTTTCCGTGTGTATATCAAAAGCATGTAGTAGGTCATAGACTCTTTAACTCCTTTGGCGGACCACAGGTTCTTTGGTGGGGGGAGTGTGTAGCGGGGGATACTATCACCCATGGTCCCGCACCTCCCGCCATTCCTGCCAGCGACCGCCGGACTGAGTGGACACTGACACAGGCACTCACTGAGGGAGAGCACGCTTGTCAGTCCCTGTGGGGGATTTCTCCCCCTCCCTCTCCTCTTCCTGCGTCCCTATTGGCAAGGAGAGGGAGCCAATCAAGCAGCAGAGGACCACGGCCCACAATATAACCCCATTGATTCTACAGGGGGTGGAACTACCAAGCCCAGCCTGCTTTGCAAGAAGGTGGGGCTAGCTAAAGACTTAAGCTTGTTGGTCTGAGAAGAGATCACCATGAGGCGAGGTGAACGGAGGTGTGAGGAGAGACTACAGGGCACCCGCTGAAGAACCATGCAAAGAAGGTTCCAGAGACCATCCAGAGACGGTTGAAGATGGATGTACCTTCTGTACCACCTAATATCTCTATTTTGATGTAGAATATCTCTGAAATGATGTGAGATCTAACGTTAAAACCACTTGATCTTACCGGATCTAACGAATATCTATTAGCCTGAATGATTTTTGGCCCAAAAATTTGATAAGGGGGGCCAGCCCCCCCTCATTAATCACTTAATAAGACTCTAATTATGTGAGATCTAACGTTAAAAACACTTGATCTTACCGGATCTAACAAATTGCTTCCAAAATAGCTAACTGTTTGGTCAATTTTTTGATAAGGGGGGGCTGATGACGGGTTAGCCCCCCCAGCAAATAACTGTTAATATTGCTCCTTCTGTATGAGATCTAAACGCAAACAACGGTTGATCTAATAAAGATCTAACAACCTGCATAAGATTTTTTCAAAAATTTTGATATGGGGGGCTAACCCGGCAGAGGTGGAGAGAGAAGCAGCTGCAGCCATGAGGGCTGGCAGGGCCTGAGGAGGTGGTGCTGGGAGCAGTAGCGTAGTAGTGTAGGACAGCTAGCACCAAGGCCTGTCATTTTTGCTACACAATAGGGATAGGGTTGCCACCTTTTCTTCAAACCCGAACACTTTAGCAGCACACAGCAATTTTGTTTTGTAGTATAAACTATACATACATTTTACTGTTAACTTCATATGATTAGAAATGTTATTTAACAAGAGTCACCCTTTACAGAGTCCAGAGTTCTCCCTTTACATCTGAACTCACAGAGTTCCCTTCACAATGTAAGGGGGGACTCTGCAGACTCTGATGTAAGGGAGAACTCTGGGGACTCCAACATAAGGGATGCTCTGGGAACCATGATTTAAGAGGGAACACTGAGAACTCTGATGTACGGAGAGGACTCTGAAGGGGGAACACCTGTGATCTCTGATTTAAGGGGTGCTCTGAGAACCCTAATTTACCTTAGTGTACTCACTCAGAGGCAGCAGATAGAAGGGGCAGACTTCAGTCACAGACAGATAGATGGTGAGCTCCCTCACCCGTTGGCAGTCAGCACCTCTCATCCAGGTGTATCTGAGGCTGCTGGACTTAAAACTTCCAGCCTGCACTTTCCTTTTCTAAGGAGTGTGGGCAGACACAGAGGGGGTAGGGCCAAGAGGAAGAGGTGCAGCTCAAGCCCTCTCTCCTCTCCCGTCTGTGTGAGGGGAGGGGGAATTGTTAGTGCTGGCTTTGGGCAGCATGAAAGAGTAACAGACACTCTCAGCTTAGACAACTGCAGCCAGCAAACCTGCTGGGAAGCCATAATCCAGTCTGAATGTGTCCGGGTTTCAGGCAGTCTGAAACCCGGACGCATGACTCCAAATCCGAACTGTCCGGGTGAATCCCGCACAGGTGGCAATACATAGGGATCCTTAATCCCTACCCGCAAAGGGAACCCGCAAAGCCTGGCTGAGTCAGTATCAGGCCAAAATTAATGTGATAGTTGATCCTGGGAGTACAAGCAAGTGATGTGCTGTAGGTGTTGAAGAGGAATAGTCTGTAAACAAGTGATGTGCTGTAGGTGTTGAGGAGGAATAGTCTGTAAACAAGTGATGTGCTGTAGGTGTTGAGGAGGAATAGTCTGTAAACAAGTGATGTGCTGTAGGTGTTGAGGAGGAATAGTCTGTAAACAAGTGATGTGCTGTAGGTGTTGAGGAGGAATAGTCTGTAAACAAGTGATGTGCTGGAATGAAGACTGCAGTGTATATACTTGGTCCCATGTAAATATTCTGCAATTCAGTGGGCATCCCATATTCCCTTATCCCATCCAAGTTAATTCCCCTCAATAAAAACAAAGTGCATGGACTGTTTTCGGTCTAAAGAGTGACTGGAAATTGTGTTCCTGGCTGGGTAGGGTGACAGGTGGACTACAACATTCAGCAGGCCTCACATGAGTACTGCTACACGTTAATACATTCACAAAGCAAATGTCTATACATAGACCCTAAAGTTAGCTCACTGTGTATTTTTTTTAGCCTTTACGTAGACTCATAGTCAAACTCTAGCACAGTAACTAGTATAATATGTACAAAGACAGTGACCGTGTACAGTCAATACAATATGTAGGGTCAGACTATTTAACCATTTTGAGCCACACCCAATATCCAGTGCAATTTAGCCTACTCATTGTCAACACTCTGCGTGGAGCATGCCACATGTCCTCTCTGTCCCAAGGTGTCCCTTTCCATGACATTCCAAAGTTGGGAGGTACACGTGTGGTTTTATGCATTTAAAAATAAATATATCCCTCCCAACTTCCAAAAGCTGCCCTAGAAGTAAAGCATTGACGTCTGTATCAGAGGTCTCTAGTTCTCCTGAAATAATATACATACACACATGTATCTACATAGACACACACACACACACACACACACACACAGTATAGCACCACATAACTGCATGCAAACAGGCAGGTGCACATACAATCCAGCATAAAATATTGCATACACAATCCTGCATATTCATGTACTGTATACACAAACTTTTGCACCACCTATCCATGCACACACATACAAATAAAACCCAGCCCTACATTGTCCATGATCAAACATTTATATAAAATTCAGCACACTATATCCACGCATCTACATGATCCAGCACTACGTGTCCAAATACAACACAACCTTCACTACATAGCTAAACACACAAACACAGAATCAAGCACTATATATCAATGCAAATACACATCTCTGCTCTACAAATCCATCAAAAAAAAAAATGTAAACATTGGCATTAGCTAATGGAACACCCAGTAGTTTTTAAATTCCTGACACCCCAACCACAAATTGCCTATAACAGACCAAGGTCAATAGGTGATTTTATGGTACTGTACATATCCACTTCCAAAAACAAAGTGCATGGTGTTGTCAAGTAACTTGCACATATTCTGTAAGTACATAGATGCCAATTGCCCCAGATTTCCTGCAGCTTAAACCTCAGTCCCAGGTTTAGTTATTAGGCAAGATGTGGATCTAGGAATAGAGGCTTTATCTCACCCAAAATTGCAAATCTTTTGGGCTCCAGGCCCCAAACAAAACATTTTATCCCCCACCTTCAGGATTTTAAAATGTTCTCTATATAAGCTGCAAACCCTGTACTCCCCACCATGCATATGAGAAACCAAGGTGACACATCCATTGTCCACAACCCTGCCAGCACCTCACAATATTTAACAACTTAACCTTCGGTAGACGTCATATAGACGTCATATGATGTCCTTAGGTTGAAGTGGACATATCTGAATGATGCCTGCAGATACAGGAGATTCCCTGTACAGCCACTTGATTGCTTTTATAGGTCGGGAGGAGACATCCTCCCCTTGTGCTCGCATGCAGAAGCGAACGCATACATACAAAAATCTCCATAGAAGATGTATGCAAGTATGGAAGTTTGGCACCATTGCACAAGTGTGCGCAATTTTAAAGAGTGACATGTTAGGTATCCATTTACTCATTGTAACATCTTTTCCATTATACAAATTGGGCTACTGCCATTTTATTCTCCAGGGTCTCAACTTAAAGAAAAAAAAAAAAAAATTGTGAAAATTTATATATATATATATATATATATATATATATATATATATATATATATATATATATATATATATATATATATATATATATATATTTATTTTGGGGGGGTTTTAGCAAAAAAAAAAAAAAAAAAAAAAAAAATAGACTTTTACATGTAGGAGATGAATGCCAGAATAGGCCTGGGCTGGAAGTGAATAATTTAGGCTTTGACCACAAGCAATTACTGCTCAGTGATACAATTTCTAATGAGTCAAGAAAGTGAGAACATCTAACGCATTGATATTTTCTGAGAGAAACTCGTGCACTCTTTGAAACCGTTTAAAACTTCTTAAATATCTGGCCATTGGCTGCAATCTATGAATGAAAGTAAAAAATGGAGTCTAGATTTAAAAAACATAAAAAAGGTAGCTTTATACCTAGAGAGACATACTGCCCAACTTTTTGAGATGGGAATGAGGGACACCTATCAGCAAAAGTATGCAGGCATAGGACACACCTCCTTAAAGGAGAATTGTACAAAAAAAAAAAAAAAATAAGATTGGTTAAACCCACAAATGCCTTTACCACTACTATTCCTTTATATTGGCTTTTGAAATTTAAAAAAACGCAGTAATTTAGAAATCAGATGAAAGGTTTAGCACTGGAAACATTTTTTGATAGATAAAAAGTGCATTTTATATACAACTATATAGATCAGATCAAAATGAGGGACACATGAGGGGGAATGAGGGACAGAGGGACATTGCTCCAAATCAGGGTCAGTCCCTCGAAATCTGGGACAGTTGGGAGCCATCTAGAGAGAGTGGTGTTATCTAGCCACCAATGTTTCATGACACTTTGCCCCCAACTTTCACACAAAAAAACCTAACCTCATCCCTAGTGCCTAGAAAAAGGGTGAAGGTTTGGAGCCACCATGGGTTTGAGGAGAATCTCATGGTTTGGCATAACTCCAAATTTATGACTACAAATTTGCATCTTAACCCATAAAGCACAGCAAAACCCTTGTTCTTGGGCAGATGGGTGCCTGAAATAAGCTAAGAGAATGGACACACTAGTCCCTATATATAAAATCTAAATGGATGGGCTCCCAGCAGCCATGTTGTCAGTGTGTGTTGGAGCTGGTTAGGGAACGTGTATGCACTTGTTTCTGAACAGATACTGAAACTGCCCCTTTGTATGCAGCACACCACCACATTGCTGTGTGGTAATTAGTGTGCAAATGACCTCCCATTCATCCCCTTATCACCATAGTTTCAGTAAAAGCTAGGCATTCCATTAGTATTAAAGCCTTTAGATCAATTAAAAAAAAAAAAAAAAATTTTTTAAAAGGAACATTTAGCAATTGCAGCATATGCGTTTCTCCCAATACAGGTTTCCTTTGGTATCAAGTGGCACCACTAAGCCCTGGTTCACACCAGTGCAGCTTTGAAAATGTGCTACTTCAAAGTCGCAAATCAGTGCAATTTGCACCTCCAAATTTAACAGAAGTCTATGCAAGTCGCAATAAAATACCCAAAAAGTAGTGCAGGAACCTTTCAAAGTCGCAACGATTTGAACAGGTCTATTGCTGGGAATGGGGAGCTACTTGTCATGCGATTTTGAACTGTCAGTGTGAACCAGGGCTCAGTCTAACTGCAAAAATAATTCTGCTAGTTAAATGTAGTGACAGGTTTGCTTCAACTGCAGCCGTTTAGTTATAGACAAAACTCCACACACTAGGAGAAGTATCAATTTTTTTTTCTTAACATGTGACAGTTATTTTTTGTCAAGTCCAATGAAATTGGTGTCATTGTACAGGACTGGAATAAGTAAGCAGATTGGAGTAGTGGCAGAAGAGTCTTTCTGGCAGCAAAAATTCCAAATTCACCCCCTGCAGACTGCTATACAACCGTTACATATTAGTTTAGCCTTTTAATAAAAACAGGAATTTTTAAGTTTACATACACAGTATTGCAATATTTGTTCAAGCTGGCCAAAGTGATCTGTCTCTGGCTAGTAGGGATGAGCTTAATGTTCGTCCATTTGCTGAACAGCAAATTTTATGGAGCGTTCGCGGGAAATGCGAGCGCCGTGGAACGCCCCATAATGCACTGCGAGATCGCAGTGCATTACTGTATGACGATTGGCCGAAGCATGCACCGGACCAACATGCTTTGGCCAATCACAGCGCGCCGAGCGTGTCAAAATTGGCTAATCATGGCTTGGGGGACCACACACACACTCTGCATTTAGCGTAGACTCTATATTCAGTCAGTGCAGGCAGTGTAGTTTATATAACAGTGTATTGAAGTGGCACCCTGTGCCAAAAAAAGAAAAAAAAAAAAAAAAGACTGCTGTCTTTTCGCTTTGACAGCTGTTATATAGGCAAGGGGAGGGCCACCTGGTGACGTAACCGAGTGACCCCACCCCTTCTGACTTAGCATACTCTACTAGAACAGTGTAGGGAAGTGGTCAATAAGGTTTCAGAACCCTGTAGGTGGCAACATGCTAATTTCTTTAAGGCCTCGTTCACACAAGCATAGTTAAAATGGTTCTAAAGCCTAAACTTTT